>NC_142268.1:630000-1230000 GCF_052056855.1 Sturnus vulgaris | reverse complement strand
GGGTGTCTTTGGGATAACATCTTATGATTTCCACAGTGAGAGTGGCCTGTTCCTCTTCCAGGCCAGCAACAGCCTCTTCCATTGTCGAGATGGGGGCAAGAATGGGTTCATGGTGAGTCTGCCAGGGATTTCATGGACATCACCTCAAAGGGGCTTGGTGGTTTGGACTGGAGATGGCTGGATTGGGGTGGAAGGGACATTAAAGCCCATCCCACTGTCACCCCCTGCCATGGGCAGGGACATCTTCCACTGTCCCAGGGTGCTCCAAGCCCTGTCCAGCCTGGCCTTGGGCACTGCCAGGGATCCAGGGGCAGCCACAGCTGCTCTGGGCACCCTGTGCCAGCCCTGCCCACCCTCACAGGAGGATGCACTTCATGCACTGCAAGGGGCTCTGAGGTCTCCCCAGATCCTTCTCTTCTCCAGTGAACACTCCCAGCTCTCCCAGCTTGGCTCTAAAGGGGCTCCAGCCCTTGGAGCATCTCTGTGGCTCCTCTGGACCTGCTCCACATTTTCCACATCTTCATCCATTTGGTGGTGGCTCTTGTATCCTGTCAGGCCCATTTGCCATCATCCCCTGGGCTGTGCAGTGTCTCTGGTTTAGGTTTTTTTCTCTGCAGAGCTGGGAGCTGATGTGACACCCACCTCTGTGTGTGTCTCTTGCTGTAGGTGTCTCCAATGAAGCCTCTGGAGATCAAGACTCAGTGCACAGGGCCACGGATGGATCCCAAAATCTGCCCTGCTGACCCAGCCTTCTTCTCCTTCATTAACAACAACGACCTGTGGGTGGCAAACATCGAGACGGGCGAGGAGAGGCGGATGACGTTCTGCCATAAAGGTAACAGAGCTTCCTGCAGCCCCGGAGGGGAATTCCTGCTGAGGATCTGCCTGCAATGCCCACATTCCTGGCTCATTTCTTACAAGTGCATTTGTCTTTGGGTCAGCATTTTCCAAGGAGATGTAAATGCAAAATGCAAATGCTGTCTTGTCTTTGTTCCTCTCCAGGCTTATCCAATGTTCTGGATGACCCCAAGTCTGCTGGTGTAGCCACTTTTGTCATTCAGGAGGAGTTTGATCGGTTCACGGGCTATTGGTGGTGTCCCACGGCTTCCACAGAAGGTCAGTCACTGTTCTGCTCATCAAATCCTGGCCCTGTGACTGCTGCCTCCTGCTAGGAATGAGCTTCTGAGCATGACTTTCCCGTGGCCTAAGTCTGGGCTGTTCCTGGGGAGATCACCTGAAGGAACAAAGCACTGAGGGGATTATATTGTGGAGTGTTTGCAGGTGGTCACTGAGAGCTGGGGCTGGACAGGTGTTCTCTCTGCACCAGTGCTCCAGGCAAGGCAGAAACAGCAGGAAATGCTGTTGCAAACATTGCTGCTCTGTGTCCCAGGTTCAGAGGATTTAAAAACACTGCGGATCTTGTATGAGGAAGTGGATGAGTCAGAGGTGGAGATAATTCATGTTCCTTCACCTGCCTTGGAGGAGAGAAAAACAGATTCCTATCGGTACCCCAGGACAGGTGAGTGAAACACGTGGGGCTGCTGAGGCAGCTCTGGACTCCTGCTGGAACCAGCAGTGGAATTGGGGCTATAAACTTTGCATCATTAATCTGGGCACTTACTGGGCTGTAGGAACTGGTTGTAAATGTAGAGACCTAATTGACTCTCCAATCCCAAAATCTGCTGCAAGAAAGGCTGAACTTTAAATCCCAGCCCTAAATGAAAGGATTGCTGAGGAAGTGGAATATGTCTGGTGGTGTATTGTGGAATACATTCTGAATCCCATCTTTCCTCTCCCTCCTGGGAACATGCACAGCCAGCTAGGGAAGGCAAAGCAAACTGTTCCCATTCCCAGAATGACTCTGGTGTTTGCTCACATGCATATTTGATATTTGTAAATTCACACAGAGCCATTTCAGTAGGACCAGGGGCTGTTCTCCTTTAGAAGCTGTGTTTTGTGTAACCACAGAATGTTCAACTTGATCATCTTGGTGTTTTTTCACTTCTTTTCTGCAGGCAGCAAAAACCCCAAGATTACATTGAAACTGGCAGAATTTAAAACAGACAGCAAGGGTAAGGTAAGTGATAACTCACAAGGGGACATTGCACAGGAGGGCTTTTGAAGCTCCCTAGAATTAAAACAAGGTCACAAAGAAATCCTACATAGTATTAGTCTGGGTTTTTTATTCTCTTGTAATACCTGGTTCTCTAATGCATTTATCCAAGAATTAGAAAGACTTGAAGATGCTGAGAGGAATAATTCTGGAGGAGATTCAGCTGGGAATGTGGAGGGAAAGGGAAAGTGGGGCTTGCTTGGTACACCATGGCAGAGACAGGAGGGCTGGAGCCAGGTCTAATCCAGGGCTTCAGTCCCTGCCTGTGTCCTTTCCTGTGGCTGAGTGCCAAAATCATTTTGCTTTGAAGCCTGTGTTTCCCTTCTCTTCCTGCCCTTTGTAGCAAGCCTTGCTTCTCCTGGCCTGACCCTTGCTGATGCCAGTAGCTAAATTTCCTTGTTCTGCCATCTCCCTGAGCTTCCCTGGGAGGAGGTGATGAGCTCTGGTGCTCTGATTTGATGTTGGGCCTTGGTTTTGCTGCAGATTGTGTGTGCTCAGGACAAAGAGCTGGTGCAACCCTTTGCTGCCTTGTTCCCCACTGTGGAGTACATTGCCCGTGCTGGATGGACCCGGGATGGCAAATTGTGAGTCCATTTTCCTCCCAAAATAACTCTCCCTAGGGCTCCTCTGGTTGCAGACCCTCGACATGCTTCTGCTGTGTTCATGACCTGGTTTAAAAGCCCCGAGTGCCAGAAATGGCACAAGAATATTTGGTTTCTTCAGTGCTGTAACATCCTAAAAGTAGGAATGAAGCAGAGCAGAGTGACAGGCTGTGGGGTTTATCACAGCCAGAGTTAAATGACATTGATGCATTAAGTGGGCAGTCCTGGGGATTTC
Source organism: Sturnus vulgaris (assembly GCF_052056855.1). Taxonomy (NCBI): domain Eukaryota; kingdom Metazoa; phylum Chordata; class Aves; order Passeriformes; family Sturnidae; genus Sturnus; species Sturnus vulgaris. Next base: position 1,227,050 of record NC_142268.1, on the reverse strand, counting down.
TTTGGAGCTGAGGGTGTTTAACACAGGTACAACGTGTTTCCTGCTGAAGATGGGGGTGTTCTGTGGGCAGTTTTATCTTTGTTCAGTGACACAGTTTGTCATCAAAGCCTGAATCACAGGGTAGGGCAGGGTCTGTGGTGCCAGGTCCTTCATGCAGTGTGTCCAAAGGGAAGGACTGCTCTGGGACTGGCTATTGCTCCAAATGGGATACACTGTCTTGCCTGAAGAGTTACAGAGTGCACCCCAATCTGATTGAAATTTTAAAGTTCTTACATTTTCCCCCTCCCAAGCTGCTTGGCTGTTAACTGGTGTGTGTGCAGATTAAGAAGGTGACTTGGCTGTCTTTGAAGGTGGCATTCTGTAACTTGTCATTAATTTTCTGCTCTGGAAAGGAAATTTAGAGAGCTTTCCAGCAGGTAATCCCAGAGGTGATTGTGATGTTCTGCACCAGAGCTTATCTAAATGTGCTGAATATCTCAGTTCCTGAAATCCTGCAGCACTGAGGGAGAACTGGCTCTTTTCAAAATCTGTCTTTGATGATGAAACTCCCCGGGATGCACTCGCAGGCCTTGGGGTGGCCGTGCTTTGCCATCTGTCATGCTGAGAGCCTGCAGTGCAGCACCACTTGCAGGGCCTCTCCTTGGAGGGGAGCAAGGCTGGGGCTGAAGCAGCTCCTTCCCCTGGCACTCGTGTTGGGTCTGTGCCTGTCCCTGCCAGAGGAGGAGGAGGAGGAGGCTGCAGACAGAGCTCCTGGAGGGTGATCACTTGAACTGGAGAAGAGCTGGAGCACAGACAGGGCTTCCTGATGGAGGGGTGTCCAAGGAGGAGCTCCCTTCTGGAGACAGGGCTGTGCTAGCAGTGCTCCCTTGGAACAGGCACTGGCAAATCTGTCAGACATCTCCTCGCAGTGATACCCCTGTGAAATACCAGAGCTGTCTGGCAGTACGTGTGTCTTGGCACAGCTTCCAGGGGATTAGAAAGCAGCAGTGATGAGAAAAGCTTTGCATTCAGATGCCCAAATCCTTTCTGGCAGCGGGAGGGAAGAAAGGGGTTGCATGCTCTGAGTGTTGGAAAGGAACCTCTATTCTGTGGTGCTGACATTCACCTCTGACTTCTTTCCCCAGTGCCTGGGCTATGTTCCTAGACAGACCTCAGCAGCGGCTCCAGCTTGTCCTCCTGCCTCCAGCACTCTTTATTCCAGTCCCAGAAAACGAGGAGCAGCGTGCTGAATTTGCCAAAACTGTGCCAGAAAATGTCCAGCCATTTGTGATCTATGAAGAAACCACTGATGTGTGGATAAATGTAAGGGAGAACACAGGCTGCCCCTTCCTCCCCTCACTCAGCTTGATTGGGTGTCCAGTTAAGTCCTTGCTCAGGGCTTTGCTACTCGGTGCTCCCAAGTTTGGTGTTGAATGTGGGGTTTGATAAAGCAGATCACTCACAGGTTTCTCATCTCGTGTGGCAGGTTCATGACATCTTCTATCCTTTCATCCAGCCGGAGGGGGAGGAGGAAGAGCTCTGCTTTATCCGAGCCAACGAGTGCAAAACGGGGTTCTGTCACCTGTACAGGGTGACAGCAGTCCTGAAGCCAGGCAGCCACGACTGGGTGCAGCCCTGTGTCCACACTGAGGGTAAGGGCTGCAGCCCTGGCAGCTCCCCCTCCTCTTGGCCTGGCTTGTCCTTTGGGGAGACAATGATTGATGCTCGTGGTCTCTCTTGCAGATGATTTCAAATGTCCCATCAAGGAGGAGATTGCCCTGACTGCTGGGGAATGGGAGGTGCTGGCGAGGCATGGCTCCAAGGTAGGGGTTATTTTTATTCTCTTGCAATGTCTCAGCTCTTCACTGTCTGCCCCCAGTCCTGGCCTGAGCCCTCCCTTGCGCCTGGGACCTGCTAGAACTGCTTAAGCTTCATTTTGTTGCTGTTTTTATTGCTGCCTCTGCTTTCCCCAGAAGTGCTGTAGGCCAGTGCACATGGATCTGATTGCCTTCTTAATCAGACTTCGGATTGCTCCTTAGGCAAATCCCAGGAGTGGGCCAGACCATAAAAAAGGACACAAGTCTGAGGTTTAAGAGCAACAAAGAACCATTTTGTGGAGAAGCTGGGGATTGCTGCCTTTGCTGAGGCATTTTAACTCCAATGAGTTCTTGCAATGTGGAAATGTGTCCTGGCACTCAGAGTGAACTCTTGGTCTCCAGCTGATCCCTCAGCAGAGCCTTTAGGAAGAAGGCAGCAGGGGAATATAAAGCAATTTAGAATATGGAGAAGCTGTATCTGTTGTCGCTTGCAGAACAGCCAGAAATGAATTTTTATTAATCTTGTAGAAGCCTGGTTTCATTTTTGCGTCAGGAATTAACTCCGAGTCTGATCTTTAACACTCCCAGGTGATTTCTGTCAAAATAAAGACCTTGTCTGTTGATTTCCAATTAATCTGGATTTTCACTTCTCGCTTTTTAAAAGACCAACAGCTCCAAGCTTTTGGTTTCTGCTGCTTTTCCTCAATCTGCAATTAACCTGCTGTCCCTCCCCATGTGGATTCTCACTGTACATGCTGTTGATTTTGGCCACAGCTCTTCCCTGCATGTGTTATGGCTAAAATTGTGTTAGCAGCAATTATTTTGATGCATTTGTTGCTCCACAGGGCTCTGCCTGGTTTTCCTGGCCAATTGAGTTGGATGTGTTTTTCCCTTTGCTGTTCACAGGGGTCTTCAAACTGTGGGTTAGCCAGAAATAGCATTTGGAAACTGTAAGGTGGAAAAACAGTTCAGTTTCTGTTGCTGGATCAATGCAGGATTTAAAAGCTGTCGCCTCTGTTCCTGCCTGACTGGGTGATTTTTAGAAACAGCTTTATCTGAACAGTAAAAAACCTATTTTAATGTCCCAAAGTTTGGTACTGAGAGCTGTTAGACTAGTCCTCCCACAAATGGGAATTCATTACCATGATGGCTGGAAAAAAGGCACCTGTACCTTTATAATCCAGCCATGCTGGCTGTGGCCAGGTGAGCTGGGCTCTTCTCCCAGGTAACAAGGGACAGGAGCAGAGGAAATGGTCTCAGGGTGCACCAGGGGGATTTAGGTGGGAGATGGCTTCACTGGAAAGGTAAATCAGGCACTGGGACAGGCTGACCAGGGCACTGAGGAGTCAGCAGCCCTGGAAGGGTCCAGAAGGGTGTGGATGTGGCACATGGGGATGTGGGTTAGTGGTGAGCTCAGTGCTGCTGGGTTAATATCGGTTCTGGTTCATCTTGGAGGGGTTTTCCCATTTTCTCAATGATTCCATGGTTCTGTAAGATCCCATATAAGCACAGAATGTTCCTTGTTAAGAGGATGGCTTCCTCTGAACCTGCAGGGAACAAAGCCCAGCTTTTTATTTCCATTAATAAGCAAGTGCTTTGATCTTTAACAGAAAGGCTGAGGGGCTTCTCTCTGTCACTGCACTGTGTTGTCTGCAGTTCTCCAAGTGCTGTGTGTGTTCTCTGGGCCCTCAACCCCCTGCCCTGAGCAGCCCTGCCCTGGTGTGTGTGTGTGTGTTTTGGACTGGCAGAGGAGCAGAGCTTGTCCCTGCCTGTCCCTGAGGCCTCTCTCCTGGCACAGATCTGGGTCAATGAGGCCACCAAGCTGGTGTATTTCCAAGGCACGAAGGACACCCCTCTGGAGCACCACCTCTACGTGGTCAGCTATGAATGTCCTGGGGAGATCATGCGCCTCACCACTCCAGGCTTCTCCCACAGCTGCTCCATGAGCCAGGTTTGTTGTTTCTTGGATTCCCATCTCAGACTGCCACGGGTCCTGGCTGGACCTCGTTCCCTGACTCTGCTGTGTTCCCTGGCAGAACTTTGACATGTTCATCAGCCACTACAGCAGTGTGAGCACTCCTCCCTGTGTGCACATCTACAAACTCAGCGGCTCTGACGATGACCCGCTCCACAAGCAGCCCAAATTTTGGGCCAGCATGATGGAGGCAGCCAGTAAGTCCTGGAGAACATCCCAGGGAGGCCTCTCAGTGAGAGCTCTCCCAGCAGCAGCCCAGAGTGGTGGGGAGGGAAGGGGTCTGGGTACCTCACTCTGAGGGAAGGTGAATTGTGTTTTCTTGTGGGGGAGAAATTTCTCCTGGTCAGCTCACCCTGGAAATGCTTTGTGGGCGTTTGAGGTTCACACATTGAGCAAAAATCCTGCTCAAGGTGTACAGAGCTGACACATCCACAAGGATGTGGCTTTACTGTGGAATCACTGAAGGGTTTAGGTGAGAATGGACAATGAAGTTCATCCTGTTCTCATGCTCTGCAATGGACAGGGACAGACTTCCACTCCCAAGCCCTGTCCAACCTGGCCTCGAACACTTCAGGGTGTTTTTTTATTTGTGATTTGTCTGAAGAGAGAAGGGACAAGTACCTGGGATGCAGTAGCTGCTGCATTCGGCACTGCAGGTTTTAAAAGTTTAGGTAGAGCTCACAGCAGCACCTGAACCCCTACTGCAAACACTTCCTCCCATCCCTGTTCTCACCCTCTCCCACCCTGCCGTTGTGCAGAACTCCCAGCCAGTCAGGTTTTCCTGTGGAATCCCCTCCCTGTGCAGGCAGGTGAGGGCTGTGCTTCCCAGGGAGAGGCTTTGCCTTGGTGTGGTTTGTGAAGGAGCCTTGCCCAGGCTCAGGTTTGCACAGAGCTGGTTCAGGGGGGTGGGAGCAGAGCCTGCTCAGTCCCTCAGCACTGTGTGTGCCCCTCCTGCTGCAGGCTGTCCCCCAGACTACGTCCCCCCGGAGATCTTCCACTTCCGCACGCAGTCGGACGTGGAGCTCTACGGAATGGTCTACAAACCCCACGATGTGCAGCCTGGCAAGAAACATCCCACGGTGCTCTTTGTGTATGGAGGCCCTCAGGTAAAAACCCAGGGGAACTGCTGGGGTCAGGGCTGGGGCTGTTGCCCAGGGCAGGGCTCTGTCAGTCACACATCAAGATTTGCACCTTGGGTAGCAAAGAACTGTCATGGAATCGTGGAATGGTTTGGGTCAGAGTGACCTTAAAGCCCATCCAGTCCTGCCTCTTCCACTGTCTTAGGTTGTTCAGAGATCCAGCCTGGCCTTGAACACATCCAGGGATGGGGCAGCCACAGCTTCTCTGGGCACCCTGTGCCAGGGCTTCACCACCATTACAGCAAAAATCTTCCTCCTAATATCTAATGTAAATCTAGTCTTTTTGTCCCCGTGTTTGACCTCTGCTTCAAACCTCAGATGGCTTTTCCAGTCTGTGGTTTGATATCTATGGCTCTGATAGCTCAGTGAGTGGCTGCTGTCCAGCTCAGGATCCTCCATTGACACGGGAAGGCACTGGAAGGCAGCAGCTCTGAAACTCTTCCTCCTTGTGCAGGTGCAGCTGGTGAACAACTCCTTCAAAGGCATCAAGTACCTGCGGCTGAACACGTTGGCATCCCTGGGCTATGCTGTGGTGGTGATTGATGGAAGGGGATCATGCCAGAGAGGCCTCAAATTTGAAGGAGCCCTGAAAAACCAAATGGTAACGTCCTCCTTGTGCTGGAAAATCTCTGATCATTTGTCCTTCCTAAGGGTAGTGGCTGCTCATTTCCTGTGTGACTGTTCCTGCTTCAAGTTTCTACATTTACCAAGTTCACTAACATGAGCCTCCTTGTTGCCTTTTAGGGTCAGGTGGAGATAGAGGACCAGGTGGAAGGTTTACATTATGTAGCAGAAAAATACGGGTTCATCGACTTGAGCCGGGTCGCCATCCACGGCTGGTCCTACGGGGGCTTTCTGTCCCTCATGGGGCTCATCTGCAAACCCAACGTCTTCAAGGTGAGCTGGCACCTTTAGGACACGTGGCTCTCGCAGCTTCTGTCCCTCTTGGCAGCTGGAATTGGTGTTCTGGCTTGTTTGTGGTGGACAGGTGCCTGCCTGACTCCAGTCCTGTGTCCTGCAGCTCATCCCTGGCTGGAGCTGGAGGAGTATGGAGCTGGGATGGGCTTGGTCTGCCATACAGGCAGATACTAATGTGCTATTCCCCATCCCAAGTCCCCAGCACAATTTCTGGATCATTCACAAGTCCTCCTTGCAGAGGGGGAGGCCTTTTGTGCAGGAATTTCTCCCACTGTGAGCACAAGAGGAATAACAGGAGGAGGAATCTGGGTTGTGTGTGGGATTGCTGAAGGAGAATCCTGCTCTGAGTGACAGAACAGCCCAGAGCCTGCTTTCTCCTGCCTCTCCAGGAAAGCAGGGAGCACTGGTGGTGCTGAGCAGGCGGTAATGGAGGCTGTGTGGTGGCACCTCTCTGTTTGACAGATTGCCATAGCAGGTGCCCCTGTCACCGTGTGGATGGCCTACGACACCGGCTACACCGAGCGCTACATGGACGTCCCCGAGAACAACCAGCAGGGCTACGAGGCTGGCTCGGTGGCACTGCACGTGGAAAAGCTTCCCAATGAGTGAGTGTCTGCCCCACACCTGCTCCTGGTGCCACCTCTGCCCAGTCTCAAAGGGATGGAGGGGTTCTGATCTGCTCTAGCTCAGCACAGCTGGGCCACAGCACCCCCAGCTCCCCTGCCAGGGAGGGCTTGAGGCCCGTGGCCATGGCCTGGCACTGCTCTTGCTTGGGTTTGGTTTGTCCAGCTGGCATCTCTTTGCTCAAACCCTCTGCAGAGCTTTTATCTGGTGCATCGTCGTGTTTTCCAGCTGGTTTCTCATCCTGTTTCTCTCCTTATCTCTCACCCCATGTCCAGGCCAAATCGTTTGTTGATCCTTCATGGCTTTTTGGATGAAAATGTGCACTTTTTTCACACCAACTTCCTGGTATCGCAGCTAATCCGGGCTGGAAAACCTTACCAGCTGCAGGTAGGATGGCTAGGAGTGAGGAGGGAAGGTCCCATAAATCAGGAGAAGGTTCCCTGCTGTGTGTTCTGGGGATGGGAGGAGATGGAGGCAGACCCCCCACATGATGCTGTGATGCTGGGGACAGTGAACACCTCGCTGGACTCAAGAGGAGGCCGGGAGGTGGCACTGTGGCTGTTCCACGGCTGGCAGATGTGGCATGTGCAGGCAGGGCTGTTGCCCTGGGGCCTGGAACTTTCCTCCTCCAGGAGCTGTTCTGTCCCACTTGGTGGCTGCAGGGAGGGAAGGGGTGCTCCAGACCTTCCCTGGCACTTCCTTGTCCCAGTGGAGACTGGATGGAGGGAGCAGGGCTGAGGGGAGGGAGTTGTGTCCCTGCTGAGTGACCAATGGCCTGTGTCTGCCCTGGCACAGATCTACCCCAACGAGAGACACAGTATTCGGTGCCCTGAGTCAGGAGAGCACTACGAAATCACGCTGCTGCACTTTCTACAAGAATACCTCTGAGAGCACGAGCCTCTGCAAACTGGACACTGACAGCTCACCTGCCCCGTGCCCTCCTGCTCCCCAGCAGCATCCAACCCAGAGCACAAGGGGCTGAGTGCCCACGTCGGGCTGGGGGTACCCCCAGGCCAGGGGGAAAAGCTGGAGGGCACCTTCCCTTTGGACAGTGCCACCTTCTCTCACTTTCCAAGCTGGAGGTCTGCCCCTGCTCAGCTGCTCGTCCTCCTCCTCTCCTCCAGCCTGGCTGTTCAATGCTTTTTTTGCTGCTACTCCCTCTCTCCTGGGAATCAATGGACAGTGGTCTGTGTCCCGAGGCTGAGGTTTGTGTCCATCTCTTTCTCCCCAACCCTTTTCCCCTTCCACTGCACCTGTGCAGTTCCCAAACTCTTACCTGCAAGAACTCAGTGCCTGTGTTGGAAACGGAAGAGCCGAATCAGAAGCTGCCTTAAGCCAGGAGTGCGAGGGAAGAGAGAACTACCTACTGCTCACCTGGGGATCTGCTCTGTGTCCTGGCCCTGCTGCCACACTGGAGCCCTGGGAGCTGAAGAGAGGTCTACAGAAGCATGCAACACTAGTCATTTTTTTATATATATCTCTATTTTGCAGTTTAAATTTGCAGAGCAGATGGAGGAAGTGGCCGGGGCCGGTAACGGCGTCCTCTGATCCTTCCTCTCATGGCCGCTCTCACACAGAGTTGTGCCAACAGGTAGCACTGGCAGCTGGCTACAGCCAGAGCCTCTCTCCAGAGCTCACAGCAGCATTTGGGTTTTTGCAACACAAGATGGATGGTATTTATGCAAATCCTCCCTTCCTCTGTTCTCTGTGCCGCCTCCCGACCCCCCCCCCCCCGGTCCTTGCCCGAGCTTTCCCACGTGCACTGAAATCGGCTGTGCTTCAGTTCTCTGCGGGTCAGTGACTGGTCCCCTTGCCCGTCTACTCAGCAATGCTCTCTCCTGGTTTTTATTTACCTGGGCAACAGGAACTGCAGTTCTGGGGAGGGGGATTGAGCAATCACACCTCAGGGGAGCACATCCCCCCCTCAAGCCAAGGGTTCTGCCAGGGGCAAAACGAAAACACAAACAAAACCCACCCAAATGAACCACGTTGACTTGCCCTGGAGTATTTTAAGTGCGTATTATGAAAAGAAAATATTTTTATGGATTCTTATTCTTTTATAATTATGAGTGTAAGATGTAGCGACTCATTAAAATATTGGAAAGAGACGTGGTGGCTGCTTTGGGGGGCGGGAGGAAGCAGCAGCTGCTGCCACAGCCAGAGCAGCTCTGCTGAAAGCCAAGTGCTCTGTTCTTTCTGTGCCGAGCAGTGGAGAGAATATTAAATCCCTGATGTTCCTCGGGGGAAGCATGATCCAAGCAGCTGAGGGTTGGGAATCCTGGGCTGTGTTGTTGGCTCGGAGTGACCTTGAGCGAGTCAGCACCAGCCTGGGGTGGGCACCTCCCTCCCTCCCTCCCATGGGTTCGGGAGGTGCAGCTGCCCTGGGACTCCCGGAGCTGCTCCTGCCGAGCTGGGCCTGCCTCTGCTCGCCCTCCCAGCTCACAGCTTCCCGAAAGTGGCCTTGCTCTGCCTTCCTCCGTGGGAGCTGCTGTTAATTAACCCACTGTTAATGCCCTGAGGGTGCTGCTGCAGGGTTGTTCTAAATGCTAAGCTTCTTCCAGATGGAGCATTTGGGTTCCTGGGGATGGCTGGGAGCAGATTTTGCCCCCTCTTCTTGTCTCTGTGCCCAAATAATTGTCACAATTATTGCAGCTGTGGTTTAGCTGCTACAAAGCACCTCAGGTGTGAGTTTTGAGGTCAGAGGGATGGAGGAGGGACAGGTGGAGAAAGTTGCACCTCTGAGCTGTGTCTGTAAGAGAATCCTGCAGCCAGCAAAGCTGCACCCTCTGTCCCTGTACCCTCACAGGTGGATGGGTACTTCTGGGTGGTAAGAAGCTTTTATTTTTGCAGGGTTTGTTTCTGTGCTTCCCCTAATTTAATTTTTAGGCTTAATTTAAACTGCTTTTTTCCTATCCCCGAAAAGTCAAGTGTTTCTTAAAATGTCTTAAATCAACTCTTGTCTAGAAGAGTTTGCGGATCTGTCTGCTCCTCTGATCCCTCAGCTTGCTGCAGGATTGTTTGGCACCATAAAAAGGGATTGGTCGTCTTCTTTTGGGGATTGGGAATCCCGAGAGGACTGAGCTGGGAACTCTCCGGGGAGCCGGAGCTGTTCCATATGGAACAGGCTCTGTGGGGGATTGAAACACAAATGATGTGGGAGGCCCCACCCCGCTGTCCCGCGGGAAAGGTGATGGGAACAGGGAGCAGGGTGGCTCTGGGTGGAGGATTTGCAGCTGGAGGATGAAGCTGAGCTAATTTCCTGAGTGAGCGGTAATGACAGAGGAAGCAGCAGGTGCTGGGGAAACCAGGCAAAAAAACGACTCTTCCTCAAGAATTTGGGGCTTGAGAGTGGCTTGGGAAGCATTTCTCTCCTAAAAGCCACCCTGTGGGGCTTTATTTTTAGGTGGATGGTGTGGAGGGAGAACAGATGTTCTTGAGGACTTATTTTTAAAACAAAATCACTCCTCAAGCTACAGAATTAGCTCAGAAAAGTCACTCCTTGCCCTGAAAGATGCTCGAATGGAAAACTTCCCGGCATCTCCATTCCCAAAGTGGGTGGGATAAAGGTGCAAGGACAGCTCTGGCTCTGGGAAAGTCACGTCAGTGGAAATTCTGGGTGCTTGGGGGGGTCTCAGGCATTTGATCTCTATCCTGGGCCATGCAGGCAGCACCCCCAGAATAACTGAGTAACAAATCCCAGGGTCCCCCAAAGGAGGAGTGAGGTGTCCAAGGAAGGCACAGGGCAGGGCTGGGCTCTGGGTGTGTCTGTGCTGCCCGAAGGGTGTAAATTGATCTTGGAGAATCCTCTCGGAGGGATTTTGGTGAAATCGCAGGCATCCAGGCTCCGTGCTGGACACAGGGATGGCTTCAGGCTTGGCCTCTGCAGAAAAATCTCCTGTCCCTGCTCCTTCCTCCAGCCCCTCTCGGAGCTGGCACAGATTTCTGTGTCTCCCCTCCCCTCTCATCCAGGATTTTCCTGCTCCCAGCCCCTGGCTGCAGCTGGAATTTCCAATTCTACAACTCAGGCAGTGACTCCTTTTTGCGGGTGAACTGAGGCAGGGCCACCTCTGCAGGCCTGGGCTACTGAGCCCTTCTGGAGCCCTCACCCTCAGGGACTCGGTACCACCGCCTGGAAATGGGACCAGGCCCAGCCCTCAGCTCGCCCCGGCTCTGCTCCCCTCAGGCATCTTCACTTGCCCATGTGGCCAGCAGAAACTGAGGCACGCCATGCTGCTCGTGGGCTACAACACGGCCCAGATGGGCAAGTGCAAAGATCGCTACTGGATCCTGACCACAGAGCTTCTTGTCCCCGCGGTTCCCTGTGCCCTCGTCTCTCTGTCCCTCAGCCTCCTGCCCTGTTGTCCCTTGATGTCCCCACGTCCTCCTGTCCCTCCGCGGGCCCGCCCGGGCTCCTGCCCACACCCAACATGGCCGCCGTGCCGCCGCCGCGCTGACCCCTGCCGGCCGCCATAGCCCGCGCTTCCTTTCCAAGATGGCGGCGCCCAGCGGGAGGAGCTGCCCGTGCGCGTGGGCCGCGCTGGTGCCTGCGGCCCTGCTGTGCCTGGCGGCCCGGGCGGCCGCGGAACCGGGCACGGCCCCGGGAGCGACCTCGAGCACGGCCGAGTTCGACGTGAGGCCCGGCGGGGAGGTTCACTCCTTCTCCCGGAGCCTGGTGAGCGGCCGGGAGGGAGGGAGCGGGAGGGGAGAGGGTACGCGCCACTCGCTGATTGGCTGCGTCTCACGTCACTCATATCTCCTGCTGTGGTGATTGGCTGAACGCGAGGGAGGGCGGGGCGAGCGGGTGGAGGGGATCCCCAGGGAGAGAAGGGTCCCCAAAGGGGGTGACAAAGGCAGGGGGGTCCCAGGGGGAACGAGGGTCTCCAAGGCAAGAGGGGTCCCAAAGTGGGGGGCTCTAAGGCAGGAGATCCCAGGGAGAATGGGGGTACTCAAGGAGGGAGGGAGCCTTCACAGAAAAGGGGGTCCTCGAGGGGAAGGAGTCCCCAGGGAGGGTTCTCCAACAGAATAGGATCGCCAAGGAAAGCAGGTCCCCAAGGTGGGACAGTCTCTGTAGCAAGTAGACATCCAAGAGCGCTCCAGGCAGGAGGAAATGGCTTCAGGTGGTGCCAGGGGAGGTTTAGGCTGGATATTGGAGGAAATTCTTCATGAAAAGGGAGGTCAGGCGCTGGCACAGTGGCACTGGTGGAGTCTCCATCCCTGGAGGGATTTAATCCACGTGGATGTGGCACCTGGTCACAGGGGTCAGTGGTGGCCTTGGCAGTGCTGGCACACTGTTGGACTTGATGGTCTTGGAGGGTTTTTCCAAGCTCAGAATTTCCTGGATTGTGTGGAAGAAAAGCTCGTGCTAAAGTGAGGCTGCTCCTGTTCCTCTCTCCTGGCAGGGGGATTACAGCTGCTCCTTCACCTACTCAGCCCAGGGTGGCACAAACGAGGTGAGCTGGGCAAGCCCCGGGAATTCCTGTTGGAATCAGCTCCTTTCCCTCATCCTAAAAGCCAAAGAGACTCGTGACTGTTTTGTGTGAGAGCACAGTGGTAACTGTGGCCAGGAGGGAGCACTGGGAGCCACCAGCGACTGCTGGGGGGTGGGGTTGGGATATTTTGAAGCTCCTGGTGCAGCTGGAAGGGAGGGATTGGCCTGGGAGGGTTTTCCCCGCGTTGACTGCGGGTGTTCCCCGTGCAGCAATGGCAGATGAACGTCGGAGTGAGCGAGGACAGCGGGCTCTTCTCCTGCTCCATCTGGAGGTGTGTGCTGAGCAAAGGCACCGCGGGGGTGGCCGTGGGGCAGGGACAAGGACTCTGCTTCCTGCGTGGATTTGCATCTTGCAGGGAGGGTTTTCCTCTCCCAGGGTTGCTGTGGTGCTGGGGGCTTTTGGTGCAGATGTTGGTTTATGAATTCTGTGTTCCCCTCTCCCCCATTCCTGCACAAAAGCTCCAGGAGATCCAGAGGTGGCTGTGGGGGGAGGGAGGAAGTCAAGAATCCTTCACTCCTCTGCACCTCCGCCCTCTGTGCTGCTGACAAAGGCTCTGCTTTCTTCTTTCAGGCCCCAAGGGAAGTCTTATCTCTTCTTTACCCAGTTTAAAGCTGAAGTGAAAGGAGCCAAGATCGAGTATGCCATGGCTTATGTAAGTCCCAGCTGAGCCCGGGGAAGCAGGAGTGTGGGAGGCTGCTATAAAACATGAATTAGACATGGAAAACATTTATTAGACATCTGTGCCATAAAATGTGCTCCATCGTGTCCCTAATTAGAGGCTGGTGGCAGGCAGGAGAGGGGCTGCAGGTGGGCAGCCTGAGCCTTGCTCCATTGTGTTCCTGCCCTCTCAGGCACTGGGATTTGCTGGGAGGGGGCTCCAAAGGCACCGGGACACAAAGGGAGTCTTGGATTGCCTCAACAAATTGCATGTGACAAAGCAAATCAAACCTCTCCTGGTGTTTTTGTCTGGCTCATTCTTCCATTTCCCAGTTTCCAGGGGTGAGGCTTTCACTCACCCCAAGGACACGATTCTGTGGTTTAACAGGAGATAGAAAAACAGCCAGAGATTTTCCTTCAGATATCCTTTGTGCACTTAATTCTTTCAGTGCACACAAATCAGGAACTCGTTCATTTTCAGTGTGCTGTTGTTTGGTTGGTTTGAATTGCCTCAGCCTCTTACACCTCCTTCCTTCCTGTTACAGTCTCAGGCTGCTGCGGGTGCCCTGAGCGACATCCCCTTGAAACAGGAAGAGTTTGAGATCACTGAAACAACAGGTCTGTGCCTGAGGGAGCTGTGAGAGAGGGGCTGGGCTGGGGGACAGGCCAGAGACCAGAGTAAACTCAGACAGTGGTGACAGTGCCATGGAGCTGGGGGTACAGTGCCCTCAATCCATTGGATTTTGTGGGTCTCATCCCAGTTAAATTCCGAGGATGAGGGGGGAGTTCTCCCCCAGCCTGGCATGTGCAGGATGGGAAGAGCAGTGCCTGACACCCTGGAAAAGGCCCAGCAGGGCTCTTTTGTTGCTGCTTTTCCATCTGCTGATCCTGGGCTTTTCTCTCTGTCTCTCTGCAGTGTCTCACAGGGAAGGCAAGTTCCGTTTCGAGCTTTCCAAACTCGTGATTGCAGCAAAAACCCCCCGGGACGAGCTGTGACCCTGAGGCCAACCCTGGGCAGGGGGCTTGGCCAGGCCAGCATGGCACTGAAGGATTTCCTGGTCACCTGCAGGGTTTTTCTTTTGGTTGGCCGAACCTTTTATGTTTTCCATACTGAAATGTGCCGGGGGACCAACGTGAGTGGGTCTTGGAGGTGTGAGGACAGGTTTGTTCTGCCTTGTGTCAGAGTAGCACTGAGCTTTGAGCTGGAAAACCCCCAGGAGGCTCCTGAGCCCCCTGTGCCCCTTCGTGCTCGGCTGAGCAGGGCAGAGCTCCCTGCTCAGGGGCTCCTTATCTGCCTGGCTGGAGGAGCAGTGCAGGGAGATAAGTGGCTGGACTTAAGCTGGGCTTGCTAAAGGGAACTTGTTAACTCTGTAGTCTCTGGAGGGGAGATGGGATTTGTCTCTCCAGCAGCAGGAGGAAATCATTAATTCGGGGGAAGGGGGTTGGCCAAAGCTCTGATTCCATGGCCAGTGTGTGGCTGGGGTGGATCCAGGGCTGGGCTGGGATACCTCGGATGGGGGAAGGCAGAGCAGCTTATTCTGACACAATCAGGAATCAATCCAGGCAACACTTCCACGTCTCAGCACAACCACGGGACTATTTTATACCTACAGAAAAGTGATTTTTTTTCTTAACCAGAGTAATAACAGGGAATGTGCAATTCCTTTCCTGTGTAAATACAGCACAAATAAAGAAATAAAGCATCATGCCCTGGCCTGAAGCTGCTCTACTCTGTCCCTCCTCCCTTCTCCAGCTCCTTTGTTGCTGCTTGACCAGGAGGAGCTGAGGTGTCCCACGGGAATTTGGGGGCTGCAGAGGGTTCAGGGGGGTCTTGGAGCTGACATGGACACACACCTTGGGAACAGTGAAGAATTTCTGGCTGGGCATCCCTCAGCCCCATCCCACCACATCCAGCACGCTCCTGACAGGAACACAGCAGCCCAAGGGGGACAGGAGTTGTTCTCAAAGGGCCCCTGCCCTCCTGAGGTGGGCTCCTGGTGTTCTCCACACCCCCTTGTGAATGGGCTTTGCCCCCACCCCAAGCTGTGTCACACAGTGATCCCTGACAGCTGCAGCCAGGCCTGTGAAATGGCAGAGATGAGACCTTTGTGCCTTTTATTTCATCTTCTATGGCTGAGAGTTATCAGTGCCAGTGGTGGGAAGGGAGCAGGAGCAGGAGCAGCCGCCCGTGCCTGGAGTCATCCAGGGAACAGGAGGCACAAGAAGGTCACAGAGATAAGGCCAGAGAAGACTCTGTGGTGTTTTGGATGCTAAAAGGGCAATTTCCAGTGCTCAGGGCCCGTGCTGGGAGCAGCTGGAGCATCCCTGCCAGAGCCCCCCCTGCTCCCAGAGCTCTGCTTTTGGGCTCCTCCTCAGCAGGGAGGGGGTGTGGAGGTGCAGAGGAGCGCCCAGAGGAGTGTGGGTGTCTGCTGGAAGCAGGATCTCACAAAATCAAGGAATGGTTGGGGTTTGGAAAAGCTTTAAAGCTCATCCAGCCCCACTCTTGCATGGGCAGGGACACCTTCCACTGTCCCAGATTGCTCCAACCCCCAGTGTCCAGCCTGGCTTTGGACACTTCCAGGGATGGGGCACCCTGTACCAGGATCTCCCACCCTCACAAGAAGGAATTCCTTCCCGAAATCCCATCCCTCCCTGCCCTCTGGAAGCCATTTCCCCCTGTCCATGCAAGTCCAAGAGGTGCTGGGGCATTGAGCAGGGACAGCACAGCCAGCAGCAATGCCAGGGGACAGAAAGCACAAGCCCCAGGTCACAGAGAGCCACCAGCACCTGGGGGACAGCAAACCCAGCTGTGCCCAGGGCTCATTTTGTCCCTGTCACCACTGCTGGAACAACCTCACGGAGCTCCCAGGCCACACGGGTGAGTTTATTTAAATAACTCATCAGGGCTACAGAGTTTGCTAAAAACGAACATCACTCAGTCAGGGGCATGGAAAAGGGATGAGATCCCAGAGGAGCTTTGGATCACCACCAGGGACAGCGCTGGAGCTGCCAGGAGGCAGAGCTGCTGGAGGCTGGGGGAGTTGTGGGTTGGGAGAGTTGCTGGGATCCAGGGTAGGAGCAGCTCCCCCCCAGCTCCCTCCCAGCCTCCTCCAGGTGAGGAGGGATCCTCCTGGTCTCAGGACTTGTCTTTGGACGCTAAAGCCCACGCAGCAGCAGATTCCTGCCTGAGGCAGCACAAGTCTGGACCGTGATTTGCTCCCACCACGTTGTGGAGCCGCTGGGAGAAATCCACGGAGTTCCACAATGCTCCAGTTAGGGAGTCTCAGAACTTCCACCCCAACAACATCCCAGCTGCTCAGAGACACCTCAGAGGTGCTTCACACCACGAGTCTTTGGTTCAGTTTCCCGCCAGAGGTTACAACAGAGTTCAAGGCAGAGTCCAAACCCTTGGACTCTGAGCTAAAGGCACTTGGTGGGCAAAGGAAATCAAACTGTACAGAGGGGCCCAGGATCCCCTGGTGAGCTCAGGGAGGGGTTTGCAGACCCTGGGCAGGGCGGGGAGACAAAGTCAGGAGGTTCAGTCTCTCGGAGAAATGAGGAGAACACAAGTGAGCACTGCAGAGGGGGAGGAGGGAACGGCGAGCCCGGTGAAAAGCTCAAAGCAGACATCACAACCTCGGCCTCACAGGAGGCAGAGTCCAGCTGCCCGAGCCCCTCTGGGCCACCCTTAGATGTTTTCCTCCTCCAGCATCTTATTGACCCCCTCGCAGATCCTCTTGAGGTGGGTGCGGTAGGGCTCGGCCGGGCCGTACAGCGCCGACAGGAACTCGTAGTCCGCAAAGTGGTTGAAGACGTGGTTGATGCGCGAGTGGGACTTGGCCGTCAGGTGCCCGTTGACAGCCTGGTGCAGCAGGTCCCGGCACTCGGTCAGCACGCTGGCCATGACCCTGCGGTCGAAGGTGAAGTCAATCTGGTGGAAGCTGACGGCCGTCATGGCCAGGGTGTGAACTTTCTTACGGAACCTCTCCATGACAAGCAGCTCCTCGGGGCTGAACTGCCCGTTGCGGTAGAGAACCCCCAGCTTCATCACGATCTTGATGAGGTTTTTGATGATTTTCTGCGCCTCTTTGCGGTTGTGGGTGTATTCCTTGGTGGCCCGGTACAGCTCGTCCAGGATCTCGCTGCTGGTGTCGTCGATGAAGGCGTTGGCGATGGTCTTGGTGGCCATTTTGCTCAGGAGCTTCTTCTGGGCCTGCAGGGCCAAGTTCTTGGTGCTGAAGGTGTCCATCTCTGCGGGGGAAGAGGCACACACGGATCAGTGTCTGCTCTGCAGCCATCCCCATCTCACCTGGGCTGGTGGAGTGTCCCTGGCCATGGCAGGGGGTGGGGCTGGATGAGCTTTAAGGTCCCTTCCCACCCAAACCATTCCAGGATTCTGTGATTCCTCACCTCCCCATGCACATTTTTAGCAGGAGAAAAAGCATCTCCAGGCAATGGCAAGACTGAGGGAGCTCCTGGGTGCCAGGGCAGGTGAGAGCATGAGGTTTGGTTGGTGGGATCAGTTACAGGGTGTCCCCACCTTCCTTTTCCCAAACTCTGTGGAGAGGTTGCAGAGAGCGAGGTGTCCCTACCTGAGCACCTCCCGTGTCCCTCCATCCCGGTGTCCCTCTGTGCCCGAGCCTCCCTCCTCCCGGCACAGGAAGGACTCTTACCCCATCCTTTTAACATTTTTTCCTTCCTTAAAACTTGACTCATTTCCTGCAGGGTGAGCTGGGGACAGCCCAGGTGACAGCTGAGTCACCCCCCCCGATGCCATGTGCCACATCCACGCCGGTGCTGGCCATGGCTGGAGTGGCACAGCCGGTTTGCAGCACCCAGCACTGGCGTGGGAGCCCTTTTCCCTGGCACTGCTCACCCTGCAACACCCACACAAGCTCGGGCTTGTTCTGCTGCTGCCCCGGCCTCCTGTGGAGTGAATAATTCACCCAGACAGGAACCTCACCTACAGCCCAGCTCCCACATCCCGGCAGGACCAAATCCATCACCTCGGGCAGAGCACGGCTTTCAACCCTGCTGTGAACGATTAAAACCCGACCCTGGAGATGCATCCTGGCCTGGGAAACCGCAGAGCCACAAATCACAGGGAGGGGAGAACAGCAGGAAAACAACCGGGATGGATGGGCAGGGCTGGGAGCTGCTGATGCAGGAGCTGCACATGGCATGGACAGGCTGGCAGGGCAGGAGGGGAGGGGATCAGCCTGTGAATGAATCCCCAGGGAGGGGAGAGGAGATTTCAGCTGAGGGATGGATGGGGATAAATTGCTCACGGATAGGGAACGGGTTTAGATTTGATGTTAGGAAGGAATTTTTCCCTGACAGGGAGCTGAGGCCCTGGCACAGGGTGCCCAGAGTGGCTGTGGCTGCCCCTGGATCCCTGGAATGTCCAAGCCAGGCTGGGCAGGGCTTGGATAAGCCTGGGCCAGTGGAAGGTGCTGAGCCCCAGCTCCCTGAGCATCTCCCATCTGCTCCCAAACCCAAGGGCAGCCAGGGCTCCGTGGGGATGAGAATTCCGGGAGCAGAAACGGAGCCTGCAGGGTAATTTACAGCCCTCAGGAAAAACACAGAGCATTGGAAGCATTTCCTACAATGGGAAAACATTGATTTTTGTCAGCTTGAGCCTCGAGCTGAGCCTCTCACACTTAATAAGACGAAAATGACAACGCAGAGCTTGGTGACAGCAGCTCCTGGGTCAGGCTGGTGGAATTCCCGTGGCTGCATCCAGAGGAGCTGCCCGGAGGGAGGGAAGGGCAGGATGGGCAGAGGCAGCTCCGTCTGCTCTGCCCTGGCTGAGAGGGGAGGCCTCACTTGAGCCGTGCCAGGAATCCTGTCCGGAAGGAGCAGGGCTTTGCCGTGGTGTTGACAGCCTGGAATTTCCCCCCGCAGGGCTGTGGGGTGCCCTGGGAACGGTGCCTGGATAAATAGGAATTCCCACACCCCAGCTCTGCCTTGGGTGACCACAGACATAAAGCCAGTGCAGACTCCACCTCCAGAGAGCATGAAAAATAGGAAGTGCCAAGTCCTGCGAGCTGCCCACGGCTCCCAAATGCCAGCTGGAATAATGGATCAGCCCTCTGCTCTGCTCGCTCTGCTCCCTGCATCAAAAACTCCCGGCTGCTCACTGCTCTCCCTGCCTGGAGCATCACTCCGGGGGGAAACTGAGGCACGAAGCATTATGGGGGGGTCTAGGGATCCCAAAAGTGATGTAGGTGGGGATGGACATCCCAAAATTCCAACCAGCTCCCTCTCCAGTGCCCAGGGATGGTTTTACAGGCTGCTCCCTGCAAGCCCCAAGGAAACCCAGGCTCACCTCCTGCTGGCTCCCGCTGCACCAGGACGGTTCCCCCGGACCCTCCACACCACACCCGGCCCGGCAGGACCTGCTGACTCAGCAGCAGCAGGAGATTTCACCGGAATGAGCCTTTTTCCTGCTGGGAAGGGCCCCACGACCCCATTGTTCACGAGGGGCTGCTATCAGTGCACGGAAGAGTCGAGCCTTGCCCCGAGCAGCCAACTGGAGCCCGAAAATAACCCACTTCACTTCCTTCCTGTCGCTGAAGTTTCCAGCCCAGTTCAGGGTTTGGGCTCCCCCCCCACCCCCTTCTTTTTAATGAAAACGCCCTAAAAAAAACAGCTTCTCCTTCCGAAATGGAGCAGCCGAGCGCCGCTGTCACCAAGTGCCTCCCTGCTCCGGAAGAGTGTGGCAGGGCTGTGGTCCCAACCCTGGTTTTGGGGACAGGTACAGCCCTTCCTTGGAGGGTTTCCACCCCTTTTGGAGGTTTTTGAGGAAGTCTTGCAGCCCTGAGCAGTGGTGTGAGGGCTGAGGTGTCCTGGAGGGGACAGACGTGGTCCCCTGGGGACAGACACGTGCCGTGCCCATCTCCGGTTTGGCGTTTGCCCCACTGGGCTTGCACCTCTCCCAACACTCAGCTCTGACCTGATTTCCCCAAAAAAACCCAAAAACCCTCCCACACCACCAGGGGCACAAGCATCAATGAAAGCTCCTGTCTGAGGGGGGAGGACAAGACCCTGTCACCCTGTGGTCACCTGGCATGGGTGGCACCACAGCAGAGCTCCTTTATGAAGAGGGGCCAAACCCAGCAGTGACATCATCCCAGTTATCATTTTTACCTGTCCCAAAGACCCCTCTCCCTGCCTGTCCCTTCCACCCGCTTCCCACCAGCGGCTCCGTGGGCTCGGCCCCCCAGGCCCCCCCAGTTCCCCTGGCAGCGGGTGAATATTTCATGCAGGAAAGGAAAAGCACCTAAATAATTCATGGAGCAGCACAGAGGGGGAGGCTCCACAAAGCTCCAGCTCAGAGCAGAGGCACCTCTGCCTCCTCTTCCTCCTCCTCTCCCTCCTCCACATTCCCAGCGCGGTCACAGTAACTTGGATTGTCTCGCTACAAGTTTCCTCCAACACGGAAACATCGTTTCCCAACAGGATAAACATGGAATAGCCGCGATGTCCCTGGACTTCCCTCCATCCCACATTCTCCCACTCCAATTCCCACTATTTTGGGAAACATCCCTGCTCTGCACCCCAGCATTCCCGAGCCCGTGGCTAAATGCCAGGCGGGTGGAGGGGATCCCGCTGCTCTGCTCTCCATCCCCCCAGCATCGCTTTCCCCGTGCTCCAACTCCTATTAATTAATTAAACCCTCCTGCATTACAGGAGCGCCGGGCAGTAATTGGAGAGCTCCAGCCCGTTCCAACCCCCCACCCGTGACCCCCGCAGCTCCCAGGGCTCGTTACCAGCTCCGGGAGAGCCGAGGAGGAGGAGCAGGAGGAAGGACGCGTGCCGGCCCTCGCAGGTTGCCATGGGTGCAAAGAGCAGCCGGAGATGCCGGCCCGGGCGCGTGTGTGCCCAGCGGGGCGAGGCCAGGAAGAAGCCGCTGAGTAAACACCTGGCCCGAGGAAAAGCTCCTTTCTCGGGGTGAATCCGCGGCCGTGGCGGCTGGAGAGGGGCCGGGAACGCTGCGGGGCAGCGGTTCCTTCTGCCTTACCCCGCTGGCTCCCGGTGCCCGTGGTGCCAAGCTCTTGGCGTGTCCCCACCATTGGCACCGGGATCTGAGCTCCTCCATCCCAAAATCTCCTTCCCGCAGGTGCCCTCGCTTCGGCTGCAGATGCTCCCGTGGCAAGGAGACGGGTTTTGGTTTTGCCTGGGAATGCTGATCCGCCCTGGCAGCTCCGACGTGTCTGTGCAAGGAGCTGAGCGGAGCTTCCGAGGGGCTCCGGCGGTGCCAACCCCGGGCACGGGTGGGGAACCCTCGCCAGAGCTTCCCGTGGGAATGGGATCCTGGGATCCCATCGAGGGGTGCTCAACACAGGGCAGGGGGAACCTGGGGGCTGAGCTGAGGGTCTGCTGTGGCATCGAGGAATTCCCCCCTGGGATTACTGTGCCCCAAGGGGGGAGGCAGCTGCCAAATGGAGAGGAGGAGGAGGAATTGAGGTTATTTTAAGGAGAGAAGGAGAAGGAAGAGGAGGAGGAGGAAGGGGGGTTATTTTATGGAGAGGAGGAGGAGGAAGAGAAAGTGGACGAGGAAGAAAGGGGGATTTTATGGAGAAAAGGCAGAGGAAGAGGAAGAGGACGAGGAAGGGGGTTATTTTACAGAGAGGAGGAGGAGGAGGAGGAGGAGGAAGGGGGGATTATTTTGGAGCATCTGTCTCGCCTTCCATTTCCTCCTTTTCTTTCTCCAGCTGCCATCAAGCTGCTCTCTCTGGCAGCAACTTCCTTTCTCCTTCGCTCGGAGCAGACGGAGACTTATGGGGAAGTAGAAAACAGAGGCTGGGAGAAGGGAAACTGAGGCCAAGCCACCATCCGTCCGTCTGTCCGGCTGCGGCGGGGGCCAGGGCGCATCACATGCCCCGGGATCAGGAGGACAAAGTCGCTCGGGGGGAGAGGAAAACTCCATGGCACAACTGGGGTCCAATACTGGGCTTGAGGTCAGCGAAGGATGGCCCAAAATGGCCCCAAACCCTCCCCCTCCAGGGGAAGATTAGTCAGAGTTGGGAGGTTTTACACCCAGCTCCTGCCCCGGGATGGATCTGACCTCTCCAAAGGGATTCGTCTTTCCAGGAATCGAGGAATTTCATCCTCTGGAGCGCAGGGCTGGGAGCAGAGACGGGCGATGCTCGAAGCCAAGTGCTGCCATGGGGCACCCGGGCCTGCCCTGGCACGTGGGGCAGTGACAGCCCCGCGGGGGTGGCTCCGGTGCCTCCTCCCAGCTCCCGTTATCCAGCGACCACCGGAGCCAGCGCTCTTTCCAGCCCCGTCGCTGAATTCGGGGGGGGAAATCGCCCTTTCCCCGTGTTTTATCCACCTGGGAAGGCTGAGGCACATCCAGGGGCCCTGCCCGCGCCGCAGCTCCCGCCCCTCGCGGCTCCCCAGACTCTCCTTTCCCGGGGGTTGAGTGGGGGCTGTCGGTGCCCGGTGACACCGGGGTTAGGGGACACACACGGATGATTCCCGGGGTGGGGGACGAGAGGCTGCGTCCCGCAGTGCAAGCACGAAACGGGCCGGTACCGAGCGCCCCCGCCCCCACGGACCGGGGAAGCATCGGGAGAACCGGGAGGAACTGGGGGGTACCGGGAGGTACCGGGAATACCGGCCCTTACCTGCAGCCTGCCTCGGGGAGAGCGGCGCCGGGACCGGGACCGGGGCTGCTCCGGTGCCCCCGGCGGGACGGGACGGGGCGGGACGGGGCTGGACGGGGCGGGGCCGGGCGGAGGGTCCCGCTTCCCCCGGCGCCTCTCCCTGGCCGGCGGGGCCCCGCAGCTGCTACCGGTGCCCGGTGACGATGTCTGGTGCTCGATCTTCGATGCCCAGAGCCAGTCCTGGTGTCCGATGTCCGGTTCCCGGTGCCGGTTCCCGGTGCCGGTTCCCAGCTCTCAGTGCCCAATTTTCAGCTCTCAGTGCCCGGTTCCCGGTTCTCAGTTCCCGGCTCTCAGTGCCCGGTTCCCGGTGCCGATTCCCGGCTCTCAGTGTCCGGTTCCCGTTGCCGGTTCCCGGTGCCGGTTCCCGGCTCTCAGTGCCCGGTTCCAGTGCCAGTTCCCGGTGCCGGTTCCCGGCTCTCAGTGTCCGGTTCCCGGTGCCGGTTCCCGGTTCTCAGTGCCCGGTTCCGGTGCCGGTTCCCGGCGGGTCGGGGCCTCCCGCCCGCGGCCGCTGCCAAGTCCCGCGCGGGGCCGGGAACAGCGGGGGCGGGGCCAGGGGCGGGGCCCACTGGCGGCCTCAGCCAATGGAAACGCGGGGCTTGCTACGAAGCAGCCAATGGGAGCGCGCGGACGGGGCGTGGGCGGGGCGGGCGCGTCCCCGTGGGTCCCGCGCGCGTGGGCCGGTCCCGGGGACGCGCGTGGGGCGGGCACGGGGCCCCCCGGCCTGAACCGGGGAGGGACGAGACACGGGAGGGTGATGGGGACACTGGTGGGTGACAGTGACACTGGTAGGTGACGGGGACAAGGGAGGGTGACGGGGACACCAGTGGGTGAGGGCGACACGGGAGGGTGACAGGGACACGGGAGAGTGACGGGGACACGCTGGGTGAGAGGATCACGCGTGGAAGCGGCGCGGGACGCCGGGCGGGCGGCGCTGAGGAGCAGGAGCTGAGGAGGGCGCTGCTGGACCGGGCTGAGCGCGGGGTCCCGCACAGCTCCCCCCACTCTGCGCCAGGGGATGTGACACCCGTGGGAAGAGGGGGAGGCGCGGGAGCTGCTCCCGACAGCAGCGCGTGCGGGAGTGTCGAGGCCTGGGCAGCTCATCCCGGTGCTGGGGACCCCCCGACACCCCAGAGATTCTGAGCTCCCCAGCATCTGGAGTGTCAGAGCATCCTTCCTTCCTCTTCCTCCTCACGGCTCAGTGGGTAGAAGAGGCAGCACGGGATCCTAATTCCCAAAGGTGGCATTAAACAGATTAAAAATGGGATTTAAAGCGGATTAAAATCTGGATTAACGGCAGCCTTGACTTGAGTCTTGGTGTCATGCAGCGGCTGGGAAGCCAGATCCTCGCCAGCCCCCCGGCCCTGCTGCCCCCCCGGCCCACGGCACCCCCGGGGCATCGCCCCCACTCCCGATATTCCCGGGGATTTGCTCTGGTCCCAGGCCGTGCCGGAGCTGCTGCTGCCGCCCTTCCGAATTGTGGCACCGACCCTCCCGGCATCAGTCACCCTCCGGGCTCTCCGGTGGCCACCATCCCACGTTCCCATCGCCGGGACATCCCCGCAGCTCCTTCCCCTCGCTCAGGCCGCTTTTGGGATGTTTGGGAGGGTGACGGGATGGGGTGGGCAGCACCCTGCGCCCTCCAGGGCGTGCCCAACACCCAGATCCCGCAATTCCCAGCTCAGGAGGGATCTCGGGGTGTCCTCAAGCCTTGCAGGGCTCTGCTCCTCACTCCTGGAGCAGCGGCCGGTGCTGCTCGGCTGGGGTCACACGGGGGGAGTCCCCCCAAATCCATGTCCCTGCCTGGGGGGCGCTGCCGGGGGATGGAGCAGCCGCTGCTGATGGATCGGAGGGGATGGGAGCTGGCGCCGCATGAAAACAGGGAATAAAAAAAAAAAGAGAAGCAGCAGGATCTGGGCCAGCTCCGAGTGGCCTCTCCCCCCCCATCCCTCCTCTCCTTTCAGGGAAATGAAATGGGGCTTTGCAGCGGCTCCTCTCCTGCCCGCTGAGCATCTCCCGTGCTCGGGGAGGCGGCACCGCTCATCCCACCGGGACAGCCAGCGCAGCTCCAGCAGCACCAGTCCCGCTGCTCCCCTCCGGCGGGCGGGGGGAGCATCCCCAGGGACGCAGCGCCTGAATAATTCAGGAGAAGTCAGCGAGAGAAACTGGATCCTCTGCCCGCCGGGTCGCGGGGAAGGGAAGGGCACGGAGTCGCTCTCTGTCCTCTCCTCTGTCGCCGGTGTCGCTCTGCCAGGACCCCGCAGGGCCCAGATTCCAGAGCAGGTTGCTGCTGGCGCATCCTGGTCCAAGAGCACCCAACACCTGGTTTGGCTGAGCCGGTGGGTGTGCAGGGGGACAGGATGGGGATAGGATGGGGACAGGATGGGGACAGGCTGTCTCCAACACCCACCTGTCCCCACGATGGCACATGCCAGACCCCGGCAGCTCCTGGGACAGGGAATGGTGTCGCTCCCCATAAAGCCACCATTGTCACCGGGGCACGTGCGGGGTGGGGGGAACCCCCGTGGCGGGGCGGTGGATCCCGCAAGCCCTTCCCTCTCCAGCATTTTGCATTCCCACTGCTCCCTGCCCGCGCCGCACAGCTGTGCCTGGCCACAATGGCCCCTTCTTGCCGCGTCACCGGCGCCGGCTGCGCTCCCTCGGCCCCTTCCCCGGGGCCGAGCCACCCCGCTGGCAGCCGAGGCGGAAAAATTCATCCCTGTAAAAAAAAAAAAAAAAAAAAGAAAAAAAGAAAAAAAATCCCTCCTGGCAGGCACCAGCTCCGGAGGAGAACCGAGAACCGCGAGCAGGGCACGCTCTCCTGACCAGTTACCCCAGTGATGCTCCACTGAGAGCGTTAGCCGGCGTTGGATGAAAGGAGAGGGACGATGGAGGTGTCAGTGAGGGGTGCTGGCAATACCCAAAGGCAGCTGGTGACACCGTGGGGCTGTCCTGGAGCCGTGGGGACAGGCTGGGACTCCTGAATCCCGGGGTTGTATCCAAACTGTGCTCCTGGCCCTCCCTGAGGGCAAAGGGGACACCCCAGCGCCACATTCCTGAGCAGAGCAGTCCCCTGCCCCTTCCGCTGCACATCTGGCCTGGTGTCACAGCTGGATCGGGCCCGTTCTGCCTCCGTGTGTTTGCTCACGGAGCGGGGAGCGCTGAGCTTCGTTAGTTAATTAAAGCTCGATCGAAGCTGTCAGGCAGTGCCGCTCCTCCAGAGGCTGCGAGCGCTCCCGTCCCCCGGGAAGGGATGGGGGACGATGCTTCAGGGCAGGGGGAAGAGGTTTCTGTGATTCCCCTCCCTGGGACGACACGAACCTCCATCCCTATCTTGGGGACACCGCTGTGCCTGAGTGTGACCCACTTAGCCAGGCTCAGCTGAGCCCTGGCTGCTGAATTTGGGGCTGGGGGCTCTGAGAGGGACCCTGACCCTGAGATGTGAGCCGAGCCCAGCGCAAAGCCTCGGGCACTTTTGTCGGGACAAAAGAGAATGTAGGTTAAGCACAAAGTGCTGCGGCTGCGGTGCTCGGGGGGGCCGGGGCAGGCCCCCATCACCGCAATTAGCTAATTGCTGCTGTTGCCTCGCAGAGGATGCTGTTACTGCTCCCTGCTTCACTCTCCATCTGATAAAACTGCCCTGGGGGACACCGTACCCCCCGCCTGCCCCTCGTGCTCTGCTCAGAGCTGAGAGGGTTCAGGATAAAGGGAAGGGGAAGGGGAGTCCCCCCACACCAGCCCTGCTGGATGTGACATCCCTGGTGTCACCTGCTGGGGACTGTGGAGATGATGCCCTTAACACCAGGGATGGATCTGGCTTTCCCCCACATTTTGGGGGTGTCCTGCTGCATCCCAAGGCTTCAGGATCCCTCGCGGCCAAATTCCATCCAAGCTGCTGAATGAGAACCTGGAGTGAGCGTGGGAGGCTGTGACACCACCAGGAGCCCGAGTGACAAATGACATCATCAGAGGGGGTCCTTGTGGGACAGAGAGACCCCCCCAGCCTGTTGGGTGATGGTAGCAGGAATGGGCGAGGGGATACAGACAGAATGCTGATGACATCATCAGGATGATCCATGACATCATCAGGTGACAATTAACAGGGGGCAGAGAGAGGGGCCGGAGCTCGCTGTGCCGGGACTGCCGGGCGAGGAGGAAGAGGAGGAGGAGCGGGAGGAAGACCGTGGCCCCATGGAATAATGTCCCCAGCTCATGGTCGCTGAGCCTGTCCTTGTGCTGGTGACATATTGACTGACAATTCTTAATCAAGTGGATTATTAATTAGCAGCAGAGCTGGCTGGTTGATCCCCGGCCAGGCTGGGAGCTGGTGGTCGGTGCTGACACAGCAGGATATCGTGACAGTGACACCGTGCTGGTACCCGCCGTGCCAGGGCACCCACGCTGGCCCAGGGCATCCCCCCGGGGTGGCTTCAGCACCGTGCACACTGCTCATCCAAATCCTGCCAGGTTTCACCCCAAATCTGGTGGGTGGCACCTCAGGAATCGCCCTGGCACAGCGGGACCGGTGGCTGGTGGGTGGGCGCCCGTCTGTGACGTGCCTCCGTGCCATCTGGGCCACGCGGGGGAGGTGACACGCCTGTCACCAGTGCCACACGTGTCCCCAGCCCTTGCCTTGCAGGGTGCGGGGATCCAGCCCTACCTCCCTGTCCCTGCCGTGGGGACGGCACTCCCGGGGAGAGCAGCTCAGGCCACACGTGTGACCTTGTCCCCACTGTCCCCAGCAGCCCGGGGGTCCCAGGGGGGCCCTGCCGGCTCACGGCAGGGGAGGGGCGAGGGGGGTGGGGGGCTGGGGAGCGGCTCCTCCATCCCCATCTGAGCCGACTCCAGCGCTGTTCTCGCCGCAGCTGCTGCCGCCGCCGGCTCCATCCCGCATTTCCCCGCGTGTCTGAACCATCTGCCGTGGTGCCCGCGGGCAGGGGGCTGCGGGGCTGCTCCCCCATCCCCCCCCACACCGCCACGGCACCACCGGGACCCGCGCTCTGAGCGTTTTGCTCCCGGTTTCGCCGCAGACCATTTAATTTCGGCCCTAATCCGTGCCGGGTTCGCTTCCCCGCGCGGCTGTCGGCGGCGATTTCCCAGCCCTAATTAAAGCTCGGAGCGTGTGACGGCGCTTCCCTGGGGATGCTTCTCTTGCTTCCTAGCTCCCGTCAAGATCAGGGGGATAAACCAATGTTGCCGGCGGAGTTAACGCCGGCGGCAGCTCGGGGGAGCGGTGACGAGCCCGGAGCCGGCGGCTCCCGCGATCCGGAGGCGAATCCAGCACGGGCTCTGCCGGTGGGGGAGGGCTCGGGGCTGCTCAGATGAGCCGGGCCGGTCTCAGCCCAGCTCTGAGCCCCTTCTGTGACAGCTCCTTGTGGTTTGGTGTCCATGTCGTGACAGCCTGTCGTGACCCCGGCCAGGCGTCCCCGTGTCTGGCGGGAGGGGAGGTTTTGGGGTGCCACAGCTCCCTGTCATTTGTGTCACTGTCCCCGCTCTCCCCCCCCTGCACCCCACAATGACCCCTGATGGCCCAGAGCACCGCAGTGACCCCGGGGAGGGACAGCTGGGCTGGCACCCGCCCTGGCGAGCTGGGCAAGCGGAGCTGCCTCCTCCCCGGCACCTGCCAAGCAACCACAGCCCGGACATCTGTGCCCGCTCCCAGCTGCCAACCAGCTGCCCTGGGCACCCGAAAACCCACCCGCAGCCCCACGGGGTGGATTCCCAGGCCTGGCAGGAGGACGGCTGCTGCAGGCAGGGATGCTCCTGCTGCCTGGCACGGCTGCTGCCTGCTTAATTGCGCTGAAAGCACAACAGATGGCAGAAGGGCTTCAAGATGTTCTTTTCCAACATTTTGGGCTCCTTTGCTCGCCTTCCTCCAAAACGGCTCCAAGGAGGGAGGCTGGGAAGAGCCCTGCGCGCCTGGGGAGGGTTGATGACCCCGGGGACGAGTCCAGGGCCGGGGAATTAAAGGGAATTAAAACATTTGCCGGGCTCACACTGCACCGCTTTCTTCCCGCTGTAATCCCTGCGCCTGCTGCTCTTCCTGCCCGCACCTCCCGCACCTGCCCGCTGCTCCCGGGGGACAAAAGCCCCTTTACCCCGACCCCGGGGCAGCTGGTGGCAGCAGCTGGGGGCTGGGGGTCACCTCTGGGCCGCGGGGGGCTGCGAAGGGACCTCGTGGCTTCTTCCCAGAGATGAGGGTCCTGCCACACTCCAGACCCAGCCCTGGCTGTGCTGGACTGTCCCAACAGGGCACTGAGGGTGGAACCAGAACCCCCCAGCACCCCGGGATGCTGTGCAAGGCTGGCACCCAGCATGGCTGAGCTGGGCCAGGACCCAGCACGCATCCCTGTCCCCAGCACCCATCCCTGTCCCCAGCACCCATCCCTGTCCCCCAGCACCCGTCCGTGTCCCCGGCACCCATCCCTGTCCCCAGCACCCATCCCTGTCCCCCAGCACCCATCCATGTCCCCCAGCACCCATCCCTGTCCCCAGCACCCATCCGTGTCCCCCAGCACCCATCCCTGTCCCCCAGCACCCATCCCTGTCCCCCAGCACCCATCCGTGTCCCCAGCACCCATCCGCGCCGCTGCCCCGCCTGCCCCCGCCGCTCTGGGGGCCGAGGTGTGTTACCACGAGCCTTTGATGAATTATTTATGAGGCAGGTGACCTCATTCATTCAGATTGATTTTCCTCCGTGTCACTCCAATTCCATCATGCTCCTGGAAGCGGCGGGCGGGCGGCACGTCAGGTGCTGTGCTGTGGGACACGAGGCGAGAGCCCTTTGCCAGCCCGGGAATTATTAGCGTTAATAATAATATTATTAATATTAGTACCTTCGGTGTCAGCATTGTTATTATTAAAATTAAGATTTTAAAAATCATCATTATAGTACCGTTATTATCATTATTGATAATTTTGGTATTATTACAGTTGTTACCACCCTCCTGTCCTCCCCAGGACCCCGGGCTGTGCCCACCCTGCCTTGCCTGGGGCAGACAGACCCACATCTGCCAGTGGCCCAGGGCCACCAATGGCCACCTCTGCCGGATGTCCCCAAGCAGGAGGGTGGGAGGTGGCAGCCTGGGTGCTCTCCCAATGTCTTAAAGATGTGATTACAAAAACATTATTGGGTTAAAACCGGAGATATTTGAGGCTATATTTAATTTTAAGTGTTCTCTGTGTTCAACCAGTTGCTTGAGCTTATTAAAAAAAGATCTATTAAAAAAAGCAATGTGTATTTATTTGTGTACACACACGTCTGCAGCTCCTGCAGCCCCTTCCCAGCGCTCGCTGCCTGTCTGAGCTCTCCGTGCCTCAGTTTCCCTCCCGGCTGGGCAGGAGGAGCACAGATCCACACGGAATGGGGACAGAGCAGGGCTGGCAGAGCCCACGGTGCTGCTGGCCTTGTGACACGGTGGCACTGCGGGACAGCGCCAGCGCGGTCAACTTGTGCCCTCCCAACAGCCCCTGAATTCCCCAGCCGAGCATCCCTGAGCCAGAGCATTGCCTGGATGAGCATTCCTGGACAAGCATTCCTCGACCAGAGCATCCCTCCAGCTCAGCATCCCTGAGCCAGAGCATCCCCTGGATGAACATTCCTGGACAAACATTCCTGGACCAGAGTATCCCTCCAGGCGAGCCTCCCCCCCGGCTCAGCATCCCTGAGCCAGAGCATTCCCAGGATAAACATTCCTGGACAAGCATCCCTGAGCCAGAGCAGAGCATCCCTCCAGCTCAGCATCCCCCCGGCTCAGCATCCCCCCGGCCCTGTCCCCAGCCTTGCCCCACGGCCAATTCCCATCAGGAGCCGCCGATCGCCCAAATTCCCCCCTCGCCGCCCCTGAGCGCGGCTCGGTGGCAGCTGCCCATCCCTATTGTCACCCGACAATGGGAAGCGCCCAGTGCTGCTCCCCGGGAGTGCCATTAGCCCAAATATTTGCTTCCCGTCTCCAGGGTGACAGGGTTGCCAGCGCTCACCCACATCCCTCCTTTCATCATTTTCCTCTTGATCTTCCCGCGCCGCTTCCCCGCGCTCCTCCCCGGCGCCCTCGCCTCGTGGGGATGAGGAGCCGGTGGCACCCGCGGATCCGGGAGCGGCGGTGCAGGAGCTGGGGGAGATGGAGGGCAGGGGTGGGGGAGATGAAAGAGGGACTAGGAGTGATGGAGATGAAGAGTGGAGGATGAAGGCAGATGAAGGGGGGTGATGGAGATGGGGGTAAGAGAGATGTTTGGGGGGTGTAGCAGGTTGTGAAATCTGCAACCACCATCCCCCCATGGCGACAACCATCCCCTCCCCATGGCCACAGCCACCATCCCCCCCCATGGCCACAGTCACCATCCCCTCGTTCAAGCAGAGCCATTCAGTGGCCAGGGAAGGGAGAGCAGAGACTCTTTGGTGGGACCACGCTCCCTGCACCGTGCTGGGACAGCAGGACCTGGTTCAGCAGAAGCCCTGGGCAGGATTGGTGCAGCTTCTCCCTCTCCTTCCCCCTGCTCCTACGCACTCCTCCTGGAACTCTCCCAGCCCAGGGAGCCAAGCAGACCCACCAGCAGTCCAGGCTTGTTTCTGTCTTTCCCAAAGCTCACCCAGGTCCAACAGTGGCTCTTAGGGCAGGAGATGGAGATGGGAAATTTCTCCCAGAATAAGAGGAATTTTGGAGCCAGGTGGGATCAGCTCCAAAATCTCTGGAATTTGGCGGTGGCAGGAGAGGGACCGACAGTGCCGAGCCATTTCTAAGCAGCGTTTTTTAAAAACAAAGCGAAATCTTCGCCAGAAAATGTTATTTCGATCCCTTTGGCAACCACGAGTCGTTTCGAAGCGACGCTTTGTGTTCGGAATGGGACCCAAATCTAAAGGAGCTGGGAATGGAGCCTCTGGGAAAGCTGCTGGGAGCTGGGATGGAGCCACAGCGAGGGATGTTGGGGTTTGGCAGCCGGTGGGGCTGGATCCACACTCCCACGATATCCTCGCACTGTGGGACCTCAGAGGGTGCTCGGGGGGTGCCACCACCCCGGGTGACAATCCCTGTGCCTGGGTAGGTGGTCTCAGGAGCAGTGGCCTTCACCTCATAGACCCAAACCCCTTTGGGCCCCACACTGCAAATCCCCTGGGAAAAGGGCAGAATCCAGCCCCCCTTCCATGGGGAATCCCATCAAAGACCAGGAGAGACCGGGGGGACCAGAGGGGATGTCTTTGAGGGACCAGGATGGAGGAGAGGGGACATCAGAGAAGCCACCATTGCTTGGGGCCAGGAGGGACATGGCTGGAGAACCAGGAGCTCTGGAGGAACCAAAGGACCAGGAGAACCTGAAGGGACCATTAGGGACAAAGCTTCAGGCCCAGGGGCGATGCTGTCACACAGCAGAGACATCAGCAGAGGACCGGGGGACACCAGTACGGACACTGTCACCAGGTGGGAGCAGCCGAGGACACCGCAGCCACCGGGAAGCGGCGGCGCGGGGGGTGGCAGCGGCCGGGGGAGACGTGCTCGCCCGCACTTTTCTGCATGACGGTGATTAAGTTGCTTCCCTTCGTTATGGTCCCTCGGGGAGGTGTTAACCAGCTGCTAATAAAGACGGATGGTTCTGAAGTGGCGTCTCCGGAGCCTTTGTATCCGTGGAATTTCGGGAAAAGCCACCGGGGTGCCCGGAGCCACCGGGCAGAGCCTCGGTACCCTCGGGCCGCGAGCACCCGGCTCTGGTGGGGACAAATCTGCTCCGTGGGGGTGACCGGGGGGACACTGGGGAGGATTTGGGGAGGCTCGGAGGATGCCGAGAGCCGGAGCAGCCCCGGGGAGGAAAAGGGCGACCCGAAGGGCTGCGGGGGGGCGGGAAAGCAGCGGGAAGAGGAGAAATCCAGCAGCAACTGCCCATTAAAATTCATGAAAGCTGTTAAAAAGCAGAGCGCAGCGCGAGCTCCCGGCTGCTGCTGACAAAGCCGGCGAGGGAGGCGGCGGTGCCAGCTCCGTGCAGCGGCAAGTTCGGGGTTCAGCCCCCCCTTTCCCAAAGCGGTTTCCGTCCTGGTGACCCCACAACGGACCCGGCTCCCTCAGCACCAGCGGCTGCCGGAGGAGGGGGGGGGATGGATGCTCCAAATCACATCCCCCCACTACGGCCATCCCGGCCCTCACTGGGGACCCCCAAACTCCCTCCGCTGCCTAGAGGGGGATTTGCATCTTCGAGCTCATTTATTTTCCTTTTTCCCATATATTTTTAGCCCCCCCCCCCCAGCTGCCTGCGAACAAGCCCCGGCGCGATTCCCTCGCCGTAATTAGCAACGTTTCTGCAGGCAAATGGCAGTCGGGAGTGGAGGTGGCATTTCCTTAATTAAAACAATTAATTAGGGTGGGGTGAGAGGGAAGATAAAACATCTTCCCCACAAAAAAGCCTCTTGGAGCTGCCGGTCCCTCGCGGTGGTGCCGGGGCTGTGGCTTCCCCAGGGTGACGACGCCACGCATGTCCCTGTGGGTGCCACCCTTGGGTGCTGCCCCGCTGCTGAGCACCCCGGGGCGGCTCTCGGACCCTCATCCCAGCTTCTCAGCCTGCAAGGCCGGGCTGCTTGTCCCAAAACGTCCCGGCTATGGCCGGTCCCAGCCGGAGCATCCCGGTGATGCCGATGCCGGCATCGTGCCGGCCCCGGTTCTGTGCCGGGGTATAAATATCCGTGTGTTACTTAGCGACTAATTGCACGGAGCGCAACAGCGGGGGGTGCCAGCCCCTAATGAGGATCTGGAATCAAAGCTGCTAATTACCCCTGTGCCGAGCTGCCGCATCGCTCCTGCTGGGCTCTGCCTGTCCGGCCACGCCGCGCGGCCACCGCATCCCGATGGCATCCCTGGCACCCCAGACCCCCGTGCCAAGGGCTTTGGGGCAGGTGAGAGCCCAAATCCAACCATCATCCCTTTTGGATGGCCCATCCGAGGCAGGCGCCACGCCGCACCCTGGTGACATCCCTTTGGGTGACCTGGCACGGCCACACCGGTACCAGGGACCGAGGGCTGCCCTGGGTGGGTGTGGGAACACCCGGGCACGTGCAGGGGTGTCTGTGTGTCCCTGGGGATGTGCAATGCCAGCTTAGGACAGCGGTGTTTGAACTCCCAACCTTTCCACGTGCTGGGGGAACGGCCCCGGCCAGGCCGGTGGAACCCCCCCAGCAGCACCAAGCCCCCCCTCGCTGAGTTCACCCACCCCCTGCGCTCCCCGGGACCTCTCACTCTGCCCCAGAAGCTCCAAGACCGCCCGGGACGAGGCTCTGGCATTCCCGGCACAGGCAATTGCAGCCCTGGGACAGCCTCCACACCACCCTGGTGCCCGGTGCACCCCCGGTGCTGGGGTTACCCTTCCCCAGATCACAGAATTTGGGGAACCCAGGAATATCCCTCCGGGCTCATTATCTTCCCGTGGCGGGGGGATTTTTTTTCCCTCGGCTCTGCACACCACACGGATGGTGGGAAGCAGGTCCCGGGTAAATATCTCCCGGCGGGTGCGTGCGGGGATGCTGCCTTCACAGGATTTACAGCTTCAAAGCCTCGGCCTCAAAGCCTGCAGATATCTTTTCATCATTTCAGCCGCGGTCTAATTACCCCGCTGGCCGCCGGCGCTGCCCGGCGCTCCCAGGTACAGCCTCTCTTAATAGCTGGGATTTATTATTTAAATGTCGTTTTTCAGCTCCTCGTTCCCGTTCCGGCTCCGAGGGTGCCTGTGCCCCCCCCTGCACCCCAAAACCTGATCCGCCAGCACCCGGCGTTCATGCTCTCCGCCTGCTCTGAGCCGTGACGAGTTATTAATTAACGGCGAGGTATCGTTCCCTGCTTCATCTTCGGTGTAATTAGATGGTGGGGATGCCGGGAAGCTGAGCTGGTTAACGCTTGCCGGAGGGGGACGGAGGGAACCGGAGTCCTCCCGACCCAGCCGGTGCTGCCGGATGCTCCCGAGCTGCCGAAATTGGGGCCCCCCCGCCCCGGCGGCCCCGAGCTCTGGCGCAGAGCCCCGGTGCCTCTGATTTACAGCGGGCACCAACCCCGCCGGCGGCGGGGCCGTGATGGATGCGGGGAGCAGCCCCGGCCGCGGCGCCTGTTAATTAGTCGCTTTGGATTGATGAGAAATTGCAGCTCCCGCTAACGATGGCAGCGGCTGAGCCGCGGCGGCAGGGCCGGGGTCGGTGCCGCTTCCCCGGCGCTCCGAGGGGCTGCTCGTCCCCGCAGCCGGAGGATAATTTATGGTTTCGTATCAGTGCCGCTGATCTTGGAGCTTTTCCAGCTTCCTCTTCCCTCTCCCCACATTGCTTTTCCTCGAAAGCCGATTGCTCAGGATGGAATCCAGCTCCTCGCTGGGATATCGCTGTCCCCAGCATCCCTGGCCGTGTCACCCCCCCAAGGGACCTGGATCCCCCCCCTCCGAGCTGAGCTCATGCGTGTGTTGAGCTGTGTCCGGGCTCTGCGCTGCCTCCTTCTCTACCTGAAGGATGCTCGGCTGCTCCAGGCATGCGGGCAGGGCGGGAAAACGGCATTTCCACATTTCCACATTCCCAAATTCCCAAATTCCCACAGCCTGGAGCCCACGGGGGACACGCGCCTGGCCCGGACCTGTTTGTGATCTCAAATTGTCTTTTAGTGATTGGATTGCTCTGTGGAAGTGGAGCTTGGGGATCTGGGAAGGGATCTGGAAAGGATCTGGAAAAGGACCTGGCAGGACATCTGGGAAAGGGTTTGGGAAGGGATTCGGGAAGGGGAAGCTCAGCAAAGGGCGGTGCTGTCCCTCCACTCAAGGAAATGACCCCAGTGCCACCAGCTGGTCCGGTTTTGGGGAGATTTTGGTGGGTTTTGGTGTTTTCTCGGTGTCTGTGGGAGCTCTTTGCTGGAGGAAGGGCAGATCCAGGCAGAGTCGGGGGACGGCGGTGACCAGAGGCCCTGGCGATGGGCACAGGGGGTGGCACTGCCCGGGAGCCTGGTGACCACCGCGGCACGGGCAGGGTTAAGGTGAGCGCTGCAGGCAGAGCCCTGCCAGGGGGATTATCCACGTCCCTCGGTGCAGGCAATTCCCTGCCTTGTCCATCGATCCCTGCGAGGTGTTAAGAGAGGCTGGAGCATCGATTGGAGCAAAGCCCAAGCTCGGCGAGGCCGAAGGCTTCCCCAGGAAGGGGGTGCAGGCTCGGGCCTCGGGGTCTGGAGGCCAGAGGAGGCACAGAAACCTCTTTGGGGACAAAGGATGGCGGGGTGGGGACGTGCTGGGCCATGGGAAACGCCGATGAGCCCTCGCCTCGCCTGCCAGGCGCCCGCGGCGTGCCGGCTTGGCACTTCAGCACCACAAACCGAGCTCTGGATCGTGTCCCGGGCGCTCCGGTGACAGACGGGGACGTTGAGCGAGCCGCGGGCGGATGCTCAGAGAGGAACCGGGAGCGGCCCCAGCCCGGGATGCGGCGGGAGCGGCACCGGCTCGTGGCATCCATCGGGCACCGGTGTATAAATAACACCGACAAAAAATCGGATTCCATTTTCCTGAGGAGAAAGGAAGGGCTAAAGACAAAAGAGGCCGTTTACCAACCGGCTGGCAGCCCAGGGGAAATTGCTATCCAGATAAAAAATCACAGATTAAGGAAGGAAAGAGCTGACCTTAACTCCAGTCCTTAGGCAGGGAGGAAGGGCAGGATTTTCACCATTTAATTGGGGTTTTTTAACCATTTCGGGCGGTTTGTTTGCTCTACTTCAAAGCCTGGAGTGCATCATTTTTACTCTGTGGCTGTAATAATGGCATAAATAAAGAGACTTTTTTTTTAAAGCCGCTTTTTCGACTCTAATTGTCCTTGAATTAATGAATCTTTTTGCGGAACAGAACCCCAGTTCCTGGGGGTTTATCCTCGTGCAGAGACAACATCAGAGCTACAGGACTGGGCTGAAAGCTGGAAAATAGCTGATGGAGGGGGCAAAAAAAATCCCAATAAATGGCAGGATGGGTTCAGCATCCTGCTCCCGGTTTGTGCCATTGTTTTGGGTGAAATCCTTGCCCTGGCTGTGGGAGGGGATCCCCCATGCCCAGGTTTGTCCCTGCAGCGGGTGGTGCCGGAGCTCCTCCGGGGGGTGGGAAATGCTTTGGCTTGGGCTGCGGGGCCGGCGTTAGCCACGCTTCAGGGGAAAATCACAATCGCTGCCGGGGCCCCGGGCCAGGAGCCGGGCCCGGATTTTCCCCGGGAAGAGCCGCTCTGCCAGGGGGGATCCACGTGGTGGGGGCTGCTGCGATCTGCAGGGTCGCTTTGGGGGGCTGGAGGTTCGGTTTGGGGGTTTGTTGGTGGGGAAACTGAGGCACGAGCTGAGAGGGAGGGGCTCAGGGAATGAATGGGTCGGGGGGCACATGAGGTACCCCCCCCATCTCCACACCGTGACCCCCGGGAGGGAAAAAGCCCTGCCCAGCCAAAAGCCTTGACTTTGCTCCTCCTCCTCCTCGGTAGGATACGGAAATCTTGAGGATTTTATCCTCGTGAGGAGAAAGGAGCAAAGCTGAGGAGGGAGCAGGGATGGGGGCAACTCCTCCACCAGGGGGGAGGCAAAATCTCTCACCAGGGATTTGGGGGCACGGGCACCTCTGTGGTCACCCCCGGCACTGGTTCATTGCCAGAGGGAGGGAGAACTGAAATCTGGGGTTGGAATAAAGGAGGTTGTGAAAGTCACTGGCTCCGGATGGAACCGGAGCAGGAGAGAGCTGAAAGGAGGATAAAAATAGCCCCGGCTCGATGGGGGGCACGGGGGTGGGGTGGGGTGTGGGGGGCACTGGCCATGGACTGGGGGGGAACAGCTGGGCTGGGACAGACGGGGCTCCTGGGAGCACATCTGGATGGGGAAACAGTGGGAGCAGCTGTTTTGGGAGCCTGCGGGCAACAGCTGGATGGACGGCCCTAGGGTGACAGCGGGAACAGCTGGAACGCGGTCACGGGGGGCACATCTGGATGGCAGAGCCGTGGGATCTCGGGGGGCTGTGTAGGGCTGGAAACAGCTGGATTTGGCCTTGGGGTACATCTGGGAGGGAGAGGCCGGTGAAGGTGACGGCCACGGCTGGGTGACACTGATGGGGACACCGGGTCCCCCTGGGGCTGGGGGAGCTCAGCTCCTTCCCAACCCCCTCCCCCCCCTCCCCAGCAGCCTCGGAGGGTCCTTCTCTGTCCGGATGAACCCGCTGAAGTCACCAGTCACCTCCCGGAGCAGGGAGATGGCAGCGGGGTGGCAGGAACAAGGTCATTAAAGCAGAAAGAAAAATACATTAGAAATGTTCAACTGCTCAGTCTTGCCTGAAATGTGCTTAAATCAGCCCCGAGTAAACAATGAGACGGGATTAATGGCAATTAGTTTTCATTAGAAAGGTGGCATCACCCTCTCCTGCTCCCCAGGGGCCTCTCCCTGCCTCGTGGGGACCGGGGGGGAGCTCCCGGGGGATTCAGCCCCGGAGGGGTGAGCGCGTCCTGCCCAGCCCCGGCT
Organism: Sturnus vulgaris; assembly: GCF_052056855.1. NCBI lineage: Eukaryota > Metazoa > Chordata > Aves > Passeriformes > Sturnidae > Sturnus > Sturnus vulgaris. Next base: position 1,189,314 of record NC_142268.1, on the reverse strand, counting down.
GCGGGGAGCCGCGTTATCTGCGCCGAGGCAGCCGGAGCTTCAAAGGGAACCCACAAATCCGGCACATGCAAAGCCCCAGCTGGTCCTGCAGATAAACAGAGACCGGGCTGGGGTGGTCACAGCCAGCCCTGGCAGCTGTGCCACGGGCAGTGCCTGCTCCGGGGCACCATTAGCTTTGGGGGGGGTGGGTTTGGGGTGATGTTTGACCTTGGGGTGCTGCTGGGCCCCGGGGAGCTGCTCAGCCTTGGGGTGAGGCTCGACTTGGAGGTGATGCTCAGCCCTGGAGCAGCGCCCAGGCCCCGGGGATGCTCGGCCTCAGGACAATATTTGGGGCCATGCTCATCCTCAGGGCAGTTTTTGGGGTGATTCTCATCCTCAGGGCAGTTTTTGGGGTGATGCCCAGCCTCAGTTTTTGTGGCTCCCCATCCTCAGCAGGATTTTGGGGACAGAGATGAGGCAGCAGAGCTCCCAGGGGTGCATGGGGAAGAGGGGGGGAATGCTGTGTCCGTGCCTCCTGCATTTTGGGGTGCTGATGGTTGGTGCTGGGTGCTGCCATTCGTGTCCCACAGGGAGGGGACGCTTCGGTGGCCCCACAGCCCCCTTAGGTGACACGAGTGGCCAGGCCTCAGCTCACCACCATCGTTCCAAAACACTTCCTGGGCAGCAGGGGTGGAAAGGAGCCCCGCCGCCTCCAGAATGGGATAAATTCCCTCATTTTTGGGGCTGGCCCAAGCCTACACCGGCCTCACCGGGAGGGACGCACCCACCCCCACCGGGCTGACCCCCGGTGCCTCGGCAGCACCTGCACCCCCGGGGGTCCCTGTCCCCCACCCCGGGGCACGACCCCCGTCATTAGCACCCAGAAAATGTTGGGTTCCTGCCTGGGAAAACACAGCAGATATGTACATTAAACATCGAATTATAAAATTAACAGATTCCAACTGCGGATGATTTGCATGTGCAAATTAACTTAATTACCACTCTTCCTCCCCGAGCGCCAGCGTGCCGGGAAGGGCCGGCCCCGGCACGGCCGGCGGCAGCTGCGGGGGGACCGGGGGGGACCGGGAGGGACCGGGGGGGCTGCGGGAACGGTGACAGCGAGAGCACAGCAGGGTGGGGGACAGGGGCGCTGCGGGGACCTGGGTGTGGCTGGGAGAGGGGGATAGGGGTGGACATGAGGGTGGACACACGGATGGATGGACACACGGATGGATGGACACACACGTGTACACGGGTACGGACACGCGTGTGCACAGCCACACTCACACACAGAGGGAAGGGGACGCCCTGGGGCCCTGATCCAGGGGTTCTGCCGGGAGGGCGGGGCTGCCGTGCCAGGATCCCCCGGATTTGGGGTTCCTGCCCCCCCATTCACCCCCTCTCAAGGTGGAGGGGCCCAGGGTCCATCCTGGCCGAGTGGGGGCTCTGCCAGTGCAGACGGGGTGGGGGCTGTGAAGGCACCGCTCCCCAAAACCCCTGCCCGGGCCCCAGCAGGGCGCGGATCTCGTGCCGTGCCGTGCCGAGGCGTGCCGGGACAGGCCGGGGGTCGCGGCTCCCACCCCGCGTGCTCGGCGTGCACGAGGCCGGCGAGGCACGAGAGGGGAGGGGGGGACACACCCCTGACCCTGACCCTACCCCTGACCCTGTCCCCTCCTCATCGCACCCTCCCCGCAGCTGAGACCGGCCCCGCTCATCGCACGGGTGGCTGCGGGACTCAGCCGAGCCCATCGACTCCTGCGCCGCGCTCTATTCCCTTAAAGGTCACACAAATCCCCAAATCCGGGAATAAATCCCGATCTGGAGGCTGCGGATGGGAAGAGCCCTCCCAGGGCCGCAGTTTTCCGAGCTGCCAGCCAAAATTTCCTGCACGAGAGGAGTCCTGGGACCGCCGCGGCCGCGGGGTGTCGGGGTCACCTGGGATATTGGGGTGCCCTGGGGTGTCGGGGTGCAGATGGCGGGTACCAGGGGATATTCGGGTTCCATGCGATGCTGGGGTGCCGTGGGATATCGGGGTGCCCGAGGATGGTGCTGATGTTCAGCAAAACGCGTCTGGACGGTGCTCGCGGGAATTAATTCCGAGGAGGGTTGATTAATTAGCCGTAACGAGCCCGAGCTGGGCGAGCGGAGGGCCGGGGCTGTGTGAACAGGTCAAGGGGCTGGCGGTGTCCCCTCGCTGTCCCCCTGGGGACGGTGATTCAGGCGCTGAGTCATGGCTGTGTTTCCTTCCCCTGGAGACCCCCCTTCCGTCAGTGTCCCCCCGGGGGTGGCCGCCCCCCTCCCTGCCCTGGGAACCGGCGGGGACCGGAGGGATGCAGGAAGAGGTGAATCACGGTCCGAACCTCTTGCTCACCAGGGCGGACTGGGCCCTGGCACAGCTCGGGGCACCCATGGCACCCGGACAGGAGTTTACCCCCATTTGGGGTTTTTCAACCCAAAACAACTGGGACGAAGCAACAAAATAATGGCGAGCTAGGCCCCCACCCTGTGTGTGACCCCCGGGGCCCATCCTGGCGTCCCCTACAGGTTTGGGTGGGCAGGTTTGGGTGGGCAGCACCCGTGGGGTGCAGAGCAGCTCCTGGGGGCAAAGGGAAACTGAGGCAGAGGGTGGGGGGCGCACATCGAGGGAGGGAGGGGGTTCAGCCTGGGGTCACGGACATGTTCGACAGCAATGGAGGAGAATCACCTTCGAGGCGGCGGGCGAATGGGGTCCGAGCCCCTCACCGGGATGGGAAATTCGGGAAACTGAGGCAAGGGGCGGAGGGGGTCGGTCTCAGTCCCTCTTCGTGCCAGGGGGGGAGAAAAACGGAGGCAGAGGATGGGGGGGAGGACTCGGTCTGAACCCCTCTTCGTGCCGAGGATGGAAGGAAACCCGGGCAGGAGATTGGGGGGATCAATCCCAGCCCCTCCCGGCAGCCGGGATGGGCGAAACTGATGGAGGGGACGAGGGGGGTTGGTGCCGCCGGTACCCGGGAACGCGGGGGGAGCGCTGCCCCTTTTCAGGGGGGCCGAGGCGGGCGGGGCCGGCTCCCCCCGCGCTGCCCCCTCCCCGCCGGGGGCGGGGGGCCCGGGGCCGGGCCGGGCCGAGCCACCTCCCCGGGGCGGGGGCAGGGCGGGGGGCGCAGCCGCTCCGGGAGCGCCGGCGGCGGCGGCGGCGGCTCCTCCATCGCCGCTGCTGCCGGAGCGGCCCCGGTGCCGCCGCAGCCACCGGGCGGGCCCGGCCCCGGCCCCCCCCGCCCCCCCCCCGCGGCCCCGCCCCGCCCGGCCCCGGTACCGGCGCTCCCGGCGCGGAGCCGAGCGGGGCCGGGCCGAGCCGCTGCCGGTGGGCGCAGGTGCGCGGTGCCCCGAGCACCCCCGGACCCCCCCGGGACGGAGAGGTAAGAACGCGGTCGGTGCCCCCACCCCCCCCCCCCTTCACCCGCCCCCCTCCCGATGCGGTCCCGTCCCGGTTTTTCCTCCTCCTCCTCCATCCGTTGCCCCTCCTGGGGTGGGGGGGAAGGGAGAAAAGGGGGTGCTGCCCCCCCCCCCCCCAGCCCTCCCCCCTCCCGCCGCCGCCGCTGCTGCATTGGGAAGCGGCGCTTTTGTTAGCGGAGCGGGCGGAACCTTGAAGGGTCACGGGCTGGAGGGGCCCCCCCGCGCCCCCCAACCCGCACCCCTCTGTCTCCTCTCCGTGCAGCCTGAGCCCCCTGCACCGCTGCCCCCCCCCCAGCACCTCCATCCCGCATCGCCATCCCCACCCCGGCACTCCTGGGGGTCCCACCCGCATCCTAATTCTTCCCCCCCACCAGCTCCTTCCCGTGCCCCCCATCTCCAGCCCGCACCCCCAGCCCAGCCCGGCACCCCGCGACCATCCCGGCACCCTCATCCCGCACCCCCAGCCCCCCCTGGCACCCCGGAGTCCCTCCCCGCACCCTCATCCCGCAACCTCATACCCCCACCCCCCGCACCCCTGCTCCCCCCCACACCCCGATGTGTCCCCCCAGCACCTCGGTCCCCCCCACATCCTCACCCCCCACCCCCAGCGCCCCGATCCCGCTCCCTTCTCCCCATCCCAACACCCCGACATCCCCCCCGTACCCCCCTGAGCTCCCCCCTCCACCCAGCACCCAGTCCCACCCCCCCATCCCCTCCCACGCCCCCCTGCCACCCATCAGCCCCCCGGACCGGCACCCGAACCCCCCCCCCCAGCCCCGGGACACGGTGATGGACGCGGGATACGGAGCCCCCCCCGCGCCGAGCTGGGGGGATGAGGATGGGGACGGGGATGGGAATGGGCTCGGGGGGGGTCTCTGCTTCGTCGGGCTCCCGTTTTGCCTCCGCTGCTTCTTTGGGAAGCATCCAGGGCTTGTTGTTTTTTTTTGGGGGGGGGGGAGGGTGAGAAAAGGAGGGGCTGGTCTGTGCCCCCTACCCCGGGCAGCCTCTGCTGGTCTGGGGGGGCGCAGAGACTGAAATGGGGGATCCGGCCAATGCAGCCCCCAAAAGGGCAGCGAGGAGCGGCGAGGCTCAGCCTGGAGGGGGGCTGGGTGGTTGTGCCCCCCCTCAAATAATCCCGCAGGGCTGGGTGGGGGCAGAGAGCCCACAAATCCAGGGGGTGCCTGGCTCTGTCTCGGGGCTGTAACTTGGTGGGAACAAGGCTTGGGGGGCCAGCCGGCAGAAGTGGGGGACCCGCCGTGCCTGGGGGGTGTCAGGGCAGGGCCGGGGGGGCCGTGCAGGCAGCGCCTGCCAGGCTGGGGGGGCTCCGTCCCCCTTTTTGGGGCTCGGCACCGCTGCGCCGTCGGCAGATTTGGCGAGGGGGAACCCTAAAATAACACGGCTGGGGGTGTTTTGTCTGACCCCAATCCTCCCTGTCATCCTCACTTGGGGTGTCCCGGGCACCCCCAGACCCTGGAAAACCCCCCTGCCCCTCCCCCCCAGCCTGACCTCCATCGTCCCACATCACCCAGAGCTGTCGGGGGGGGCTGGGACACCCCAAACTCCCCCCGAAACCCCCCCATGGGGCAGAGGGGAGTGGGGACCCCCGTCCCTGTGCAGGGGCTTTGTGGAGGGGGCCCAGCACCCCCCATTAGAGCTGGGGGAGGGGGATGCCCGCGGGGCTGTGCCATCGGCACGGGGTGACCTTGGGTGAGCTCTGCTTCCTGCCGTGCCTCAGTTTCCCTCTGCCAAGCCAGGCCGGGAGCTCTGGGGGGGTTGCAGAGGGGACCCCCAATCCCTGGGGTGTGTGTGTGGGGGGGGTCAGACACCTGCCATGAGTGACCGCCCTCCGGGGCACCCACCTCTGCTTTCCTGGGAAAGGTGGGGGTGATGATGGCACTTGTGGCACCGCCGTGTCCCCCCCGGGTGTCCCCCTCGGTCTCTCTGGGTCCAGCAGGGCCGGGTCCTGCTCCAGGGATCGCTGGGAGGGGGGCAGGGGCCGGCTGAGCTCCCTGTCCTGCAGACACAGCCTTGGGGAGGGCTTGTCCTGGTTTGGGGGGGCCCCCCGAGCAGTTCACCCCATAAAATGACACCGAGGGCAGCTCTGGCTGGCCCAGGGTCCGTCCCGGGGTGCCAGGTGCGGGCAGTGCCGTGTGTCCCCCTGTCACTGTGTCCCCCTGTCACTGTGTCACATCGCAGGGTGCTGCCGGTGTCCCCGCTGGGTGCTGGGGTCACATCCCGGTGGCTCTCGGGGTGCTGAGCGCGGCCAGCACGGCTCCAGAGCCCCTCCTGCAGCGTCCCGGGGGTGACACGGGAACTGGGTCACTGCTGGCACCGCTGGCACCGGGCACGTGGCTGCACCGGGGAGCTTCTGTGCATGGGGGGGGGGGGCAGGAGGTGGCCCCGGGGCTCGGGTTCAGTTCTGGGGGTGCTGGGGGCACCTCGCCCCCCTCCCCCCAGCAGAGCCGGTGTGTCAGTGTGGGGGGACACGGCTCATTCCCCCTCCCAGGAACCCGCCGGTGGTTCTGGTGCCATTCCCAGGACAAAGGGAGCTGGCCCAGCTCAGCCCGGTGACCCCACAGAGAGCACAGGAGCTCTCCCACGGCAGGGCTGTCCCCTCGGGGGGCTGCAGTGTCCCCCACGGCAGGGCTGTCCCCTCGGGGGGCTGCAGGGACCTCCCGTGCTCCCCCCAGACCAGGCCCCTGCTGGCTCTGCGTCCCTTCCAGCCCCACCAGGAGCCCCCCAGTCACGGGACAGGGTAGTGACACCAGGCTGGCTGTCCCTGTCCCCTCAGCCCTGGCAGCCGGCTGCACACGCCAGGCCGTGGTTTGGCTCCCAGTTAAACCAGTAACTGCTGTGCCGTCACCAGCAGTCCCAGAGCGGTGCTGGGGCACGGCCCGGCCGCGGGGCCCGGCTCGCCAGGCACCGGAGCTGGATGCAGATCCCTGCTGCAGTGCCGGATGCGGTTTGTATCCCTAGACAAGCTGGAATATTTTTAATTAAACCTGCCAGTTTGGATGAGATTTAATTTTTCAGTGAGCTGAGCTGCGCCGGGCCCTTGGAGCACCTCCCGTGCCGGGGCCGGATCCCAGCTCGTGTCGGGGATTTGTCCCACCGGGCACGGACCCCGAGATCCCCACGGTGCCTTTTCCACGAGGGTTCCTCCCTGGCTGTGCCAGGCCCGTGGGTGAGCAGGGAGCGGCCGGGATGGATCCCTGTGGTGGCATCCGGCGGTTTCGGCGACATCAACAGTAGTAAAGAAAAGCAGGAGCAGCTCCGGCTCCATCTGGGAGCTGTTCCTGCCGAACCTGTCGGCTCCATCGCCAGCGGCTCTCGGGAGCTGCGCCCCGGGCACCTCCGGCTTTGCTGCCCCTGCCAGGGTGGTGCTGGAGCTGGAGCCGGAGTGGGGCACCCAAAGGAGGCTCGGTACCCTCGGTACCCAGCCCCAAATGGGACACGATGGCCTTGGGGACACTCCAGCCGGGCCTCAGGGAGCTCCAGGCTTTGGTGGCGTCCCCCAAAAAGGGGCCAGGAGGGGTTGGGTTCCCTGAGAGAAGCGAGGGGAGAGGAAGAGCAGTGGCACAGAGGAGATCCCAGAGGGGCCGCCGTGTGTTAACGGGATTTTACTCCCTATTTAATTACAATTTTGTCAAATTAAAAAAAAAAATGGAGGTGTGGGGGGGGGGGTGAAGAGATCCCTCTCGCCTCTTTGTGCCGGTTAATTAAACAGCGGCTGCTGGAGCCACCGGTCCCGGGGGAGCCCCGCGCTGGGGCTCGGCCTCACACCTGGGCTCCAGTTGCTCCCAGTTCAGGCCAGTTCGGGCGGCTGGTGGCGTGGCAGTGGCAGTGGCAGTGGCAGTGGCAGTGGCAGTGGCAGTGGCAGTGGCAGTGGCAGTGGTGTCGTGCCGATGCGCCGTGGCTAATCCTCACTCTTCCCCGTGTAATCCCGCCCGCCGGGATAATCCCATCAAACCCGGCAGCGCCGCGGCCGAGCTCAGCGCCGGGTTTGGCGCCGGGGGGATCTGGGAGGGACACGAGGGGGACACGAGGGGGGGGGGACACGATGGTCCAGGGGGAGCGGCAGCTGTGAGAGCCTTCGGGGGGCTCGGGTGGGGAAACTGAGGCACGGAACAGGGAGCAGAAGGGAGGGAAGCAGCGCTGGGAGCAGCCCCAGGGTGATGGAAGAGGGTAGGGTGGGACGAGGCAACGGTGGCAGCACCCGCGGGTCCCCCCGAGAGACAGACCCGGGCCTGGGTGGGGTTGGGGGGAGCATGGCGGGCTCTGCTCACCGCCCCATCCATCACCTCCCGCCGGCAGCGCGCAGATAAAGCCCCGGGAAAGGAGGAAGTGTCAAGGTGGAGGTTTGGGAGCTGGGATCCATCCTTGCTACGTGCCCAAAATAACCCGAGCTGTGCTCAGTCCCTCGTGCCAGCCCTGTGGGCACAGCCCTGGTCACACGTGTGCCAGCACACGCCTCACACGTGTGACATCCCTGCACGTGTGTGACACCCATGAACACCTGCACACGTGTGACATACACGAACACACGTGTGACACCCCTGCACACACCTGCACACATGTGACACCCCACACACAGGCACACAGGTGCCACCCGCTGCACACACGAGTGCCACCCGGTGCCCACATGCCATCACACGCAGGTGCCAGCTGGTGCCCACATTCCTGCACATGTGTGACACCAGGTGCCTCCTGCCAGCCCTGCACACGACACCTGGCGCGCACACACTGACACGGAGGGACATGTGACACGTGTGACACCTGCTGTGCACACCGACACCTGCACAAGCACACACGACACGCGGTGACACCCCTCCGCGCACACGTGACACCCCGCGCACACCTCCCCCCCACGCACAGATGGCACCTGGCACACCTGGCACACCTGGCAGGGGACAGGGACACCGTCCTGCCCTGAGGCTTTGGGCGCCGGTGCCTGGGAAGCTGCGCCGGTGATGGCGGCGGGGGTGGCAGTGGCGGTGACAGCGGCGGTGGCAGCGGTGGCCGCGGGCTGTGCCGGGAGCAGCTCCGAGGGCGGTGAGGCCGCTCGGACCTTCCGGCGAGGCGGCAGCGCGGAGGCGGCGCTGGGAACAATGGCCCTTTGTTCTGCGCGCCGCTGGCATCCCAGAGCTCGGCCTGCATCCCATCCTGCATCCTACATCCCATCCTGCATCCCAGAGCCCGGCCTGCATCCCATCCTGCATCCCATCCTGCATCCCATCCTGCATCCCAGAGCCCGGCCTGCATCCCATCCTGCATCCCAGCCTGCATCCCATCCTGCATCCTACATCCCATCCTGCATCCCAGAGCCCGGCCTGCATCCCATCCTACATCCCATCCTGCATCCTACATCCCATCCTGCATCCTATATCCCATCCTGCATCCCACATCCTATCCTATATCCTACATCCCATCCTGCATCCCACTCTATGTCTCCTAAGCCAGCCTGCCTCCTATCCTGCATCCTACATTCCATCCTGCATCCTGTCCTGCATCCCATCCTGCATCTCCTCCCGTGTCCCCTAACCCAGCCTGCATCCTGCATCCCAGCCTGCATCCTCCATCCCATCCTCCCTCCCATCCTCCACCCTGCATCCCAGCCCACATCCCACATCCCACATCCCATACTCCATCTGTACATCCTGCATCCCACTCCTCATCCCACATCCCACACTCTACCCCATTCCCGGGCAGTCTCAGCACCCATCCCGGCTCCAGGCGTCCCGCAGCTCCCGTGGGGCTCACGGGGGTGGGGGGGTGTTGGGTGTCACCCCACAAAGCTCCCCCCTGTCCCCAGCCACGACAGAGGACACTCCCAAAAAGGAGAGAATGGCGCCGGGTGGGAGGAGGAGGAGGAGGAGGCCGCAGGGCGAAGGCTCACGTGCTCTCACCCACACCTGGCACCGGAAGCCACTTGTCACTTTGTCACCCTCTGGGCACACTGGTGATGGCGGGAGGAGATTTGCTGGGGATGGCCGTGACTCCTGTCCCCTCGGGTGTCCCCATCCCCTGGTGCTCCTGGGAGCTAGATGGCTCCAGGAGGGACGGTGGGCACCCTGAGTGCCACCTCCAGGGCCATCATCACCTTGGGGACAGCAGGATGGCGAGGCTACAGTGACACTGAGGTGACACTAAGGTGACACTGCCATCCCCAGCCCCTCTCTGCCCCGTTGAACCCAGCAGATATTTAACTTTATTTAAACACAAGAGTTTGAAGATAATCTGGGCGGGAGAGTTGGAACAGCTCCGTTTTCCTGACAGGAGCAGCGTAGCTGTCACAGGGAGGGGGGACCCGAATGCCAACAAACCCCAAAACTATGACCCAACTTTATTAGGGTTTAAAAACTGACCCGGCTGTGGGGCTGACCCTTGGTCCCAACCTCCCGGAGCCCCCCCCGGCTCCTCTGGCTCTGGGATCCGTGGGGTGTCATTGTAGGGCTGCTCTCTGGGGGCTGGGCTGCTTTTTGGGGTGTTTTTTGGGGTGTTTTTGGGGTGGGTTTGGGGTGTCGGTGGGTGGTGTGGGTGTGTTCAGCAGCCTCCCATCCCGGGAATGCCGGGGTTCCATGTCCTGGCAGGTAATTGCAGGGTTCCCGCCTGGAGCCGGATGTAAACACCGCAGGGTGTTTTTGTAGGGTCTCCTGTGGGGGTTGGACCAGGGGCTGGTGTCCCTCTGCCTGCTCGGGGACACCCACGGGGACAGGGATCCACGGGGAAAGGGACACTCTGGGGACAGGGACACCCTGGGGACAGGGACACCCTGGGGACAGGGCTCCATAAGGTGACAGGAATCCCTGGGGACAAGGATCCCTGGGGACGGGGGAGGTGCCATCCCGGAACTGGCAGGGCTTTGGGTGGGGGTTCCCAGGGCGGTGCCCAGGCTCGGGGCAGGAACAGGGGGTTCCCTCTTCCCGTGCCGAAGGGGAACTGAGGCACGAGGCCGGGACGGTGACTCGGGGCAGCCGGAGCTGCTCCTGTCACCGCCCTGGGGCCATGCGGGCACCAAAGAGAGGGGACAGGGTGACATCCAGGGGACCCCGCCAGGGCACGGAGCCCCTGGGGTGGCACAGGACGAGGCAGGTGAGTGCCTTTGGGGACAAGGGGACATGTGGGGCTTTGGGGACAAGGGGGATGAGGGGAATGGCTGTTTTGGAGGGACAGGAGGGGTGGGGATGTGCCCCTTTGGGGACAAGGGGAGGTGAGAGTTTTTGGGGGGATGTGTGTGTGAATAGGGACAAGTGGTTTGGGGAGAGCAGCAGGACGGGAGGATCCCGTCCCGTAGAACTGGGGGGGGACAACAGGGGACAAAGGCTGTGAACCGGGGGGACAAGAGGGGACAAGGGCTGTGAATTGGGGCGGCACACAGCGCTCCGTCTGCCACCCCCTCTGTGTCCCACCCCAATCCCGGAGTTTATTTCGGCGTGACGCGTGATCCTCCTCGCTAGGAAACCGTCCTTAATATGCAGATGAGCCTGTATTTAATATGCAAATCACCATGCGGCTCTGGCCGGCCACCAGCACCGCCGGCGTGCTGGGAGGGACAAGGGACGTGTCGGGGCACCCATGGGTGTCACCCGGGGGGTGCCGAGGGGGTGCCCGGCAACCGGGGCCACCTCTGGGCACCCACGGCGGGTGACAAAGCCACCCAAGGTGACCGCGGGGTCCCCACCATCCCCCGTGCCCCTGTCGGACGCCCTTGGTGGCTTGCGGTGTCCTGGGGGGCTCGGGCGCCTGTGTCCCCACCCGGTGGGCGATGGGGAGGGGACAGGGACAAGGGACGGGGCCCGGGGCTATAAACGGCAGCTGTAAGCGGAGCCGGTAACCGGAGCGGGAGGCCCGGGGGGACATTTGAGCCTCCGGCGGGGCCGTGGAAGCGCCAAGGTAAATGGTGGGAGCTGTGTCCCCCCCGCCGGCACCACGGTGACCCCCTCCATCCCTGTCACCACGCGGGGACCCCCCCCGGTGCCGCTGTTTCCCCATCCTCTGGGCACCCCTGCAGCTCTGGGGGTGCTGGTGCTTGGAAAGGGGGGGACCCACGGCAGGAGACAGGGACAGGGACAAGGCCAGCGCGCGGTGCCAGGTGGCCGGGGTGACATTTGCTCCGTCCCTGCCGTGGGGACAGCTGCTTCCTGGCTCTGCCATCTGAACCGGGCCCGGAACGGAAACCCGGGGGGGGCTCAGCCCCCCAGCCCCGGCGGCAGCAGCAGCTGGGATTGGGGGGGTCCCCACGGATGGGGGGGGGCACTGCTGGTGACCCCCAAGCCCCTCTGTGGCAATGGGGGCGACACTGTGTGACCCCCCTGGGCAAGGGCACGGGGGGCCATATTTTGGGGGTCTGGAGCATGTGGGGGGGGTGTGTAAAGCCTCATTAGCATATCTAATTACTGATTTCTTATTGGCGTTGGGCGCCTTTTGAAGGAAATGACCCCAAAATCCAGCATTAGACCGATGGATGGGATGTGGATATGGAGATTAAACAGGGGACGGGATTCCCAAAAAGTTGCGTTTTAAGGCATTTCATTGTTGGTGTCCTCTGCCTTTCCCACCCCCCATTCCTCAGTGTGTCTCCCCTTCCCAATGTCCCCCCCATTCTCCTGCGTGCTCCCCCTTTCCCACTGCCCCCCGTATTTCCCACTGTGTGTCCCCCATTTCCTGTGTGTCCCCCCATTCCCGGTGTGTCCCCCCCTCTTTCCCACTGGATGGGGGTCCCGGTGAGGCTGGGGGGGGACCCCGCTGTGCCCTCTCTGTGTCCGGGGTGGGGGTGGTCTCACCGGTGGCTCCGTGCTTTCCCCTGGGGACACCGCGGTGCCGCTCGGGGGTCCCATGGGTGCCCCCCCGGGTCCCTGGCTGCGGTGACAGCTGCCAGGGTGGCGGCGGGGGGGTTGGTGGCTCCGATTACGGTGACATCACCCAGCCCTACCTTCCCACCTGGCGCGGGCGGGGGGCGCGGGCCCCCTCCCCTGGGGGTCGCGGGGGGTTGATGTGACAGCTGAGAGCGCTCGGAGCCCCCAGCGCCGCCAGGGCGTCCTGGAGAGGGGGTGCCCACCCTGGAGAGGGGGTGCCCACCCCCAGCTATGGGACCCCCCCGCGCGCGGAGGGGACAGTGGTGACATCGCGCCAGCGGCGGAGGCGGCCGGAGCAGCTCAGGTGGGCAGAGCGCGACACTGAGGGGGGGGGGGGGGGAGCAGGCAGATGCCACGGGAAGGGCTCCCACCCCCGAAAAGGGACGTGAAGGGGGGGACAGAGTGACCCCCCCAGCAGGGACACCCCTCCTCTGTGGGATCAGAGCGATCCCGCTGCGCTCGGAGCCGCTGGGAACTGCGGCGAGAGGGGGGACACTGGGGACACTGCCCCCCATTCCCGCCCCATTCCCCACTGCCGGGGGTCGCCGAGATGCTGGAGAGGGGGGGTGGGACAGAGCAAACAGCTGCCCCCGCCCCCCAAAACTCTGTGTGTGCGGGGTGAGGGCTGAGCGTGCTCTGGGATGGGGAAACTGAGGCACGGAGCAGGGACAAGGGACAAGGGACATGCCCGACGCTGCTCACCCGCTCCGTGTCGGAGATTCCCAAGCGCAGACCCCCCCTCACCCCCGGCACATCCCCCCCCTCTCCACCCCTGCCTCAGTTTCCCCACAGCCGCTCTGGGGACACGCACGGGGACCGTCCCCCTGCTCCGCCGCCGCCGTGAATGGGTCCCTGTTTGTCACCCCCCTGCTGCCGTGTCCCCCTCCCCGCCGCGCCCCCTCCTCCTCCCCGTGCCCCCCTCTTCCCGCTGCCTTTTCTTTTCCCGCACAATCGCCGGCATTTATGGCGCCGGAGGCTCCGGTTACCCTGAGCCCGCTCGCTGTCACCGCACTGGGGGACGGTGACACCGCAACCCCCGCTCGGGGTTCCAGGCAGGGCCCCCCCGGCCCCCAAACCCCACCCGGCCTGGGCGGGTTCCCAGGTGGCCGCTGGACACCGAACCCTTCCCCGGGGTGCTTTTTTGGGGTCCCCCCCTTGCTCCCCCCGGTTCTTGGTGGCTTTCGGGCTCTGCTATGTGACAAACGCGCCACAAAGAGCTCATTTCCTGCTTGTTGGGGACACCACGGGGACAAAGCTGGGTGTCTCTGGGAGCTGTGGCAATGCAATGGGGACAGGTTTGGATGTGCCTGAGATAGTGGGGACATGGCTGGGTGTCCCGGGGGCCGTGACACCCTGAGGATGGGGTCAGTTGTCCCCAGGGGCTGTGACACCAGGGTCAGGTCCCACTGGGGTCGCCTCCTGCCCGGGGGCTGTGCCACAGCAGGGACGGGGTCAGATGTCCCCGGGGACCGGGTTGGGGACAGTGCCGGGTCTCACCCGGGGCCGGTGACACCACGGAAGGGCTGGGGACGCGTCCCCTCCCCGCGGTGACACCGCCCGGTGTCCAGGCCCTGTGACACCCAGCCCCACACAATGTCACCCGTGCTCGGTCCCCGCGGGGCAGGAGGGCGCCGCTTCGATCGCTCCCCGCTCCCTGCTCCCGTGGAATTAACGATCAATTAATTCCCTGCCCGACTGCTAATTACCCAGCCCCTCGGGGACGGGACAGGGTGGCCCAGCGTGGTGTGGGGACAGCGGCGGTGGCACTGGGGCTGTCTGGATGGGGGGTGCTGTGACACTCTGAAGTGTCCCCGGAGATTTTCCGAGACATCCCGGTGGCGTTTGGGGAGGGAGAAGAACATCCCTGGCTTCCCACTTGTCCCCACATCCACGTGTCCCCATGTCCCCTGTCCAGGTGTCATCATCCTCCTGTCCCCAAGTCCCCAGCCCTGCCCTGTCACCAGCAGTGGCTTCCCCACGTGCTGCTGGTGACAAACCACCGGCGTGGCCCCAATCCCCAGTGACACCGAAGGGTTTGGGGCGCTCCGGGGGGGGCACCTCTGTGGGTGCTGCCCCTCCCAGCCCTGCCCGTGCCCGCAGGTGCCCACCCAGGGCGGGGGTCGCCATGGGACCCCCACCCCGCGTGCCCCTGGTGCTGCTGCTGCTGCTGGCGGCTGAGAGGACGGCGAGGGGCACCTTCCCCGAGGAGCCCGGGCCCATCGCCGTGGCCCCCCCGGACTGTGAGTGCCCACCCGGGGCTGGGGGGCCGCGGTGCTGCGCTGGGGCACAGGGGGGGCACGGCTTGGCATGGAAAGGGAGGGGGGTTTGAGGTGATTTGGGGTGAAGGCAGGAGGGGGCACCCGAGGGAGAGTTTTGGGATGAAGATAGGATGGGACCACCCGTGGGCACGGCTGGGCTTTGGGTTACTTTTGGGGGCACCTATGGGAGGGGTTTTGGGGTGGTTTGGGGTTAAGGCAGGTGGGGGGCACCAATAGGGGGGATTTTGGGCTGAAGGCAGGAGAGAGGTGCCTCCCCTGGGCAGGGCTGGGTGTGGGGGTCACCTGGGCTGTGTGGGGGTGCCCGGCCCCGTGTGACCCCCGTGTGACCCCCGTGTGACCCCCCCCAGATGTGAAGCACTACCCCGTGTTCGTGGGTCACGGCACCGCCCGCCCGGGGGGCCCCGAGGCGGGGAGCACCCAGCGCCTCAACATCCAGCGCATCCTCAAGGTCAACAGGACCCTCTTCATCGGGGACAGGTCTGGACCCCGGCACCCCAAAGCCTCCCCTCCCACATCCACCCCACTCCCCTTGGCTGGGAAGGACCCCACTGCCTGCCCAGGGCACCCCAAATCTGCCATGGGGCATTGGGGGGGTTCATTGGCACTGACACTGCCCTGGTGAGGTTCATTGCCCACCCCAGCACCCCAAACCTTCCCGGGAGGTGGGGTGGGGGTTGATCCTGTACCCCCAACGCTGGGGAGCTCATCCCAGCTGGGGGGTGGTGACACCCGTGTCCCCTTCCCCAGGGACAACGTCTATAGGGTCAGCCTGGAGCCCAGCGGGGCCGCTGAGCTGCGCTACCACCGGGTAAGTGCTGGGGAGCCCAGGGAGCCCTGAGGGTCCTCAGGGGGGTCTCAGGGGGGTCTCAGGGGGGTCTCAAGGGTGCTGTTGGTTTCTCCCTGTCCCCACACTGCTTTTTCCCCCCCCCCGCAGAAGCTGACGTGGCGATCGAACCAGCACGACATCAGCATCTGCCGCATGAAGGGCAAGCACGAGGTACGGGCTGGGGGATCTGCACCCCATGGGGACCCCCGGGAGGGGGGCTGAGCACCCCCTGTGACCGTGTCACACCCTGTCCCCTCTCAGTGTCACCGCCCCGCTCCCTGCCAGTTGTGTCTCTGATTTATTGGCCGCTTGGCTAATTTGATTTGTAATTAATTATTAGGGGACAGAAATCCCATTCCCAGCTCCCATAAATGCAGTTCTGGGCTGAGAAGAGCCCCCCCCCAAGCCATCCCCTTCCAGTGCTGAGGTCCCGGGTGGGGTGGGATGAGGTGGGGGGGGTTTGGGGTGCTGAGGGTGACGATCCCCTCTCCCGGCGCAGGCAGAGTGCCGAAATTTCATCAAGGTGCTGCTGGTGAGGAACGAGAGCCTCCTGTTCGTGTGCGGCACCAACGCCTTCAACCCCGTCTGCGCCAACTACAGCGTGAGCCCCCCGGGAGGGGACCCCGTGTGGGAGGAGGGCTCGGGGTCAGGGACGGAGGGGACACCCATGGGAGGGGTTTTGGGGTGAAGGCAGGAGGGGACACCCATGGGAAGGGTCTGTAGCATCAACACCTTCAATTCTGTCTGTGCCAACTCCAGCCTGAGCCCCCTGGGGATGGGGACCCCGCGTTCCCCCCGTGCCCGGCTGTGTCCTCATGTCCCTCTGTCACCCCCTCTAGATGGACACGCTGGAGCCTGTTGGGGACAACATCAGCGGCATGGCCCGGTGTCCCTACGACCCCAAGCACGCCAACGTGGCCCTGTTCACAGGTCAGTGGTGGCACTGCCAGTGTCACAGCGGGCACTGTGTCTCCCAGCCCCGCTGACACCCTGTCCCGTGCAGGGGGGATGCTCTTCACGGCCACGGTGACGGATTTCCTGGCCATCGACGCCGTCATCTACCGGAGCCTCGGGGACAGCCCCACCCTGCGCACCGTCAAACACGACTCCAAGTGGTTCAAAGGTGTGTGCCCACCCTTAGCTGTGCCAGGACATGGCACGTGTCCCTTGGGACCATCCTGGGCCACCCCTGACCCCGCTGTCCCCGCAGAGCCCTACTTTGTGCACGCTGTGGAATGGAGGAGCCACGTCTACTTCTTCTTCCGGGAGATCGCCATGGAGTTCAACTACCTGGAGAAGGTGAAGTCGGTGACCCCCACACTCCCTTCCGACCCAACCCCTTCTGTCACACCCACAGGGACACTTGGGGTGGGGACAGGGACACAGGGACGGCCGTTGGGGTTGGGTGGTGACGGTGTCCCCCCCCCGCAGGTGGTGGTGTCACGGGTGGCCCGGGTGTGCAAGAACGACATGGGGGGCTCTCAGCGGGTGCTGGAGAAGCAGTGGACGTCCTTCCTCAAGGCCCGGCTCAACTGCTCCGTGCCGGGCGATTCCCACTTCTATTTCAACGTCATCCAAGCCGTGACCGACATCCTGGAGCTGGACGGGCGCCCCGTGGTGCTGGCCATGTTCTCCACACCCACCAACAGGTCAGAGCCTCCTGTGCCCTGCCTGGATCCCCAGGCTCGGTAGGATCTGAGCTGGGATCTGGCTGGACTCCAGGCTGGATCCTGAGTGGGATTTGGGGTGATCTGGGTGAGGTCTGGGGTAGGGTTCTGCACAGGGTTTGGACTCGCTTCCATTTGGGATCTGCAGGGCCCCTCGCACTGCCCGGGGCCCCCTCTGTGCTCACCCCACAGCCGTGTCCCCACAGCATTCCCGGCTCCGCCGTCTGCGCCTTCGACATGACCCAAGTGGCCGCCGTCTTCGAGGGACGGTTCCGGGAGCAGAAATCACCCGAGTCCATCTGGACACCCGTGCCAGAGGACATGGTGCCAAAGCCACGGTGAGGGACAGGGATGGGGACAGCAAGGAGCAGCTCTGGTGCCTGCAGCAGGGTGGTGGAGATGGGGCTGGGGGCAGTGCTGGGGCTGGGGAAAGGAACGGAGTTGGTGACAGGGACAGCGGCCAGTACCCGCTGGGATGGGGACAGGGATGGGGACAGCGCCACTGAGCCGTGCCGTGGCCGCAGGCCCGGGTGCTGCGCGTCCCCGGGGATGCGCTACAACTCCTCCAGCGCCTTCCCCGACGAGATCCTCAACTTCGTCAAGACGCACCCGCTGATGGACGAGGCGGTGCCGGCCCTGGGCAACGCCCCCTGGATCCTCCGCACCATGAGCCGGTGGGTGCCCGGGAGGGCTGGGGGGAACTGGGAGGGCTGGAAGGGATGGGAGGTGCTGGCCAGAGCCTCCCGTGCCGCCTTTCCACGCTTGTGCCAGCACTGGGAGCGCTGGGAGAGCTGATAAATCTCATACACTTTGCAGTCAAGATTGTCTCGTCCTAATTAAATCTGCCTTAATTGCTGCTTGATGGGGAATTAATCAAGCGGCGTTCTCGGGCCGCAGCCTCCCGCCGGCAGGGCAGCCGTGGCGTGAGCGAGGATGGGGACAGGGGCATGGAATGGGGACAGGGACCTGGGGATGGGGGGGTGGGGATGGGGATAGGGACATGGGATGGGGACAGGGGACGGAGGAGTGGGGATGGGGACAGGGATTGTGGGGCTGGAGCTGGGGACATGGAGATGGGGGTTGTGGGGACTGTGGGGCTGGGTCCCTCACCCTGCCCCTGTTTCCCCCACCCTGGGGACACCTGGACTCCCCCACACCCCAACATTGCTACGTCCCCCCACTCAGGTACCAGCTCCGTAAGATCGCGGTGGACACCGCGGCGGGGCCGTGGGGGAACCACACCGTGGTGTTCCTGGGCTCCAGCACCGGCACCGTGCTCAAGTTCCTCATCCTGCCCAACGCCACCCGCAGCCCCGCGCCCGCCGCCCCCGGCAGCCAGAGCGTCTTCCTGGAGGAGTTTGAGACCTACCAGCCCGGGAGGTGAGAGCCAGGGTGCCAGAGGGGGGAGAGGGGGCGACAAAAGGGGTGGGTGGCGTGTTTGGATGGATGGATGGATGGATGGATGGATGGATGGATGGATGGATGGATGGATGCAAGGGTGGGGGAATGGATCAGAAAATCTCCTCTGGACTGGGGCAGGCTCTGTGGAGGGCCCTGTGGAGCAGGGCTGGGGCTGTGACAGCTCTGCCCTGTCCCCAGGTGTGGCCGGGACACGGAGGACGAGCGGCGGCTTCTGGGGATGGAGCTGGACAAGGCTGCGGGGTCGCTGCTGCTGGCCTTCCCCCCGTGCGTGGCCAGGGTGCCCGTGGCTCGCTGCCAGCAGCACTCGGGCTGCATGAAGTGAGTGCGTCGGGCTGGGCCGGGGTGGGAGCTGTGCAAGGAGTAACCTCACACCCCAGGAATTCACCGTGCTGGGATCAGGGCTCAGCACGGCCGGGAGCACGGCTGGGGAAACTGAGGCACGGCACGGGGCGGGGCAGGGGCTCTCGGGGGGGGCGGGGTGTTGTGTCCCCGCCATCAGGGCTGGCCCTGACATCTCTGCTCCCTGCCAGGAACTGCCTCGGGAGCCGGGATCCCTACTGCGGCTGGACCCCCGAGGGCTCCTGCATCTTCCTGGAGCCCAGCCCCAGGTAACGCCGCCAGGCCTGGGGGACATGCAGGGGGGACAGCGGTGTCCCCAGAGAGCATCGGGTGCTGCAGTCCCCAGTCGCTGAGCCCCAACAAACTCGCTGAAGGGGGATGGGAGACTCTGCCAGGCCATTTGGGACCCACTGACCCTCCCCAATTTGCACCCCAGGGTGACCTTCGAGCAGGACATCGCCGGCGGCAGCACGTCCCACCTGGGCGAGTGCGAGGGTGAGCGCGGGGCCGGGACCGGGCTCGGGGACGTGGTGGTGGCACTCGCAGGTGCCCTGACGTGTCCCCAACCCCAGGACTGGTGACGGAGAGCTTCGTGGACGAGCCGGACGGGCTGGTGTCGGTGAACCTCCTGGTGATCTCCTCCGTCGCCGCCTTCGTTATCGGCGCCGTCATCTCCGGCTTCAGTGTGTGCTGGTTCATCGGGCACCGGGACCGCAAGGAGCTGGCGCGGCGCAAGGACAAGGAGACGATCCTGGCGCACAGTGAGTCGGTGGTGAGCGTCAGCCGCCTGGGCGAGCGGCGGGCGCGCGGCGCCTTGCTGGCCCCGCTCATGCCCAACGGGTGGCCCAAGGAGCTGGGCAAGGTCACCCAACACGACCTGGACTCGGGGGTGCTGCCCACGCCGGAGCAGACCCCGCTGCAGCAGAAACGCTGCCCCGGCGCCCTCCAAAACTGCACGTGGGAGCAGAGTCACAACATCATCAACGCGGCTTTGCGGGACCCTGGCGGCTCCGGCCCCGCGGGCGCCGGGCGGGGGCACGGCGGCTCCGGCCGCCCGCCGCGGGGCATCCCCCTCTCCTGCCACGCCATCCTGGTGGACCAGGAGCTGGAGGCCGAACTCAGCGACTCCTCAGGTGACGGGCATTGGGGTCGGGACCCTCAGGAGGGTCCCCGCACCCGGCAGCACCCACCCGCCGGCGCCCGCCGCCCGCCCCGCAGCTCCTACGGCGACTTCGGCGGGACGCCGCACCCCAGCCCCGAGCGCCGGCGGGTGGTCTCGGCACCCAGCGGGGAGGGGGGAGACTTTACCGAGGGGCCGCCCTGGCACCCCGAGCAGCTGAACTTCAACGCCAACAACGGCACGGGCCGCCCCGGCGCCCACCTCAAGAGGAACCACACTTTCAACAGCGGCGAGGCGGCGGCGGGCGGCTACGGGCGGCACCGGGCAGCGCGGGCACCGGGCACCCCGCGGCCGCTCACGGACCTGCACCACCTCCTGCGCTACGGCGTGGAGCGGACTCCCTCGGGAAAATAGGGTCCCACCCTGTGTGCGTCCCCCTCGCCAGGACACTGATGGGGCCCCCGGCTCCCTGGGGACAGGGAGGGGTGGCCGGGCAGGAGCTGCGGGCATGGGCTGAGGTGCTGCATTGGTGAGGGGGGGACAGGCACCCCCTGGGTGCCCCCGGATAGGGTTTGGGGGTGTCCCCGGCTGGCGTGGGGCGGTGCCCTGCGCTCCGGCTGCTTTGTCCCATATGCCGGGGGGGGGGCCGTCCACCGTGTCCCCTCCCCAGGCTGGACCCAGGGCCCGCAGCACCCTGGGACGGGGATCCCTGGGGGGCAGCAGGATGGACACACGGACATGGGCGCTGGGCTGTGCCCCCCGGCCCCCAGCCCCTCGGCCCGTCAGTGGCACCCGGGGGGGCTTTTGGGTGCTGCCATCCCCCTGGGGACACCCGGCCGGGGTGCACTGGTTGTGGTGATGGAACCTGGTGAACATTTTGGGTGCGGGGAGCAGGGGGCCCCCCGAATGTGGCGTTATCTGGGGATGGGGCACACTCCCACCCCCAGTCTGGGGTCAACCCCTTCCCAGTGCCAGCCTGGGGGTTGCTCATCCTTCCCCCTCCCGGCACCCCCTCCTGGAAAGCACAGCCGGGGTGGGGGGCACCGCTGGGGGGTCCCACCGAACCCACTCTCTGCTGGCAAAGGGTGCCCTTTCGGTGCCACCCCTGCCTGGCACCCACCCGGGGTGGCGTGTCGCGGGGGAGTGGCAGGTCCCTGGGGGATGGCAGGTCCCCAGGGGGTGGCAGGCTGTAAATAGGGCAGGGGGCGGCGGGAGCCCCCCCCCAGCGGCCATGCATGCGGCCGCCCGCGGGCTGTACCCCGCGGCCCCAATAAACACCCGGTTACCGGAGGCGACTCCCCCGCCGCCGCCTCGACCCCTTCTGAACCCCCCCGGGAGGCGGGAGAGGCCGGGGGAGGGGGGCACAGGGCTGGGGGACAAAGGGTGACACCACCTCCATGGGTACCCGCCCCCACCCGCGCTCAGCCCCTCCCCACGCACCCCTGGGCCCCCACACGCCCCTCCCCGCACACGCGGCCCCACCAAAGTCCCCACCCCACTGGGGATATCCCCACTGGGATAAGGCAGTGCCGGCACCGTGTCTCTGCCCGTGTCCCCTGCCTGTCCCCTTTCCCGGCCGTCTCGTGCCCCACGGGGGTCACTCACGGCCCTCTGCCCCCCGTCATTGCTGTCCCCTGGCCTGAGCACCCGCGGGGGCTGGGGGACACCTGGCACCTGAGGGGCTCTGGTGGCACGGGAACACCTGGGGTGGGGACATCTGGCAAAGGAACACTTGACATGGCGAGACTTGGCGTTGGGTTCCTTGGGGACGCCAATCATTGCGTCCCTTGGCGTGGGGACGCCAGGGGTGGGGACATCTGGGCTGGCGGCCATCGGGTCTCCTGGCTTTGCTTCACCAGGATGGGGACACTTGGAGAGGGTGGGCACAGCGGCCATTGAGTCCCTTGAGGTGGGAACAAGTGGCAAGGGGACACGTGGCAAGGGGACACCTGGGATGGGGACACCAGGGGTGGGGATAACGGGGGCGGAGACACCTGGGGCTGGGGCACAACAGCGGGCACGGGGTCCCTCGGCGGGGGACACGTGAGAGCGTGAGAGGTGACCGGGCTGGGTCCCGCTGTCGCCGCCGCTGTCCCCGCTCGGTCCCCGGACCCCACGACGAGCGCGCCCGAACGCCAAGCCCCGCCCTCGGCCACGCCCATCGCTCCTCATTGGTGGAACCCCTGCCCCGCCCCTCCGCTGATTGGCTCCCGCGACCCCGCGGGTCCGGGCTG
Organism: Sturnus vulgaris; assembly: GCF_052056855.1. Classification (NCBI taxonomy): domain Eukaryota; kingdom Metazoa; phylum Chordata; class Aves; order Passeriformes; family Sturnidae; genus Sturnus; species Sturnus vulgaris. Next base: position 1,167,161 of record NC_142268.1, on the reverse strand, counting down.
GGCGGGGCCCGGGGTCGCGATCTCTCCCGGGGGTCGCGACAGAACCCCACCCCCAGCCCCGTGAGTACCGTGCCCGGGGCTTGGCGGGAGCGGGAGGGCGGGAAATGGGGCCGGGGGCGTCCCGGGGGGGCTCCGGAAAGGCTCCAGGGGGGGCTCCGGGTGGTCCCGGGGCGAGTCCGAAGGTCCCCGGGGGCTTCCGGGGGTCCAGGCGAGGTCGAGGGTTCCGAGGTCCCCGGAACACCCCAGGGACCCCTGGAAACTCAAGGGAACAAAGCCAGGGTCGCAAAGGGACCTGACCCCAGCAGTGACCCGCCTGAACCCCCCCAAATCCCCCAGAACTCGTCCCGCGGAGAGCACAGGGGGTGCCACGGGAGACCCCAAAGGGCAGATGGGTTGTCGGAGCCCAGGGGGGGCTGCCGGGAAGTCGGAGGGGCTGTCAGGGGTCGGGGGGACTGTCGGGGGCCAGGCTGAGCTGTCGGGGGTCAGGGGGGCTGTCGGGGGCCAGGTGGGTCTGTCGCGGCTCGGGTCCCTGCGGAGGTCCCGGGACTGCCCCGGCCCAGGTGACAGTGACTGACCGCACGTCCTCAGCGCAGGATTGCGACAGACAAGTCCGGTCTGGCTTCTGCTGAATCACCTAAAAAAACCCCTCCCTGGCCCCAAAAGGGGGTGTGGGGTTCCTGGAGGGGATAGGGGGATCCAAGACGGGCTGAGGCGACGCAATCCTCCCGTTTCCTGGCAGGGGAGAAGGAAACCCCATCCCAAAAATCCCTTTCAGACCCCTCATAGCACCCCGTGAGCCCCTCAGAACCCGCCAGGAAGTGCTGACTCTCAGCCCTCAGGGAGCAGAGGCTGGGGGCTGCTGGGGGTCTCATCCCCCGAGGGGTCCCCACCATTCTCACCCACCCATGGCCCCCCAAAATCTCCTCTTCCCGCTGCAGCCGCCGCTGCCATGTCGGCTGAAAACGCCGCGGTGCCGGCAGAGGCCGGGCCGGAGATGCAGGTAGGGGAGCACGGAGGGTTCGGGGGGGAGGCTTCGGGTGACTCTGGGGACCCCATCTCATTGTCCCCCACCCTCAGAGCGTGGTGAGCCGCGTGGCCAACCTGGCCCTGGTGAGCTGCGCCTGCGGGGCCGTGGCCTCGGCGTACGGGCGCACCAAGGAGAGCCACCCCTGTGTGCGCTCCGTGTGCGACGCTGCCGAGAAGGGGGTGAGGACTCTGACAGCAGCAGCAGCGAGCGGGGCCCAGCCCCTCCTCACCCGGCTGGAGCCACAGAGTGAGTGCGGGGCGGGGACAGCGCCCCACGGGCATGGGGGACCCCAAAACTGCCTCTCACCGAGCTCTCGTCAGGCAGGAGGAGAGGGAGTTTCACATCTCCAGTTTGTATCACCAGTGAATAAAGGGCTGGAGAAGCTGGAGGGTTGGAGGGGAATCACCTCACAAGTTTTGGGGTGCCCCAAAAGCTGGTCCTAGCAGAGCTCCTGCAAGGCAGTAAGGTGTTTGTTAAACTCACCTGTTTTTTACATCTCCAGTTTCCACCGCCAACAAATTCGCCTGCAAAGGGCTGGACAAGCTGGAGGAGAAGCTGCCCATCCTGCAGCAGCCCCCCGAGAGGGTAACGACATCCGGGGGACACGGGCAGGGCCCAGCGCTGAGCGAGGAGCGGGGACGAGCTGTCCCTGCGCTGTCCCTGCGCTGTCCCCTCGCAGGTGGTGGCCGGGACCAGGGAGCTGCTGTCGTGCACGGTGGGCGGGGTGGTGGCGAGGACGCGCTCGGCGCTCGGGGCCGTGGTGGGCACGCGTGTGGGGCGGCTGCTGGCCACGGGTGTGGACACTGTGCTGGGAAAATCGGAGCAGCTGCTGGATCGGTACCTCCCCGCGACGGACGAGGAGCTGGGTGAGTGCTCATCATCTCCCAAATCTCGGGGTGCCCAGCCCTCCTGGGACCCTCGCCCTGCTGTTGGTCAGTGCTGCCTTGGTATTGCCAAGTCATGGTGGCCCCACCGTGGTGCCAGAGCACTGAGGCCACCATGACCCCACGCAGGGGACAGTCCCTGTCTGGAGGACACAGGACGGCACTGGGTGAACTCTCACCTGGAAACCCAAAGGCAAATATAGTCCCGTGTGCCCGGCTGGGTATTTATAGCTTGGCACTGGGTGACATTAGGCACAGCTGGCCCCATGTGACCACAGAAGCCACCTGGCTTAGGGTGGCATCTCCACATGACCTGGTGGCCGAGCATCCTGTGGGTGCTCACGCTGGGCTCCAGTGCCCAGCACAGGATGGCCCAGCCACGCTGCCCTCACCCCTGGGCCCACAGCAGCGGCGGCGGCAGCCACGGAGGTGGCCACAGGCACAGAGGAGAACAGGGACACGGAGGCGACCACGGGCACGGAGGCGACCACGGGCACAGAGGAGACCACGGGCACGGAGGCGACCACGGGCACGGAGGCGACCACGGGCACGGAGGAGACCACGGGCACGGAGGTGACCAGGGGCACGGAGGTGGCCGTGAAGGACCGGCAGAGGCGGTGGCAGAGCTACTTTGTCCGTGTGGGCTCCCTGTCAGCCCGGCTGCCACACCGGGCCCTGCGGCGCTCGCTGGGGGACCTGCAGCGGGCACGGCTCCGTGCCCAGCGGCTCCTGGCCCAGCTCCACCACGTCATCCGGCTGGTAAGGATGGGGTAGGGACCGTGCCAGCCCCGTGCCGGCCCCAGGTAACCCCAGGTGTGCTCTCACCTGGCTGAATTTCCCCCCCAGATCGAGGAGGGGCAGCGGGGCACGGACGGGCCCTGGCACAGCACCCGGGAGCACCTGCACGGCCTGTGGCTGGAGTGGAGCCAGCAGGATGAGGTGCCCATGGAGGACAGCGAGGTACGGGACGGGGGGACCGTGGGGGACAGATGGCTCCGTCTGGAGAGGGTGGGGACAGCAGCCATTGTGTCCCTTGAGGTGGGGACACGTGTCAAGGGGACACCTGGAGCAGGGGTGGAACAGCAACCACGGAGTCCCGGTGTGGGTCCATCCAGGTAGGGTTGGGGTCCGTCACCTCCAGCCCTCGCTGCTCGCTGCCCATCCCACAGGTGGAGGCTCGGACTCTGGCCATGCTCCAGGGACTCCTGCACCAGCTCCACGCCGCCTGCTCCCACCTGGCCGCCGGCGCCCGGGCATTCCCCAGCAGCGTGCAGGAGACAGCGGGACACGTCCGGCACGGCGTGGAGGGCGTCCAGGCTTCCCTGGCCAGCGCCCGCTCCTTCCAGGACCTGTCGGGGCTAGTGCTGGCGCAGAGCCGGGACGCGGTGACGCGGGCACAGCTGAGCCTCGAGGGGCTGCTGGAGCACGTGGGGCAGCACACGCCCCTGCCCTGGCTCGTGGGACCCTTCGCCCCCGCGCTCGTGGAGTACCCGGAGGATGTCCCCGTGGATATGTCCAAGTGGGAGGGCTGTGTCACCGTGGGGGGGACGCACCAGGTGCCCGCTGCCCCCCAAGTCTGCCAGCACTGAGCCAGTGAGCTGGGGGAGCACCCACCCGGAGCCAAGACCCCAAATCCCACCGGGAATGAGGGGATGATAGACTTGGTGACTCAGCGTGGGACCCCAGTGTCGCTGTGGGGGTGGTGGCACTCACTCACAACGTGAGTCTGGGATCCAGGGCTGCCCTGAGCCCCAGCAGCACTGGGATTTTGTGTCTTAACAGCTTCAAAACAGTTTAAATAGGAAGAAAACAAGTTTTTTGGCCTTAAAATGACTCAGAGCCTGCATTGCTGTGGCAGAGCCACCGTGCCGGGCTCGCCGGGGGGCTCCGCACGGACGGCACGGCCGGGGGCACCCCCGAGGGGGCTCAGTGAGGGCGGGGTGGGAAAGTGGGACGGGATTCCGTGGGGATTGCTGGGAGAGAGGGCGCCACAAGGTGCCAGGACATCTGGACTGTGACCCGCAGCCGTGTGGCACTGAACTTTGTCCCAGTTGTCACTGTCGAGGGGCTGGGCCCGCCCCGGGGTATCCCCGACGTCACAAGCGCAGCGTGGTCACAGCAGCCACTCGGGCGACACTGGGCACCCCAGGACTGGCCCTTCTCCTGCCACTGGTACCAGTTTGACCAACTGCAGCTGGCCAGGTGTGGGGGAGCACCGCACGAGGGGAGGAGATGCTGGGGAGGGTCGGGGCAGGGTCTGTTCGGGGGGATCGGGACCAGGGAAGGTCGGGGGCGGGGGGAACCAGTGTCGGTGGGGGGGAGTTCCGGGCTCGGGGTGTCCTGCAGCTGGATCCCGGGGAACCGGGTCGGTGCAGACAGGTCCCGGGGGTGTCCGGGCCCCAGGGGGTGTCCATGCGGCCCAATCCCGGGAGATCCGGTACCGGGGAGGGGGGGTCAGTGCAGCACCGACCCAGGAACGGGGTCCCGGGGGCTCCGATGGTGGGCGGGAGACTTGGTGCAGGCGGTTCCGGGGGGTTCGCTGCCCTCCCGGTTCCTGGGGGTTCGCTCCCCTCCCGGTTCCTGGGGGTTCGCTGCCCTCCCGGTTCCTGGGGGTTCGCTCCCCTCCCGGTTCCGGGGGGTTCGCTGCCCTCCCGGCCCCGCGCTCCCCGCCGGTCGCTGCTCCCGGTCCGCCCCGGGCCGGCCCCGCTGGGCGGCTCCGGTCACATGCGCTCGGGGCGGGCTCCGGGGTATAAAGGGCGGCGGGGCGAGCCCGGAGCCGAACCGAGAGGAGCAGAACCGAGCCCAGCCGCCAGCGGTGAGCACGATCCGGGGCCCGTCCGCGATCCTGGTCCCGTTTCCGATCGCAATCCCGGAACCGATCGCGATCCCGGTCCCGGTCCCGATCCCGGTCCTGTTCCCTATCGCAATCTCGGTCCCGATCACGATCTCGGTCCCGGTCCCGCCTGTGATCCCGATCGTGATCCCGATCCCGGTCCCGGTCCCAGGGACCCCCCTGTCCCGGGTTGTTCCAACCGCGCGGGAGCTGCCCCGTCCCGGGAAGGGGTAACTCGGGGTCCTCCCTTCGGGTGGCAGGAGCGGGGCTTGGGGGGCCCTGACCCCACTCACGGTCCCGTCCTGTGCCCCCCAGCCCCACCATGGCCACCAGCGAGCCCACGCCGGCGCAACCCAAGGCAGAGGAGCAGCAGGTCAGTGCGGGCAAGGGGGGGAATTTGGGGGCGATCCACGGGGTCCCTGCTCGGAGACAGAGATCGGGGTTATCCCACCCTCAGATGGGCTTGGGGAGCCTTGGGAGCACCTCAAAACCATCCCCAGGGTGCTGGGAACGTGCAGCACACACCATTCCGTGTGAGATTTGGGGGTTCCTCACCCCCACGCTCACCCTGAGCCCTTCTGGTCCCCAGAGCATCGGGACACGCGTGGCCAACCTGCCCCTGGTGAGCTCTGCCTACGACATGGTGTCGTCTGCCTACACCTGCACCAAGGAGAGCCACCCCTACGTGCGCTCCGTGTGCGACGCTGCCGAGAAGGGGGTGAGGACTCTGACAGCAGCAGCAGCGAGCGGGGCCCAGCCCCTCCTCACCCGGCTGGAGCCACAGAGTGAGTGCGGGGCGGGGACAGCACCCCACGGGCATGGGGGACCCCAAAACTGCCTCTCAACGAGGAGAGGGAGGACTTGGGTTTGTTTCTCTGGTTTGTATGGCCAAGGAGTAAAGGGTTGGAGAAGCTGGAATAAAAGATGTGGGGGCAGCTGTCCCTGAATGTTGGGGTGATGGAAAATGGGCCCTAGCAGAGCTCCTGCAAGGCAGTAGGGTGTTTGTTGAACTCACCTGTTTTTTACATCTCCAGTTTCCACCGCTAATGAATTTGCCTGCAAAGGGCTGGACAAGCTGGAGGAGAAGCTGCCCATCCTGCAGCAGCCCCCCCAGAAGGTAGTGGGGTGTGGTGGGGTGGGCAGCACACTCAGAGCTCCCCCAGTGCTTAACTGAGGTTTGTGTGTCCTCTCAGCTCATCTCAGACACCAAACTGCTGGTGACCTCCACGGTGACTGGGGCCAAGGATGTGCTGACCAGTACCATGGCTGGGGCCAAGGATGCGGTGTCCAACACCATGGCCGGGGCCAAGGATGCAGTGTCCAGTACCATGGCTGGAGCCAAGGATGCAGTGTCCAACACCATGGCCGGGGCCAAGGATGCAGTGTCCAGCACCGTGGCTGGAGCCAAGGATGCAGTGTCCAACACCGTGGCCGGAGCCAAGGATGCAGTGACCAGCCGAGTGACCGGTGTGATGGACATGACCAAAGGGGCCGTGCAGGGTGGTGTGGAGCTGACCAGGTCCGCGGTCAGCAGTGGTGTCAGCACCGTGGGCCAGATGGTGGCCAGCGGGGTGGGCTCCGTGCTGGGCAAGTCGGAGGAGCTGGTGGATCATTACCTGCCCATGACGGATGAGGAGCTGGGTGAGCAGCTGATCCCAACCCTCCCGAGAGGGCGGGCAAAGCCTGGGCAGGGCAGGGGAGGCTCTGTGGGGTGGTGATGGTGGTGCTGGGACTCCCTGAGCAGCTCCTGTTCCACAGCCAAGCTGGCCACGGCCGTGGAGGGCTTCGAGCCGGAGCAGCAGAGGCAGCAGCAGAGCTACTTCGTGCGCCTGGGCTCCCTGTCCACCAAAGTGCGGCACCGAGCGCTCCAGCACTCCCTGGGCAAACTGCAGAGTGCCCGCCAGAGCAGCCAGGACCTGCTGGCCCAGCTCCAGCGCACCCTCGACCTGGTAGGACCCAGCCCCGCTCCCCCTGTGCCACCCCGGGGTGTCCCCCTGTGGCCTCCCCACCCAGCGGGGCTGTGCCCCTCTCCCAGGTGGAGCAGCTGAAGCAGGGCGTGGACCAGAGGCTGCAGGGAGGGCAGGAGAAGCTGCAGCAGCTGTGGCTGGAGTGGAACAAGAAGCAGCCGGGCAGTGGCAAGGAACAAGTGTCACCGGAGGTAGGAGGAGGGCAGGGGGTCCCCAGGGTGAGCCGGGGTGTCCCCCCAGCCCTCACCCCCCCATGTCCCCCCGCAGGCAGTGGAGTCGGGCACGCTGACCATGCTGCAGGGCTTGACCCAGCAGCTGCAGAGCTCCTGCCAGCCCTTGGTGTCCAGCCTGCAGGGCCTCCCCGGCAGCATCCAGGACACGGCGGGGCAGGTCCGGCACAACGTGGAGGAGCTGCGGGCGGCGCTGGCCTCGGTCACCTCCCTGCAGGACGTGACTGGCCCCGTGCTGGCCCGAGCCCGCGGCCACGCCACCAAAGCCCGGCAGTTGATGGACGAGCTGGTGGAGCACGTGGCCGTAAACACCCCCCTGACGTGGCTGGTGGGACCCTTCATGCCCTCGGGCAAGCGCTCGGTGGAGCTGGAGATGGAGTAGCAATCCTGGGTTGCTTCCCCGCCTCCTCCCAAAAAATCCTCGTTAGGAGCCTTTGCTAAACCCCGCCCCAGACCTCCTCACCCCTAACCTTGTGCCTGCCTCTGTGGGGACCCTCCTGCCTGCCCCAGCTCCGTCCCTTGTCCCCTTTGCTGGGGACTTGCAGTTTTGTGCCTTGGCTGCCCCAAGTGCCTGTTGAGGGTCCCCCATGTCCTCGGTGCCTTCAAACCCCTCAGCCTTGTAGGGTCAAAGCAGCACAAGAAATAAACTCTGGTTAGTTTTGCACTGGACTGTGGTTTCTCTGGGCCCGTGGGAGGGGAGGAATTGGGCTCTGAGGGAACAACCTCCTCCCCAAAACCTGGGGACCCCCATGGCCTGAGCCCCCATTTCCCAGGCAGCTCTCCCCAGCCTGTCCTTGTCCCCGTGGGAGGAGAGGACCTGGCAGTGGGACCAGTGGGGGCCTCCCACTTCCCAGCAGTTGGGCAAGAGGCACTCGAGTTGTTTTGGGCTTTATTTAGGTCTTGTTTACGGAGGAGCGAGTGTGAAAACAGGCCTGGAAAAAGCAAAAGTGAAATGTCCCCAGGGCAGAGTTACTGCAGCCTGTGAGGGGGTGGTCGGGACATCCTCCCCCGGGGGTCGGGGCACAAAAAGGAGGCGGCACCGGGTGGAGCCGGGAATTCTTTATTGGACACGGACAAAAGCTCGGGGGTGTTGCAAAAGAGCAAAGAGCCCAACACGGAGCTGCTGCCCAGCACGGCCGAACTGGCACAGTTAGGACAGAACACACCCTTTCCACGCTGGTTTTACCCCAAGAAGTCGGTGCCCAGCCCTGCTGCCACCCTTGAGGCAGAGGGATCCGGCTCCAGCAGCTGCCTCTGGATGGAGAGAGGATCATGATGGTGGGGAAAGGGGCTTGGAGCAGCCCCTGAGTGTCTGATCCTGGCCAGAGGGCATTTGGCGACCCAGGGGTGTTTTCTAGCCCTGACCCTGGGCAGGGGGTTAAGGTCCTCCCCTTGTCCCAGCCTCAAGAAAGAGACACTGGGGTTCCTTCTGTTTTTCATTAGAAAACCCTTTATATTCATTTTATGTCGGTTGAAATCACAAGAAATTAGGTAGGAGGGGAAAAAAATAAAACAAACAAACAAAAAATAAAAGAAAAAAAAAAAATCGAAAACAAGGTGGGGAGGACAAATACAGACACCAGCACAGCCCCCCCGCGGGTGGTGCCTCCGCAGGGACAGGACACGGGACAAGACCAAGGACATCGGCTACGGTGGGACTTAGTGAAGTGACTCAGGCAGGGGACGAGGCACAGGCTGCTCTCCCTTCACAGCCTCTCCTCCTCCTCCTCCTCCTCCTCCTCCAGCTGGGAGCTGCTTCCTCAGCTCTCCTCCTCCTCCTCATCCGCAGCCTCCGACTCCCCGTGAGCTCTCTCGGGCCCGGCCTTGGGATAATCCTGGACACTGCTGGGGGAGAGCAGGGGCAGGGAGAGCTCAGCTCCCTGCTCCTCTGCCTCCCCCCGGCCCCTCTTCCACATCCCAGCTCCTTCCCAAGCTGGCAGAACCCTTTCCCAACCCACAAGATGTCCTCAAACCATCCCTGCAGAGCCCAGCGACCACAGGGGCCCCAGCCCTGCCCCTCACACTCACTTGTTGTGGGGCTCCTCTGTGGATGCCTCCAGCTCCCCAACTCCTGGCCCTTGGCTCTTGTCCTTCTCCTCTGTGCCTTCTGACTTTTGGGACAGGGATTCACCATTCACAGGACCTGACAGGTCTGCAGGGAAGAGAGAGAGGCTCAGGCTCTTGGATCCCCTCATGCATCCCGACCCTTGTGGGCTGAGGATCCATGGCCACAGGTGGTCCCTGGAAGTGCAGCTGAGCCTGAAGGGACTCCAGGACTGGCCTGACTCCCACAGCAGCAAGAAGGGCCCCAAAATCCCCATCCCCCAGCCCAGAGGCACCGTCAGGGCGGATTTTCCCTGTCAGCTCCTCTGGGAAGGCTCTTGCAGCATCACCAGGACGCCCCAGGCAGAGACCTGGATCCGAGGGTGGAAGATCCCAGTCACCACTCCCTGTGCAAGAGCCTGAGCCAGTGTTCAAGGACATCTCCATATTCCTTCATGCCCAGACCAGAGCTCGTGCTGGCAGGGAGGAGCTGTTCTGGCCCAAAAACCAGCATGGAGGCCCCCAGAGCCTGGGTGTGGGGCTCGAGGCTTGCCCTCTGCTCTCACTGCATTCCCCATCCAGCCCTTTCCCACTCCTGGCACTGCAGCAAAGCAAGGCCTGGAGGTGCTGATTCCTCCACCACGAAGCCAACAGGCACCTCCCCATGTCCCATGTCCCCAGCAGGACGGGGCATGCCCCAAGGAGGGGATTATGACCTGCCCAGACAGGGGTGCTCAGGAATGTTACCAGCATTTGTCTCCTCTTCCCCCTTCTCATTACGTGTCTCTGCTCCCGACAGCTTCTCCTGGCCCTTCTCTGCCTCCCCCTTGTCCTTCTCAGGCCCAGCTTTGTTGGCTTTCTGGATGGATTCCATCTTTGGTCCCAGCACACGCGACTTCAACCGGGTGTAGACTTCGGCCGCTTTTTCCATCACGTCCTTGTTGGCTTTGTAGCGACGGATCTGCCCCGGGGGAGCAGGAAGAAGGAGCCCTTAGAGCTGGGGCCAGGCAGGCTCCCTGCTCCCCCAGGGAGGGCTCAGCCCCAGCTCTACCTTCTTGAGTGTAGCCACCACATCCGTGTGCTTCTGGAGGATGTGGGAAGTGACCTGGAGCGTGCCCAGCTCCTCGAGCGCGTTCAGACACCGCTTGATGTCCTGCACGGATGGCACCGGCATCAGGAGCTGCTCTGGGGGCACCTGGGGCCTCCCAGCACCCCCAGAGGGAGGAGGAGGAGCACTCCCAGCTATCACAGCCAGGCAAGGACGAGCAGGGATGTCCCAGGCCAGGCCAGGCCATCGGCACTCACCGGGTTATCGACCTTCAGCGCAAACTTGATCTCGCTGTGAAGTTTCTGCAGTTTCTCTTCCACTGTGGGCTCTGGAGCAGAGAGAGAGACACAGACTGAGATGTCAGGGCACCAGCAGAGCCCACGACCCTGTCCAGAGCCCAGGATCTGCTCTGGAATCACTCCAGGCAGGGGTTGTGTCCTCCTGCACTTCCAAAGCTGAGCACAGCTCCGGGAATGTCTCTGGAGAGGATGGGCTGGGGACGCCAGGGAAGTGATCCCGGGATCACAGCAGTGCTGGGAAAAACCCTGGCACAACCTCACCAATCCCTCCCTGTCCCAGGGATGGGGGAACCAACCCTGGAGCCCTCCCCTCTCTCTCCTCCCCTCTGTGATGGAAAGCAGTGGCTCCCTCACCCTTTTTCTTCTCCATCCTCCTTTCGGGGATCGGGTCGGATTTCTTCCGGCCTCGTTCCACCTTCAGAGATCTGTGGGAAGGAAAGAGGGAAGGTGGTTGTGGTGAACCCCCTGCTCACCACTGGGCTAACACAGGGATGGCACTGGCCAGAGCACCCAAGACCCCTCCACCCTGGGCACAGCTCCCCTGTGCCCCACGAGAAAGAAAACACCACGGAATCTCATCCTGGTAACCCCCAACAGCCCCTCCAGTCCCTCCAGCTCAGGAGCAGGGGAGAAACAAGCCCAGCCCCTCTGCAGGTGCTGCAGCCCCACAAGCTCCATTCCCACCCTGGGGTGCTGGGGCTGGAGCTGTGCAGGAACAGCCCCATTGCCAGGAGCAAAGAGGAGGGAGGAAGGGAGGGAGGGAGAGAGATGTGCAGATGCTGACTTGTTCCGTGGCTTCTCCTCTGCTCGGCCCCTCTTCTCCTTCTGATTTGGTTTCCTTGACAACTCCGAGGGCTGTTTCTTCACCGGCTTCTTTACCTTGGAGGAGAGAACAATGCAGGGAGAGCAGCAGGGCCCTCCCTGCTGCAGCACAGACAGAGCCACAGCCACGCCACAACGGCACCTATGGCCACCCCAAAGCCACCCCACAGCCACCCCTAGGGCCCAGGGGCACCCCACACCCCATGACACATGGTTACCCCACAGCACAGCATCACCCCATGGCACACGGTCACCCCACAGTCACCCCATTGCCATGGCACAGCATCACCCCATGGCACATGGCCACCCTACATGCTCCCAAAAGCTCCAGGGGCACGGTGGAGCAAAGCCCTGTGACTGGAAGAGCATCTGGGAGATCATGGAATGGTTTGGGATGGAACATAAAGCTCATCCCATTCCATGGCAGGGACATCTTCCACTGTCCCAGGCTGCTCCAAGCCCCGTCCAGCCTGGCCTTGGACACTGCCAGGGATGGAGCAGCCACAGCTGCCCTGGGCACCCTGTGCCAGATGTGAGGCCCACAGCTGGATGAGGCATCCTGGGCCAGAGGAAGAGCTCCCACTCCAAGACATGGATGTTCCATGGACACAACCCTTCCCAACACCGTGTGGGCAGCTGCAGGGTAACCCAAGACCACGAGAGCAGGTCCCTGCCACTCCTGGAGGTGCCTGATGGCCTCACAGGGGGGTGACAGGTTCTCCTCCCACCTCCAGGCCCCCACAGCTCAGCACTCACCTCCTTCTCCTGCTCCAGCTCAGAGTCTGAGGAGGATGCAGCCTTGGCCCGGCCCCTCCGGCCTTTTTTGGCCGTTTCATCCTCGGCGCTGCTGTCCGAGTCCGAGTGCACCTCCTCGCCCTTCTCTGCCTTCTCCTTCCTCTTCTCCTTCTCCTCCTTCTCCTGCTCCCGGAGCCGCCGGATCTCCTCCTCCTGCTCCCTCTTCCTCTTCTCCTCCAGCTCCCGCCGCCGCTCCTCGTCCCTCCTCTTCCACTCGCTGATGCGATCCACGTCGCTGTCGCTGTCACTGCCAGGACAGGGCACCCCTGTCACACCCCTGTGTGACCCCAGCCCAGCCCAGGGGTGACAATGTCCCGGCTGAGCTCACCTGTCACTGCTGGAGCTGCTGGGGACACGCTCGGGCTTCGGTTTCCTGCCCCGGGGCTTGGGAGGGGGTTTCTCAGCTGCAAGACAACAGGGATGTGTTCAGCAGGAGCCCTGGAGCTCTCTCTGTTAAAACAGCCCCAAGCTGCAGAGGCAGAGGGGTTCTGGAATGTTCCCACAATTCGGGATAGGACCCCAGAGCTTTGGGAATGCCCAAGCTCGAACACTCCCACCCTGAGGTGGAGGCAGGAGCAGGGGCAGGAGCAGGGGCAGGACCAAGAACAGGAGCAGAAGCAGGAGCAGAGGCAGGACAAGGAGCAGGAGCAGGGGAAGGAGCAGGAGCAGGAGCAGAGGCAGGAGCAGCAGCAGCCCCGGGGGTACCTGGCTTACGGCCCCGTGGTGCCTTTTTCACCGACACGTCTGAGTCCGAATCCGAGTCTGACTTGGTCATGTCCACGGTGGCATTGCCCATCTCCAGATCCGAGTCCACTTTGGAGTCAGAGTCAGAGCCAGACTCCACTTTCTGCAGGCAGAGAGCGGAGCTGGGATGGAGGGTGGCACTGCCCCAAACCCTGTGATGGTCCCGGACCCCAGCAGGTCACCAAGAGATCAGCGAGGGCCCTGCAGGTGCTGCAGCTCAGGGCACAGCCCTGTCACCCCCAGCTCCCCTCTCCTCACAGTGCAGACCCCGACTCCTCTCCAGCCTCCCTCAGATTAGGGGTCCTTTACCTTCTTCTTCCTCCCCGCTGCTGGCATCCTCCGTGGGGCCCGGGCCACTGGCTTCTTCTCGGGAGTGAAATCCTGGAGGAAAACACAAATATGAGCAAATGTGGAACGATGTCATCACTGTATCAAGCCAGTCAGATTGTCTCCAGCCTCTGCCCCACTCCCACAGGGATGTTCTCCCCACCACCCTGCCAGTGTATCCCCAGATCCTCTCACCTGGTCACTGTTTTTTTCTGACTCAGAAGACGTTTCTGAGTTCTCCTCTTCTGTGACAGAGGGGCTGCCCTGATCCAGGTCACTGGAGGATTTCCGAGGCCTTTTTGTCACAGGCATCTGCTAAAGGAGAGGTAACGAGATGAGAGAAGCCCATTGCTTCTCCACCCACCATGGAAAGCAAACATTTCCTGGGAAGGGCTTTCTCCAACTCTCCCCAACCGGCCCTGCAAGAACTGCACTCAGATCTGCAGCTCTGGATCCTCCTCCAGGCTGCAAACCCCGCCAGGACCGGCCATCCCACCACCCCACAGGCATCATGAGACAGCTGTGAGACCCCCAAGACCACGCTGAGCCCCATTTCCCACTGGAGAATCCAGAAGGAGATGGGTTCTCCACCACCTCCTGCTGAGGTGGCTTCAAGAAAAGCTCTGTGATGGAGCCACAGTGTCCCCTGTGGCTGTCCCCAGCCCATACTCACTTTCATGGCCAAGGATTTCCTCTTGAGCCCGCTGTGGTCGCTGCCTGGCTCCGAGTCCTCATCGCTGTCCACCTTCTCCGTGGGCACCGTGGCCATGGCAGCGTCGTCCTCGTCGTCCCCGGCGTCGCTCCCCGCCATGGGGTCGTTCTCGGGGACGTCGCTGTCGGAGGAGCTGGCGGGCTGAAGGCAGCGGGAGGACAGCGGGGTTAGGGGGGATTTGTGGGGCACTTGGGGGGCAGGAAAGGAGGGAGAGGGGGCAGAGAGGGTGGGGAGGGAAGGAGGGCAGAGCTGGGTGTGCAGAGCAGGGCACGGCAGGCTCACCTGCCAGCACGGATCCCTCTGGACAACACCACCAGCCCTTCCTGGGGAACGGTGTGCCCCTTCCCACAGCCCCTCACACACCACTCTGGCAGTGACACATCCCGGGGGTGCTGCTGCCTCACTGCCCTCTTCCCCCCATCCTCACGCCCTGCAAAAATCCCTGGAGCAGCCTGGAGCCGAGCAGAGCCCAGCCCTCCTCTGCCCTGACGGCGCCAGACAAGCTGCGGTGGTGGCTGCGTTCAGCCTCTCCTGCCTCCACTTGGCTTTCTCTGTCCTCTTCACACACCTTCCCCACAGAAAAGGTCCACACAAGGAGTCCAGGTGGCCACTGTGCTCTTCCCAGGTGGGATCTCCTGTGTCCTGCTCCCTGAAGGTCTCCTTGTTTCTCCAGCCCATCGGGAGGGTCCTCACACGGGGACATCACATCCCAGCTTCATCTTCTGGCCTGCTCCTCTGTGTGTGGCAGCACTGACATTCCTAGAGCCGGGTTCTTCCAACTGCTGCAAAGCCTCTCCTCACCCTTGGCTGTTCCTGGCACCTCTCTCCACTTAGGTCTCAAAGCCAAGGGAAATTCAGGGTCTTCTGCTGCTCCTTTTGCCCACAGGATGTTGGGTGGGTGGGTGGGTGTTGGTGAACCCTCAGCCTCGCTGGGTCCCTCATCTCTGATGGGATTCCCAGCAGATTCCAGGCCATGGCAGATGCTTCCTTCCTCACCACACCAATCTCCAAGTTTTCAAGCACCTCCAGAGCCTCACCTCACCCTACACCCACAGTTCTGGGTGGACCAATTCCCAACCCCTGCCCCTCAAACCACATCCTCACTCCTACCTGACCATGAGGCCTGGAGGGCTCAATCCCTGCAGCTGCTGATCTCCAGGGACCACCTCGACCTTGCTGCCCACCCTACAAACCTTCCTCTGCCTCTTCAGCCCCACTGCCTACGAAGCCAATGCCTCCTGTGATGATCTTTACAGAATAAACTGGATCCCAATTATGGTCATGAGATGCCCCCACGAGCAGCTGACAAAGAGCTGTTCCCTGGCCTGGCCCGCTCCAAATCCTGCTGGAGGGCTCAGGAACCTCAGGAATGGATGGAGAAGGGAACTTCCCAACAGTCCACGAGCAGATGCAGGAGCCAAGGATGAGCAAGCCTCAAGTTCTTGCTCTGACAACAAAATCTCCACGATTTTGGGCAAGCAGCACAAAACACGACTCCAGATCCACAACAGGACAGAAGCACCTTCCTCCAGAGCAAGCGGGAACTTCCAGCGCTCCTGGAAGCCCGAGGGAAACCCCTCCACGGAGGAAGATGAGGAGAGCAGACTCTCTGAGGAAAGGAGAGGGCAGGGAAGGAGAGGGGAGCAAATTCCACCCAAAGGAAGCCAAGCTGGAAGCTGGAAGCAATCGGCACGGCAGCGAGGAGAAGCAGAGACAGGAGGAGTGACTCGGGGGGACGCAGGGGCAGCGGCCCCATGCCCTGCCCAGCCCACACTCACCGCAGGGGCACTGTAACTGGCGTGGGGGTTGTTCTGGATTTCCCACAAGCCCTCGTTGAATCCTTTTCTCTTGTTTGGTTTCCCATATTTGTCTTTGTACTTTTCGTAAGGGAACAGATCTTTAGGGCCCAAGAAGGCGCTGGAGAGAGACAAAGCAGAGGTGAGGCCGGAGCGGGGGCAGAGCCCGGCGGGGGGAGCGAGGCAGCGCTTACGTCTCGTGGGTGCCGAAGAAGAAGATGGGGTACTTGTTCGGGGGGGGTTTCACGGCGCCGTCCGCGATGTCATCGATCTGAAAGGAAACCCAAAGCAGCAGGAGGTCAGAGACAGCGCTGACACGTCCTCAGCCCCGGCAAGCGGCGTCGGGTCCGGCACCCGCTTGGAGCCAAGCGCGGCAGGAAAGCACCCGGACGGGGCCCTGGCTACGGGTCCGAGTCCCTGCGGGATCTCTACCAGAGAAACGGGAAGGATCCAGCACCGAGGTCTTGTGGGCAACGTGGGCTTTGTGCTACTCGCCCGGGATCCATGGCCAGGAGCCCGGCAGCGCGGGCGGGGGGCGGTGGATGAGTGGCCGCAGGGTCCGCAGGAAAAGCCCCGCTGCCGGCCGGACACCCCGTCTGTCTTCTGTGCTCCGGGCGAGCAGGGGGAGCCTCGGGGTGTGCAGGGGGTGCTGGGGAGGTCTTCGGGGCGGGGGGACCCTTCCCCAAAAAAAGCAAGCGAGCTAAAGCAGAGGGGCTGTCCTGGCAGAAGCGGCAGTCCCGGGTCTCACGGCGAGGTGCAGCCAAGCGGTGTCAGCTCCGGCCCCCTGAGCTCCCCGATCCCACACGGGTCCACCTGCCAGTCTCTTCCCATCCAAGGGCAGTGGATGAAGCTGCCACGCCCTCGGCTGACCCCGCAGAGCCCCCAAGCATCCCCCGCAGCTGAGCACATCCCAAAGCAGCTCCCGCTCTCCAGGAGCACTGCGGCACGACGCTGTCCCGCTCCCCAAACGCTTCAGCATCCCAAAAAACGCCCCCAAAGCGCAGCAGCACCCGCTGATCCCGCACCGTGGGCACTCACACCCATGTCACACCCAGAGTGTCCGCTCAGTGTCCCCAACAAGGGACAGAACCCCAGGGTGCAGGATCCCATCCCAGTGTAGGACCCCACCTCGGTACTGAGCTGCCATACAGGATCTCTGAGCCAGTGCTGGGCCCTCATCCCAGTACAGTTGCTGGTATGGGGTCCCCCATTCCGGTACAGGACACCCCATTCCAGTGCTGGGTCCCCTCCCAGTAGGGGTGCTGGAATGGGACCTCTCATCCCAGAATGGGACACCCTGCACTGACACCGGGCCCCATCCCAGTACAGGGATGGGTGCTGGGATGTGACCCCACATCCCAGTCTGAGTGCTGGGACAGGTCCCTCATGTCACCACCGGCTCACGTTCCATGATATACCGATATAGGTCCCCCATCCTGAACGGGACACCCATCCGTACCGGGTCCCCATCCCGGTACAGACCCTCCTATCCCGATACAGGTACCGTTACAGCATGTCCACCCCAGTACCAGCTCCCCATCCCGGTACAGGGCGTCCCGTCCCGGTACGGGTCCCGTTATGACATCTCCATCCCGCTACGTGTTCCCACGCCGGTACCGTGTCCCCATCCCGGTACGGGATCCCCATCCCGGTACAGGTACCGTTATGGCATCTCCATCCCGGCAGGGCCTCCGCTCCGGGGACAGGGGCGAGTGCGCGTCCCCATCCCGTCTCCAGTCCCCCCTCCCGATCCCGCCCCTATCCCCGTCCGGGACCCCCGCCCCCCTCCCAGTCCGTCCCCCCGCGGCGCGGCCCTGCGGTCTCACCCGGGCCGGCCAGTGCGGGTAGCCCTTCATCTTGGCGAAGACGAGGTCCCCGGGTTTGAAGCTGTGTGGCATGGCGGCACCGGGGGGCGCGGGGGGCACCGGGCGCGGGCAGGCCCAGCCCAGGCCGCGGCAGCACCGGGCAGGCGGCGGGGGCGGCCCGCACCGCACGGCACGCAGGATGTCCCGCCCCCGGTCGCGACCGCACCGCCCATTGGCTCCGCCGCACGTAGCTCAGCTCCTCAGACCAATAGGAGCGAGGCGGTGGCGCGGCGGGATAACGGGATTGGACCGCGCCGCCGGAGGCGCCGAAGCGGGGGGCGCTGGAGGGCGGGGCCTGAGGGGCTGTGGGGGGGCCGGGAATGGGGACAAGGACCGGGGGGCTGGGACATGGAGGGGGACAGGGACTGAGGAGACCAGGACCTGAGGGGACACAAGGACCGGGGGGCTGGGACATGAGGGGGGACAGGGACTGGGGGTGCTGGGGCCTGAGGGGGGACGGGGCTATGGGGGGTGTCAGGGCTGTGGGGGGACAGGAGTGTGGCCATGGATGGGCCAAACTCCGATTCTGCCCCATGCTCTGCCTCCAGCTCAGTCCTCAGCCTGGGGATGCAGCTCCTGGCTGAATTCCTTCCCTGGGGCCTTCCCGAGGCTCCAGACTCTTTCTAGGCTGGGGAGGGTGGTGGGTGGTCACGTCCCTGGCCCAGGACAGGGCCACCGGGACAGTCACTGGGGCCACATGGTGGAATCTGACCCACAGGGTTCCAAACTTGGGCTCAGCCCAGCTAAGCTGGAGCAAACGCTGTGCAGCTGGCCTGGGGTTTAACCCGGTTTTAACCCAAACTGGTTTCTCTGCAAGGTCATGGAAAGGGAAACAGTCCCTGCCCACACCTGGCTGCTCCCAGCGCCTGGCGAGAGCCAGGCAGGAGCAAAACCCAAACCCCAGCCCACCTTTGGGGGAAATGATTCCCAGGGGTTTGGGAGTGGGGAGGTATGTGAGGAGGGGAAATCCCGCTGCAGGGAATTGGTGAAGGTGGTGTCGGGGTGTTGGGAGTGCTCCCTGTCACACTGTGAGTGAGGCCTCGCTCCTGCCAGGCTGTGCCACGTCCCTGCTGTGCCTTGGCCTTGCCGTATCCCGTCCATGCTGCGTCCTGACCGTGCCATATCCACTCTGTGCCACATTCGGGCCTTGCCGATTCCCAGGCCTTGCCCTATCCCAGCTTTGCCGTATCCCAGCTGTGCAGTATTTCAGGTTGTGCCAAATCCCAGCATTTCCAGCGCTCTGTGCATCCTCCTCAGCCTTGTCCTGTGCCATGGAGGTGTCAGTGGAGGGCAGATCCGTGTTTCAGCCCGTGATTCCCACTGGCGATGCCGGTGCGTGTCCATCCAGGTGTTTCTGGCTCTCGGTGCCACCGGGGTGTCCCCGGGATCGATCCTGGTGCCACCGGCGGGGCAGTGCCAGGTGCTGTCGCACAGGTGAACACACAGCCCCCGTTCGGGGTGGGCTCCGCCGAGGGTCGCAGCCCCTTCCTCGTGTCCCACGAGCAGGGAGAGCGGGAGCTGTGCCCTGAAAATAAACACGGTGAAAGTGCAGCACACGCAGGGACGCGTTCATTGTGTCCATCCTCAGGTCTGGAGCCCTCGGTCGATCTCCCAGCGATGGGGCGGACTCGAAGCTCCTTGTCCGTGTGCTTTACACTCCTCCAGCCCCGGCTGTGTCCCAGCTCCGCGCCAGGTTCGCTCCGGAGCTGCCCCGGGCTCCTTCCAGCCGGCTTCGCTCACACCGGGGCTGCTCCGGGAGCCGAGGCTGGTCCGTGGGAGCTGCGGGCGCAGATTTGGGGGTGCTCTGGGGCGCTCCGGCCGTGCAGGTCTGGGCTCCGTGAGTGCAACCTGGGCTCTGTGGGAGGTCCGTGAGTGCCGGTCAGGGGTCCGTGAGTGCCGGTCTGGGGTCCGTAGGTGCCGGTCTGGGGTCCGTAGGTGCCGGTCAGGGGTCCGTGAGTGCCGGTCTGGGGTCCGTGAGTGCCGGTCTGGGGTCCGTAGGTGCCGGTCTGGGGTCCGTAGGTGCCGGTCAGGGGTCCGTGAGTGCCGGTCTGGGGTCCGTGAGTGCCGGTCTGGGGTCCGCGGTTACAGCCAGCCCCGGTGATCCCGGTGTCCCTCGCCCCCCGCCGCCCGAGCGGGGCCGGTCCCGCCCCGTTCCGGTGACGGTGCGGGCGGGCCGGAAGCGTGGGGGGGGGGGGGCGCGCCCGCCCCGTTCTCCGTTCCCGTCCCGGCTGCTCCCGTCCCGGCCCGGTCCCGGCCCGGTCCCAGCCCGGTACCGCCATGCGCAAATTCTTCCAGGAGATCAAGGCCGACCTGAAGTTCAAGACGGCGGGGCCTGGGCAGAAGCTCTCGGAACCGTCCCGGTACGGGCTGGGGGGACCCTCCGGTAACGGCACCGCCGGTAACGCCACCCCCGATCAGCAGCGGCCCCTCCGCGGCCGGTACCGCCCGCCCTGGGCCCGGCACCTCCCCGGGGGCTCGGGGCTGGCGCCGCCGGCTGGGTGGGCACGAGCGGCCACCGAGCCCGTGTCCTCCGTGCCAGGGCCCCCAAGGAGAAGCCGAAAGCCGAGGTGGCCCCCAAGCCCCGGCAGGCCCCGACGGATGAGGCGCAAAGAGCGGCGGCCGCGGCGCTGGCCCGGCTGGAGCTGAAGCCCAAGGGAAAGGCTCCGTCCTCGCAGGAGACCATCAAGAACCAGGGTAGGAAACCGCGGTCCCGGGTGCGGCTTTCGAGGGTGTTTTGGGGCAGCTGTGGTGGAAATGGGGTCATGGGCTGGGACAGCACACCTGGGCAGGTGTTGTTTGCTTCCCAGGGCAGCGCTGAGCTGTCCAAAAGCTTCTGCTCCAAATAGGGTTTGTGTGTTGTAGTGAGGAAAGAGCTGATGGCCGAGGCAGCTGCCAGCGAGAAGGGGCTGTCCATGGAGGAAAAGGTGAGGGCGGTGCTGCCATTCTCTGCTCAGCACCCCTTGGGGCTGTTCTCCCTGTGCTGAGGGGATCTGCCGGGGTATTTATAAACAAAACCCTCCCGTGCTCAGTTTGGTTTCATCTCCTTCAGGGGCAGGAGGAGGGAGGGGCAGCTGCTCCCTCTGTCTCAGGGGTTTATTTCATCTGCCCCTTGACTGGTGCCATTGTGAGGAAAGACCAGAAGGAAAAGCAGCTCCGAGAAGCCATCCAGGCAGTGAGTGCTTCCTTCAAACTCCTTCCTCCCCTCTTCAAACTCCTTTTGTGCCATGGGTCCCCTCCAGCAGTGACCTCTCCAACCCTCCACCTCCTCCCTGTAAAATCTCCCCCAGGACAATTTCACTTTACCTGTTCAATCACCTCTGGCCCAGCAAATAGGAACAGGATCTGGGGTCAGCTCCTCCCTGAGCAGCTTCTTCCCCTCTCCCCCAGTATTACTCTGTGGATC
This sequence comes from Sturnus vulgaris, assembly GCF_052056855.1. Taxonomy (NCBI): domain Eukaryota; kingdom Metazoa; phylum Chordata; class Aves; order Passeriformes; family Sturnidae; genus Sturnus; species Sturnus vulgaris. The sequence continues at coordinate 1,146,366 of NC_142268.1, read as the reverse complement.
CAGTGGCTGCTTCCATCATGGAGATCCACACCTTCAACAAGGACCGGGAGAAGGTCCAGCTGTGCGTGGAGACCATGGCCAAGTGAGTGTGGCTGAGGGCATGGGCAGCTCATCCCTTCCCTGGTGGTTTTCTTGCTCTGCTTCTGGAAAAAATTTTTTGGAAGAAAACTGAACTCTTGAACCACCCAATTTGTCAGTTGACCTGATGTCAGCATCCTGGAGGAGTTGGTCCCACTAATCCAAGAGGTTTGGGAGCTGCTGGTTGTTTTGTTTGGCCCCAAAACATTCCTCTGTTTTATCTTTCTGGGTTTCTCAGCTTTTTTACTCCGTGAGAAATACTGTGAGGTCTCTGTTTCCTCTCTGACCTTGGAGTGTCCTGCTTTGATCCAGGCAGTGCATTCCTTTTCCTGCAGGTACCTGGATAACATTTATCTCCATCCAGAGGAGGAGAAATACCGGAAAATCAAACTGCAGAACAAAGTGTTTCAGGTGAGCTCAGACTCCACAGCTGCTCAGTCTTGGAAAGCCCTTGCTTGGAGCAAACTCCAAAACTCTAAATCTCGTCCTTTTCTTCCAGGAAAGGATAAGCTGCTTGGAAGGGACACACAAATTTTTCCAGGCTGTTGGGTTTGAGACCAAAACACTGCCTGTTCCAGGACAAGGCAAGAACTCGTGGTGTTAGTGTGGAGTCAGGGCTTTGGGGGGTGCTGGGGGCCAGTTCTGGTTGCTGACAGCTCCACAAGGCTGGAACCAAAGCAGCCTCCGAGCCTGCACACTCCTTGTCCGGACATTTCCCCAGAGATCCTTGTCCCTAAAAAAGACCAAGAGCCTCACGCCGCATTTCTGCGTTTGCAGACACCACGGAGGAGTTCTACGTGCTGAAAGAGGAGATGCTGAACAGGCTGGAGGAGCTGAAGGACGGCAAGGAGCAGCTGCAGAGCTCGGAGCCCGTGCGGGCTCAGCTGCACCGGCAGCCGACGCTGTTCCGGCCGTCACCCGCGGCCGCGCATTTCGAGCTGCCCCACGACTTCTTCAGCCTCACTGCAGACGAGCTCCGCAGGGAGCAGCGGCTCCGGTGAGGGCCTGGACAGGGGACAGCAGCCAGGAGCTCGTGGCTCTCTCCTGGGGGCTTACAAGGGTCTCTCTCCCCGCAGGACAGAGGCGGTGGAGAAGGCGTCGATGCTGAGGACCAGAGCCATGCGCGAGAAGGAGGAGCAGAGGGAGATGAGGAAATACAACTACACCCTGCTGCGGGTGCGCTTCCCCGATGGATACATCCTGCAAGGTAACTGAGACTCCTGCCCTTCCTTTGGCACCTCCAGGAGCTTCTGAGGCTACTCAGAGTGTAAGGAGCTGGGTATCAGGAGGTGCTGAGTTCAGCTGGTGGGATAAACCACCCCAAAACCACATTTGGTTAATATTTCTCCATGAATTCTTCCCATTTCCAAACCCTCCCCCTGCTCAGGGTTGGGATTTTAAGCCAGGATTGGACAGAGAGAGAAGAATCTCAAGGCATCATTAATTAAAGTCTGCTCTTCCCAGGCCTCTGGAAACAAGCTGGACTCATCTAATGAGTGTGTGACAGCAGCCAGCGTGGGGCTGCCTGTGTGATGTCAGACTGCATAAATCCTCTTCAAATTTTCCAGTAGAACTCTGGAAATCATTTCAGGCTTTCCCAGCTCTTTGTTACAGGCTGGCAGGGGCTCCCAACAATTGACTGTTTTTCTTTGGGGATTCTGCTTTTATAGTTTTCAGTTAAATCAGGCAGGCTGTGTGTCAGGGAAGTCGTTCATCAAGTCAGCATCAGTAGGTAAAGCCCCATGGAACCGACCACAAAAGGTTAGATTTTGGTAAATGCCAGACTCTCACCTTGTTTTCTCATGGCAGGGACTTTTTATGCCCGGGAATCAGTGTCTGTGCTCTACAACTTTGTGAGAGAAGCACTCAGAGATGACTGGCTGCCCTTTGAGCTCCTGGGACCTGGAGGTCTCAAACTGACTGATGAGAACTTGGCCTTCAATGAATGTGGGTTGGTGAGTGAAGAAAATTATTGTTGGTCCCTTCCAGAGCATCTTGAGGCTGTCGGAGCCTTCTGGGGGAGAAGTTTGTGTCCTTTCAGAGCCCCAAGATGTGGCTCTGAGCCCTCATTTTAAGCCCAAACAAAGCAGGAACTGCTTGGGGGCTTCAAGGTGTGGAGGGAAGTGCAGGGTCCTCCCTCCTGGAGCAGAGAGAGGAGGTGCCAGGGTCTGGGACAGAGGGAAGGCAGGGATGGTGAACTCGGGAGGGTATGAACAAACCCCAAAGCAGCATCCCCTGAAAGGAGCTGCTTGCAGAATCCAGCCTTGTCCTTTTGAGCTCTGTGGGGCACACGGAGTGTCCTAAACTCAAGGAAAACAGAGCAGCTGTGGCTGCCCCATCCCTGGCAGTGCCCGAGGCTGGGACTCAGCAACCCGGGACAGTGGGAGGTGTCCCTGCCTGGGGCAGGGGTGGGACCGGATGGGCTTTGGGATTCCTGGCTGTGCTCTGTAACCTGCCTGTCCTGCCCAGGTGCCCTCGGCGCTGCTGAGCCTGGCCTGGGACGCCGAGCTCATGGCAGACGTGGAGGCGGCAGAGGAGCAGCGCAGCCCCCTCAGGCCCGAGCTGCTGGCCGGGGCCCAGAGCCTCTCCTGAAATAAAGGGCACTGCCTCCAGTGCTGCTGCCTCGTCCCTCCTTTGCCCAGGACTGCTGGAGCTAGGTGAGCTCACAGGTGGCTTTGGTGCAGCTCTGCAGAGGGGGCTGGGCCCTGCTGCAGCTCCAGGTTCCTCTCCCCCTGGCACTGGGATGCTCCGAGGGGTTTTTGACACCAAATTGGGGCAGGGAGTGCCTGAGGTGTCCCCAGGCAGTGGTGGAGCAGGGAGTAGGGGCTGTTAGGCTGGATTACCAACCTGAGCCTGGCCCTGGGGCCGGGTTTAGAACTCGGCTTCCCGTTCTTTGTGCACTCTCAACTCCTGCTGCACAGAAGCTATTGGGTACAGTTACACTTAGTCTGATTAAATGGAATTATTTAAAAGACTCAGTTCTGATCCCAGTTTTTGAGTTGCATTGTTGCTGTAGGGTTGAGATGCCAAACCAGTCTGTGCTGGGGCTGGCACTGGTGTTACTGGGGCAGCATCACCCCCCCCTTGTCCCTTCACAGAGCAGAGCTGCTGGTGGTGCCCAGGGGGAGATAATAAACCTCCAATCACTGACAATCTTTTAAAGAACTAATTCAGAACTCACCAGTCATAGAAAGCTGAAAGCTCCAGCAGGTTTGTTCTGTGTATCCTCAAGTTTGATGCCAGCTCAGTCCTTTAATACCTCAAAGTTTTTCTGTGGGACAGAGCCCAGCTCTGATGTGGACAAGAAACTGAGAGAATCTGGCCCTGACCTGTCCAGCCTGTCCCAAAATAAGAGAAACAATTTTTCCTTTTCCAAAGGTAAAGCCTTGCTGCTGTTCTCTGGAGCAAGTAAGACCACAAACAGGATGGTACAAGAGCATAAATTCATATATAATTGTACATCATTTATACCCAAGGCCACGCTGTACAACATTATGAACAGTCATTTCCCCAGTGGCATCACAATAAGCTTATTCCAAAATCCCTCAGCTACTTTTAGAGATAACTTAGATACCTTTCATTACAAAGAAGTATCAAAATTTCAATAATGCTTTATTAAGGGCAGATTAATATGCAGTATTTAAAAAAAAAAAAAAAAAGCTAAAAAGCTAAAACTAAAAATTTAAGCTTCCATCTGGTCTGAAGCAGAACAAAGTGCTGTCTTCTCTTTACAAGAAATGTGGAATACTTTCAAGTATCTTGGCCAAAGATACACAAGGTTTAAAATTTTCTAGCTCATTCTACATACATACAGAGGAGTTAGTAGGCATTTAAGTGTCAAATGGGATTAGATGGGCTGACCATGCTGCTGTCCTGGGGAGCAACTCCTGTGCCACTGGATTCTGAAGCTGTAGAACCTGCAAAGGAGAGAATGTGTTGGGTTTGTTTTGTGTTTATAAATATCCTCATTCATCCAGTAGAATTTGACTTTATGTTTTATCTGTCTTAGCTTCCTGCATCTGTTGTGAGTCTCCTTTTCAACACTATTTAAAAACTGGTTTTAACACTGGCTTCATATTTAATATCACCAATCCAGAATAAAAAAAAAAAAAAATCACTTCAACCATAAAAAGGATTTTCATAATCTTTTCAGTGCTTTTAGAGTCAGGCAGAGCCAAACAAACAGAGCTGCCTGTGTGTCAGCAGAGCCTGAGGGAGGGAAGCTGCTCAATGGCACTCTCAGAACAAGAGGTGACAAACCTGAGGCGAGGTTTTCATCTCAGAGCCTGGTAATAAGCAAAAGCAGCTTAAGATTAAAGCCAGGCTTCTTGTCAAGCAGACCCAGTGTCTGTTTTGGGAGGTGAGAGGAGCTCAGAGAGGAAGGAGAGCCCAGATAAAGCCTGGAGTGGGTCAAACACTGCACAATGTCTGTGCACGAGTCCTTATCTACCAGAGGAGCTGCCCAACACAAACCCCAACACAAACCCCCTTTTCCTCAGAGCTCCATTGTGAGCAGCAAGAAAAGAGCCCAGAGCTTTGGGAAGCACAGCACGTGCTGGGAACCAGCTCATTGATCTGTGTGATCACGTCCAGAAGCTCTGGGAGATGAAAGGAGCTGCTCCCCATCCTCATATCCCAGCCCTGAAAGGAGCTTTGAAGCCCTTTTTCCAGGGGATAACTGGGACACAAACACAAGCAGCTGCTCAGATGGTGGAGCACAGCAGCTCCCTGGTGTCACTGCCTCCAGACAATTTGTACCTTGGAGGAGGAACCAGAGGGGTGAGAACCCAGACCCTGGCAGGGCTCTGCAGGGCCCAGAGAGCAGCAAAAAATGACAATAATTTAGCAGGAGATCTGCTGGCACTGCCCTAGTGCTGCCCACAAGGGCTTTGTGCCACTGAGGCAAGGGGAGGGAGGAGCAGGGCAGGAAAGGCAAGAGGAGGCCATAAATAGCAAAGAAGCATCTTCAAAATGAGTTAAAAAGTAGGAGTATCTAAAATGAAATAGAAAAGCTCAAGGGATGCTGGAAAAGGGGCAGAAAACCCCAAGGTCAGCTCACACAGTTCTGCTCCCTTGGGGCAGTGTCTGCCAAGAGCCTGGTACCCATTTCCCCTCCTGGTACCCCCATTTCCCCTCCTGGTACCCCCATCTCCCCTCCCACCTTTTCCTGGCTGTACATCCACAATCATGCAGTCGTCATCTTCCTCATCTTCCTCAGTGTCTGCCTGAAATCCATCCATCTCTGCAGCCTGGGGGGAGACAACAGGAACCAGGTGTGAGTCAGGAGGGTGAGACCTGGGCACCACGGGCAGGTGGGCACATCAGCAGGGAAGGAAAACCTGCAGTTGCCAGCTTTAGGAGCCACTGGCTGGTGCCAAAGGCCTGGGCCTGCAGTGGCACACACAGAGGGAGAGAGGCCAAGCTGCTGCTCCAAGCTCCTTCCCCTCTTACACAACGAGCTGAGCAGCCCACACAGCTCAGGCTTCGTGGAAATCTTGACTCCTGCTGGATTTTTGGAAGGGAAATCTCTCCCCGCTCTGTTCATTGTTTTCATAGAATCACAGACTCATAAAGGTCAGCGAGTCCCCAGCACTGACCATGTCCCCAAGTGCCACATCCCTGTGGCTTTTAAATCCCAGGGCTGGGCACCCCTCTGGGGGAAGAAAATGTTCCTTAAATCTCACACCTAAACCCCCTCTGGTGCAATGTGAGGCTGTTCCCTCTTGTCCTGTTGTTCTCTGGGGACAGAGCCTGACCCCCTGGCTGTCCCCTCCTGTCAGGGAGTTGTGCAGAGCCAGGAGGGACCCCTGAGCCTCCTTTTCTCTTTCTGAGCCCCTTTGGATGTTCTCTCCTTTCTGGAAATGGAGAATTACTGGTGCCTGTCAAGTTTGGCCCTTGTTCTCTCCCAGCTCCCCCTCATTTTTGCCCATCAGTTTTTATTCAGGGAGTGGTGACAGTTCCTCCCTTGCTGCCCAGGTTTCCTGCTGTGGGAAAAGCCCAAATTCCCAATTTTGAATCGAGAACACAGAACCCCAGCAGTGCCACAAACTGAAGTTGCCCAGCTGTGAGGGTTCTGTTCCCTTCAGCTGGAACTGGAATGAAAATCCTGCTCCCCCATCCCCTAAAAACTGTTCCAAGCCAAGAAATTTTCAATTTCCATCTTTCAATAAAGTCCTAGTTCTCAGATTAAATCCCTCCTACACGTGGGCAGGTACTGCCCACTTCAGCACCAAGTTTTTCTCTCCACAGCTTATGTAAGAGCACCTTTACTCACACAAGCCCTGGCGTGAGCTTCCCAGCAGGGGAACACGTGCCAGAGTGGGAATTTGGCAGCTGTGCCCTCCCCAGCCCTTGCCAGGCTCTCCCCACACCCCAGCCTGGCCCCACAGGTAGGGAGGGATCTGAATTTAACACCTGAGCAAGGCTGATGGAGACATCAGGGATGAAAAGCTCCTGGGGCTGTGACACCTCAGCTCGGAGCTGCACCTCCCCAGCACAGCTCTGAGCTTTGAAGCATTCAGGTTGGTGATGTAATTCTCCCAAAAGCCTTTGTTTTGCTATTTCTGCTCCCTTACAAGCTGAATTTCCAGTGGGTGCCAAGCAGAGACTTTTATCTCTGCCTTTATTTAGTGTACAAGAAAAAACCCAAGCAGATGGAGTTTGGGGGCTGAACAGCTTCTCACAAGTCTCTGATCTCTATCAATACCTGAATGCTGAGCTTTTTCAGTAGAAAAGCCAAAAAAGCCAAGAATAAATTGGGAAGGCAAAGCATAAAAAGCATCAAAAGCCTCATCTGTGGTCCATGGGAGGGGGTGGAATGAGATGAGCTTTAAGGTCCCTCCCAACCCAAACCATTCTGGGGCTCTTTCCTAACCTGGTGCACGGGGAAGGAGGAATAAATCCACTGGCAGGGATTTCAAACCCTGCCCTGCCTGTGGGATTGGGAAGCAAAAAGTTCATAACCCCGAGTTCCTGCTCCTAAAGCTTTGTGGGAACCCAGCTGTGGCTCCTCCAGTGCCTGAAGGGGCCAAGAGGAAACATGGAGAGACTTTGGAAAGGGATGGAGGGACAGGGACACAGGGAACGGCTCCCCACTGCCACAGGGCAGGGTTGAAGGAATTCCCAATTCCTGTGAGGGTGGGGAGGGGCTGGGATGGAATTCCCGGAGCAGCTGTGGCTGCCCCTGGATCCCTGGAATGTCCAAGGCCAGGTTTGGAGCACCTGGGACAGTGGGAGGTGTCCCTGCTATGGCAGGGATGGCACTGGGTGGGATTTGAGGTCCCTTCCAAGCCAAACCATTTTGGAACTCCATGATCCCATTTTTCAGTCATGATTAGGCTCCAGCACTACCTGTGGTTGCCCTGAAAAGCAGAAGCAACAACAGGAAAACCACAACACAGCTCCCAAGCAGCAACCACTGCAATTCCATCTCATCTTGGCCCTATGAATTATTAGGTTTTTAAACCAGCTCTTGAAACTGAGCTTTATGTGTTGTCAGGATGAGCTGGAGCCTTCACAGACTGCTCTGGGCTGAGCTGCAGCACTTGGGAACCACATTTAATCTGTTCACATGCAACTGCTGTAAGTCATCAGCAGCTCGGGCTGTACATCTGGCAGCCACAGGCACGCATAAAACCTGCACACAAATTACACACAGCTGTAAAACCAAGGCCAAGCAGACTCTCCAACTATTCACAGCTTGGATGCAATCACTGCCAAATAGCAGAGAATGGAAGAACAGCAGGAGAGCAACGTTTCCAATGGAACAGAGCCTCCAAGCTGCACACACACACACACACACACACACACAAAAGAAACCCATCTCTTTAGTGCCATCATTTCACTTCTCTCAACAAAAAGGGGATTATGGAGTGCAGGACAGTTGCTGGAGCTAACAAGGTGCAAACTTCACTGGGGTACAACGCCCTGCCAGGAGCTCACCTGCTCAGCATCGCGGGCTCTCTTCATGAAGTGGGTGATGGACATGCTGCCCAGAGCCTTCCTCTTGGCTGCAGGAGGGGTGGCTTGGGGCACAGCCAGGCCTGGCACGTTGCCCCCGGCCTCGTCCTTGCCCGTGCAGGGCACCTGGGTGACGTAGTTCCACTGGCAGGGCACGGGCAGCTGCAGGTGGCCGAAGCTGCGCAGGACGTCGGCGTGCACGTACCAGCACATCCTGAACTCGGGCCTCTTCTCGTACACCGAGTTCTCCGAGATGATTCTCTTGAGCCTGGCCTTGGAGGGGACCCCGCTGTCCTCTCCTCCTCCTCCTCCTCCTCCTCCTCCCGGAGGTTGTGCCTGTGGGGGGCTCCCCTCCACGTCGCTGAAGCGTCCCTGCCTGCAGCATTCCTGGAATTCCTGGATGATCACCCTGCTCCCGTGCACGTTGCCATGCAGCAGAGGCAGGAGGTGCCCGAGGACTGGAAAGGGGGGGAAAAAAGGGGGCACGGGGTGGGTTAGAGGTTGGCAAAGCCAGGGGAGTATAAATCAGATAAATCAGTGCTCCAGAGGGGGAAATAACAGGATTAATTTTAGAGATGGAGCTGCCCCATCCCTGGAAGGCTCCACAGACAGGTTGGACGGGGTTTGGAACAAGTGGAAGGTTTCCCTGCCCATGGTAGAAACTTGAAATTCTTCAATTCTTTACATCCCTAAAGGATGATCTTTAAGGTCCCTCCCAACCCAAACCACTCTGGGATTCCATGATTGTAACAGGAGCTAAATTTGATGTAGAAAATTTCACCCCCAATAATAACAACAACACCCTGGAGTGAAATCCTCACCCTCTGTTTGGACTTCGTGTGAGTTATCACATCCTTGTGTTAATCAGGTGCAGGAAAAGCTCAGGAATGGAACCCAAAACAGAAACCAAACCCTTCTCCCCGAACAATAAACAGGCTCAAGCCCATCCTAAAGCTGAGCTTGCTCCAGTCTGGCTGGCTTTATTTCCTAGATTGCCCAGAGCAAGACTTTTTGGAAGAGGCACTGCCAGAAAACTCCTTTCCAAGAGCTCTCAGAGATTCCTTGGATTCCAGACTTGTCACAAACAGGTCATTCTGAATTCAACACTCAACCATCCCCTACTCCCTCCAAAAGCACAGTACAACACTGTGCAAGCACTGTTCAGCCCTTCAGGTCTTACTTTGCTGATCTTTTGCTCTTTTTTTGCTACATTTCTGTGTCTGTTGCTCTTCCTCTGGCACAGGAGGATCCAGGACACAGGCTGTGAATTGCTGGAGCACCTTCAGGTCCGTGTTGGTGCTGCTGTCCTTTGCTGCTCTTTCCCAGACACAGCCAATCTTCACAGGCTGCAGGACATGGAACCTCTTCCCCTTGGCTATCAGCTCATCCCACTCCTTTGCTTTCAGTTTCTGACGAACCTTCTGGTTCTCTGGGTCACACTCCTGCACCACAGGGGACAAAGGACTCATTACACTCATGTCAGGAGAGAAAAAAAAAAAAAAAAAAAAAAAAAAAAGATCTCTTTAAAGCCAGCTTTGCCTCGTGTTCCCTGAGGCACACAGGGCTCCTGAGGGAGCTCAGCCCTGCCAGGACCTCCCCTGCCAACACTGACATCACACAGCTCACTGAGAGCCCAGGGACACCCTTACCTCAGTCACACCTTCATCTTCAGATAGGTACCCATGGGGTACAAAAAACCCATCATCCTCATCTTCATCCTCTCCCTCCTCTTCATCATCCTACAAATAAATGCATTAGGAGTCACACTGCCGAGTGCAATTGGCTCCTGATTTTTTTTTCAGCATGCAGGATCCTCACCTCTTCACTATGGGAGAGACTTTCCCCTGGCTCCTCCTCTTCCCACTCTTCATCACTGTCTACTTCATAGTCCAGCAGCTTCTGCAAGAAATGCAAAACATTTCTGTCCATCACTGGAGAGCCCAGCACCAAACCCAGCCTGGGGTTTCAGAGCTGATGGAACAAAGAGGCTCAGAAATGCCAGGGAACCCGAAGACTTGGCCAGAGCACAAAGAGGGGGAAGAAACCAGCAGGGTGAGGTGCTTACAGTGTCCTTGGACCATGGATTCCTGGCTCTGATCAGGGGGGTTCTCTTGTTCCAGGTGCCCCAGTAGGCAGGGCGGTGATTCTCACTGAACTGCAGCAGCTTCATCCTGCCGAACTTCTCCCTCTCGGGAACAGCATCTGCCTGGCAGCTGTCCACCACCACCACGTCACTGGGAACACAGGCAGGGCTCAGGCCCCACAGAACGGCTCCAGCCTCCCTCCTCCCCACTGCCAAGCTCTCCCTCACACCTTTTACTGCTGTAAAAACAGAAGCAGAGCGAGCCCCCGAGCCCACACTGACCTGTTCACGCTGTCACTGCTGTCATTGACCAAAGTGGGCCCAGTTTTTCGTGGTTTACGACATTTTAGATCCCTCAAGAAAGAAACTTCAGCGTTCTGGGCATGCAGGAGCTTATCCAGCTGTTCTAGGTAGTCTGGATCCAGGGCAACACGGCTCAGGGGGGCTAAGACCATGTTCTCCTTAATTTCAAAAGGAGCAAACTTCCCACAGGAGCCAGCAAGGGTCTGGAACATCAAGGGAGGAATGTCAGGGTTTGGACACTGAGAAGCTGCAGCACCAACACGTGCAAGAAACACCTGCTGAGGTGTTGTCTGAGGTGAAGATTTAGGTTAAGTGAAGATTTAGGTTAAAGCCTTCCTGTGCAAGACTCCAGCAGATCTTGCAAGCAATGCAGAAGACAGAGCTGAGATGCACTAAACCAACCACCAATGTCTTCTGCAGTCTCTGCTCTGGCCTTTTTCTTAAAATGCTTTACACACTTTTGAGACCAAGAAACGAATAAAATGCAATGTTTTGACCACCTGAGAAGCTGGAAGGGGCAGCTGAGAAGGAACTCAGGGTCAGCAATGCCTCACCTTGGGGGCCTGGGGAGTCTTTGGTTTCTGGAAGAACCTGGTGATCTCTGCTTTCTGTGCATGGATGCGCTGAAACGAGAACCCAAATTCCAACTGTCACCACAGAGAGGGGGGAACAAAGCTGTGGGATTCCAGGTGAGCTCATGCATGACTCAACCTCAAATGCAGGCAGGCACAAAGCAAAGTTCAGGGTGTCAGCAGCTGCTGTGACTCAACACAAACACTCCTCGTCCTCCCTGACACCAGCAGGGCTCCAGTGTCACTCCAGGGGAGAGGTCACTTGTGGGCAACTCAGAAACCCACACAGAAAACACTCGAGAGGGTAAAAGCAAAGGAGCCAACAGTGTGAAAGGAACAGGGAAAAATCTGCATGGAGCAGCTCCAGCAGGTCAGGGGGGACAGGCTGCACCCCAAAGGGATCTGCTCCATCCCAGCTGGCACCACTTCACCCCAGAAAGAATTTAGAGACAAGCCAAGGAAAGCTTTTTTTACCTTTTCCTCCTCCTTTAACCGTTTCTCCTCTTCTTTCTTTCTCTTCTCCTCAAGTTTTGCCCTTGAAAACAAAGACCACGTGCATTGTCACCCAGCAGGAAGGGGTTATTTAGCACTGGGGAGGAGGTGGGGAGCCCCAGACCATGACCCAGACCCCACCACGAGGATCAAGTGTCAATCCAGCCCAGAACCACACTCGGTTTAGTGTGGAGAAGACTTTTGTTCCTTCCTTCTAGAGCAAATATTGACCCGTTTTAGCCACAGTGTTAAGAGCCTGCCTCAGGTTTCCCTTGACACCAGGAAATGGAAGGATTACCAAGTCCCAGGTAACTTTTCTCAGCAAACAGAGCCCAGTGCCAGCCCAGGTGAGCCAGGTCAGGGGGGAGGCTCAGTGCAGCAGGAGGCACTGCTGGGATGGGACACAGAGTCCCTCAAGCATTTCAGAGGCAGCCCTGAGCCCAGGCCCGTGCTGCTGGAGCAGGGCAGCCTCTGGGAAGGCCAGACCAGGGAAAGGTGGGGTTGGAAATCAGCACAGGGACCCCCAGGAGCTGCAGAGCCCCAGGCACTCACTCCAAAGCCTCCTGCCTCTCCTTGCGCTTCTCCTCCTTCACTCGCAGCTTCTCAGCTTTCTCCTTCTCTTCCTTTTCTTTCTTTTCCCTCCTTTCTCTCTCTTTCAATTCCTTCTCTTCTTCTTTCCTCTTCTTTGCCTCCTCCTTGGCTCGTTCCTTCGCAGCTTTTGCCTCTTCCTTCAGCCTCCCCTTCTCCTCCCTCTCTGCCTGCAGCTTCTGCAGCTTGTCAGCACGTTCCTGGTCCTGGGGCACAAATGGGACACTCAGGGAGCTGCACCTCGTGGTGCCAAACTCCTGATGAAAAATCAGCATTTCATTCCTCAAAAAGGGAAACTGGACCCACCCAGTGTTTGACCTTGAGCATCACAAAATATCCTGAAATGGGAGAGCCCCTCATCCTCCCCAGGGATGCAGGTGGGAGCACATCCCTGGTGCCTCAGCAGCAGCCAGCTGAGCTTCCCTGTGCTCTGAAAGCTTTAATTATTCTTTTCCCTTAGCAAAAAAAAAAAAAAAAAAAAAAAAAAGGTGTTTGCATTTCTCTAAGCATCAAAGAAAGCTTTGTATTGAGTCATCTTCATTACCACTGTAGCATTAAGGAAAATTAGATGGGAATTAAAAAAATTGTAATTGTTCCCTTATTTAATAGGAGATTTCAGATTATTTTCAAAATATTTCCTCCTGAGCTAAGCTTTCATGGTTTGGTGTCACTGTAGGGCCACAGTGGTGTCACTTCTACAAGTGAATTTCAGCTGATTTGACATCATAAACCCACAAGGATTTTCTGATGCTTTCCACTATCACAGAAATCAGACTTTGATGATCCTGTGGGTCCCTCCCGAGCTGGGATATTCCACGATTTCAGGGAATCCCGAGTCACCAAACTCCAGGCTGTGGAGCTCATCCCTTGTTTTCTTCCATTTCAGATCATCAGACACCATCAGTGCCCTGAGCTTGTTCAAGGGGCACTCTAGGAACAGTGGGGGGAAGATTTTATTGGAGGTGCTGCCTTTCGTGGTGTTTCCTCCCAAAACAACAATTCCCACCGTGACAGAAAAGGAGAAAAATGTCAAATTAAAGAGAAAGAGCTTTTCTGTGCTGCAGGCAGTGGTGATGTCACCAGGAAAGGAGGATCTGCCTGTGCCCAGACACTCCAACTCCTCCCTGAGTATTTTCAGTTTTCTTTTATTGATTTCACATCTCTCCTTGTCAACATCAAGGCTTCCTGAGCGGTGTCACAACACAAATAACTGCAGAGAGCCACCAACAGCCAAATGGTGCCAATGGCAAGGAAACAACACTGTCAGCCTGAGTCATGGAATGTGCTGGGAGCTGGTGTGAAGCTGACAGCTCACTGGTGGGTCTAGTTCATTCTCAGCATCATTTTTAGCTCCCATTCTCCTCTCTCCATCACATCCCTGCTATTTTTAATACAGCTATAGAAGGCAAGAAAACAACAGATTGGAATTCTATATGGGGCACTGGGAAAAGCAAGGAGCTTTACAGCTACAACTTACATAAAACACAGGAGTTTATAAACAAGCACTGAGAGACACAGAATTCCTCACACAAACCTTCCCAGGTGCAGGTGGAACAACTCCAAAAAAAAAAAATCCCATTCCTGCAGCACTGAGTGCTGCAAACCCCAGTGACCCTTCAGGCTCCTCCACATCCAGCATTTCCAGGCCTGGCAGCAGAATTAGGGAGCAGAGTTTGCATCCAAGCAAACAGAACCTGGAGCTTGAGCATTCCCAGTGGTGGCATCCAGTGGTGACATTCTCTGGGAAGCCACACACACACACACAGTGCCCCACTTTTATTGTGTGTTAATAAAAACAGACCCTACATTTTGGAGTTTAAACATTTCCAATCTCTCCCCCCCCCCAAAAAAAAAAGCCCCAAAGGTACCCACGGCTCCATTCAGGAGCTTTGGAAAGAGCCAGACTTTAACTGTCTGCATTAAAGGTTCTTCCACATCCTCAGGGTGAGGAAAAATGGCAAGAGAGAAGTTCCAGCTTGGCTGAGATAAAAGGAAAAGCCTTTGCTGGCTGCCCAGGGGAGGTTTGGGTGTCAGGGAAATGCCTTACTCTTTGCAATCTCAGCTTCTCCTTCTCTGCTGAACTTCTGTGGAATTTCTGAGGTACCTGGAATTACAAAATGCAAGTTTTAGAGGAGATCCTGCGCCTCCCTTTCCAGCCTGAGTGACATCAGGCTGCTCCTGCAGATTCACATCCAGTCACTGCAAACTCCCCCGGGGCAGGGAACGAGGACACGCCTCAGGCAGATCCAATCTCCCCTTTTCCATCCCATTCCCGGCTCCATCCCAGTGCTCCTGTCCCCATGAGACCCCCCCCAGGTGTGAGGAACAAACCCCTCAGGTCCCCTGAGCCCCACAGGATCCTCTGCAGGGGAAACACCACGTGCACAGCACCCAGGGGACTGCTCTGAACACGGGGCACATTTCAAGATGGCAAAGTCACTTCCTTCCAGCTAAACTTGGTTGGTTTTTTTGGTTTTTTTCCATCCACCTATCTTGCTGTGATATTTAGCTGTAACTTTATGAATACAAGGACTGTTTCCAACATTTTAACAGTTTCACCTTGGCATCACAGTCCACTTGACCTTCCACCAGTAACAGTGCACTGACCCTGAACTCCAAACTGGGCACACTTCTCATTTAACTTTTATTTATGGGGGGAAGAAAAAGGTATTTTATGCTTAAGATCATTGTTCATAGACTGGTTAAAGGCCTCATTTGTCAATATTTCAGCACACTGTGACTTGATTTACCAGATCCCCCCTCCTCCTCCTCCTGCCACTCACAGCATCACATTTTAACTGTGATTAACAGGCTAACACAGCCCAACTGCTTTATTTGCTATATTTATCTGATAGAAAACAGGACTTCTGTCAAGTGGGGGCTTCAGCTCCTCAGAACTGTTTCCTCCCAGGAAAACAAACCTGCCAGGACCCCCAGCCTGGGGCTGCAGACCCTCTTTTTGGGGAGCAGCCCAGAAGGAAACCCAGCCCCACTGGCAGTACTGGAAAGCACCAGGAGTGGTTTCTGTTGTTCTGCTACACTGGAAATACTTCATGCCTGCTTGAGTGTGTCTGTTTATTTTAGAGATGGGAGACTGGGAGTTTTTCCACAGAGGAGGAATTGATCATTTGACTTGATAAACAAAACAGAAGGACTGGGAGGAACCATCCCCAGTTCTGTTTTCAGCCACCTGAGCAGGTGCTGCTGCCCTTGGAAACTTCTCTGTCAAAGCTGCCCCAAAAATCAGTTTGGGGGTCTCCTGCTGAAGCAGAGCTGCTAAACTGAAACTCAGGTGACCAAAAACCCCCCTCATCCAGAGCTTTTTCATGGAATCCCAGAATGTTTTGGGTTTAAAGCCCATCCAGTGCCACGGGACGTGTTCCACTGTCCCAGGGTGCTCCAATCCCCACCCTGCCTGGTCTGGGATATTTTCAGGGATGAGGCAGCCACAGCTGCTCTGGGAAATGCGTGCCAGGTTTTCCATGGCAGTTGCAGAAATTCAGAGCTGGAAAAGCATCTGCACTGGCTGTACTGGGGGAACATCCTCCCAGGAATCCCAGCAGCTTCGAGGAGGAAGAACAGAGTTTGGGAATCAGCTCCTAAAGCACAAAGCTGCTCCTGGATGTTGTTACCAAAACACCAAGTGGGCATTTCACTGATGAAACGTAAATACACCACCAACCAGAACCAGGGAAGATAAAATCCTTTAGCTGCAGGATTTCAAGATCCCAAAAGGCAACAATTCAGTAATTCATCACCATCACCTCTCCTCCAACTCCTCACTGCCCCACTCATCCTCTTCCCCACAATCCCAGGAACCCAAACACGGCACTACCGCAGCTTCCAGCCCGAAGCAGAGCAGACCAACCTTCCTGGCAGGTGTGGAGGCAGCCAAAGGACTCGAGTTCCTCTTGGCCTCTGCCACGAGCTGCACGTCGGGCGAGCTCGAGGAGCTCAGCGAGGAGTTGGTGAGTCCCGAGTCCCCCTCGTGGGACGACTCCAGGGCCTCGTTCTCTGACGTGGTGCTGCCATCCAGAGAGACCACTGGGGAGGGTTTCAGGGTCATGATGTCCTCCAGCAGCACCACGGGAACTTTCCCCTCAAACAGCACATCCTTCAGTTCGTCGTGAGCGCCCTTCCTGCCTGTCACCACCCCCGAGCAGGGCTGGGTCCCAGCCCCCGAGTCCTCCTCTGGGGCTGCAGCTGCACAGGGCCCCTCAGTCTGCATGGAGTCACCTGCAGGGCTGCTCTGTGAGGAGTTCAGGCAGCTCAGCTGCTCCAGCTTTTTTCCTATCGTGCCATTGGTGACAGCAGCTCTAGAATCCACGTCCCCCCGCTCTGTGCTGTCCCCGAGTCCGTGGCCAGAGCCCTCAGAGGGGTCAGGAACATCCCCAGGGTCACTTGTGTCACCTCCGGGGTTTTTCTGGATAAAATGGTCCAAGGGACCCTTTCCATTCACGAGTTTTGGAGTCAAATTCCTGTCTGAGCCCAGCTGGCAGTCATTCTCCACATCGTCCAGGGAGGCACCGGCAGCATCCAGGGATGGATCCTTGCTTGGAACAAAAGCATTCGGGGAGCTCTTGGCTTTTTTGACTTCTGAATCCACGTCAAGTTTTTCCTTTGGCACAGGATTGAGGCGCTTGAAGGGCAGCCGAGCTGCAACGACAACACCAGGTTACTGAGTGACAGCAAACATCACAGGATTTCATTCATTTTGAAGAATAAGGTTGAGATGAGCCACATAAAGATCATTTAATCACAGCCAAGCCAATGCATTTCACAAAATCAGGTCCAAAACGCTCTTAATGTGTTAAAACTGCACTGGATGAGAGACACTGCCTTACCTTGGACGAGTTTCCGTGGAGGAACAGCAGCTTTGTCTCTGCACTCCATGGCTACGGGAGAAAACAACAAATCAACACCCGTGCTTGTTCCCAACGAGCTGCTCCTTCCCTCGGACGGCTGAGGCAGAGCCCAACAGCTCCCCCAGGGCCGGTGAGGGAGGACAAAGGGGTCCCAGTGTCACCCCCCAGGCCAAAGGGTCCCAGCAGCCAGAGTGTCTCCCTCGCTGGGAACGTGGGCTTGCACCCAACGAGACGCGAGGAGGAAATTCCTCGCTGGGAGGATGGCGAGGCCCTGGCACAGGGTGCCCAGAGCAGCTGTGGCTGCCCCTGGATCCCTGGCAGTGCCCAAGGCCAGGCTGGAGCACCTTGGGACAGTGGAAGGTGTCCCTACCATGGCAGGGCTGGGCCCTCAGATCCCTCCCCACCCAAACCGCTCTGTGATTCCAAGAATGAGGTTGCAGGGCGGGCCCGAGCCCAGCCCCGGGGCGCGGCGGCGGCTCCGGCGCCTCCTTTGTTACCCCGGGCAGGCCCCGCGCACCCCGCGGCCCAACCGCCGCCGGAAACACCTCGCGCCCCGGCCGCAGCGCATCGCACTCCCCGCTCGGTCCCACCTGTGGCGGCGGCCGGCGCGGCTCGCGGCGGTGCCGGGCGGCGGCGGCCAAACCCGAGGCGGCCCGGCCCGCGCAGCCCCCGCCGCTCCCGGTCCGTCCCGCCCGGCCCGGCCCGCTCGTACTTGGCGGGAGCCGGGGCGACCCCGAGTCCCGCGGCGCTGATTGGCGGAGCGTGCCCCACGTGATCCGCCCAGCCACGCTCCCCGCTGCGTCTCGCCTTCCGATTGGCCGTGGGCGCGGGAGGCGCTGATTGGCGGAGGAGACTGTCGGTCTGGCGCGCTGCAGGCGCTGATTGGATGGCTTTGTAGAGGCCCGGCGGGATGCCGCTGGGTCTTTGAGGCTGGGCCCGAGGCCCGCCCGTTCACCGAGCGGGAACGGGGCCGCGGCGGGCGCCGGTCCCGGTCCCGGCCTGTCCGCAGCACCGGGCGGAGGGGGCGGAGCCAGCACTGCCGCGCGCCGCTCCGCTACGGGCCTTGAGCCAACGCGCGAAATGGCGGCGGCGCCGGTGGCCAATTAGCGCCCGCCGCTGCGAGGCGCAGTCGCAGCTGCTGTCGCGAGGGATACTGGGAGTGGTAGTTTTCCATTTGGAGTGCCTGTCGCCCCATTTTCCCCCCAGGACCATGGCGGGGGTCCCGGCCTGGTTGTCCCCATGTCGCACACGCGGTCCGCTCCCTGCAGGTAGTGCTGGGTCCCTCAGGAGAAGGACACGGCTGCGCCACAGTCAGCTCCCAACATGACCGCCCGTCCCGCCTGTCG
This sequence comes from Sturnus vulgaris, assembly GCF_052056855.1. NCBI lineage: Eukaryota > Metazoa > Chordata > Aves > Passeriformes > Sturnidae > Sturnus > Sturnus vulgaris. Next base: position 1,128,080 of record NC_142268.1, on the reverse strand, counting down.
CGACAGAGCGATTCTCTCCGCCGCTCAGTCGCCACCCGCGGCGGTTCCGCCCGGCCGGCAGGGGGCGCACTGACACAGGGCGGCGCTCCGGCCGGGGCCGCTCGGTGGTGGCCGCCGGGGGCGGGGCGGGGCCGGGCGGCGGCGGAAGCGGCGGCGGGGACGGGCCGGGCTGGGACGGGCGGAGCGTCCTGAGGCTCCCGAAGCTCCCGCCGCCCCCGCACCAGGTCCCGCCGGCCACAGACCGGGCCCCTGCCGCCACCGGGCCAGGCACCGGCACCGGCACAATGTCGGTGGCGGGGCTGAAGAAGCAGTTCTACAAAGCGACCCAGGTGAGACGCCGGCACTCCGCGCCCGTTCTCGCCGCCGTTGGGCTCCGGGGAGGCCGCTCTTCCCTTACCGGTTGGCAGAACCCGTCCCGGCCGCTGCTGCCCCGGCCCCGCCGTTATCCCCTCCCGCCATCCCGGTGCGGGGCCCGCTTGGCATCCCCCGGTACCCCCCGGTGTCCAGCCTGGCACCCCCCGGTATCCCGGTCTGGTACCCGCCGCTTCTCAGTGTGATCCCGGGGCTCGCTGCGGGCTGTGAGCGGAGCTGGCACCCCTGGGTGGGGGCCCGGTTTGGGGGTCCCATTCTCCTTTCCGGTCCGTGGAACGGACACGGGCACGGAAACGGCTCCGGCGGGCACCGCAGGCTGCGGGGGTGACACCATGGGGGTCACTTGGGGGGTGCTTCCCCCTTCCCAAAACCCGCAGAACCGGGACGGATCCAGCCCTAAAACAGTCAGGATGCGGAGGAAGCCCCGGTAACCCCGGCCCGGTAACTCCGGTAGCGTCGGTAACTCCGGTAACCCTGGCCCCGGTGACTCCGGTAACCCTGGCCCCGGTAATTCCGGTAGCCCCGGTGGCAGCTGCAGCCCGGCCTCGGGAAGCTCCCGTTTCCTGCAGGGCTCCGGGAGCCCCTGGCACCGGGAATGGGCCGGGAGGTGTCGGAAAAAGCTCGGGAATTCCAGCCAGGATCAGCCGGCGGGGAGCGCGGGGTTTGTGCCGTGTCCTTGGAGCTCTTTCCCCCGAATTCCCCGTCCCTGGAAGTGCCCAAGGCCGGGATGGGACAGTGCAGAGGGCTGGAATGGGATGGCATCTTTCGGGTCTCTTCCAACCCTAACCATTCCGTAATTCCATGTGGGAATCAAAACGGGTTCATCAACAGCTTTTCCCTCAGCCTCAAACGAGGGGTGGCCATTCCCAGTCCCCCCGAGCTGAATTATCCTTCCCACCGCTTCCTGTTGTGAGCTTTGTTTTTTTTTTAATGCATTTTGGGAATGATTCAGGAATCACAAATCCCCCTCTGCTGCTGCTTTCCTGCCCCTGTTTTAAATTCCGGATAAATTTGGCACGGATCATGTTTTCCATCAGTGACTTTAAACCCTTTCAGCTCATCCCACCCCTGTGTGCGACGTGTGTCGCCTCCTTCCTTGGCTCTCTTTCCCCAAATCCGTTTTATTTACCCAGCAAAGCAAAATAACAAATTCCTGAAGTCATCCCCCACCCCCTTTCCCACTAAACCCACTGAACGATGCTGGGGTGGCTTTTTTTTTCACTATTCCATGGGGAAAGGTCGTGCTGGGAACTCCATGTGGGAGGATTTTGTGGGTCTGGATGTGCCTTGGTGGTGTCAGGAGGTGAAAATCCCTCAGTGACTCAGGACTAACGTGTTCCTAAACCCAAAAAATATCATTTTAAACCCCTGATTAAACGGTTTTTTGGAGGAATCACAAATTTTTCCAGAGGTGCTGCCACCCCCTTGCAGTGCTCTGGGGACAGGGACAGAAGTGATTTAGAGATGCTCTGACTGGGAACTGAGAGTCACTGGTTCTAGTTTGGCCATTTTAAAATTTTTCTTTCCTTTCCCCCCTTTCTTCCCTTCTCCCCTTCCTTCCCTTTTCCCCCCTCTGGTCCCACTCAGCCCTTGGCTGAAGGAGGGGAGGATTAGTTATTTTTTGGCTCCCTTCAAACCATCAGACGCTGCCAAAGCTGAACATGTGGAAGATCTTTCCCCAAACGTTAAGTTTTGTTCCACGTCTGTCGTTAATTGAAGGCAAAGGGAGCCAGGAGTGGGGTCTGCAGGGACCCAGAGGGTTTGGGGTCCCTGTCCAGCATCCAGAGGGAGCAGGGCTTGGCTCCTGGGGCTCATCCATGTGATTCCTCCAAGCCCACGTCTCTTCTGGGTGAGGCAGCCGAGCGCCCACACGCAGGAGAGAGAGAGCCTGGAGTATCCTGGAAAAAAAAAAAAATAAATTAAAAAAAAAAATATCTGAGTCGTGCTGGCGAATGCTGCAGATGGGGAGCAGCTCCCAGTGTGTCCAGAACAGGTTCTGCCTGTTCACAGCAAACTGTTCTCTAAAAAAATAAAGAAAGCTGGAGAAAACATCCTGAGAGGAAGGGGGAAAACAGCAGCAGCTTGGAGCTGGGAACAGGGTGGGAAGTCCTTGCCTGCCTGGGCCGAGGTTTCATCCAGCTGGGAATTCACAGGGACCTTCTGGTGTGGAAACAGCTTCGTTTGCAGCGTTTGGGTTTTGTACAAACTGATGTAAATCCTAAAATCCTGCAGATCCAGTGGGCAGGACAGGCTGGGGGGGAATCCCGAGGGAATGCTGGAGGTGTCACCAGGAATGGGGAGCAGGGCTGGCACCACCCAGGGCAGGGCTGGAATGACCCCGGGAATCCTGCCTGAGTCACCTCACCTGCAGCAGGAGCAGCTCTTGGGGACACAGGGATCCAGGGATGGGGGATGGATCCCCATGGATCACAGGAGGGTTTGGCTTGGAGGAGACCTGGGAGCTCATCTCCTTCCACCCTCTGGAATGTCCAGGGTCAGGCTGGGAGCAGCCTGGGACTGTGGGAGGTGTCCCTGTCCCATGGCAGGGGTGGCACTGGATGGGGACAGTGGGAGGTGTCCCTGCCCCATGGCAGGGGTGGCACTGGATGGGGACACTGGGAGGTGTCCCTGCCCCATGGCAGGGGTGGCACTGGATGGGGACAGAGCTGGGAGCAGCCTGGGACACTGGGAGGTGTCCCTGCCCCATGGGTGGCACTAAATGGGATTAAGGTCCCTTCCAAGCCCAGCCAGTCTGGGGCTCAGCCCTGGGCGCTGCTGCCGTTCCAAACTGGATGAACGTGCTCCCAAAGCCTGTGTGAGCTGAGCCTAAACCCTGCCAGGCCTGCCCGGGCTCAGGAGTTCGTGCTGGCCCAAGCCACAGCCCAGCCAGCTCCTCCTCCACATCCAGAGCCATTTTCCAGAAGGGGAAAAGGCAAGTGCTAATTAAAACTCAGCAGCCCTTGCCACGCGTTTCCCTGAGTTTGGTGACAGCTCCCAAAGCTTCCCGAGGTATTTTTGACCATAAATAGCCCCTTGCTCCCTGCCTGGCCCATCCAGAGCCTCTGAGAGCCCTCTCAGCCCAGCAGGGAATGGTTTCCATGCCCTGGGAGTTTCCTGCCAGGGGCTGTGCTCCGAGCTGGGGCACAGCAATGTGCTCCCACAGCGTGTGTGGCACTGAGGGCACAGCCTGCAGCTGGCACAGAGGGCATTTCCCCTTTTTTTTTCTGTCTTTTGTGGTCATTGCTCTTGGTGCTGCTGAACTGGGATTTCCTTCACTTCTGCTTGGGTTGGGATTTCCTTCTCCCCTCCTCAGCTGGGGTTCTCTCTGTGGTGGTTTGTGCTCTGCTTTGAAATGTGGGGTTTTTCTTCCCTTTGCCAGATGAACCTTTCAAAAGCTCCTTTTTTGTTGTTGTTCTGCTGGTTTTTTTTTGGTATTAACTCAGCCCTGCTCCCACTGGTCTCTCCAGGTTTTCTCCTGGAGGCAGGAGGTGTCTTTGGGATGGTTTGGGTTGGAAGGGACCTTAAATCTCATCCCATTCCATAGGCAGGGACACCTCCCACCATCCCAGACTGCTCCAATCTGTGACACTTCCAGGGATGGGGCAGCCACAGCATCTTTGGGAAGCTGTGCCAGGGCCTCAGCACCCTGTGAGCAAAGAGGGGAGCAGGGAATTCCTGGGGGAGGGATTTGGCAGCGTCAGGCCCTAAGCTCCTTATCTGCACACGGGAATTTGGACTGGGATTTTGCTGATTCCTGCCAGCCTGGAGCCTCCTGCCAACCTCTGTCCCACAGCACCTGATGTTTCTGTATTAACATTAACCTGGGCTGGATTTCCCTTGCAGCTCCTGGCTTTATCTTTCCACATTAATCTGCTCCTGAAATCCGGATTTGCTGGGGCCTGGGGTGGGATCCTCCAGTTCTGCTTCCAGCCGGGATCCATCCCTGAGCATCCTCCCCTGGCTCCCTGCAGCTCTGCTGGCTCTGGGGATGTGTTTGCAGATCCAGGGGGAAAAAGAGGCTCAGGGGAGACCTCGTTGCTCTCACAGCTCCCTGCAAGGGGCTGGGACTCAGGGAACAAGTGACAGGAGCAGAGGAAACGGCCTCAGCCGGGCTGAAATTTGATATCAGTGCGAATTTTTCCATGGAAAAGGTTGTCAGGCATTGGAACAGGGCAGCAGTGAAGTCCCCATCCCTGAATTGTTCAAAAGCCGTGTGGATGTGGCACTTGGGGACACAGTGCTGGGCTGCACTCGGTGGTTTTAAAGCTCTTTTAAACCTCACCCGTTCCACGATTCCACGTGTGGCAGGTGCAGGACGGAGGCTGAGTGTCCCCAAACCTCTTGGGGACAGGGACGAGGTGCCAGTGCCTCCCTTCGGGCCTGGCTGCTGCTGCCTGGACCCTCACAGAGGAGCCTCTGCCACATGCAGGGGAAATCCTGCAGCCAGGAGATTTTTCCTGTGGATTCCCTCTCCTTTTCCTGGGTGATTTAACTGGCAAAACCAGCCTGGCCTGGCTGGTTCATCACTGTAGGAGCTGAGCAGCCCCAGAACCAAGCAGGTTCCATTTTTCCAGGATTGTTTCTCTCCAGAATTTCCTATAAATTGGTTTTTCCTCCCGTTTGAGGTTGGGTTTTTTTTTGCAGCCATTGGGCTCTGACAGTAACGGGAGCTCCAATTCCTGGAAGGCAGAGACAGAAAACAGAACTGGGGAACTCCAGCTCCATATCCTGCTCCGTTTGCTCCCCTTCCCCTGGTTGATGTCAGCCAGGGAAAGTTCTCCTGTGCTGGGATAAGGGCAGGATCCGTGACTCAGGCTGGAGGGGGGATCATGTGTCCCTGGGATGCTGAATCCACGTCATCTGCCTGAAATCCTGGATTTATCCAGCTGAGTGCACAGGGGAAGGAAGGAAATCCTTCCTCCCCCTTTTTCCCTGCCTCTGATTTCCTCCTGGGAAAGAGCAAAATGGGGCTGAGCTCAGGCAGCCTGCCTTGTAAAAGCTGATTCATTTCTTTAGCACTTTTTTTTTTTTTTTTTTCCCCTTTCTTGCTCCTCTCCCCCATCCCTGCATATGCCAGGGCTCCCAGCCCCATCCCTGTGGGAATTCCGGGCAGCTCCTCCTGCCTGGGACTGCAGAAATCCCAGAGCCAAACCCCAGGCTGTCCCTGGGGAGGGAATTGGTGTCTGCTGGGATGTGAGGGGCTGATCCTGCTCCATCCCTGCTGCTCTCCCTCCTTCCCAGGCAGGATGGAGAACTGCTGAAGAGCCCAGAAATAAAATAAATCCCCAAAAATCCCCAATCCCGAAGGTTCTGGCTGTGTAATTCCAGCTGAACTCATTCACATGGAAATGCTGCTGCCTCCCAGCCCTGCTGGTGTTTCATAAGACTCTGAGGTCGCTGTCCCTGCTCCTTCCCACCCTGAACTGCAGGATTAATCCAGCCTGGGATGTGATGCCCGGGGTGGGAGCAGGCAGGAGGCTGATCCTGGCTTTTCCTGTGGATCTGCTCCATGTCCCAGCCCTTTCTCCCTGGATCAGGTGGGAAAAGATGCAGCTCACGGTCCTGGGAAAGCCCCACAGCATCCCAGAGCTTCCCTTTTCCTAAGCTGCTCCATGACTTCGAGCAGGATCCAGCCCATTTTGGCCTCTCCCTGTGATTATTGAAGTGATAATTGATATTTTTTTACAAATTTCCTTTTCCTGTTCCCCCTCAGCCCCGTCCCTCCAGTCAGTGATCCCGTGGTTTTCAGGAAAGGTTCCTCTGGCAGGAAGGGGCCGTGCCTGGCCCAGACTCAGGGGTGAAGCAGAGCTGGGGGGTTCCTGTCCTGATTTTGGGAGGTGCCCAAAGTCCTGCTCCTCTCCCAGAGGATGGAGAATCCATCAGGAGAGTCTGGATTGCTGCTGCTTCCAAGAAAAGCCTTGTCACCCCCCCCTTCCCAGCATTGCCACCAATAGCTAATTAATAGAACCAGTCCTTTTAAAGCCACTGGGAATTTTAGGATCTCCTAATGCCTGGCTGTTAATAAAGTTCATGGTACTGTCACTAATTAAATTGCTTTTCTGCTCCAAAGAAAAAAAAAAAAAAAAAAGATGAGTTAAACATCTCCATAATGAAATTCTGTCTTTGAGACAGAAGGTTAAATTTGCATGATTAAAGCTTTAAAGGGCTTTTCCTAATTGAGAAAATGCTTCATAATTCATCCTAGAGCCTGAAAACCCGGCTGCACCCCCTGGCTGGGCCAGACTTTATTCTCCAGTGATAATTTATTAACCACTTTCCTGACCAAATCTGGTTTGGCATCCCAGTTTTAGCTGCACTTAAACTTAATTTTGCCACTTTCATGATGAAAAAGGCAGAAAAAAGGTAAACAATTACCTACACCCGAAGCAAATGCACTGCAGGAGAAGGTGCTGGGTTTGGTTTTATTCCCTGATTTTCTGCCCTGGGTTAGGAACCATTTTGTGTCCGTGGTTCTGAGGGAGCAGGGGCAGCACAAACCAGAGATGCTGGAGGAGCTCTTGTCCCGCTAAAGCTCCTCCTGGTTGAACTGGGGGAGTTACAAAGGGCAAAGGCTCTGGGTTTTGGGGCCTTTTTGGGATAAAACATCCTCCAGATGTCCCAGGATTTTTGGGACACCTCTGGCTCTGCCTGCAGGGCAGGAACACCACAGTGATGCCAAGCGCTGGGGTGGGATTTTATCCCGTTTAAACCATTCCAAAATGACTTTTAGTGTGCAGTGAGGGGAAAAAAAAACAGATTGAGCAGCACCTTGGATGCTGCCAGAGTCCCTGTGTGTGGGAAGGGCCCTGGTGCAGGAGTTTGAGCCAAGGCAGCCTCAGGGATGCTGGGCTTGCTCCTTCCCACTCTCCCTTTCCTTAGGATGCCCTGCTGTGCTCTGATAGCCACGGAGCTTTTCCTAGAATTCAAAGGAGCAAGGAAAAGGGGTGTTTACAGTGTCCCCAGCCATTCCTGTCCCCTTTGATGTGTGTGTGTCAAACGTGCTCTGCACGGGGCTCTGCTCTCCCAGCCAGGAACGGGAGTTTGCCTTCCTTTGAGGGGGGGATTGGATTTTTTTTTTTTTTTTTTTTAATCTCCCTGGTGGCTTTAGAGCCGTGTCCCAGCTGCTCTCTGTGTCCCACCGGCCTGGCTTTGTCCCATCGTCCTGCAGATCCAGAGGTTTTGTGTCTCCTGCTGTATCCTGGCTTTGGGTGATCCCAGCAGTGTCCTGCACCTCAGGGAGATGTTTTTCCTGCTTTTCACAGGGAGCAGAAATCCCTTCTTCTGCTTTCTTTTTGCAGCTTGGTGTTTTTTTTCCAGGGTTTTACCTTTACCTTTTACCTTTCCCCCCCTTGTTTTTTGGGAAATCCTTTAGAGCACCTCCAAATGCAGGACTTGGCTGCTGGGCGCTCTTCCTGGTGCTTTGCAGCTGGGAAAAACAAAGATTGCGATTCCTAAGGAGGCATTTTTAGCGCTCTGCATTTCTCTCCCCCTCATCTCAGAGCAGCTCCGAGCCTCCAGGACCAGGAGCTGCCGCCTTTGCTGTCCTGGGGCCGGGTGGAGCTGCCAGGGAACGATGGCTCAGCAGCTTTGGAAAAGCCAGGCTGTGATTCACTGGGACAGCACACAGGGAGGCTGTGCATGCAAGGCCAATATTCCACATTTCCCCTCATTTCGCTGAACTTCCTCTCGGTTGCTGAAGGCGCTGGAAGTGTGTGAGGGGAAATCACGGCCGGGAAGGAGAGGAGCTGCTTCTGCTTCCTTACGTGTTTGTGTTTTGACCCAATTCCACGATTTTTTTTTTTTTCCCCCCAAGCTGAGTAGAAATTGTGTCTGGTTTGGTTCAAAGCGTGTGAGAATTAATAACAGGAGAAAACAGGATGCAAATGGCTGTTGGGAGGTGCCCCCATCCCTCGAGCAAGAGCATTCCGAGGCTCCTGTGGAAACCTTCATCCTTTGGGATGAGCCTGCTCTGGGGGTAGGGTTGTTCCCTCTCTGTCTCCTGCTGGAAAAAGGAGCTGAGAGATGAGCAGCGAGTCCCAGCCAGGGTTTGAGCTCTGCCCTGCAACCCAGGACAGGAGGAATTCCCAAATCTGGGAAGGAGCAGCCGCACTGCAGAGCATCCTCCGGGTGCCCTGGGCTGGCCTGGCCCCCTCTGGCTGCTGCTGAAATCCTGGGTTTGCCTTTAATTCCCGCTGTCCTCATTCCTGCAGCCCATCTGCTGGATGGAGATGAGTCACCCGATGCTGAGGAGGAGGAGGAGGAAGAGGAGGAGGGCTGGCAGGTGGCTCCTGGGAAGAGCCTGTGCAGCTCTTCCTTGCTCTTTCCATGGGATAAGATTACGAGCCGAGGTCGCTGGGAAACCTTTCCTCCTGGCCAGGGAAGGGAAGGAGCTGTTCATTGTTCCAGGCTGACCTTCCTGCTGCAGATCAAGGAATTCCTGTGGCGCTGTTGGGAGGGGAGGGGAGGGATCCCAGCCTGAGCTGCTGAGGGGGTGGAAGCTCGGGATGTTCCAGACACGTTCTCCCTCCCTGCTCACGTGTCTGGAGGCAGCCAAGAGCCTCAAGTGCCCTGGCTCGAGTCTGTTCCCAGCCAGGGATTCCGTGGTTCCATCATCCCCAGCACTTTGGGTGCCTGTGGTGAAAGGTGGGAATGGGGAAAAACGCAGGGAAGGAGCTGCAGGAGCAGGCTGGGAGTTGGATCCAGAGTGGGAATGTTCCTGGGTGTCCAGGTGCCTCCAGGCAGGTTGGATGCACAGGGATAACGTTGGGAACCAACAGCAGGGTGTGCTCAGTGGGGCTGGAGCCTGAGAGCTCTGGCTGTGCTCCTCCTCCTCCTCCTCTGGTTTGCCAGGAGGGGATGTGACAAATCCCAGGGTCACGGAATGGTTTGGGTTGGAAGGGACCTTGAAGGTCACAGAGTCCCACCCTGCCATGGCAGGGACACCTCGGACTGTGCCAGGCTGCTCCAGCCTCATCCAGCCTGGCCTTGGGCACTGCCAGGGACGGGGCAGCCATTGGGAATTTGGGGATGTGCCTCCCTCCTGCGAGGCTGGAGGTGATTGTTCCTCCCCTGCCCTGCACAATAAACACTGGGATCTGTTTTCTCCTCCTCAAAGTAGGTCAGGAGTTGCTCAGACACTGAGCTGGTTCAGGTCACGCTGGCTCTGCAGTGCTGGGGTGATGGGGGTGACCCAAAATGAGGCTGAAGATGAAGGGAGTCACACCCTGTTGAGCTGGGGAGGTGCTGCTGCCTCTTTAGGTTTTACAGAGCATCCCACAAATCTGGTTTTCCTTACCTGGTTTTTCTTAACCCCTCCTGTGCTGAGTTTTGGGGGTTCTAAACATTCCCACCCCTTTTTCCATGGCTTTGTGGCTGGCATTTCCCCCTGGGCTGGGATGAAGGGGCAGAGCTGCTTCTCTGTTTGCTCCTCTGTGGGTTTGTTTTTGTATTTCTTGAGGGGAACTTGCTGTTGGGAGGGTGGAGGGGAGGAAGAAGAAGGCTTTGATACCCCAGAGTCTGCAGGAATAAGGTTTTCAGTCAACTGTAGGGAACTGTTTTGATTGCAAGGATGGCAAATGTTTGATGTGTTATAAATAGGGCTGACTGCGATGGAAAAAAGAAAGCGAGTTTAAAAAAAAAAAAAAAAAAATCCCTGATTTTTGGGTTTCTCTTGGTGTGTTTTGCTTGTTTGAGGCTGAGGGAATTAGGGATAATTTTCCGTTTTAAAATATTTAAAGGCTGGAGAGCAAAATATCAAAATGAGGTCTGTGAAATCCCCTGGGGAAGCTGGTGATTAGCAGAAAATAACACAGACTCAGGAATCTGCCCCTCTCCAGCTTTTGAGGAGCTCCTGCCTGGGGAGATTTGGCTCCTGGCACCTTCCCAGGGATTTTACTGATGGTGCAGCCCAAAAATCACTTTTTTTTTTTTTTTTTTCCCTCCACATCTGTCCCACTCCTGGAACGATGCAGGAATTCCCTGCTGGGACTGCCTAGCTCTAATCATGGACCAGCTTCACCCACTGCTCCCAAAATCTCTCCTAATCTTCCATGCTCCTGAATTTACCCAGGCACACCCCAGCCAAAGTCCTGGGAGCTGGGAGCAGCTGTGCAGCATCCCCATGTCCCATTCCCATGTTCCCATGTTCCATTCCCATGTTCCCATGTTCCATTCCCATATTCCCATATTTCATCCCCATGTTCCCATATTCCATCCCCATATTCCCATATTCCATCCCCATATCCCATCCCCATTCCCCTCTCCCATTCCCACGTTCCTTTCCCTTCCAGGAGGATCCCTGTGCACCCCTCCTGCCCCTCTCCATGCACACACCCCATTCCTGCCTCTCCCCTGCCTCCACAGCAGCTCATTCCAACAAGGGCTCTTTCATTCCCTGACATCTTCCCCCATTGTGGGGCTGGGCACAAGGGGGAGGCCGGGATTGTTCCCATTCCCACGGCCCTGCTGAGGAATCTGCAGGAATCTGCAGGAATCTGAAGGAATCTGAAAGAATCTAAAGGAATCTGAAAGAATTTGCAGGAATCTGAAGGGGTCTGAAGGAATCTGAAAGAATCTGCAGGAATCTAAAAGAATCTGCAGGAATCTGCAGGAATCTGAAGGGATCTGCAGGAATCTGCAGGAATCTGAAGGAATCTGCAGGAATCTGAAGGAATCTGCAGGAATTTCCCAAAGGAAGCTGTGGAGAGTGGCTGGAGCAGCCGTGGGTGGATGAGAGGGGCAGTGCCCAGTGCTGTGATCTCAGCTCGGGGCTCTCTCTGAGATTTTGGAGCTGTTGTCCTTTTCAATTCAACACGGCTGGGACTGAAGGGATGCATTCCTGGCTCCTCACCTCCCTGCCAGGGCCCTGTGGGTGGAATTCCAGGTGAAATGCCAGCTGAGGTGCCCGCTGGGAGCAGCCTGGGTCTGCCCAGGCTGTGCCACCCAGCTGCAGCGCCCTGGGCCAATATTTGCTCTGGGAAGTGTTTGGCTGAAGGCTGCAGCTCTCACTGCTCCCTTGCGTGTGTCCCATCCAGAACCAGGGAGGTTTCTCGTTCTTGTTCTGCCCTTCCACTCCCAGGGAATGTTTGGTTTGGTTTTTAACCATTTCCATGCTATCCTTTCCCAGTCTGGCTCCAGGAGAGGTTAGATCCCAGCCAGGGGAGCTGAGATGTTTCCCAAACCTTCTCCTGGCTGCTCAGGAAATAAAAATGCAGAATTGTCAGCACATCCTCCAAAAAGCCCCATAGCTGCTTCCAGGGGGAAGGGCTGTGGAATCTGCAGTGCCAGCATTCCTCCAGCTGCCTTCCAGTTCCCTTAGGCCAGGCAATGTATGGGTAAAGCTTTCTTTTCCTTTTCCTTTTCCTTTTCCTTTTCCTTTTCCTTTTCCTTTTCCTTTTCCTTTTCCTTTTCCTTTTCCTTTTCCTTTTCCTTTTCCTTTTCCTTTTCCTTTTCCTTTCATCCCATGGGATGCACAACGTGGCACTTTGGGAATTTGGCTCCCAATGGCGTTGTGAGGCTCCAGGTCAAACAAGGAGCTGGTGATGGCTCCTCCAGGCTCTGTGTGGGTTTTTTTCTCCCTTCCTGAGGGGTTTGGGGATGTGGGGATGGGGTCCCTCCTCCTCTCCTCCCATGCTGACGCCTCCCAGTTTAATTAGAGCCAGCAGGGAGAGAACCTCGGTTTTATTATTCCCTCCCAGCAGGGCAGCAGCAGCATTTCTTGGACGTCAAAAGGAGGTTTAAATGAGTCTGGAAATGAGGGGGTTTTGCCTCCTTCACTTCTCTGGGCTCTCCAGAGGGTGTGGAGCCTCTGGAATCGCTGTGGTGATGGATTCTGGCACTTGGGGCCCCTCAGAACAGAGTCCTGGCAGGGGTTATTTACATCTTCCCAGGCTGCAAATCCAGGGGAAAAAAAATGGGAATGGAGCTGCTTGGGATGGCTGCAGCCCCAGGTATGCGAGGGAGCAGAGCAGGTGCGACCTTGGTGGAAGGGATCCCATCCTGGCTGTGGGATTCTTGGCAGGGGACAGGAGGTGGCAGCTGGGACAGAGCTGTGCCCTGCTGAGCCTGTCCTAGCAGGCCTGGAACTGCTCCTGGGACATTTTCCAGGCTCGAGAGAAAAGTGTGCCTGCCCAGCCCGGGGCTGGGGTGTGTGCTGGCACCTCAGGTGTGCAGCAGGCATCCGAGGACAGCAGGAAATCTTCCTTTCCCTTCCTTTCCCTTCCCTTCCCTTCCCTTCCCTTCCCCTTCCCCTTCCCTTCCCTTCCCTTCCCTTCCCTTCCCTTCCCTTCCCTTCCCTTCCCTTCCCTTCCCTTCCCTTCCCTTCCCTTCCCTTCCCTTCCCTTCCCTTCCCTTCCCTTCCCTTCCCTTCCCTTCCCTTCCCTTCTTTGGTGTCCCCGGGTGCTTCTGACCCTGGATAATTCCCTGAAGGGATCCCTCCCCCTCTTCCTCAGAAAACATCCAGCCCCATTTTGTATCCCCACGGGAGCAGGAGTGTTCCAGAGGAAGAGAGCCTCGATAAAAATCAAATATTTGATGTTGGAGTAAACAAACGGGATTGTTCCTTCAGATCTGGAGTTTTCAGCACAAACAGGAGGGATCCTGGCAATGCCCCGGGGCAGGCGTGGAGCCTGTGCCAGGTTTCCTAGAGCACTTTGGATGTCTGGATGGGGAATTTGCTGCTTTGTTAGGGGCAAAATAATCACTAATTGCTCCCCACAACTCCCTGTCAGGAGGGTGGAGCCAGGTGGGGGTCGGGCTGTGCTCTTAGGGAACAGCAGGACAAGAGGAAACGGCCTCAAGTTGCACCAGGGAAGGTTTAGGTTGGAAATCAGGGGAAATTTGTTGCTGGAAAGGGTGGCCAGGCATTGGCACAGCTGCCCAGAGCAGTGCTGGAGTTCCCAGAGAACACACAGAGGTGAACGTGGTCAGACTCGATGATCTTGGAGGTCTTTTCCAACCTTAATGATTCCTTGATTACAATTTTGGCCAATTCCCATGTCCTGCATGCCCAGGCTCTGCTGCTCCCCTCCTGCCCTGCCCGGGGCTGGGAAGGGAACATTCCCCTGCAGGGAAGGGCACTTTGGGGTGGGTAATGGGGCATGGATCCCCCTTGGGCAGGGAATGGTGTGGATTATGGACTGGGACTGTTCTTAGAAACAGGGATCCCCTCAAGGGGCTGCATGAAATGGGCCCTGACTTTCCAGTTTGTCAAACATCTCTGACAGAGAATTGCATCCCCTTTTCCCCGAGCTGCTGTGCACTTCCAGTGGTGGCTCTGCTCTCCCCCTGCTGCCTGCTGGGAGCTGAGTGTGTTCATTCCCTGTTTACTTGGATCTTGCCATGTGTGAAACGGAGTCCTTGGCTCCAAATGGAGCTGAGAGACGCTTGTGCTGCTTGTTTTTTTCCAGCAGGCGTTGGAGTTGGAGCCGTGGGCTGGGATTTAAGGGAGCTCTGGAGCTCCTGGTGGGTGAAGGAACATCCTGCCTGAGCCGAGCTTTGGGTGCTCGGGGATGTTTGGGGGGAATTCTTTTTGAGGGGCTTTGGGTTGTTCCTTTGTCTTGCAGGTGCTGTGTGGACAATCCCTGTTCCCTTTCTCTCCCAGGGAATTCCTCCAGGGGGTGGGAAGGTTCAGACAATGCCTGACCCTCCTCCCTTGACCCTCCTCCCTTGTGCTCTCTCCACAGCTGGTCAGCGAGAAGGTCGGAGGGGCCGAAGGGACCAAGTTAGACGATGACTTCAAGGAGATGGAAAAGGTGAGCAGGGAACCAGAGAAATCTCCAAAATCACCCCATGGCTGCTGTGGGATTGGCTGAGTCCCTGAGCTGATCCTCACTGGGCTCTGTTGTCTCCTGCAGAAAGTGGACGTGACCAGCAAGGCTGTCACAGAAGTGCTGACCAGAACCATCGAGTACCTCCAGCCCAACCCAGGTGAGGGCCTGGACCTTCCCTGCCCCCTTGCAGCTTTCCAGGGAAACAGGGAGATCAGGGAGATCCCTTCTGCTCCAGGTTTGGATCAGGTGGAGATCTGGGAGCCCCTCTTGTCCCGAATCCAGGCTGCTGAGCAGGGTCAGAACAGATGCAGCCTTTGCCTCAGACCTAGAGAGGCCCCAAGAGGACCTGTTTTTCCAGGAAAATCGGTGTTTCTGGGCTGGGAAGGGGTGGCTGGCTCTGTCAGCCCTGCATCCTTCCAGCCAGCTGCTCCAGAGAGCACTCCAGGGACCCTGGGAGGGCTGGGGAAACTCCTTTGGCCTTCCTTGGCCAAGCTGTGGAGAACTATTTTTGCTTTGTGTCTTGGAAAAGAACCTTTTTTCATAGCAAGGGACATTTCTGGGGGATGGAGACAATGGAGCCTCTTGGCTTTGGGTGTAGCAGGGCTGCAGGCAGTGCAGAGGAGGCAGAGGCTGAGGTGTTTGTGTGGCAGCTTCCAGAGCCAAGCTCACCATGCTCAACACCATGTCCAAGATCCGTGGGCAGGTGAAGAACCCCGGGTACCCCCAATCCGAGGGGCTGCTGGGGGAGTGCATGATCCGCTATGGGAAGGAGCTGGGAGAGGATTCCAACTTCGGTGAGTGTCCCTGGGATTTGGGGGGGAGGGTGCGTGGGAGGCTCCTGATTCACTTCTGAGGTGTCACTCTGAATTCTGGAAGGGTTTGTGGCACTGAACAGCGTGGGGGGGCTTGTAAGGGGTTCAGGAACTTGCAGAGTGAGCAGATTGCAAGGGAAGGAGAGGAGGTTTGGGTGGGATATTGGAAAGAATTCCTGCCTGTGAGGGGGGTGAGGCCCTGGCACAGGGCACAGGGCTGTGGCTGCCCCTGGATCCCTGGCAGTGTCAGGTTGGAGCCTGGGACAGTGGAAGGTTGGGACTGGATGGGTTTTAAGGTCCTTCCATCCCAAACCATTCTGTTACTCTGTGATCCCAGATACCCTGGATCTCAATCCGCTTTCTTATTAAACTCTGAGATAAATTCGCACGCAAAATAAAAATTTCCCTCTGAACTGGACAGCGAAGCAGGAATGGGATGGAGCAGGACTGGGAGCTCCAAAGGATCCCTTCCAACCCAAACCTTGCTGTGATTCCGTAGGGAATTCCATTGGGAGGCTGAAGCCAAGAAATCTTCTGGCCTGGCTGCTCCTGCAGCCACGTGTGACTGGCAGGGAGGGGGGGGTGAAGCCTTTTGGTGACATCAGTTCTAATCCCCTGCAACCTCGGCCAGGCACGTGATGGCTCTGCCAGGGCAGGGAGGAGCTGCCTTGCCTCAGGAAAATTAAAAACCTCTGGCTGCTTTTGGGACTGACAGAGGGTTTTGGAGATGCTCCCTGGCCAGCTCAGAGCTCTGCATCAATCCTGGCTCCCAGGGACTGAGGAGAGCAAGGGAAGGAAGCTTTTAGGAGCACACACCGAATTCTATTTCCTTAATGGCTTCCTTAAAGCAGCACTGAGGACTCCATGCCTCCCTTCCAGCTTATTCAGAGTTATTACAATTGAAATAACACTTCTGGCCTATTGATTTTTCCAACTGGACAGTGGAGAGATGTTTCCCCTTGACCCTCTCTCTCACTCGTGTGTTTTCCTGTGCTCATGCATTGCTGAAATTGTTGTTTTGCCAAAGCTGCACAGGAATAATTTCATCTCTCAACGTTTCCTCTGCACTAAAAAGCCAGCACTGACTGTGCTGTGCTGCAAGTCTGCCTGGCTCAAGTGTCAGAGTGGCCAGAGCCTTAGGAAAGGATGGACCTGAGCAGCTTTCATTGAGTGCCTGAGATCTCTGGGACTGTCCAGGGCCAGCTTGGAGCAACCTGGGCCAGTGGAAGGTGGGACTGGATGGGCTTTAGGGTCCTTCCAGCCCAAACCATTCCATGGCTGTGGGGCACACCATGGCTTCCTGCAGCCTCAGGCTGTGTTTAATCCCTTTTCTCTTCTCCCTTCCTGCTGCTGTCCCCTCAGGGGACGCCCTCCTGGACGCTGGTGAGTCCATGAAGCGCCTGGCAGAGGTGAAGGACTCGCTGGACATCGAAGTCAAACAAAACTTCATTGATCCCCTGCAGAACCTGTGTGACAAAGACCTGAAAGAGATCCAGGTAAGCACCCCCGTGGTTTTCTCTCCTCCTCATCTCCCTCTCTCTGGGCTCTTGGGCTATTGGTTCATGGAGCTGCCTGCTCTGGAGTGCTGGGGACCAGGGGCTGGCAGGAATTCCCTGCACTCTGTGTGTTTTCTCCCTCCAGACTCTCTGGTATTTCCTCCCTGCTCAGCGCTGCTCCTGCTGCTCCTGAGCAGCCCAAAAGGCTGGATGCAGGTTGGAATGGTTCTCCATTTGCCATGTTTGATGGAGGGTGCCGTGGGAATACATCCCAACACCCCTTCTGGGCTTTGCTGATCTGGGTTCTTAGTGCTGTGAGCTCCCAGATGGGATAAATTTGGGCTCCGAGCTCCCCTCAGGTCTCTGCTCAGCAACCCAAGGAGCCCTCTGGGGTCTCACTGGGAGAACAGGGAGCTCAGCAGCTCCCTCTGTACACACAGACAAGTCCAGGCCTTGTGACAGGATCCATCCCAACCTCCAGTTCCCCAGTCAGGTGTCCTGAGGGAGTTTTCCCTGTCAGTGGTGCCCTGGGTGAAATAACCAGTGCCTGTCTGTGCCCCACTTCCATGGGGCTGCTTTAAACATCCCTGCCCTGAGATCCAGGAGTGCAGCGCCCAGAGCCCACATTGCTGCTGTCCTGGGGAGCTGAGAGGAGCAGGACAGCTCTTCACCTTCCCAAAAGGCTTCTGTGGGGAGCAGACCTGGGCTGCTCTGCAGCCTCTTCCTCAGTGGAAAGGGTCTGGAATCGTTCCCCCATCACAGCCTGGGTGTGATGCTCCCCCTGGAGCCGAGGTGGGAGCCACAGGAGATGGATCAGGTTCCTGACACCACTGAACTCAGCCTGTAACTGGAGCTGCCCTCCCAAGCCTCTGGCTTTTCCCTCTTCCCTGTTTTCCCCCCATCCTCCCCCAGCACCATCTCAAGAAGCTGGAAGGGAGGCGCCTGGACTTTGACTACAAGAAGAAGCGACAGGGCAAGATCCCCGACGAGGAGCTCCGGCAGGCCATGGAGAAGTTCCAGGAATCCAAGGACGTGGCAGAGACCAGCATGCACAACCTCCTGGAGACAGATGTGAGTGTGGGAGAGCAGAGCTGAGGGATTCAGTGTCCCCGGGGTGGCATCTCCTCAGGCAGGCACCGATTACAATTTCCACTCCTCCCGAGTGTGGTTGTGCTCTGGGAAAGCCCAGACAGGGCTCAGCCCCTGATGCAGCTCCTGGCCAGAGCAGACCCCGTGCCTGGCACCAAACAGGCCCCTCTCGGGGTGCTGGGGGGGTCAGTTTGGGAGGTGACACAGCTGGGAAGGATTTCCCAGCTGGCAAACCCGGAGTGGGCTCTGGGGAAAATGGGAAATGGGCTCTGTGCTGTGCAGTGTCAGCCAAATCCCAAACCTCCTCCTGGGCTCCACTGCCCAGAGCAGCCCCAGGGGCAGGGCAGGGGTCTTCAGCTGGGAGCAGACACTGATCCCAGCCCGGGGCCTCCCCAGATCGAGCAGGTGAGCCAGCTGTCAGCCCTGGTGGATGCACAGCTGGATTACCACAGGCAGGCCGTGCAGATCCTGGATGAGCTCGCCGAGAAGCTCAAGCGCAGGTGAGTCCTGGGGTGCTCCCGTGGGAACACCTGAGCCCCCCTTGGAGTCACAGAGTCCTACGGTGGGTGGGGTCGGGAGGGACCTTGAGGCTCATGGAGCAGGGACACTTCCACTGCCCCAGGCTGCTCTGAGCCCTGGCCAGCCTGGCTTTGAAAAAGCCAATTCCTTTGGCTGTTCCCAGGGGGATTTGAGTTTAGTTGGGTGTCTGATCCCAAATCCTGGCTTAGAAAGGCTCGTCCCACCTCTCCTTCCTCAGCCTCCCCTCTCTGGGGAGGGCCTGGCAGTGCTGCCCTGCTGCTCTTCCCTCCTGGGGGAAACTGCAGAGTGGATCCTGTGCCTGCTCTGAATTGGGAGGAGCTGGAAGGATCCTGCCAAGTCTGAGCTTTCAAACTACAGCACGAGTGTCCTCTGCTGGCCTGAATTCCTGAGCATTCCATAGCAAAAACTGGGATGTGTGGGCCCTCCCAACCCCAAACCCTGGGGAAACCCCAAACCTTCCAAAGGCTCCAGCACAGGCACTTGTGCAAATCCATGTCTACAAATCCGTGTCTACAAACCCCGGGAGGATGAACACGGTGTTGATCCCACCCTGTTCCACTCCTGATTGCCCTTTCCCACGTCTTTGTGCCTGTCCCAGGATGAGGGAGGCCTCCTCACGCCCCAAGCGGGAATACAAACCCAAGCCCAGGGAGACGTACGACTTCAGGGAGAGCGACCAGTCCAACGGGGGCTTCCCCTGCAACCCCACCCCCAAAGTCTCAGGTAACGTGGTCCCAGGTGTGTGCTGCTGCCTGTGGAGCAGCCTCCCAGGGGAGGAGGGCAGCTGCTCTGCCTGCACAGGCTGCTCCTGCTGTGCTGGATGCTGGAAGACGTCGGGACTGCCTCTAGACCGGGCTGTGTTCTCCTGGGAACCAGGAGCCTTTGCCGTGTTGGCTTTGGGGATGTGCCAGAGGGGTCTCCAGCCTGGGCCTCTCGCTGTCAGTGCCAGACAGGAAAACTGAAGCCTCCCTCCCTCCCTCCCTCCATCCCTCCTTGTGTTCCATCCCGCTGCTCCCTCCCTCCTTCCCTCCCTCCCTGATCCCCGCGGGTTCCTAACAGCATGGGGACCCTGCTGTTTGTCCTAACAGATCCCTCTGGACCCTGCCTGTCCCTGTCCCCGTTCCCCTTGGTTGAAGCATGTCTCTCTTTTGTTTGGAAGCAGCTTCCACCTCTTTCCGGTCGGACAAGCCGTCCCGGGCCTCCGTCAGGAGTATCCGTGAGTTTCCTCCCTCTGCACTGCCCCGTGTGTGGCCTGTCCCTGTCCCTCCTGCCTGCTCCTCCCTGCTGCTGCTGCTGCTGCTGCTCCTTGGAGCTGCTCATCCCCCCCGTGCTGAGCCTGAGCTGAGCCCTGAATTAACCCAGCCACGCTCCAGTGGGATTTTCCACCCCAAAACCAGGCCTGGCTCACCCAGGGGAGCTGCAGCAGCTCCCAGCACCCAGGCGTGTCCTGATCCCTGGGGATCAGGTGCTTTCCCACGAGAGATCAGACACTCCAAGGATTTCCCTGCTCTTACCCAGCCTGGATCTCTCCCCCTCCTGCTCCCTGTGTCCCTGTGGAGGCTGGAGGGAGGAGGCAGAGCCTCAGCTCATGGAGTTTGTGGGGTGTGGTCCCAGCTGGGCCTCAGGGGCATTGTGGGGTGATGTGGGGTCTGTGGTTCCTCCTGCAGGACCTTGGGACCCCCGGGCTGGGCTGGGGCTGGGGCTTGGAGCTGCTGTGCTGGGAAGGAGCCTGGAGCAGGGCTGTGGTGATGGGGAGCAGCCTGGTGATTTTGGGGAGTTCTCTCAAACCCATCCATGTCCTGCTGCTGGTTTTTGGTGATTTCTGAGTGCTCTCCTCGTGCTGGGCCCTCCCTTGCTGTGGCTCCTGGAATCATGGAATGGTTTGGGTTGGGAGGGACCTTCAGGACCATCTCATGGCACCCCTGCCATGGCAGGGACACCTCCCTTAGCCCAGCCTGTCCAGCCTGGCCGTGGACACTTGCAGGGACACTCAGCAGCCTGGGGCTGCCCTTGCTGCCATTCCCTGCCCTGGCTGAGCCCTCAGCACAGTGGGGAGGGCTGGGGGGTCCTGCAGGCCCTGGAGGTCTCCCTTAGCTCCTTTTCCACTGGGATCCTGCCAGCTCCAAAGCTGAGTCCCACAACGTCAGTGCACAGAGTGAGGAGCAGGAAATCCCACAGAAAATCCCTTTGCAGCCGAAAGGTGATGCTGAAATCGTGGAGCTGAGCTGGGAGAATGAGACCTGGGGCTTCTCCCAGCTGTCCTGTCCCTCCTGTCACCCTCAGGTGTGGGGTGACCCCTGCAGAGTCCCCCTCCATGTCCAGCCCCACCACTGAGCAGCAGGGCAGGTTCTCTGCTCTCCAGAGGGATAATCAGGATTCGGGTTGGAATGCAGGAACCCGGGCAGGAGCAGCACAGGAGTGTTGGAAGCAGGACCTGTGCTGGGCCAGGGGCTGGAGGGGGATAACCGAGGGACAAGGGCCAGTGGAAGCAGCCCTGCCAGTGCAGAGCCCAGGCAGGAATCCCTGGTGCCAGGGCAGGGGTGTGTGGGGTCCTGCTGACGTGTCCCCCCTGTCCCCACAGCCCCCCTGGACCAGCCCTGCTGCAAAGCCCTCTACGACTTCGAGCCCGAGAACGACGGCGAGCTGGGCTTCAAGGAGGGCGACATCATCACCCTGACGAACCAGATCGACGAGAACTGGTACGAGGGGATGATCCACGGCCAGTCCGGCTTCTTCCCGCTCAACTACGTGGAAGTGCTGGTCCCGCTACCTCAGTGAGAGGCGCCGCTCCCGCCCCGAGTGTCCCGAGCTCCATTCCAGCTCCAGCCCCGCCCTCCCCGCCTCTCCTCGGGGCCAGGCGCTACCAGGGAACAAACCAGAAGGGTCCCACGGCCCCTTCCCCCCGTGAATTTGGTTCTTTTCTTTTTTTTTTTTGGTTTTTTTTTTTTTTTTGGTTTTTCTGTCCTTCTGGTGCTTGAACATCGGTACTTTGCGCGCCCCCAGCCCTGGCTGTGCCACCAGCACTGCCCTGTCCCCATCCTTGTCCCTGTCCTTGTCCCTCTTCCCGCCTTTCCTTTGGGTACAGCGCCCCAGATGAGCCAGGTGGGACATCCAGGATGTGTCTGGGACACACGGCCCTGGGCCAGGGCAGCCCCAGCCCCAATCCCACCCTCCTGCCCCAGCCAGCACTGCCCCTGTCCCCAGGGATCCCAGAGGGATCAGGGGAGGGGAGCTGGGGCACAGCAACACTACAACACCCAGGAACACTAAGGCAGCCCTGCAGGGCAGGTGCTGAGCCCTGCCTGGGGCTCGGGGACATCCCTGGGGCTCGGGGACATCCCTGGGGCTCGGGACCATCCTTATCTCTCAGAGCCATCCTGGAGGGACAGGAGGAATGTCCCCTTGCCCGCCTGGCCCCCTCCTCACAAAGCTCAACCCCGTGAGGGGAGGCAGCTCCTTCTGCCCATGGTTTTTTCCTGGACCTCAGGCTTTTCCTGCTGCAAACTCTCCCAAGTCGGTCCCAGCTGCAGGGGGAGGAGCTGGGCCACAGCCCGGGGTGTCTCTGCTGGGCCAGGGGTTGTGGCTCCTCTGCACGTTCCCCTTTCCCGGGGATCCCTGCTGTGGCTGGGGCTCACCTGGCCCTCAGGTGCCTTCCCTGGGCACAGCCCCCCTCCCTGGGGACACTGCACCCCTCTGCCCTGGATTGGTGGGGAAAGGGATGGTTCATCTCAGTGTCACTTCTGCCACCCCTTATCCCTCAGCTGTCCCTTTGCTGGCCAGGAGCTGGGTCTGGGGTGGTGCTGCAGAGCAGAGCTCGGCTCCCTGGTTTTCCTAAAGTGGGTTCTGCTCCTCCAGGGGCTGGGAGGAGCCCCAGCCCCGCTCTGTGAGCCCCCAGCCCCAGCTCAGTGCAGGGCTGTGCTGCAGCCCCCCTGTCCCTGCTGCTCCTGCTCCTCTGTAAGGATTTGGTCCGTGCATGTCCACGTGTGTCTGACCCCGAGCAGTGACCCCCGGCCCCAGGGGGGCACAGGGCAGCCCAAGGGACCTGAGCGAGTCCTGGGGACCCTTCCTGCTGTCCCCTCCCCGATGGGACCAGGGTCACGTCCTGGGGACACCCTCAGGTGGATTGAAACGTGTTCTGTCAGCTGGGACAACTCGCTAGGTCTTTTGTTTTGTTTTGTTTTTGTTTTTTTTTTTAATGTAATGGTTTCTCCTGGTTTTTAGGGGAAAAAGTGATGACCCACAATTCTTGACTTGTATCTCTGAATGAAAGTATTAAATGTTTTCTTCTTTCTAACGGCTGCATGGTGGAATCAGGGAATGGTTCGGGTTGGATGAGACCTGGAAGGTCATGGCAGGGACACCTTGGACTGTCCCAGGCTGCTCCAAGCCCCATCCAACCCGGCCTTGGGCACTGCCAGGGATCCAGCTGCTCTGGGAACCTGTGCCAGGGCCTGCCCACCCTCCCAGGGAGGAATTTCCTCACACGTCCCCTCGGTGCAGGCCATGGCAGGATGTCCCCAAGCCAGCGGAGCCGCCTCTCAGGAACTGCTCTTTAATCCAACTGCTCTTTAATCCAACTGCTCTTTAATGGAACTGCTCTTTAATCAAACTACCGCTGCCACAAACCACTGACCCCGAGACTCCCGGAGCAGCGGGGCCGCCCCCGGGGCCGCCGGGGCCGCGGGAGCTCCGGGAGCTGCCCCGGGCCGGGCTGGCTGAGCCCCGGGGCTGCCGAGCCCCGCCCGGGCTGCGGGAGGCACCAGGTCCGAGTCGGGGACCCCGGGCCCTCACCCGCTGAGCTTGAGGAGGCTGAAGATCTGCTCCAGGATGTGGGTGAAGCTCTGGTCTTTGGGGGTGCGAGAGGCCAGGGAGCCCTGGATGGGGGAGCCCCAGTTAATTCCAGCACAGGGAACTGGTGTCACTCCAAAGCCCCCCCTCCCCTCCCGGCCCTTCCCACCTTCAGCTTGTCCAGGTAAGTCTGATCCTGACTCCACAGCTCCTGGAACTTCACCAGGTCAGGGGCCCCCTTGTAGAACTCCACCAGCAGCGTCTGGGGGGGAACAGAGGGGCTGCAGGCCCTGGGGGTGCCCCAAAGCCAGGCAGGGGGACCCCAAAACTGAGACCTTGGTGGCCCCGGAGGGGGGGCGGGCCTGGAGAAGGGACTGTCACCATCACCAGGGCTAAGGGCAGGATGGGGACAAAGGTGGGGCTGCAGCCCAGCCTCGATGGACTCAAGGGGTTTTGGGGACCCCCAGCCCTGTCTCACCATCTCCTGCACGACGTCGTTGGTGAGGAATCCGTCCTGGATGTAGGTGACCTCCACGTCCATGGGGATCCCGTAGTCATTGGGCCTTTGCTGGAGGATGGGGGAGCCAGGCAGGGATCACCCCACAGCTCTGGGGCCCGACACCACCCTGGGGGACACCTGACGGGGGACCCCACCCCAAACTCCTCCCCACTTACCTCTGGCGGTGGCATCACCCAAAAGGGAGCGATTTTGGACTCCACGCCGGGGTTGCCGTGGTAGAAAGGCCCTGTGGGGACAGAGGGGGCTGGCACAGGGGGCTGAGAGCAGCCGCAGCCCCCTGGGACCCCCGGGCCCCGGGCCCGTACCGCAGATAAGCCCCAGGCAGGGCTGGAAGCCGTTGCCGCTGCCCTGCAGCTTGAGCTGATAATCCATCTGCGCGTCGATGTCGTGCAGGGACGGCAGCGCGGGCCCGAAGGGGTGGCTGTGGTACCACCCCACCAGCGACAGCCCCCGCAGGAACAGGCTCTGGCAAATCTGGGGGGGCACAGACCGTGGGTCCAAGACCCTCCAGAGAGCCCCCCGGCCGCTCCCGAGGCTGGATCAGCCCCTCACCTCCTCCTCCACTGCGCCCGCGGCTTCGGCGTCCCCCAGGCGGGTCCGGCACGGGAAGGCTCGGAGCACCGTGAGCACTGCGGGGACACGGGGCTGGTGACACCCCCCAGCCCACGGCTGAGCCACCCCCATCCCCTCAAACCCCACCTACACTGCGTGTTGGTGTCCCACCGGCCCCCCAGGTACCCCACCACTTCGCTCCGCGTCAGGTGGCTGTGGAAATCCTAAAGGAAAAGTTAAAATCAGCAGTTTAGCGCTAAAACGATGACACAAGGGACATGCCGCTCGCCGCGGGTGTCCCCCAGTGCCATCAACCATGTCCCAGCCTGGGGAGGGGACGCACCAGGAGCAGGAGGACGTTGCTGGAGATGGCCACGTTAAAGGGCTGGAATTTGTTGATGGCGGCAAAGGACGTCACCTCCACCAGGGTCTGGGGGTTCCTGCAAGAGCCACAGCCCCGCTGCCACCGCTGTCCCCGGCCCTGCTGCGCCCCGTGTCGCCCGTGTCCCCTACCTGGCCGAGTCGCGGGTGCCCAGGGTGCAGTAGCGGACGGGCACCCGGGGTTTCACCTCCAGCCTTTTCCCTGCGGTGCCGGGATCTGCCGAGGACAAGGTCCCGTCACCGCGGCCGGGCTGCCCGGGACCCCCGGGACCCCCACGGCCGCTCACCCGTCCCCGCCGGCTCCGTCAGGCTCTTGCTCTGCTGCTTCTTGCTCCTCTCCTCCGGTTTTTTGGGAGCCGCCGGCTCCGGCAGCGGCACCCGACCTTCCCTCGCCGCCTCCTCTTCCTCATCCTCAGGCAGCTCCTCCTCCTCGCCCTCGCTGGCCAAGCTCTGCGGGCACACGGGGCTGGCACCCAGCTCGCCCCGCAGCCTGGGGGTGCCAGGGGGAGGTGACCCCGATCCCACCTCCTCGGGGGGTGGCACGTTGGGCTGGTGCTTGCGCAGCCACGCGGCTTTGTACTGGTCCAGCTTCTGGCCCTTGTAGCGCACGGACGCCCAGCCGCAGCCCGACTTCTTGGCAGGATTCACCAGGCGCTTGCAGTGCGTGGCCCAAGCGCTCGGCGAGTTGAACACCTGCCCCGTTTCCTGCCAGGTGATCGTCCCGTCCGAGCCCAGGTCCCCCACGAACTTCTTGCCCTGGGGACAATGGCAGGAGTCGCATTTCCCTGTGCCCATCCCTTCTCCCTCAACCCCATCACTGTCCCACGTTCACCATCCGTGTTCCTTGTCCTCATCGACATCCCCTGTCCTCATCCTGTGCCCCGTTTCCCATCTCTTTCCCTGTTCCATCTCTGCCCCATCTCTGTCTCCTGCCCCATCTGTTTCTTGTCCCCATCCTTATTCCTTGTCCCCATCCTTATTCCCAGTCCCCATCGCCTCTCCCCTGTCCCCATCGCTTCTCCCCTGTCCCTGTCCCCATTCCCTGTCCCCAGGCTCACCAGGTAGTAGATGGACAGGACGCCCCTGCCCGGCTCCAGGAGCCCATCTCGGAGCAGGACCCTCAGGGTGATCCCTCTGCGGGTCAGAACGGCCCCCCGGGGCCCCCCCGCCGCCTTCGCGCCGCTCCCGACCTCCGGCTCGGCCTCGGCCTCGTCCAGCCCCGGCTCCAGCTCATCCTCATCCTCTTCCAGACACTCGTCCCCACCGGGGGAGGCGGCCGCCAGCGCTGCGGAGGGCGGGGGGGACACGTTGTGGCAGCACCCCTGAAGTGTCCCCCCAAAACACCCCTGGGTGTCCCCCCAGAGCACCCCTGGGTGTCCTCCCCCATGTTTTCTGCCTGCGGATGGGGACACGGGGACGGGAAGAGGTGGGCATAGGGACACAGGCACGGAGGGGACACAAGGACATGGAGGGGCAGGACACAGGGACAGGGAGACTCGGGGATGGGAGACACTGACGTGGGGAGACGGGGGCTGAGGACACAGGAGAGTGACAATAAAGGACGGCGGACACGGCTGAGGGGTACAGGAACGGGCTGGGGGACACGGGGACGTGGGGACATGGTCGGGGGACACGGGGCTGAGTGTCCCCCGGCCCAGCAGGTCCCCAGAGCCCGGTCTGAGCCCAGAGAGCTGCGGGGGAGGCCGGCGGTGACACACGACAGGTCCCGTCCCCGGGGGAGGGCTGTCCCCGCCCCGCCCCGCCCCCGTTCCGCTGCTGCCCCCGGGGTGTCCCGGGATGTCCCGGGATGTCCCCACCGGGTCCCGCGGGCTCGGGCAGGTGCACGCGCGTGCCCTGGGTGTGTGCGGGGAGGGGCGAGTGACCGGTGCGTGTCCCCGGCCGGGGCGCGTGTCCGTACGCGCGTGTCCGCTTCCCGGTCCGCTCCTGGCGCGTGCCCGGTACCGCGCGCCCGGTGCGTGCCCGGCGTGCGCGTGCCCGGTACGTGCTCGGTGCCCGGTGCGTGCCTGGTGCGCGCGATCCCGGTGCGTGCCCTGTGCCCGGTGCGTGTCCGATCCCCGGTTCCCAGTTCCCAGTTCCCGGTTTCCAGTTCCCAGTTCCGGACCCGCAGCCCGGTGCCCGGTGCGCCCCCGCCCCCCGGTACCTGCCATGCTCCGCTCCCGCCGCTCCCGCCGCTCCCGCCTCCCCCCGGTGCGCGCGGCGGCGGCGGCGGCGACACGTGATGGGGCGGCCCCGGGCGCCCCGCCCCGCCCGGGGGGGGTGAGGGGACACCGGCACCGGGGGGGGGGGGGACAGCCCCGCACCTGCAGCACCGGGCGGGAGGGGACACGGGGACTCAGCCCCGCACCGAGACACGGACCCCCCCTCCCGGCGGGACCCCCGCCCGCCGCCCCTCGCCCCGGCCCCGGGGAGGAAGGGGGACACCGGCACCGGAACCAGGCGGGGGGACAGGCGGGAACCTGCTGGGTTCGCCCCCGCACCTGCAGCACCGGGCGGGGACACGGGGGCTCAGCCCCGCGCCGGGGCGCGGACCCCGCCCGGCGGGGACGCCCCCACCCCGGGGAGGGGCACGGGGGACACCGGGGGCGGGAACGGGAGCGGGACCGGGAGCCTGCTCGGGGCTCAGCCCCGCACCTGGTGCGCCCGAAGGGAGGGACAGGGGGCTCAGCCCCGCACCGGGAATGCGCCGGCCCGGCCGGGACACCCGCCCGCCGCCCTTCGCCCCGGCCCGGGCGGGGCCGGTGCCGGCAACTGCGGGTGGCGGAGATGGAGCGGCCGGTGCCGCTGCCCCGGAGGATCCGACCCCGGGCCCGGCACTACTACGAGGGCTTCGTGAACAAGCGGGGGCCGCGGGATCAGGTGGGCGACACCGCCGGGACCGACACCGGCACCCCCGGGACCGACACCGGCACCGACACCGGCACCCCTGGGACCGACACCGGCAGCCTCCGCACCGATACCTGGGACTCTGTGGGACTGGGCGCCAGGAGCGACCCTCGGGTACCCAGGACCTGTTCCCGGGACCGCTCCCGACACTCCCAGGCACTGTCACCCCCGGGACCGACTCCGCCGCCCGGGGACACCGGGTGTGTTCCCCGCGGAGCCCGGGGCCGGTTCCCTTTTCCTGGTGCCAGTGCCGGTTCTCAGCTCCCGGTTCCTGGTGCCTGATTCTCCCTGCTTGGCTCCCGGTTCCCTCTTCCCGGTGTCGGTTCCCGCTTCCCAGTGTCGGTTCCCGGTTCCCGGTGTCGGTTCCCGGTGTCGGTACGGAGCTGAGCCCGTCCTTCCCCGCAGGGCTACCAGAGGGTCTGGGCCGGGCTGCGGGGGCTCAAACTCGCCTTCTACAGGTTGCCCCAGGACCAGGAGGTACGAGGGCTTCTCCAGGCAGGATCCCCGGGGCTGGGACCCCCGCACGGGCTGTCCCGCCCGGGACCCGCGGGATTTCTCCATGCCGGGACCCCCGTGGGACCCCCAAAGCTGGAGGCACCCCTGGGCTGGGACCCCTCAGGGTGGGATCCCTGTGTCCCCTCCCCGAGCTGGGACCTCTTTGGTGAAACCCCCCAGGATTGGGGACCCCTCCCCATAAACCCTCCTGGGATGGGACCTTCAGGGGACACTGGGGGGTCCCCGGGCTGAGGGTGGGGGTGGCCCGGCCTGACGTGCTCGTGTCCCTGGGCCGGGGGCTCCCACCCTTGGGTGCTCCCAGCCCCTGGAGGTGCTGGACCTGGGCGAGCTGGTGACCGTGCAGGCCGAGGGCGGGGCTCTCGTGCTCAGGCTGAGGGGACAAGAGGTGACAATGAAGGTGAGGGGCGGCCACGGGGGGCTGGGGGCACCCTTTGACAATGGGGGTACCTGGAGGGGGGATCTGGGGGTGCAGAGGGGACAGGATTTCAGGACTGGGGGGACAAGGGGGGACAAGGGTTTTGGGACAGGGACTGCAGGGGGGCACTGAGGAGCGTAAGGGAAAGATTTAGGGATAGGATTTGGGCCTGGGGGGCAGAGGGGGAAGGATTTGGGGGTACAGGAGATGCAGAGGGATGGGAAGCTGTGGGATTTGGAGCCAGGCTTAGGGGACTGTGGAGACCTGTGAGGGGACACAAGGGACAGGGGACGGGCCCCCCTCATGTCCCTGTGTCCCTTGGCAGGTGGAGAACTGGGAAACGCAGGAGATGTGGCGAGGATTCATCCTGACCATGACCAAGGTGGGCGAGGGTCGCTGCCCGGGGGTCCTGGGGTGACAGGGACCCCTGTGTGCCACCACCCCGTGTCCCCCCGCAGATGAGGATGCCCCGGGACCTGGCGCTGCTGCCCGGACACAACGTGCAGCTCCTGGAAGCTCTGAGGGAGGAGCGGGAGCGCAGGGGGACCCCCGTGTCCCCCGCCAGCCCCGTGTCCCCGGTCACACCGGTGTCCCCGGTCACACCCGTGGTGACACCCGTGTCCTCTGCCACACCCGTGTCCTCTGTCACACCCGTGTTCTCTGTCACACCGGTGTCCCCGGTCACACCCGTGGTCACTCCGGTGTCCCCCAGCTCCTCGGAGCCGTGAGTCGGGGGCTGGGGGGTTCCCCATCCTCACTGGGGGTGGCCCAGTGTGGCCAGCGGTGACACGGCAGGGCTGGGGGTGACAGTGGGGGGGGTCCCCAGGGTCCCCAGCTGCTTTTTCGAGGTGACGCGTTCCGAGGCCGAGCGGCTGCTGGAGCAGAGCGCGGGCAGGGGGAACCTTCTCCTGCGGCCGGGGGGACACGGCCAGGGGCTCTCGGTCACCATTCGCCAGGAGCACGACGGGTGCGTGCCAGGGGACACCGGGGGTGGCTCACAGGGGGAGGGATCTGTCCCCAACGGGGAGGGGCCCTGGGCGAGCCATGGCCCAGCCATGGGGGGCGGTTCCCAGGGTAAGGGGTGAACCTTAGAGGAGGTGGCCCCGGGGGAAGGGCTCCTCGCCAGGGGTGTCCTGCGGGGTCTGAGTGCCCCAAAAGGGGGTCCCCGGGCACGGGGGTCCCCGGGTAGGGGGTCCCCAGCCCCTGAGGCAGCCCCACCACAGGACAGCGCTGCTGAGGCACTACAAGGTGAAGAGAGAGGCCCAGGGCTACGTCATCGACATGGAGACCCCGGTGAGTGACACGGGGGACAGGGACCCCAACCCCCGGCACCCCCCTGAGCCCCCGGGGTGGGACCCTTGGGGTCACCCAAGGGACTGGCACCTTCTGGGCTGTTTCACCCCAAGGCTGGGCACCCCCAGGGAACACCCAAGGGTGGGACTAAGGGGCTGGGACCCCCAAAGAGCTGCAGCCAGGGGGGTGGGACGCCCCACGCAGGGCCTGGAGAGGCGGGCATGGAATGGGGGGCGTGTGGGGGTCCCCGATGACGCCGTGTGTCCCCCCCAGCATCGCTGCTCGTCGCTGGCAGACGTGGTGCAGTTCTTCGTGAGGAGGAGCAGGGGCAGCCTGCAGCCCCTGGACCCCGACTACAGCACCCAGCTGGGTGGGCACCGGGGCTGGGGGGCTCAGGGACAGAACTGTGGGGGTCGAGAGCAGCTGTGGGAGGCTGGGGAGGGGCAGGGAGGGGTGTCTGGGGGTACTCGGGGGAGTCTGGAGGTTTGGGGGGCAGAGCTGCTGGGGTGTCGCAGCCTTGGGGGGGGGGATCAGAGGGGTCTGGGGGTGTCCGTGACCCGCCCCCCCCCCCCCCCGCTCTGCTGCAGAGTTCGTGCCCATGGAGGGGCCCCCCCCGCCGGCTGAAGCCGCTCCCAGGGCGCCCCCGAGGACCCTGAGTTTGGGGTTGGTTCCCGAGGAGAAAATCTACATGAACGACCCTGGTGAGGCCGCTCGGGGCTGCGGGAATGGGGCGGGAATGGGGCGGGAATGGGGCGGGAATGGGGCGGGGGCACCCCCGCACCGAGCCCGACCCCTCCCCACTGCCCCGGCCCCGCTGTCACCCCCCAGGCACAGAGAGGGGGACACCGTTGGGGGGGCACAGCATGGGGACACCGGGTGCTGTCACCGGCTCGGGGGACAATGGGGAGGAGCAGGGGGGGTTCCTGGGGGGCAGGGGGAGGGGGATTCTCTGCCAGGGGCTCACCCACCCCCCCGCCCCCGGCACAGAGAGGACCCACGAGCTGCTCCAGGAGATGCACAGGAAGCTGCAGCTGCGCCAGATTCAGCTCAAGAACTGATGGGGACACTTTGGGGAGGCCCCATTTCCCCTCACTTTGTGCCAGCAGCCAGCGGGGGTAGCGAGGGCCCCCCCTCACCCTCAGGGAAAGCTGTCCCCAATGTCCCCTGGGGTAACACTGGGGAGGGGGGAACCCCCTCATGCTTGGGGGGGGGCACTGTGAATAAAAAACCTTGTGCCCACCCAGCCCCTTCCCGCTCCTGCAGTGCCATGGGCGTGTCACAGGGACCCCCAAACTCCCCCCGTGCCCCATCCATGCCCACGTCACACCTACATCCCAATTTATTCTCCAGGCCAGAAGCAGCTCTCGGTGCTGGGGGGGCAAAGGGCCCCGGCGACACGGGGGGCACGGAGTGGGGGGGCCGTGGGTGGCCCCGGGGGTGGCAGAGCCCTGCAGGGCAGCGCTGGGGGTGCCAGGGGCAGGGGTACATTCAGTGCTGTGCCCAGGGGGGCTCAGGGCAGGCTGGAGCTGCTGGCCGTGCTGTTCCGCTTCTGCAGGCACCGCACGGCGCTGGGCACCTGCAGCCCCGACGTCACCTGGAAGCTGCCACACCACACCTGGGGACACGGGGGAGGGGCTCAGGGGGCTGAACCCAGCGCTGGCAGCACCCCCAGAGCCTCCAGCCCTGCCTCAAATTACCATGAAGGCTGGCAGCACCGGCTGCGAGAACTTGGCCTTGAAGGTGTGGAGCAGCTGCTTGGTCCGGGCGTTGTAGAAGGAAAGGAAACCTGTGGGAATGGGGGCACAGGTGGGCACGGGGTGGGCAGAGCCCCAGCCCCGTGCCCGGGGTGGTGACAACGGTGGTGGCAATGCCCATGGTGGATGCTGGTGTCCATGCTGATGCCCATAGTGGTGGCAATGCCCGTGGAGGTGCCAACCCCATCCCCAGCCCAGCCCCAGCCCCAGCCCCACCTTCGTGGAAGTTGCAGTGGACGCCGATGCAGTCGGGCACGGGCACGTCGAGCGCCTTGGCCTTGTTGTTGTGCTTGGCACTGAAGCTGACCTGCAGCCAGTTGTTGAGGTGCAGGCACCAGGACGCCGAGGTCTTGCCCAGCTGGTCGAACTTGCCCAGGCTGCGATAGGCTACGCCCACGCCGAAGGCTTTGCTGTCGCGGTCGTACCGCACCTCCCAGTAGTGCTCGTCCCCGTCGATCAGGGTGTCCCCTGGGGCACGGCCACGGCTCTGCCCGGGGCACCCAGGGCGTGCCCTGCCCTGTCCCCACCCTGCCAGGGGTGCCCCCTGCCCCACCCGCTGTGCCCTGTCCCCTTCGTGCTCCCTCTCACCCCTGGGTGTCCCCTCCTCACCCACACTGCTGGGTCCCTCTCTCATCCCACCCTTGGGTGTCCCCCCGACACCCCCGGGTCCCCCTCTCACCCAGCACCGTGTAGGATTCAGCCGTGAATCGGTCTCGGCCCCCTCGGCCCAGGGACATCCTCTTGGGTGACTGCACCACCCTGGCACACAGGGACACAGGCAGGGTTGGCACTGCCAGGCCCAGGGACTGTCCCAGGGGGTCTGGGGGTGGCGTTACCTGGCAGGGGAGTTGGCAGGGGAGGCCGTCCTGCCCTTGCCATCCTTCTCACGGGCCTTGACGTCCTGCACCTTCCCGCCCGTGGCGTCCCACTCCACGCTCAGCTCCTCCACCCGCAGGTTCTGGTGGCAGGTGCTGGCATCCAGCCGGAACATGAACGCTGGGGACAGCCCCTGTCAGCAGAGCCTCGGCCCCTCCTGCCTGGCCACCACCCCACGAGGGTGGCACAGGGGCGACACGGGCACCTGCCACCCCCCCCAGACCCACCTCTGGTCTCCAAAGTGACCGGCTCCGAGAACTCGCCCGCCACCGCCTTGTTACACGCCCGGACCCGAAAGTTCATGTACTTCATGTCAAACTTCAGCCCTGTGGGCACAGCGGGGTCACAGGGTGGGCCATGAGAAGGGCACTGCCACCCCCATGTCCCCAAGAGAGCCTGGGACAGCCCCAGTGCCCGCCTGGCACCGGCTCCACCACTGCGCCCTCACCAGTGAGGGTGTACTCCGTGCCCTTGATGCCCTCGATGACCATCCAGGGCTGGTCCTCCTTGGCACGGGGTGGCCCCTCGAAGTTGGTCCTGCGATACTCCAGCACGTAGTGGTCGATCTTGCTGTCCTCGTCGGGCATCCTCCAGGCCAGGGTCACACAGTTATCGGCCACCAGCGACTCGGCCAGGTCGATCTCGGGGGCGCTGGGCACTGCCCGCAGGAGCAGCCGTGCCAGTGTCCCCCCCTCCCTGCCACGCAGGGGCTCCCCAGCACCCCAAGGGAACACCCAAGGGTGGGACCAAAGGGCTGGGGTTCCCAAAGGGCTGGGCCTCCCACAGACCCCACGGGCTCGGCAAGTCCCAGACCTCAGGCATGGCACCCACTTGGTCTCACCCTGGGACCCCACCTGTGGAACCCAGAGACCCCCAGCACGGCCCCCACCGCCCCCTTGGGCACAGCATCCAAACCCTTCAGCCCTCCGTCCATCCCTGGCACCTTCCTGCCCCTCTGGGAAGGCACCCCAGGGCATTCCAGGGACCTGGCCCTGCCCTGCCCTGTCCCCCCGTGCCCCCCTGGCCTGGCAGTACCTGGCAGGAAGGTGAGGGCCTGCAGCAGGCGCCGTTCCTGGGCGAAATCCACCATCAGGTGGCTCATGTTATCGCTGACCTTGGCCTTGAGCGACAGCCGGAAGGCCGGAGCCATCGTCACACTGTGCCAGGACAGGGGACAGAGCTCAGCGGGGCTGGGCACCCATCCTGCCCTGCATGGCCCTGGGGAGGGTGGGCACAGCCACCCCTGCACCCACAGGGCCACCCCTGCACCTTGGGACCACCCCCTGTGGGGTCCTGGCTGGGAGGAGGAGGTGGAGGAAGAGGAGGAGGAGGAGGATGGGGTTAGTGGGTGGGGGCTCAGGGGGGCCGTACCTATCCTTGATCTGTTTGGCCGCCTTGTGAGCGCAGAGGGAAAGAGGAGGAGAAAAGCAGCAGTGAGGCAGCAGAGCCGGGCACAGGGGGGCACATGCGGGACCTGTACCAGCTGTGGCACCCAGCGGGACAGCATCCCTGCATCCCACAGCATCCCACAGCATCCCACAGCATCCCTGCATCCCACAGCATCCCACAGCATCCCACTGCATCCCACAGCGTCCCTGCATCCCACAGCATCCCACAGCATCCCTGCATCCCACAGCATCCCACAGCATCCCACAGCATCCCTGCATCCCACAGCATCCTAGAGCATCCCAGAATCCCAGAGCATCCCTGCATCCCAGATCATCCCACAGCATCCCTGCATCCCAGAATCCCAGATCATCCCACAGCATCCCTGCATCCCACAGCATCCCAGATCATCCCACAGCATCCCTGCATCCCAGAGCATCCCACACAGCACAGCACCCGCCTGGCACAGCACTCCATGTGCCCCCCAGTGCCCCCCATGTCCCTGCCATGCTGCCCCTCTGGCACTGGTGGCACTGGTGGCACTGGTGGCACTGGGGGCAGCCCCGGTGTCTGCGCTCCCCCCCAGCCCCACAGCAGGCACAGCCAGCCCAGCGTGGCCCCAGCACAGACAGAAAAGGGTGCCCGGCCCAGAGCAGCATCCAGCGGGTGGCAAGGAGCGGTCAGGACACTCCCAGCGTGGGGACAGCCAGGCAGTGCCACCCCTGGCACCACAGGGACCCACCTGGGAGAAGTCGTGGTGGTTGGCCGTGCCCAGGGCCTGGTTGGCCGCCTCCAGCAGCTCCTCCGAGCTCTCCAGGGCCTTGGAACAGGCCACGAGCTGGGCCTGGCGAGGGAGGGCACAGGGGCAGCGCTGGGCAGGGGTCCTGGGGGTCCCGGCGGCTCTGGGGGCTCCGGGCTGGGCTCACCTGCAGCTCGTAGGTGCGGCTGGCGCGCTCCTGCTTGATTTTCATCACCATGTCCTCCTTGAGGTCGTCCAGCAGCGTGTACAGAGACTGGAACTCGGCCTCCAGGTCCTGCTGTGCCCGCGCCGAGTTGGCCTGGGCACAAAACAGGGCCTCAGCCGGGCCTGGCCTGGCACGGCACGGGCAGGGCAGGGCAGGGCAGGGGGCCCGGGGGTACCTCCACGTTCTGGATCATCTGCTTGAGGGAGTAGATGAAGTTCTGGATCTCCTCATTCTTCACGGCGAGGGTGGTGATGATCTTGCGCAGAGACTCCTGCCCGGCGCCCTGCAGAGCCCGTCAGTGCCCGCGGCCTCCCCCGGGCCCCCCGAGCCCCCCAGGGCCCGGCCCCGCCCTGCCAGGCCGTGCCAGGCCGTGCCAGGCCATGCCAGACGGTGCTGCCCGGCATGGCGGGGCCGATGACTTGGCAATGTCAGTGTCAGTGTGAGTGTGAGTGTGAGTGTGAGTGTGAGTGTGAGTGTGTGAGTGTGAGTGTGTGAGTGTGCCAGCCCTGCTCCCCTCCCGCACCCCTCCTTCCCTCCGGTGCCATGCTGAACCCCTCAGCCCTCCATCCTCCGCACCCTGCGCTCCTCATCCCTCCTTCTCCATCCCTCTCTTCCTTCTTCTCCATCCCCTCTTCCTCCCTCCCTCTTTCCCATCCCTGCATCCCTCCTGCTCCTCTCCCTCTCGCATCCATCCCCACTTCCTCCATCACTCCTTCCTCCATCCCTCCGCCCCTTCTTCCTTCATCTCTCCTTCTTCATCCCTCCCTCCCTCCTCCCTCCTTCCTCCCTCCCTCCCTCCTCCCTCCACCCGTCCATCCCCTCTCTCTCCCTCCCTCTCTCCTCACTCCATCCTCCATCCCCCCGGCCCCCAAGGCTCCATCCGCTGTTCCTGCCCTCTCCCGGTTCCTCCCGCATCCCCCCCGTGTCCCGCCGGTGCCCGGGGGGTTCGGGCCGTACCTGGTCGCCCATTCCGGGCCGGCCCCGCCGCGCTCGGCCCCGCCGACACCAACAAAGGGGGAGCGGCGCCCCCGCCCCGCCCCGGCCACGCCCCTCGGCCCGGCCACGCCCCTCGGCCCGCGGCATGCCGGGAGTTGTAGTCCCGGAGTGGGGGGGTGGGTGTTGAGACCTCGGGGTTGGGGAGCGCCGGGCCAGGGCTGGGGGCGACGGGAGAGGGGGACATTGTCACACTGTCACACTGTCGCACTGTCACACTGCCACACTGCGTGGGGGGAGAGGGGTTCCCAGTCCAGGGCACCCCCACCCTCCCTGCAGGGCCACGCTGGGACCCCCAGCCCACTCGGGGGGCAGGAGGGGTCCCCCAGCTCCAGGGGGATCAGGAGGAGTCCCCACGGGCTCCTCCCCAGGCTGCAGTGGATCCAGGATCAAGGTGGAGCCTGAGGAGTAGCTGTCACCTGTCCTCACTCTGGATGGTGTCCCAAACCCCTGTCCCCATCCCTGTCCCCATTCCTGCCCAAATCCCTGTCCCCATCCCTGTTCAAATCCCTGTCCCCATCCCTGTCCAAATCCCCACCCCCAGTCCCCCACCACGCCCCGATCTCTGCCCCCTCTCTGTTCCTGTCACCTCCCCTGTAGCACAGGAAGCCACAGTGTCACTGTCAGCTGGCCCAGGTGACAGAGGGCCAGGAGGCTTTGGGGACAGCAGCGCTGTGGGGACAGGGACAGCGTGAGGACTGGGAACCCCTGGGGACGCAGCCCCTCGGAGGGGGTGGCTGGGCTGGCCCCGGAGCAGGGATGTGGGGGCTCGGAGTCCTCATTTCCCTCCTTGGAGGTGAGTGGGGGACAAGGCTGGCTGGGGGGGACAGTGGGGACAGCGCCTGGGACCCTGTGGCTGCCCTGTGGGGTTGGGGACAAGCCACCCAGGGGACACTGGAGGGGGCACGGGGCTCAGGCTGGCCCCTGTGTGACAGCTGGGGTGGAGGGGGGACATCTGTCCTGATGGGGAGACCAGAGAGGGGCTGAGGACACAGAGGGAGGGACAGAGGTGGGTGACATGGCTGTGACGGGGTGGAGCAGGGAGAGATGCATGGGGGGACATGGAGAGGGGACAGGATGGGGGTGAGTGGGGACAGGAAGGTGGCAGTGGTTGGGGACAGGATGAGGGTGAGTGGGCACAGGAAGGTGGCAGTGGTCGGGGACAGGATGGGGTGTGTGGTCAGAGGCAGCGGTGACAGAGAACGTCAGCGAGCCTGCAGTGTCCCCACCCCCACCCCACGGGTGTCCCGGGGGACCGCGGGGCTCGGGGGTGCCACCCCCCCGTGACCCCGGGGCTGTCCCCACAGCGGGCGCCCTGCGGGTGATCCAGGAGCCGGACGAGCTGCAAGTGACCGAGGGTGACACGGCCACCCTGGGGTGCCAGGTGGAGATGGCCGAGAGCGGGGTCCAGCTGCGCCTGGAGTGGGTGAGGGACGGGGGGCTCGGGGTGCTCTGTGCCACCCGCCTGGGCTTTATCACCTCCCCGAGCCCGTCCCCGTGTCCCCGCGGCTCCCAGGGGGTCCAGCTGGCCTGGCACCCCCCCCGGGCCACCCTCAGCCTCCCGCAGGTGCAGGAGAACGACAGCGGCCGCTACATTTGCCAAGTGATCCTGGAGATCCCCCGGCACGGCACGGCCACCGGCAACGGCACCGAGCTCCGCGTCACCCCCGGTACTGCCCGGGACGGCCCCGGTACGGCCCCGGTACTGCCCGGGACGGCCCCGGTACTGCCCGGGACGGCCCCGGTACGGCCCCGGTACTGCCCGGGACGGCTCCGTGCGGAGGGGGCAGCGGGACAGTAGAGGTGGCATCGCCGAGGGGCTTGGGCGGTCACTGAGGGTCACCAAGAGGGCGAGTGGGGTCACCTGGAGGAGATTCCTGGGGGGTTTGGGTGGGCACAGAGAGGGGGACAGGGACAGGGACAGGGACAGGGATGGGGACAGGAACGGGGATGGGGACAGGGACATCTCTGACTGCTTTCCCCTCACGGCAGCAGCTCCCGGAGGACATCGGGCAGGTAATTGTGTCCCCGCTGTCCCTGCTGTGCCCCCCAGCCTGGCACCCCCGTGTGACCCCCGCGGTGTCCCCGGGGCTGGGGGTGACCCCGGCTGGCTCCGCTTGCAGCGCTGTTCTGGGGGCTCGTGGGGAGCCTGGGGGGCATCATCCTTCTCCTGGGGATGGCCCTGCTCGGCTACCGCTGCTGCCACAGGAGCCCAGGTAACCCAATGTCCCCAAATGTCCCCTTCCCCAAATCCCCTCCCCGAGTTCCCCTTCCCAAATACCTGTCCCCAAATACCCCGTCCCTTTCTGCCCCTCTCTCCCACACCCAAACGCCCCCCATGCCCACCTGCCCCATGTCCCCTTGATCCCAAACCTCCCCTGCACGTCCCCGTGTGTCCCCCCAGGGTCCTAGCACACAGAAGCCACCCCAAAAGACGCTGTCCCCCCAGACACGGCCATTTACGTGAACGTGGTGTCCGGTTCGGCTCGGGACCCCAAAAAGCCGCCGCCCCCCGAGCAGCAGCAGAACCCGTACCAGCGGGCACGGGTCCCCGCCGTGCCCCCCCGGCCCTGAGGGTGCCCCCGGTGTCTCACACCCTCCCCCAGCCCTGCCTTCCTCAGGAAACCGCGCCCTCCCCAAAAAAACCCCAAAAAGCATCCTGTCAGGCGGCTCCGCGTCCTCCGTGTCCGTGCCATGCTGTGCCACCCCTGCGTGGGCAGCCATTGTCACTGTGCCGGAGCGGTGACAGCAGCCCCTGGCAGCGCGCATTTGGGGGAAGCCACTCTGGTGTCCCCTGGAATCTTCCACGGTGTCACCTGGCACACGGGGGCTGTGCTGGGGGGTGGGAAATGAGGACCCTCCTGGCGGGGGACAGGGACACCGGGTTGTGCCCATGGGTGGGGGGACAAATCTCGGCTTCCCCCACCATCCTGGGGGTCCTGGACGGTGGTGACAGCAGGAGGGGACGGAGGTGGCAGCGCCACCACTTTGTCCTGCCTTCCCCAGGGGCAACACAGAGTTGGGTGACAAGACGCACGAGGGACACGGATTGCTGTCCCCATTCCTGTCCCCATCCCTGTCCCCGTTCCTGTCCCCGTTCCTGTCGCTGTTCCTGCCCCGTTCCTGTCCCCATCCCTGTCCCCGTTCCTGTCCCCATTCCTGTCCCCATCCCTGTCCCCGTTCCTCACACCCAGACTCACTCACAAACTTGGGCGCTCTCAGGCACACCAGATATCACGTGACACTCATTTAATAAGTGACTAAAAAAATTAAATTAAAAAAAAAAAGAAGCTCGATTGCTCCTCTCTCCTGATCAGTCACTGACATCGATTGCTCCACCCTTGATCAATCACTGACATCGATTGCCCCTCCCTGGATCAATCACTGATATCGATTGCTCCTCCCTCCTGATCAATCACTGACATCGATTGCCCCTCCCTGGATCAATCACTGACATCGATTGCCCCTCCCTCCTGATCAATCACTGACATCGATTGATCCTCCCTCCTGATCAATCAGTGACATCGATTGCCCCTCCCTCCTGATCAATCAGTGACATCGATTGCCCCTCCCTTGATCAATGACTGACATCGATTGCCCCTCCCTCCTGATCAATCAGTAACATCGATTGCCCCTCCCTTGATCAATGACTGACATCGATTGCCCCTCCCTCCTGATCAATCAGTGACATCGATTGCTCCTCCCTTGATCAATAACTGATATCGATTGCTCCTCCCTTCTGATCAATCACTGACATCGATTGCTCCTCCCTTGATCAATCACTGACATCGATTGCTCCTCCCTCCTGATCAATCACTGACATCGATTGCTCCTCCCTTGATCAATCACTGACATCGATTGCTCCTCCCTCCTGATCAATCACTGACATCGATTGCTCCTCCCTTGATCAATCACTGACATCGATTGCTCCTCCCTCCTGATCAATCAGTGACATCGATTGCTCCTCCCTTCTGATCAATCACTGATATCGATTGCTCCTCCCTCCTGATCAATCAGTGACATCGATTCCTCCTCCCTCCTGATCAATAACTGACATCGATTGCTCCTCCCTTGATCAATCAGTGACATCGATTGCTCCTCCCTTGATCAATCACTGACATCGATTGCTCCTCCCTGGATCAATTACTGACATCGATTGCTCCTCCCTCCTGATCAATCACTAACATCGATTGCTCCTCCCCCCTGATCAATCACTGACATCGATTGCTCCTCCCTCCTGATCGATCACTGACATCGATTGCTCCTCCCTCCTGATCAATCACTGACATCGATTGCTCCTCCCTCCTGATCGATCACTGACATCGATTGCTCCTCCCTCCTGATCAATCACTGACATCGATTGCTCCTCCCTGGATCAATAACTGACATCGATTGCTCCTCCCTCTTGATCAATCACTGACATCGATTGCTCCTCCCTCTTGATCAATCACTGTGCTTGATCGCCGATGTAATCGATCGGCAGGCATTAGCAATCGAACGCCGATCTAATCGATCGACAGGCATTAGCAATCGATCGCCGATGTAATCGATCGGCAGGCATGAGCAATCGATCGCCGATCTCATCGATCGGCAGGCATGAGCAATCGATCGCCGATGTAATCGATCGGCAGGCATTAGCAATCGATCGCCGATCTAATCGATCGGCAGGCATGAGCAATCGATCGCCGATGTAATTGATCGGCAGGCATTACCAATCGATCGCCGATGTAATCGATCGGCAGGCATTACCAATCGATCGCCGATCTCATCGATCGGCAGGCATTAGCAATCGATCGCCGATCTCATCGATCGGCAGGCATTACCAATCGATTGCCGATGTCATCGATCGGCAGGCATTAGCAATCGATCGCCGATCTCATCGATCGGCAGGCATTAGCAATCGATCGCCGATCTCATCGATCGGCAGGCATTAGCAATCGATCGCTGATGTAATCGATCGACAGGCATTAGCAATCGATCGCCGATGTGATCGATCATCATGCATTAGCAGTCACTGACATCGATTGATCCTCGCTGGATCAATAACTGACATCGATTGCTCCTCCCTTGATCAATTACTGACATAGATTGATCCTCCCTGGATCAATAACTGATATCGATTGCTCCTCCCTCCTGATCAATCACTGACATCGATTGCTCCTCCCTTGATCAATCACTGACATCGATTGCTCCTCCCTCCTGATCAATCACTGACATCGATTGCTCCTCCCTTGATCAATCACTGACATCGATTGCTCCTCCCTCCTGATCAATCACTGACATCGATTGCTCCTCCCTTGATCAATCACTAACATCGATTGCTCCTCCCTTGATCAATCACTGACATCGATTGCTCCTCCCTCCTGATCAATCACTGACATCGATTGCTCCTCCCTCCTGATCAATCAGTGACATCGATTGCTCCTCCCTTGATCAATCACTGACATCGATTGCTCCTCCCTTGATCAATAACTGATATCGATTGCTCCTCCCTCCTGATCAATCACTGACATCGATTGCTCCTCCTTTGATCAATCACTGACATCGATTGATCCTCCCTTCTGATCAATCACTGACATCGATTGCTCCTCCCTTGATCAATTACTGACATCGATTGCTCCTCCCTCCTGATCAATCACTGACATCGATTGCTCCTCCCTCCTGATCAATAACTGAGATCGATTGCTCCTCCCTTGATCAATCACTGACATCGATTGCTCCTCCCTTGATCAATCACTGACATCGATTGCTCCTCCCTTGATCAATCACTGACATCGATTGATCCTCCCTGGATCAATAACTGACATCGATTGCTCCTCCCTTGATCAATCACTGACATCGATTGCTCCTCCCTCCTGATCAATCACTGACATCGATTGCTCCTCCCTCCTGATCAATCACTGACATCGATTGCTCCTCCCTTGATCAATCACTGACATCGATTGCTCCTCCCTCCTGATCAATCACTGACATCGATTGCTCCTCCCTTGATCAATCACTGACATCGATTGCTCCTCCCTCCTGATCGATCACTGACATCGATTGCTCCTCCCTTGATCAATTACTGACATCGATTGCTCCTCCCTTGATCAATAACTGATATCGATTGCTCCTCCCTGGATCAATAACTGACATCGATTGCTCCTCCCTGGATCAATTACTGAGATCGACTGCCCCTCCCTCCTGATCAATCACTGACATCGATTGCTCCTCCCTTGATCAATCACTGACATCGATTGCTCCTCCCTCCTGATCGATCACTGACATCGATTGCTCCTCCCTCTTGATCAATCACTGTGCTTGATCGCCGATGTAATCGATCGGCAGGCATTAGCAATCGATCGCCGATGTAATTGATCGGCAGGCATTACCAATCGATCGCCGATCTAATCGATCGGCAGGCATTAGCAATCGATCGCCGATCTAATCGATCGCCAGGCATGAGCAATCGATCGCCGATCTCATCGATCGGCAGGCATGAGCAATCGATCGCCGATGTAATCGATCGGCAGGCATGAGCAATCGATCGCCGATCTCATCGATCGGCAGGCATTAGCAATCGATCGCCGATCTCATCGATCGGCAGGCATTAGCAATCGATCGCCGATGTAATCGATCGGCAGGCATTAGCAATCGATCGCCGATGTAATCGATCGGCAGGCATTAGCAGTCGAGCTCCAGGCGATGGATCAAGGCAGAAGAAGTCACGTGCAGAGTGCTGGATCGTGGAGGGAGCAATCGCGTGCAGAGTGATGGATCCCTCAGGTTCACTCACGCACACACACACACCCAGGCACGCCCAAAAACATTCGGGCACACTCAGACACACTCAGGTACACCCTGACACGCCCAGACACACCCAGGCACACTCGGACACACCCAGACCCATTCGGGCACACTCAGGCAAACTCTATTCCTGTCCCTATTCCTGTCCTCACCCCCATCCCTTTCTCCTCCCTGTCCCCATTCCTGTCCCCATTCCAGTTCCCTCTCTCTGCCCCCATCCCTGTCCCAACTCCTCTCCCCCAACTTCCCCATCCCCATCTCTGCCCAAAAACTCCTCCCCAAATCCCGCCCTCCCAAATCCCCTGCGGAGGCACCACAGCGTCACCACGCCGATGTGACACGGCGGTTTAATGGGGC
Source organism: Sturnus vulgaris (assembly GCF_052056855.1). Lineage (NCBI taxonomy): Eukaryota > Metazoa > Chordata > Aves > Passeriformes > Sturnidae > Sturnus > Sturnus vulgaris. The sequence continues at coordinate 1,085,516 of NC_142268.1, read as the reverse complement.
GGGGGGTCCCGGGTTCACAGGGGCTGCACGGCCACGGGGTAGAGCAGGGACAGGTGGCGGGCACCGCGCACGGGCAGTGCCCGGGCCGTGTAGTGCCCCACGGCCGCTGGCACCGACGGGAAGGCGGCGCCGGCCCGGCCCAGCGTGAAGTGCTGCTCCCGGGTCCGCGTCAGCTTCACGTGCACGAAACCGTGACTGCTCCTGTGGGACCGAGAGGAGTGAGGCACGGGCTGGGATTGATGGGATTGATGGGATCGATGGGATGGGGGGGAATAAAGTGCGGATCTGGACAGGGATGAGAATGAGGACAGGGATGAGGAGCAGGGACAGGATAGGGATGGGGACACGCGTGGGGGGACAGCTGGGACAGGAACGGGAATAGGGATGAGGACTAGGATGGAGATTGGGGCATGGACAGGAGTGGGGATGAGGACAAAGATGGGGTCCCCATCCAGAGCAGGGGCAGGGGTTGGCACTACCCCAGGCGAGGATCCCGGGTCACCTCCAGCCTGTCCCCATGCACGGCGACATCCCAGGGGTGCTGGCACACCCAAACACGCCAGCACCGGCTCCAACCCCACACCCACAGCCCCGATGGCCCCCGTGGCGGGGCTGTGCCCGTGTCCCCGTGTCCCCAGGCTCACCGGAGGGACAGTGAGTAGTCCTCGGGGCTGGTCTCGCAGTCCCTCACCAGGAAGCTGCCCTCGCGGCACAGCGCCAGCAGCGTCTCGGCGCCCGCCCGCCCGATGGGGCCGTGGTACCACCTGGGCACAGCGCGGTCACACGGGCACCCCCCGGGCCACCGGGACCCTCCCGGACCCCTCAGCAACGCGGGGCATCCCCCGAGGCCTGGGGACACCCCACACCCCACAGGGAGCTGCTGTGCCATGGGGCACCTTCATGGGGGCAGGCAAGGCATTGGCAACCAAAGGAGTCAGAGGGGCAACCATGCCATGGGGCACCCAAGCATCCCATGGGGCACCCAACCACGCCATGGGGCACCCAACCATCCCATGGGGCACCCAACCATGCCATGGGGCACCCAACCACGCCATGGGGCACCCAACCCCACAAGGATTCACCCATGACCCCCGTTCCCTCTACACCCCCCGGGGACCCACCATGTCAAAGGGCCCAACCCCATCATGGGACACCCCTGAGCCCACAGGGACCCGTCCATGGGGAACTCTCTCCCCCCGAGGTTGCCCCCATGCCACGCTGCGTGCCCGGGGTGCTGATGCCACCCCTTGGCTCGTCCCCAGACTCACGCCTGCTTCTCCAGGGGCAGCGAGGTGTCCACGTGCCGGGGGCTGGGGGGACAGCCCGGCCTGGGGGTGCCAGGGGGGCGGGGGGAGCGCGGCAGCTGCCGGGACAGGCTGGGCGAGCGCTCGGGGCTCTCAAACTGCACTGCGGGGACAAAGGGGGCGTCACCCGCCCCGCCTGGCACAAGGGAATGGCCCAGAGGTGGCTCTGCCCTGCCCTGTGTCCCATTGGGGGTCCCAGGGTGTTGGGGTCCCAGGGGTGACAGCCGTGGGTACATGGGGGGGAACCCCAGGGTGCTGAGGTCCAGCACTGATCCCCCAGGGATGCGGGGCTGGGGGACCCTGGGGTGGTCCCCACGGGCACTGGAGGATGCTGAGAGCCACGAGTGGCACCCACGGGAGCTGTGGAGCCCAAGGGTGGCATCGGGGGACGCTGTCACCTGCGAACGCCCGAGAGATGTGATCCTTCTTCCACTCCCAGGGCTGGTCGTACTCATCGGCCGGGCGCTCGTCATCGCGGGGGAGGCGGCTCTGGCGGGCCGGGGGTCCCCCCGGGCCATCCCCGGCCGTGTCCCACTCCTCGGAGGGGGTGTCATAGAGCTGGGGACCCCGGCGTGGACGCACCCGTCTGCCCTCGCCCTGCCGCGGGTACCCTGGGGGGGGGCACGGGGTAGTGGGAGGTGCCCGGGACCCCCGGAGGGTGCTGGGGGTGCCCGGGGTGTCACCCACCTGGGGAAGGTGTCACCCACCTGCGAGGGGTGTCACCCATCTGTAGGGGTCTCACCCACCTGGGGAAGGTCTCACCCACCTGGGGAAGGTCTCACCCACCTGTAGCCTCCTCGTCGCAGCCGCCCTCGGGCGCCGCCTCCTGCTCCCCCTCGAAGGGCTCCGAGTACTCGCTCTCACCTGGGCCCTGCTGGGGGGGCTCGGGGTAGGACGAGACCCCCCCCTGTTTCCCCTCCTGGGTCCCTGGGTGCCCTCACGGGACCCTTGGGGCTCCCACAGCCCCCACTCGGGTGTCCCCAGCTCCGTCCCCCCTCCCGCCCACCCGGTCCCTTTGTCCCCAACCCCTCTCCCCTTCCCCCTCTCCCAGTGACCGCGCGGTCCCCAGTCCCCCCCAGTTCCCTCTCCCAGTGACCCCAGATCCTCCCCGGCTGCCCCAGTGCCCCCCCCGACCCCTTGGCTCTCCCCGGTTCCCCGTCCCCGCTCTCCCGCTCTTTATTCCCGGTCCCCACCCCCGTTCCCCATCTCCCCCCATCCCCTCCTGTCCCCAGCCCCTCTCTGTTCGCCGCTCCCCCGCTGTCCCCGCTGCCCCACTCACACCTCCCGGACCCCCCCCGGTGCTCCCGGTGCCCCTCGCCCCCCTTCCCCAGCCCCCCCCCCCCCCACTCCCCGCTGCCCCTCTGCACCTCCCGCTCTCTCCGCCGCCCTCCCCGGTGCTGGCGGTTGGCTGCGGCTCCTTCCCGGTGCCCCCGGTGCCCCCCGGTACCCCCCGGTGCCCTCCCGGTACCCCCCGCCCGTACCTGCTGCAGGTGGCGGGGGCCGCCCCCCGGTGTCCCCCCGGTGCCCCCCACCCGCACGAGGCGGCGGCGCGGGGAGGCTGCGGGGCCGCGGAGAGCGGCGGGGGCGGCGCCGGGGGGGCCCCCGGGGCTACCGGGACCGCTGTAGTCGGGCTGGGGGGGGCGCGGGGGGGAGCGCCGAGCCCCCCGGCCCAGGTACTCCCGGAGCCACTTGGCCATGGCGGGGAGCGGCACCGGGACCACCGGGACCGCCGGGACCGAGCGGCTCCGGGACCCGCCGGGACCCCCCCGCCGCCGCCGCCGCCGCCGGAGCCGCTTTGTGTCGCCGCCGCCGCGCGCGGCGCGGACCGGAGCCCCCGATCCCCCCCCCCCCCACCCACCCTCACCCCCCGCTCCCGCCTCGCCGGGGGCACCGGCACGGGGGGGGCGAGACCACCGAGGGGACACCGGCAGCGACAGCGAGGGAGACACGGGGGGACCCCGCGGGGCTCATCCCCACTCCTCCACCCCTCAGTGGCGGGGGGCACCGGGACCCCCAAGTGACACCGGGGCGGCCCCTCCCCGTGAGACAGCGGGAGAATGGGGGGGGTCACCGGGACCCCCAGAGCCCGGTGATGGGGTTGGGATCATCCCCCCCGCTCCCCACGGGCTCCCCGGGGCTGTCCCTGGGGGCTGGAGGGGCGCAGGGTTTGGGGGGAACAAGGAGCCCCCCCCAGCTCTCGTCCTGGGGGGCACGGGGGGTTCTGCTCTGGCCCGGAGTTTGGGGGGGCTCAGACACCCTCAGACATTGGGGGCAGGAGGTTTGGAGCCCCCCCCAGCCCTGCCCCGAGCCCCCTCCTGGCATTGTCTGTCCCCAGAACAAAGGTCCCTGCCCGGGGTCCCACCTGGTGGTGACAGCTGGGGAGTGGGGGGGACACATCTGGGAGGACACGGCCAGAGACCCCCCCCCTCCCCTCATGTCCCCCCACCTCCAGCCCCGGGCTGAGCCCAGTGCCCAGCATTAATATTTGAAAAGGTTAATTAAGGCATGTGCACAGAATGCTAATTGGGATGGGGGGGGGGGGGCTGCCCTTGTGGCCAACTCGCCCTGATGCCCCGAGCCCCCCCCCCCCCCAGCCCCTTTGTGAGGGGCTTAATTAGCCAGAGGCTGCTCAGCAATTAGAAGTGGGGGTCTTGATGAGGGGGGAAGTTCATGGCCGTGGGTGAGGAGAGCCCCACTTGGGGTGGGTGGGCACTGGGGTGGGGGGGGGTCCCTGTCATTGGGGTGGGGGTCCCTGGAGCAGGACCTGACAGTGCCCACGCACAAATCACTCTCTGGAAGAAAATGAACCAACTGGCTCTGCCAGATCCGATTTATTCCAGACTTGTGGCTGCTGCAGCACAGCAGGCTCAGAATGGTGGGGAGGGGTTTGTCCCTGAGCTCTCGGGGGGGCTGGTGGTGGCAGGACAGCCCTGTCCCCACAGTGAGGGGCTGGATGAGCCCCCCCAGGTCTGTGCAAAGGTGGGATCTGAGACACCCTGGCACAGAAAGAGCTCGGGGTGAAGTGAAGGAGAGGGGCTGAGCACCCACCTTCCCCTGCACCCCGGGGGGAAGGATCCAAGGTCCCTCAGGACACCCCAAACCCGACCTGGGCGTGATCACTGGGGGGTGAGGGCAGTGGCACCCCCAGCACGGACACAGCAGGGTCCTGTCCAGCCCAGGCACTTCCCAACACATCCTGGGAGCAGGGCTGGGACACACCAGACACTGCCAGGGCTTCCTCCAGGGTTCCTGCTGCAGGGAAAACACCTTCCCTGTGCTGCTGCTGCAGGGCAGGACGTGGGGACAGTGGTGGCCTGGACCCTGTGGGGCCCTGGCTGTGCTTCCAGCTCCGTGTGGGGCTCCAGGAGCAGCAGGGACCAGGAGAGCCCCATCCCTGTCCCTGCCCCATCCCTGTCCCTGCTCCTCAGTCACTGGTGCTGTCCTCGCTGTCTGAGTAGGCTCCCAACAAACCCAGGGAGGACGTGGCTGCTGCTGCTGCTGCTGGAAGCGAGCCTGGAAAAGAAGGGAGAGAGGATCTGGTCAGGTCCAGCCTCCCCAGGGCATGTCCCAGCAAATCCCTGGAGAGATTCCGAGTGGAGCCTCATCCCTGATGAGCCTGAGCCTCATCCTGAGGGATCCAGGGAGGATAAATCAGGTGGACAAGGAACCCCTGGGCTGGAGTCTTCCTCCTCCACCCTGCAAGGTCTGGGATCCCCCTTGTCCCTCCACAGCTCCGTGGGAGATTCCAGACCCTGGGAAGGGAGAGAGGAGCCAGCTCTGAGCTCCCACCACCCCAATCCTTGGAACAGCAGCCAGGAGCAGGTGGATGGGGAAGCACAGGGAAAAGGGGACAGCTCCAAGAGCTGGGATCCCAGGGAACCCCCGAGGGCAGGGGGACTCACTAAGCCAAAGGCTTAAGATCAACCAGCCCAGAAAAAATTAATCCCTCATCTCCTTTCCCAAATCATGGATCTCCCGGCTTGCTGGGCAGCTCACTGAGGTGCTGGAAAACTTTCCAGCTTGTTTTGTATTCCTTAAAGCTTCCCAGCTCCAGCAGCGAGGCAGGGTTTATCACCAGGCCTCAAACCAAAGCAACTCCCTGCTGTTCCACCCCCATCCCTGTTGTGACGTTCCCGGGGCTGTATCTCCTGTTTTGAAGCTCCTGGCCCTGTCCCCAAGGCCAGAGCCAGGAAGGAGCCTCTCCTTCACCAGGAACCTCCTGGAAATGGGGACACCCCAATCTGTCCCCACACCAAGGACCCCACGCCAGGCTCTGAGCACGGAGCCAAACCCCCCTGGGGGCTTCCAGAGCCCTCCCCAGGGCCCAGCCCGGGGCAGGTACCAGTGCTGGCCGTGCTGCCTCGGCTTTCCATCCCATTATCCAGGGCAGGATGTGGCTTCTGCTTCCTGAGGGCCACCAGCCCGGCCAGCTGGGCCTTGGTGCTGAGCTTGCCCACGCTCCTCTCCCAGCTCTCTGTCCTCGGCTTCTTGCTCTGGGGCTGGGGGTCCTGTGGGGCACAGCCTGGGTCAGGGGGCTCCAGCACGGAGGGGACAAGGGGGGGATTGGGGATGAGAGCAGCAGAGACACAAGGAGAGGGGCCCGAGGGGGAATTGTGGCCCTGCAGTGACAAACAGGGATGTGGAGCTGCAAAGCTGCCCCTGGGAATCCACACGCCACTGCCTCAGGATGGCCCTGGGATGCTGAGGAGGCAGAGAAAAGAATCCCAGGATGGTTTGGCTTGGAAGGACCTTAAAGCTCATCCAGTCCCACCTTCCATTGTGTCCAACCTGGCCTTGGACACTTCCAGCCACAGCTTCCCTGGGCAACCTGTTCCCTCCTTAACCCAACCCTCCCTGCCTCAGTTCCAGACCATTCCCCCGTGTCCTATCCCTCTCTGCCTGGGGAAAGGTCATTCTCTCTCTGTTTTATCAGCTCCTTTCAAGGCCACTGAGCAGCTCCGGGTGCCTGCAGGTGGTCCAGCCACAGAACCCAGTGAATCCCAGAGCCCTGGGCACAGGGATTAGTGCCGGGCCAGGGAACAAGGCTGGGATTAACCCCAGCCCCACTCTGGGCATGGCAGCTTTGATCCAGCCCAGCGGACATGGGGCCCTGGGGCAGGGATTGACAGTGGGAGAGGGCAGGGCTGTTTTGTTGGGATAATCCCTCCCTCCAGGCCGGGCTCTGGGAGCTCTTTTGTTCTCCCTGAACCCAAAGCACAGCCCAGGGAGAGCCCAGAGCGCTGCAATCCTGCCTGAAGCAGCAGCAGGGCCCAGCAGAGCTCTGTTCTTCCCCAGGAAGGCAGGATGGGGACAGGATTGTCACCAAGCACAGCCTAAAATCCCCGAGTGATCCCTGGCTCCTCTCAGCCCAGTTCACAGGGACAGAGCCTTTGGGAGCTGCTCAGGCGTGACACGAGCCTGGTGTCACTCAGACAGGGACACAATGGGCACACAGAGCTCTGGGACACGGTCAGGGCTGGGGCTCCCTCACCTCCTGCAGGATGTCTGTGGGTTTTGTCGGGGCTGCAGGATTCGGGCGGGGTTTTGCTGCTTCCTCCTCGGAGTCGGAATCGTCCAGGAGCCGGCGGTTCTGGGCCTGCTCCAGCATGGCCCTGTGGGGACACAGGAGTGTTGGAGCTGGATCCATCCCACTGCCAGGCCCTGCTTGCTCCAGGGGAGCTGGGGCCAGCGGCAGAGCCTCGGGATCCCCTTCCCAAGGGGTTTTATGGGATCAGGTTCAAGCCTGAGGGGTGAGAGCACTGGGATCTGGAGCTTCACCCCACAGCAGGAACTGGGTCCATGTGAGGGCACTTCCCAAGGGATGGGACCCCCCCTCAGCAGCCCAGATCCCACAGAATCCCAGCCTGGCTGGGTTGGAAGCACCTTCCACTCCTTCTCCCTGAGCACTTTGCCACGACAGACTGGGATTTCTTCCCAGCTCCCCAAATCTGGTAACTCAGCCCCCTCTGTCCAGGCCCAGGCTGCCTCATCCCCCATCCCAGCACTCCCAGCCCCCTCACTTCATCTCCTGCTCGTCCTCCTCCTGCTCCTTGCGCCTCTGCTCCTCCTCCAGCTCCTTGTACTGCTTCAGCATGGCCTCAAAATCCACGTTGGCCTGGCGCTGGTTGAGCTCCTTCAGCTCCTGCAGGTTCTCCAGGACCTCCATCTCCAGCTTGGAGTCCTTGGTTCGGTTCTCCAGGACCTGGATGGGATAAGTTGGGATATTTGAGGCAGCAGAGCCTGCACAAGAGCCTCCAACACCTCCCCATGCTGGATGAAGCACAAGAGGATTGTCCTCATCCTCATTTTTGGGTAAGACAGGAAAGTCTGAATGGTTAGGAGGTCACTGCTGTGGCTGGGGAGAGTCAGGCAGTGTGGGAGAGGTTTTCCTGCAGTCCTTGTACCTTCATGGGATTGTTGAGCTCCTCCTCTTCCCTCTCCTTCTGCATCCTCTTCTCCTCCTCCTCCAGGAGCTTCTCTGCCTGGAAGTTCCTGGTGGCACCGTGCTCCATGGTGTAATCCGTGTTCTCGGGGTCTGTCTGAGAGGGAACAGCAGGAAAACCATGGTGGGTGGGAATCCTGCTCCAGCCAGCCCATGGCCACCTCCAGAGCCACACATTCCCTGAACAAAACTGCCCAGGAAGGGCTGATCCAGCCAAGAACCCATGCTGGGACTGGAGTGTCAGGGAATCATGGGGACCATCAGCTCCTCTCTCTGAACGAGACAATCCCACCAACCCCACTGTCCAAAAGCTCCTGGAGCTCTGCCCCCCTCATTCCCTGGGGGAATTCACTGCCCCACCACCCTTGGAGGTAAAACCCTTCCCTTGATCCCCACCCCACCGCCCTGGCACAGCTCCAGCCGTTCCCTGGGATGCACCCCGAGCTCTCCCAGGCAGGGAGAGGCCGGAATTGCGGGGCCAGGCTGACCTTGAAGGTGATCTCAGCCAGGCAGCGTGTGCACTTGATGTAGAAACGGAAGATGGGCAGCCCCAGGTACGCCTCGTTCTGCACGGTCTCCTTGCGGGCGTTGAACTTCTTGCCCTTGTAGATGTACTCCCCACACGTCTTGCACCTGGGGCAAGGGGAGGGAAATGTCCAGGGCACCTCAAAAAAGCAGGGAATGAACACCAGGAACAGCCCAGGTGACTGGTTGTGTCAGGATGTTTTTGGCTTTGGAAATTTAAGGGTGAGTAACGCCCAAAATTGGGGAATTGTGGGTTGGTTTGGGTCCCCTGCACTGCCACCCCTGCCATAGCAGGGACACTTTCCATTGTCCCAGGCTGCTCCAACCTGGCCTTGGACATTCCAGGGATCCAGAGGCAGTCACAGCTGCTCTGGGAATTCCATCCCAGCCAGGAATTCCTTCCCAATATCCCATCCATCCCTGCCGTCTGGCAGTGGGAAACCATTCCCTGTGTCCTGTCCCTCCATCCCTTGTCACTGTTCTCTGTCCATCCTTCCTGTCAGCTCCTTCATGGGCTTTGGGGCCTTTCCAACCCCTCCCAAACCATTCCACGACTGATCCCATTATTCCAGGAGTGATCCCGTGGCTCCAAAGCCGCTCTCACCTCATGTTGAAGGGGGCCATGAGCCTCACCACGTACTGCCTGTCCTTTGGGAGCTTGAGCTTCGGGATCTTGGCCGGATCAAAGTCCGGGGGGTAATATTTCTATGGAGAGAGAGAGAGAATTTGGGAATGCCAGGAATATTTCTATGGAGAGAGAGTGGATTTGGGAATGCGGGACCACCAGGACTCTTCTCACTCCCCACAGCTCCGACAGGAGGGGGCAGCCAGGTGGGGGTCGGGCTCTGCTGCCAGGGAACAGCGACAAGATGAGTGGAAACGACCTCAGAGGAGGCTGAAATTGGATTTTGGGAAAACCCCTTCAAGGAAAGGTTGTTAAACACTGGATGAGCTGCCCAGAGAGGTTTGGAGTCTCCATCCTGGAGGTGTCCAAGGACGGCCTGGACGTGACACTCGGTGCTCTGGACTTGGTGACAAGGTGGGCACCGGGCAAGCCTGGACTGCATCTCGGTTCTTTTCCAGCCTCAGCGATCCCGAGATTCCGAGTGACTCCCGAACCAACCGGGACGCCCCCCAGCGCCCTCGGGGAACCCTCCCGCGGCCCAGCCCGGCTCGGAACGCCCTCCTGGCCCCTCCCTTGGCGGGGATTTCCCCCCAACTCACGTTCAGCACTTTTCGTTCCGACATCGCTGCGGCTTCTCCTGATCCCCGGTGCTGCCGGTGCTGCCTCCGCGCCGCTCGCCGCTTCCGGGTGTGGCCCCGCCCCCTCCGCCGTTCATTGGCCCAGCGAGCCGCGGCCTCCCCGATCCTCGTCTGTTATTGGCTGATCCAGCTGCCTGTCAACAGCTCCGCCCGCGGCTGTTGTGCAGCCCAACCAAGAGTCCGCCGGAGAGCCGCGGCCTCATAAGGGGTTCCGCAGATTCTTGGGTCCTGCCGGGCGGCTTGGGGGACGCCGGGGCTGCAATCTGGGGCTGGGGAAATTCGGCTTCCTCACAGCAGCACGGGATGTGGGTCTTTGCCTCCCCTGATCTCCCGTGACACATATTCGTCATGTGGATAACTGTCCCCAGATCGTCTGTTTTGTGTTTAAAATGACACTTTCTTCCTTAAAACTGAAGACTCTGAGTGCTTTTAAGTTCACTTCTGTTTTTTTTTTAATCATCCCACTGAGCATGCGTAGCTATGGCAGCCATGCTGTACGGCACCGCTGCAGTGCGCACACGGCGTTGCCATTGCCGCCATTCCGTACAGCGCTCCTCCCATGCGCACAGCCTCTAATTCCCGCCAGCGAGGGCAGCCCCAGGTGCCACTGCCGCCAGCCCCGCCCGAACCGCGTGGCCCCAGCTCTGCGCATTCTCAGATCCTCCCTCCCCGGTACTGCCCGCCCCTTCTGCTCGGCGCCACCACACCGCGCCCGCGCAGAACCGCCATTATCACCGGCGGGGATGACGCTGCCGCTTCACCGCGCATGCGCAGCGCCCCGCGCGCCTTTCCCGCCTCCCCGCCCGGCGCTCGTTCCCCCTCGCGCGCATGAGCAGCGCAGCGCCCCCTGGCAGCCCGGCCTGCGGCGCCGTCCCGTCGTGCCCCGCGCTCCCCACACAAAGGACGCGCTGGGAAATGGCGGCGGCCGCGGCCTCGCAAAACGCCCCCGGGAAAATGGAGCCGCCCCCGGCGGCGGCCGCGGCGACAGCGGCGGCTCCGCCAGCGCCCAACGGGGCGGCCGGCGCGGGGGGGCCGCCCCCCAAGAGGTAGGGAGGACGTGAGGGGCCGCGCTGCCGGTGGGGCCGGAGGGGCCGCGTGCGGCCTCCCCGCGCCTGGGCCCGGTTTGAGGGTGGCGGGGCGGAGCGGGGCCGGCGGGTCCCGGTGAGGTCGTTACCGGTGCGGGGCCGTTCCCGGCGCTGCGGCCGCTGCTCCCTCCGGGCTCGCCTTTGGATCCCGGGCGGGGCCGCCCCGGAGGCGCCTCCGGGGCTCCCGCGGCCGCAGCGCGCTGGGCCCGGCCCGGCGGGCAGGGAACCCTGGGATCATCCCCTCTGGAAAAGCTGCTGCTGAGTTTTGGTGGAGTTCAGGCTTCCCCGGGGAGAGCGGGCTGTGCCAGCGTGGGGATGTTGAAGTTCGTTACTTTTTTTTGCTTGTCAATAAGTTTTAATAACTCGGCTGCTCTCAGCACGCACCTCATCCTGCTGCCCGCTTTGCAGCCGAGTGTGCTCCTTTTTGGGGCTGAGTTACGCGTGAAGGGATTTAGGAGCGCAAACACCTCGAGGGTGAGAGTTTAAGGTGGTGCCGGGGAGAGGTTGCACAATCCCGGTGGCTGCTGTCAGTAAAACGTTACAGAAATTTAAACCAAAATCAGCAGCGCTGCAGTTCCGTCTGCGTAAACGTGGGGATGAGCGGCAGAAAAAGCCTCGGCTGCTTCTCACTTCCTCTTGTTGATGCTGGGTGAAAATTCCACAGTTGCCAAAGCCGGTTTTGGTACCGAATCCATGGAATAGAAAGGACTTCTCTCCCTCAGGGCGTTTGTGGCCTCAGTTTCATGCCGGGCTGATAAGAATCAGGTTGAACCTGGTGTGTGCTGTGATTCTTGTTGCAGACTCAAGGTTGGACTTGAGTTTGTGTTCCCCGAGACCAGGAAAGTGTTTAGCTTTGGGGGAAAAAGATAATTTTTTTTTTCCCACCACTCCTGGGAACATGGAATCAGCAGTTTGCCTGCATGGTTATTCCTGGAAGTATAAATAAAGACATTTCTGTGCTGTGATTTTGTTTTTCCTGACCCTGTTCCATTTGGGATGCCTCCGGGGAATTTGTTTGTGTCTGCAGGTGCAGTTCTGTTTGGAATATCCAGCTCTCACTTGCACAGGGATAAATAACACCAAGGCTCCTGTGGGCACAATCTCAGTGGCCTTGGGGAAATGCAGCTTGAGTAACAACCACTAAAATCTGAGTGCAGCTTTTTTTGTGTTACTTTGTCAACCAAACAGAAATGAAGGTGGGAATAAGATTGTCCTATTTCAAATCTAATTCTGGAGTTTTAATTACTTCATTAATTAAGAAGCTTTATGAAAGTTCAGTAAGAGAAAGACTGGAAAATTCCCATCCCTGTGTCTGAAGAAGCTTTGGCTGCTGGGTGATAGAAGCAGGGAACACATTCAAATATAAACCCTCAGAGGCCTCTACATTCTTAATTTGCTTTTCTCCTGCAGGCTGTTGTGTCTGTTCAGGGATTGAAATGGAGCTGGGAATTGCAGGGCTGCACGGGTGCTAGGCTGGGAAAAGCTCAGGACAGAGAGGTTGTAGAAACTTCAGCTTTTTTATCTGGTGTGTTCTGAATTCCTCCTCAAGATGTGTTGTTGCATCTTTTCCAGCAGCACTGAGTGAGCAAGGAGATTAATTGGATTAGCAAAGGGAATTATGTAAGACTTAGGCTGAAGCATTTTGTTCTCTTGTTTTTTGGTTTTTTTTTCTTTCGAGATGGGATGGGCTCCAGGGTCCCTTCCCAGCCAGCCTGCTCTGGGATTCAGTGACTCCATGTTCTGGTTTTGTTCCATCTGGAGGTGGAGCTGCTCCATGCCCAGGAGCTCACAGGGATTCTCCTATGGAGGTGGAGCTGCTCCATCCCCAGGAGCTCACGGGGATTCTGTGGAGGTGGAGCTGCTCCATGCCCTGGAGCTCACGGGGATTCTCTGGAGGTGGAGCTGCTCCATGCCCAGGAGCTCACGGGAATTCTCCTCAGGAGGTGGAGCTGCTCCATCCCCAGGAGCTCACGGGGATTCTCTGGAGGTGGAGCTGCTCCATGCCCAGGAGCTCACGGGAATTCTCCTCAGGAGGTGGAGCTGCTCCATCCCCAGGAGCTCACGGGGATTCTCCTCAGGAGGTGGAGCTGCTCCATCCCCAGGAGCTCACGGGGATTCTCTGGAGGTGGAGCTGCTCCATGCCCAGGAGCTCACGGGGATTCTGTGGAGGTGGAGCTGCTCCATGCCCAGGAGCTCACGGGGATTCTCTCCTCAGGAGGTGGAACTGCTCCATCCCCAGGAGCTCACAGGGATTCTCTGGAGGTGGAGCTGCTCCATGCCCAGGAGCTCACAGGGATTCTCAGGAGGTGGAGCTGCTCCATGCCCAGGAGCTCACAGGGATTCTCAGGAGGTGGAGCTGCTCCATGCCCAGGAGCTCACAGGGATTCTCAGGAGGTGGAGCTGCTCCATGCCCAGGAGCTCACGGGGATTCTCTCCTCAGGAGGTGGAGCTGCTCCATCCCCAGGAGCTCACGGGGATTCTCCTCAGGAGGTGGAGCTGCTCCATCCCCAGGAGCTCACGGGGATTCTCTGGAGGTGGAGCTGCTCCATGCCCAGGAGCTCACGGGGATTCTCTGGAGGTGGAGCTGCTCCATGCCCTGGAGCTCACAGGGATTCTCTGGAGGTGGAGCTGCTCCATGCCCAGGAGCTCACGGGGATTCTCTCCCGCAGCGAAGGCGAGCGCCCGACCCCCAATGAGAAGAAGAAGGAGAAGGGGATGAAGAGGGGAGGGAATCGCTTCGAGCCCTACGCCAACCCCGCCAAGAGGTACCGAGCCTTCATCACCAACATCCCCTTCGACGTCAAGTGGCAGTCACTGAAGGACCTGGTCAAAGAGAAAGGTAAAGTGCAGCTCAGTGGCCCAGGCTGTCCTGTGCTCCAGCCCGTGCCTGGCTCTGTCTGTAGCTCAGCACTTGGCCACAGGAGTTTGGGAAAGCTCTTCCCGAAGCCTCGCTGGGTGTTGCACAACTTCCATCCCTGGCAGCCTTCCAGGGGCCGGTTCCTGTGGAGGCCTCTGGCAAGCAGCTGCTCGAGCCTCATCCCGGGATTAGCAGTGTTTTCCTTAGGGATTCAAGCCCAGGCTTGCAGCAGGTTTTAGCTTTGAATTGAAGCAGAACTTTCTGAAGCATTTTAATGTTTTTTGGGCATTCAGGTGGTTCAGTCCTGCTCTGGTGTGTCCCCACATTCGGAGGGGCTTGGGCTGGCTTCAAGAGCCATTCTGCCATTGGTTGCAGTTCAATGTATTTAAGGGTGACCTGCAAAATCAGGTTGGTGCTTTGGCATGTGCTGCAGCAGAATCAGGGCTTTGGAAATCAGGTTTGTGGTGTTCCCCCTTCCACAATTCTCTTTAATTTCCATGTGGATGGGAGCTGCCTTTGCTGACCTGAACACCTTCATCTCTCGAGGAAGATGAAGAGATTGAGCTGAGTACTCAGGTGGTGACAAGTCTAAATTAGTGTCATTTCTTCAGGCTGGTGCCCAGCTTTCTGGTTTTCAAGTCACCTTGGAAGTGCAGTGGAGTGGCAAGAAAATCCTTGGCTTCTCCAGCCTTCAAATGTTTAAACCAAGTTCAGAGTAACAGCACAACATTTCCTGTGGGGCACTTTTGGATACAGAGCATCAGCCAGGGTAGTGGTCATTGTGCTGGAGCTGGGTAAGGACTGACGGCTCAGGTGCTTGAGGTGTGACCTGAAGAAGGGGAAAACAAAGTTCCAGAGGGTTTCAAATGTTTGTCTTTGGAGGCAAAAGGGAGCCGAGTCAGTGGAACGGCCGTCGGGACTGGGAGCACTGGGAATCTTCCCTAATTAGGGGCTGTTTGAGAGCCAGCAGTGGCTTTGTGTCAGCCTCGAGGGCTGCTGGAACAGGCCCTGGTTATGGAAGGGCCCTGAACTGCCCCGTGGCTGCTCTGGGTCTCTGATGTGGAGGTGTGCAGTCTCTGTGCTGTGTCAATCCCGTTCCCAGTGTCTGCTGGTCTCTCTCCAGTTCCCGTGGATGGCTCAGGTTGTTTCCTGCCGGGCTCTTCAGCTGCTCATTCCAGCAGATCCTAGGGGAACGTTGGAGCCTCTTCCTTCAGGCTGCAGGGCTTGTCCTGCTCAAACTGGGCTCGTCCTTCCTGGGGTTTGGCACTGCTGGTGAATCCAACAGTTTGGATTTGATTTGCTGTGCAGTTGTTCTGGACTTCTCCAAAGTGCTGCTCTCGGGTTTGCTCAGTCCTTGCCCCGAGGCAGAGCAGTTCTGAGCCCCAGGAATGTGCCCGTGGAATTCTTGCTTTGGAAGTGTTAAGAACAGCCAGGCCAAACGTCCCAGGCTCTGGGAGCAGGTGGAATTCTGTGCCCAAGGGGAAACCCTGGGTGTGTGAGGGCTCTGCAGGGCTGTAGCAGCAGGGAGCTCGGGGAGGTGCCGTGTGTGCAGGAGCTGCTGCTGGTCCTGGCAGTGGCCAGGCTGCTCCAGGTGCCACCTCTCTGTCCCCACGCCGTGCTCGGGCATCCCAGTGCATTGGTTGGAGAAACTCAATTACAGGTATGCAGTGGGAATGTTGGTAATGGAATGAAGAGATGTTCTTGTTTGGAACTCCCCGGTTTTGGCTGGCAGACACAAGGTGTTACAAACCGAGCAGCAGTGCTGATGGGAATTTGGGAAGGGTTCCATGGAAGTACCTGAATGCTGGGAACTTGTCCTAATCTGTCCCCCTACACATGGAGAGAAACGTGGGAATGTTCATGGCAGCTTGTGGAAGGGAGCTGATGGCCATGACATCAAAAGACTGGGATTTGAATTCCAGGTTTTATTGGCTCCTTTAGGAAATAAAGAATTTTGTATTTTAACTTTCTCCCTGCCCTAAGTAGCAAAAGGCACAGAATGCAAGGAGAGGGCTTAGCTGTGAAACGAGGCAGTATTTGTCACGTTGTGTGGGCAGGGACGTGTTAATGACTGTAATTAGTGTGGTTCATGGGCAGGGTGTCCCCTCGGGGAGGGACAGGACCCCCCGGGCAGGCAGGGCTGTCCCACGTTCCCTTCTCCAGCACAGCCCAAACTTTAACAAACCAGGAACTCTCCCGGCCTGAATCCCCTGCAGGAGAGCAGCTGCTAAACCCCACGTGCTGCCTTCCTGCTGAGCCTCCAGCAGTTATGGAGGCTTGGTGGCCTCCTGGAGATGGAGATGTGGCTCTTTGCTGGTGTCCCAGTGCCAGTACTGGTGACAGTGGCACTGCAGAGCCCCAGGATTTGCTCCCAGTGTGGGGAGTGAGGGATGGGGCAGGAATGTGCAGTTCCACCCTTGGCCTGTTCCCCCTTCCATTTGCTCAGGTCTCTGATGAGTTGCTGTGTTTCCCTTGGGCTTTCTCCATCTTTCCAAGGAATCTCAGCCCTTCCCTGGCTGCAGGGAGCTTTTCACTCCCTCTGCTGCCCGAGCTCTTCAAGAGCCAAAATCCCCACTTAGTTTGGGTGTTCTCTTGCAGAAGGGAAGTTTCCCTTCCCCATGTGGGACACAATTGCTGACTGCTATCCCTGTTTGGGAAGGTTTTCCTTCTCCCTTTTTCAAAGCTTTGCACGTTTAAAACTTGCTCCTCTTCTCTCCCCAGGCGTTGCCTATCCTGAGCTTTACCTGTAAAAGAGGGAGGAGCTGTGGCCAGCTCTGCTTTGCCTCACACTGGGAGTGAGTGTAAAGCTTTTTGGTCCTCTTGGTATTTTACTTTTGGCCCTGGAGGCCCAGGAATAACTGCTATAAAACATTTCCCCTGCCCCACTTCTGTGCTTGCTCCCCACTTCCCTCCCTGCACCTTTCACACCTCTCAGAGCTCTTAAAATCAAATTGCCTAACTTCAAGTTGGCATTTCTGCCTGAACTTGTTGTGGGGAGTTCCCAATGTGTCCTCAGGGCCTCAGGTCACCCTGTGGATCCTGATCTGAGCTTCCTGGACAGGCCCTGCAGAGTTCTGGAATTCTGCTGGAGCAGCCCAGCTTGAACATTGGTATTTTCTGTACTGATAAACTTTGGGAAGTGATACCAAGTTTTAAAAGGGAGGAAAATAATGCCTGTGGTAAATAACACTGAGGCCTTCTTCAGTTTGGCTTTCTGGTTATTGTAGTAAATTCTGCTCCAGTCTCGTGGTTTGGGAAAAGCTGCATTTCCAAACTTTTAAGTGAGAGGTTTAAATAAATCAATCCATAAATCAGTTTCCTCTACATTAAATCTTAAAGACACCACGGGGAACATGTTCCTTAATTAAACCTGCAGTGACTTGGAGCTGGTGTTTTTTGGAAGTTTCCTCCCTTCCTGAAGTAACAGTTTTTTGTGTTTGGATGAAATTTCTCCACTTGTGGCTGTGGGATGTTCCCTGACAGAATCCAGCTGTTCTCTGGCAGAAAGGAATCCTGCTGGGATCACTGGTTTATCCTGGGCTAGCACGTGGATATCTGCTCCTGCTAATTTTCCATGGCATTCTGTGCTTTGGGATCTAGGAAAAAAAAACCAAAACAACAAAACCCAAAACTTCAAATAAAATGTGACCCAGCCTAGCTTCTTAAAAAAGCTTTCCTTTGCCAGCAGCAATGATGTGCTGGCAGAGGGGTTGGGTTGGCTCCTCTCACACATTTTTGGGTGAATTTAATGCATTTTCATGTCAGTGGTTCTGGGCTCTGTCCTGGCTCAGAGCTGTTGCACTGAGTGTGTCATTCCCCCCCTCCTGCTGTTTTGAAATTTGGCTCTTCAGGAAGTTCAGGTGTCCTTTAAGGGAAAGCAGCTCCTTCAGGCTGGATATTTGGATTTTAGTGTGTCTGCAAGGCTCCAGCAGGAAGCTCTGAGCAAAACTGGCACAGACTCAACTTCCCAAGAGATTCCTGGAGATGTTGTGGTTCAGAGTCAGGGATTGGTTACAGGAGCAGATGTTCAGTTGTGCTGGACATCCTCAGGCTTGGCAGAGTCCTGTGGGAGTGCTGTGTGTGGAGCTGCAGGTGAGGGGCTGGGACAGGAGAGCCTCACTCTGGGGCTGTGCAGGTACAGGCAGTGCCCACCTGGGGCTGTGCAGGTGCAGGCAGTGCCCACCTGGGGCTGTGCAGGTACAGGCAGTGCCCACCTGGGGGCTGTGCAGGTACACCTGGGGCTGTGCAGGTACAGGCAGTGCCCACCTGGGGGCTGTGCAGGTACACCTGGGGCTGTGCAGGTACAGGCAGTGCCCACCTGGGGCTGTGCAGGTACAGGCAGTGCCCACCTGGGGCTGTGCAGGTACAGGCAGTGCCCACCTGAGGCTGTGGCTCAGAGAGGTTTTGGAGTGGAGCTCACCTGGGAGGAGCTGGTGCATCCCAGCCCCAGGTGAGGCTGGACTCTGGCTGCTGCTGTTGAGCTGGATGGCTTCAGAACCTGGTGGGAAAGCTGAGCCCCCCCCCAGGACTCCTTGGGGACAATCCCATGTGTGCTGGGTGAGCTCTGAGGGATTAGAGACTGGAATTAGGATCCACAGCGACATGGATGAGCTGCTGGAGCTGTGGGTGATAATGGACACTCATGGAGTCCCTTTCAGAGGGACTTGTCAGCCTTTTCCAGCCTCATTGTCCTCCCAAAAGCAGGAGTGGATCAGAGCTGTTCATCCTCTGCTCTGGCTGGAATGCTCTTACTGCAAAATTATTGTTTAAAATAAGAAATGGAGATGAAAAATCGGTGGTTTCATTAAGCATTCCTTTTTTTTTTTTTTTTTTTCCAGCTTCGAGAGAGACCTTCCAGGCTGTCAGTTTTGCACAGTGATTCCCAGTGTCCTGTAAATGCTGGGCCTTGGGGAGGTCAGGCTGAGCCCTGTCCCTGGCAGAGCTTTGTGAAACCCCAGTTCCTTGCTCCAGTTAAACTATTCATACTCAACTGGCTCGTGGTTTCCCACAAATAAAACATTCCACCCTCCATCCACATAATGCAGCTTGGGAGTCCTCCTGGTTTAAATTTAAACCCCCAGGACTTCTAAAACCAGCAAGGAAAAATCAAATAATTTTTAAAAATACTTTTATTCCATTCTTCTGTATGCCAGTCCCTTCAAAGGCAGCAGCCATGTGGGTAGTTGCATTCTGGAGGTCCCTGCCAGGGTTATTTGGTCCTAGAGAGGCAATCCCAGTCCTGTGAGGAAAGGGGCAGCTGGAGTTTTCTGTGGACTTTTGTCTTTTGCTGTTGGCAGTTTTGTCTTGAGAGATTTTAATGCTAAAACGGAATTGATTGTGGCTTAACAAAAACCTGTTGAAATAAACAGCAGGCAGGCAGTGATCTCTTGATCTGTAAGTTCAGTGTGACTCCTTTTTTTTGTCTTTAAATCCTGAGAAAAACAAATCCATTGAAATTCTGGATGATGGAGCCAGGACCACATCCTGTGGGAAGAGAGGAAAACTTGTTCCTGCAGCCTCTCCCATGGGTTGGGATTGCCTCAGGTAACTCAGGGCACTAAAGATCCAGGGAGCTGCAGGAATCTCTGGCTTTTGAGGTGGAGGAAAACCAAGAACATATTGAAGTGCTTGAAACCTTTACTGCATACCTGTAATTGTCCAGTTTTGTGGTCTAGAGAACATGGAGTGTTTCTGGGCTTTCTTATAAGGCAGAGGCTCCATACACGGTTGTTGATTGTTCTAAATTCCCATTGTTTTCTTGGCTTTTCTCCCTTGGTATCTGTGTCGTCTGGAATCTGATTTGTAGTTGGTGAGGTAACATACGTGGAGCTCTTAATGGACGCTGAAGGAAAGTCAAGGGTAAGTGTTTGAGAGTTTCTTTGTGGATTTTCTACCTGCAATGTTTCTGTGTGCTGGACAGGAGGCCAGGGAGGCTCAGAGTGTGGATGTGCAGTGGCTCTAGGTCAGCAGTGCTGTGGGATGGGAGGAGTGGGGTGGGCTCTGCAGGCAGGAGCTGTTGGCGTTGGTCGTGTCACCCTGGAGCCCAGCAGGCAGGGCAGGGCTCTGGAATATTCCTGTGCTTTGGAAAAGTCACTCGAGTGCTTTGGCTGAGTTTGGAAGGGCCAGGGTGCAATTTCCTGGGCCAGCAGAGAGAGAGAGAGAGAGAGAGAGAGGGAAATTCCTAAATGTAAACGTTCAGTGCCTTCATGGGCCTTGGATCCAGGATGAGGGAAGAGAATAGGAGCACTCCTAAGTGTCCTGAAGGAAATGGATTTAGGGTGAGAGTGTGGAGAGGAGGGTTTTGCTGTATGCCAGGGAAGAGCAGGTCACAGGAAGCGTGTGGTATTTCTTGGAGAGTCGGGATTTAGTGTTTGTCACAAGCTCAGAGAGCCCAGGTTAATCCTGTTAAGGCACAAGAAATTATGGAATTCCAGTATTGGAGGCTTGCCCTGTGTAAAATTCCATTTATTTTCACTGGTAGGGCTTAACTGATGTGATTTGGCTTTAATAATAAAATATTTATGTGTGATTTGAGCTTTCACTGACTTTATTTTTTATTTTTTTTTTCTCTTTTCCCTC
The DNA here is from genome assembly GCF_052056855.1 of Sturnus vulgaris. NCBI lineage: Eukaryota > Metazoa > Chordata > Aves > Passeriformes > Sturnidae > Sturnus > Sturnus vulgaris. Next base: position 1,065,461 of record NC_142268.1, on the reverse strand, counting down.
CTCCTTGTGACTGCCCCGGGAATCACCTCGCCAGGGATGCGCGTAAGTTCACTGTGCACCCCTGCAGAAACCCCCGGGTTTCTCCTCAAAACAACATCCTGAGCTGTGCTGTGTCCCCACACAGGGTGGTCGAGTTCAAGATGGAAGAGAGCATGAAGAAGGCTGCTGAGGTTCTGAACAAGCACAGTCTTGGTGGGAGACCACTGAAAGTGAAAGAAGTAAGGAGGGGATCAGTCGTGGCGAGTTCTTGTTAAAGGTTTAGGGCTGACCCAGAGGGTGATGGACAGAAAGCAGCAATTCAATAGGATAAAAAGCCCCAGTCAACCTTTTTCTAATTTTCTGAACTTGTGGCTATCAAGACTAAACTCAATGTGAGGACGAGGCAGGAGTTTGGCTTGAATTGCAGTTCCTTTGTTAATGATTGGACACAGAAACCTCAGTGAGTGTTTGTTCTTGACAAACTTCCCTTTGAGTTCTGCTTCAGAATGAATGGATTCCACCAACAATTCCATAGAATCAGCTCTTTCCTGGAATACCTCAAAGATATATTTCCATTTTAATGGCTTTGCTATTGGCAGCCAGTCCTGGGAGCTCATTCCAAACCCTCTGCAGTGGGGATTTATCAGGGTTTGGAACAGGTGTAACACAGATTTGTTTTTGGTATTAATGATGGATAAACGTGTTGGAAACCAGGGAAATGCCTTTAATAATAAAGGGTAACATTAATAGAGGGTAACATTAATAAATGTATCATTTAAATGCTAAAGGGTGCTGGGTGTTGGCTAAAACAAAAATTAAATAAAAGTGGCTAAAACAAATTGACTGCCAATGAAAGGGAAGCAGTTGGCTGGGAATGCTTAGAGAGCAGATAGGGAAATCGAGGTGGGGTGGAGGGAAATCGAGGTGGGGTGGAGGGAAATCGAGGTGGGGTGGAGGGAAATCGAGGTGGGGTGGAGGGAAATCGAGGTGGGGTGGAGGGAAATCGAGGTGGGGTGGAGGGAAATCGAGGTGGGGTGAAGGGAGCTCCTCTCTGTGCCTGTTGGAGCCCTGGCACTGCCCACGGGGATCTCACTGTGTGTGTTTATGCGTCCCCCAGGACCCCGACGGGGAGCACGCCAGGAGGGCCATGCAGAAGGTGATGGCAGCAGGAGGGATGGGCATCGGGCCCGGCCCTGGTGGCCCTGGCATGATCAACATCCCCCCCAGCATCCTGAACAACCCCAACATCCCCAACGAGATCATCCACGCCCTGCAGGCCGGCCGCCTCGGCAGCACCGTCTTCGTGGCCAACGTGAGTGCAAACCCTCAGCTGGGGCAGCCCGAGGGAGGAGGAGCCTTGGGAATTGCAGGAAAAGTTCCTCTCTGTGTGCTCTTGATTCTCTGTGCTTCTCAGTTGTCTGATAATTGGGATTTTTGAATAAACCTCTGTCCTCTGGTTACATTTTATCTCAGCTCTGTCGCTTTAATGCCAACACCAGGGAAGGACAGGAGCCCACCAAAGCTGTTTGAAATCTCTGTTGCATTCCCAACCATGCCCTGTTTTGCAGCTGGACTACAAGGTGGGCTGGAAGAAGCTGAAGGAAGTGTTCAGCATGGCTGGGGTGGTGGTCAGGGCCGACATCCTGGAGGACAAGGACGGCAAGAGCCGCGGCATCGGCACCGTCACCTTCGAGCAGGCCATCGAGGCCGTGCAGGCCATCTGTATCCTTGGCAGCACCTGGGGACGGGCCAGGACACCTGGGAGCCCAGCAGGGGACACTGGGGATGGATTCCTAGCCAGGACATTGCCAGGGCAGGGAAGCTCAGGTTGTGGTGGGTGGGAAATGGAAGGAAAAGCGAAACGGAGGCAAAATTCCACCTTGAAGGAATTGTTGTATTGGCTCGGGATCTTTAGCAAAGTCCCTTTGCCATGTGGGTAAATGTACCTGTGTCCCAGGTGAGTTTGTGTCTCTGGCTTGTAGTTAGTATTAAAATGCAATTGGCTGGGAAGGGAAAAGTCCCTGTGCCAAGGCACCCACAGCTGGTGTTTCCCTGTTCCCTGTGTCCTTCCACTAGCAATGATTTGCTGCCTAGAAACCAAACTGCAATAAAATTCCAGGCATTACTCCCTCAATTCCTGCTTTATGGTATGGAAAGGAGGAAAATATTCCCCCTTTCCTTTCCCAGAGTTTGTTTGAGTGTTGATTCCCCTCTGCACCAAACCCTGTGGGAGCCAGACTTGGGCACAGGATTTGCTGGCGTGGCACACTTCAAAATGTGGAACTTCTCCCTGTTTTCTCCTGTTTTCAATGGATAAAGTGACTGAGGAAACATTTAAACACTTGGGCTGACATAGAGTTACATTTTGTATCTCTTTGTGAACATCATACCCCAGGAATGTTGTTCTTTATAAATTTTCTTTTTTTAAATTTCAAAAAGCCTTTCTTTGAATGTTCACTATATTTGGATTTCAAGGCTTTTTAGTTTTGGAGAAAGCAGAAAGATTTGGGATAATCAGTGAATGGTAACTGAGGAGATGAGATTTTTCTGAGGGGTTTTTGTGTTCCCCTCAGAGCCCTCAGTGCTTGAACAAAGATCCTTAACAACCCCAGCAATGTTCAATGGGCAGCTGCTCTTTGACAGACCCATGCATGTCAAAATGGTGAGGACACCCCCATTCCCACTGCTTCCTGACCTGGGAATGCTCTCCTGATTTGGGGGGGGAATCTGTGGTTTCCAGGGTGGACCCAAATCCTGAGGGGGAAATGTGGGATTTGCCTGTTGCCTACTGAATTGATGCAATCAGGGAAGGTTAATTCAGATTATTTTGCTAAAAGACAAATCAAAAACTACAATCAAGACTGCTTTAACTTGAAATTTTTGTATTTTAAATCAAAATTTTAAGAATCAGGAAATCATTTTCTTCTTTCCTTGCCAACTTTAACATGCTGAATTCCTTTTAGGATGAACGAGCCTTTCCCAAAGGAGATTTCTTCCCTCCAGAACGACCCCAACAACTCCCTCGTAAGTGTCCCCTGCATGATCCAACATCTTCTGCTTTTTGTTTGGCTGTTCAGCACCTGGGAACCAGTCCCAGCCCCAGTAAAACTCTGGTTCACACTGGAAAACTGGGATCCAAATTCCTGAATAATTTCAGAAGGGGGAATAGTGAAGAAGAGCTGCTCAGATTTTTTTGGATACTTCTTTCAGCTCATGGCCAGAAGCTTGTCTTAAAACATTCACCTTCTCAAGGCTTCCAGAGCTCTCCATTGCAATTCCAAGATCCCAGTGCCTTCCATTACCAGTGGGATTTAATGGAAACACAAAGAATCAGTCAGCACCTCCTATGGGATGGTGCTCTGGGAATGGAATCTTTTCCCTTAAATTGGAAGGGCTGAATTCAGCACCTGGGAGTCTTCCAGGCCTTCAAATTTCCAAAGGAGATCTTACCAATGTATTAAAAATGGAAAGAAGAGGGGAAAAACCAGGCTCTTCTTGGAGGTGCAGGATGCAGAAAGCGCCAACCAAAACCCAGGAGATGGAAAATTCAGAATAATTGGCTGCCCCAAGCTGCTCCTTCCAACTTGGAATTTGAATGAACTAAAAGATCAAGTCTAAACCAGCAGTGGAAATCCACAGACTGCACGTGGATGTCAGGAAACAATTCCTGGGAGGGTGACTGGGTTGCTCAGAGCTCCTGTGGAGTCTCCATCCCTGGGAATTCCCCAAAGCTGTGGATGTGATCTGAGGCCCTGCAAAGGCTGGGATGAATTCCTGCAATACTGAAGAGAAGAGCTGGGACTGGAAGAGCTGGAGGCTGAATTTGTTCAAATGCAGCTAAATTGGGGCAGTTTGATGGAATTTGAGTTGTCCTGAGCAGCCTGGGCTGTGTGGAGGAGCTTTAAAGGTCCCTTCCAACCCAAACCAGTCTGGAATTCTGGGATCCTCTGGATTCAGACAGATGCTGTTTTCTTCCTGGGAACCAGACCTGTTGTGTGCTTCTAAATTGTCCATTATTAATGATGATTAATTATCCCCTCCCCAGCTGAGCTGTCAGTGCCTGCCAAGGCCTCCCTCAGCAGCAGTGTCACTGTGAGGATGTTCCTCTCTTCAGGACAAAGCCATTGGGTTCCAATTGCATTGCCTTGGGGTAAAACTCCCTAAAATCCCTCTGGAAGCCTGGATTTTTGGCCTTTACTGGGGCGGGGAAGCGGGAACCTTGTGCTGTTTTAAAACAAGATTCAACACTCCTGTGTTCAGTGCTGAGCTGGAAACGAGGGAATCCTGCAGGCAGAGGATGCCATGAGCTGGTGTTTGTGCCAAGCAGAGAACTTTCTTCCTGTTTCAGGGGGGAAAAAAAAAAAAAAAAAGGGTTTTTTCTTCTTTCTTTGGGCTGGGGAATCCTTCAGGAAGGTTCAGCTCTGTGCCTGGGAAGAAGGCTGTGGTGTGTTGGCTCAGAGAGAGGCTGGCTGTGTGCTCCAATTCCATCGGTGGCTGTCATTGATCCCTAGGCTGCAGCTGGTGCTTCAGTTCTGCCCTGCAGGGGCCCAGCCCTGGCAGAGGTGGAAATGAGCCCCTGGCCAGCCAGGGTGAGAACTGTGCACAGGTTTAGGGGAACTTCTCCCAAATTGCCCACTCCACCCTCCTCAGCTGAGGACTTTGCCCAAACGAAGCAGTGTTCTAGCCAGTTATTTTTCAGGAGTCAGCTCCAAACCAAGCTTTCTCAGCAGTAAGATGGAAATTGAAATATGAAACCAAATAATTGGAGATAGTTTTTAGCCTATTTCAAGACACATCTACTCTTGATTTACTCCACACTTCCCTGCTTTCAGTACACACCCCACAGGGGGGACACAGCAAGCTTTTTTTTGGAGAATGAAAGTCAATTACTTAAGAAATAAAACTTGCTGTTTTGTCAAACTATGGAAAGAAGGCTTTTTTGATATCTGAATATTTTCTTCAGATGGTCTTGGTGGTATTGGCATGGGATTAGGACCTGGAGGTCAACCTATTGATGCAAATCATTTAAACAAAGGCATGGGAATGGGCAACATGGGACCTGGAGGTAAGAAGATTACTCCTATGCTTTTGTTTCATGAGAGCTTTAAGCTGTGTAGAAGGTAGATAGCTTTGTTTGCCTCCCCAAAAAGTTGGTAGTTTCTTAGGAATGTTAAAGCCAAGTGAGTTTTTTTTTTTTTTTTGTTCAGCTTGATAATGGAAACTTGAATTTAACCAACTGCTCCATTTTTCTTTTTTTTTTTTTCACTGTGGTCAAGACACAGCTCTCATTTTCTGACTCTTGAGCATGAGCAGCAGACACTGCAAAGATCCATGAAACTCCAAACCATCTCTCACTTTTAACACTTTTAGTGGGCTTGCAAATCTTTGGTGAGGATCTGTTGAAATAGCACAAGTTTCAAAGAGCCACCTAAAAAGTAGCACACACTCAGCTTTCCATGTCGAAATGCCAGTGGGTTTTTTTTCCCCTTTGCTGCTTGATTTTCTGAGCAGGAATGTTGAAATCTCCTCAGGGTTATCCCATGTAAGCTCTTCAGCCCAAGCCATGGATGTGTTGTGTGGTTTGAGTTGTGCAGCCTTTGGCTGGAATTTCTTGGCTGACACCTGCTATATAAAACTTTCTCTTTTATTTTGAGGAATGGGAATGGAAGGCATGGGCTTTGGAATGAATAAAATGGGAGGTAAGCTGTGGTTCTTGATCTGTTCATAGCTTTGTGAAAGTCCTGCAGCCTGGGCTGTGTGTTTGGGCAGGGATTTGTGTGCTGGGTAATCAGCACCAATTTAGCAAGAATTTGGTGCTTTTTGGGTATTGGAACTGCTGCAGGTGTGTGGGGAGGGTTGGGCACACCCCATAAAAAATGACCTGTGCTTCCTTAACTCAGCAGATCTGGAAGTGCCATCCCTGGGGGTTGAAATGGCTCCTCAAAATCCCCACCCAAAGCACTCTGTGATTCCGTGGTTTTTATAACACTGTACCCAAATCCTGCCCCTTTTTTGGGACCTGGTGGCAGGGAATTGCTTTGTGCCTGTGGGAATGGTGTGGGGCAGCAGCTGCTGGCTGTGCTGCTGCAATGCTCTGCTAAAGAATGCCTGGAAAATGTTTTTTTTTTTTTAGGAATGGAAGGTCCCTTTGGTGGCATGGAAAACATCGGCCGCTTCCCAGCCGGGATGAACATGGGCAGGATGAGTGGTAGGCACCGGATTTTTGTGTCTCCCTGGGAGGGATCCCTCTTTCCACAAACCTCAGGTCTAAGGGAATAATTTGAGCCTTTTCCAGCTGGCATCTCGAGCTGCACAAACCCAATGATTTGTTGGTACCTTGAAGGGTTTATTCAGAAAGATTCTGGCTCTGTCCGTTCCCCAGAGCCTCCCGTGTGTTTGGGGTAAATCTGCTTTTCCTTGGGGCTTTGGGCTCCTGAAACCACGACAGAAGGATCAGAAGAAAATCACAAAAACCTTCCTGTGGTAAAATGTTCTCTCAGGGGTCATAGAAACCCCCTGCAAACTTCTCCACCTTCTCTTTGCAGAGATGGATCGAGCCATGGGAGGGGGATTTGAGAGGGAGTTTGGAAGAAACGAGATGGGAATGTCCCGGAGTTTTGGAGAGACCTTGGAGAGGGGAATAGGTGAGTGCAGTAAATGAAATCCATTTCCTGCCTGCTGTTCATCCCTGAACTCACAAAAATTATGGGGGTGACACAGATTAAAAAACTAGATTTTAGATCTGCTGTAGGAATTTGCTGTCTGGCTTTGAAATGCTGCTGGGAGGTTATTTTTTGTCAGTGGAAACAAAATCCTACTTCTTCTGCTGCCTGTATCACATTTCACTTCTGAGCATGTTCCCTGGAAACGTTGGACAATCCCAGTAATGAAACTGCAGAATTTCTGGAGCAAAGCTGAACCTTAAACACCTCTAAGCAGATAGAGCTACCCCATCAATTTCCAGATTTAATTTGGTTTAATGACCAAACCACAGCATTTCAGAATCAAGGGAACCATTCCCTGTGTCCAGTCCCTTTCCCTCAATATCTTCAGGGCCTCTGAGCTCTCCCTGGATCCTTCTCCTCTCCAGGTGAGCAGCCCCCAGCTCTCCCAGCCTGGCTGTGGAGCAGCTCCGGGGCCTCCTCTGGATTCTCCAGCAGCTCCACGTCCTTATTTTGGACTCTCAGTGCTGCAGGGTTTGACCTGAACATCCCGGAGCTCTGAGTGAAGGGCACGGATCCCATCAGAGCTGCTCAGGTTTCTCATCCTGTTCGTGTTGTGCGTTTCAGGTGGAGGGAACGCCAGCATCCCTGGCATCGAGAGGATGGCGCCGGGCATGGAGCGCATGGGCTCGGGCATGGAGCGCATCCCGGCGGGCATGGGGCACGGCATGGAGCGCGTGGGCTCCGACATCGACAGGATGGGGCTGGTGCTGGACCGCATGGGCTCCAACGTGGAGAGGATGGGCTCGGGCATGGAGCGCATGGCCCCGCTGGGCATCGACCACCTGGCGCCCAACCTGGAGCGCATGGGGCCCGGCATGGAGCGCATGGGCTCCGGCATGGAGCGCATGGGCTCGGGCATCGGCTTCCCCATGGAGCGCATGGGAGCGGCCATGGAGCGCGTGGGCGGAGCCATGGACAGGATGGGCTCGGGCGTGGAGCGCATGGGGGCGGGCATGGATAGGATGGGCATCGGCCTGGAGCGCATGGTGCCCGCGGGGATGGGCGCGGGGATGGGCCAGGTGATGGAGAGGATGCCCGCGGGGCTGGAGCGCATCCCGGGCCCGCCCATGGACAGGATCGGGATAGAGAGGATGGGGGCGGCGCCCATGGACAGGATGGGCCTGGAGCGCATCGGGGCCACCAACATGGAGAGGATGGGGCCGCCCATGGGGCAGGGCATGGGGGCCGGCATCGAGCGCATGGGGCTGGCCATGGGCAGCAACTTCGAGAGGCCCATGGATATGGAGAGGGGCAACTTTGCAGGGAATTTTGCAGGGTCCCTGGGAGGAGCAGGAGGCCCTGCAGCCGGCGTGGCCCGGAAAGCCTGTCAGATATTTGTGAGAAATGTGAGTACCTCTCCTGTCAGATATTTGTGAGAAATGGGAGTTCCCCTTGTTCCCATTCCTGCCCTTTCCCACCCCTCCCTTCACACCCATGGCATTCATTGTCCCTGCTGTGTTGATCTCATCCAAGCTCAGTTTCCAGTCACAGTCTCATACTGGATGCTGCCACATTTTGGGGGAGTTGGAGCCATTTCCTTACCAGGAGAAGAGCTCCTGGCTGACCACAATCCCATGGTTTTATGGCAGTGGCTGTTCTGGGATGGGTTCCAGTTTTGGGGAGCTGGGGGTGCCTACAGGTTGTTCAGCACAGCCTCAGTAATGGTTTATTCCTCTCTTCCCACAGCTGCCTTTTGATTTTACATGGAAAATGCTGAAAGATAAATTCAATGAATGTGGTGAGTAGTTTTTCCTCACTCTGAGGAATGAATATGAATAATGGTCAGATGGGGAAGGAATTGCTGGCTGGGAGGGTGGGGACACCCTGGAATGGAGTTCCCAGAGCAGCTGTGGCTGCCCCTGGATCCTTGGAAGTGTCCAAGGCCAGGCTGGACAGGGCTTGTTGCAGCCTGGGACAGCAGGAGGTGGCCCTGGGTGGCACTGGATGCTCTCTGAGGTCTCTCCTGGCTCAGACCATTCCAGGATTCCATGGGAGCCAAGCCCAGCCTTGGCTGTGAGGTGGAGCCTGCACTGACCCTCCGGACAGGGCTCTGCTCCCTCCACATCCTGGTGCTGCTGCTTGAGCTGGGTTAAATCCCCCTCCTGTCCAACAGCACCTGAGCCAGCTCCTCCCAGAGCTCCGAGTGCCACAGGCAGGATGGGGACAGTCCTTGGGCTGCAGATTTGGGACTGGATGGAGAGTGGCTGAAATGCCAAAGGCAGGATGGGGAGCAGACTTCGGGATGTAGATTTGGGACTGGATGGAGAGTGGATAGAGTAGCAAAGCCAAGGTGGGAGAGCACCTTTAGGTGCAAATTTGTGACTGGATGGAAAGGGCCAAAGGCAGAGTGGGGAGCACTTTGGGATGCAGATTTGGGACTGGATGGAGGAGTGCAGGAGTGCCAAAGGCAGGGTGGGAGGAACACCTTGAGGTGCAGATTCGGGACTGGCTGGAGCACTCAGGTCTCTCCCTGCCCTTCCCTAGGCCACGTGCTGTACGCTGACATCAAGATGGAGAACGGCAAGTCCAAGGGCTGCGGCGTGGTGCGGTTCGAGTCTCCGGAGGTGGCGGAGCGCGCCTGCCGCATGATGAACGGGCTGCAGCTGCGCGGCCGCGAGATCGACGTGCGGATCGACCGCAACGCCTGAGCCCCGCCCGCTGCCCTCCCCACCTCCTGCTGACTGGATGTAAAGCTGTTCAGCCCAACCCGGTTGCTTTCTGGAGTAATTTTAAGTCCTTTTTTTAACCGAGGGAGCCCCCGTTTTACTGGTTTTTTGCATTGGAACTGCCATGTGCACAATCTTTTTTTGTAGTTGTGGCATCTCGTTGACCTGACAGATGTAAACAGTCTGACTTTGATAATAAATGCAAGTTCAAGATTTCAGTCACAGCATCCTTTACTCTGCTTAAAACCCCTGCAACCTCCAGTTTGTCAAAATAACCAGCGTTCCTCTTGGTTTCTGTCAGAATCTCTTTAGGATGGCTCCAAGGGTGCAGGATCTTCCCTCTCCTCTATCCCACCCACTCCCAGCTCATTTTCTCTAGTGCAAATGCGGTCAAAAACCTCTTTTTTTCTCTCCTGGAGTGAGTGCGTGGCCCAGGCAGGTACGAAGCAAACACCTGCCACAGGCGAGAGGGGAGAGATTCCCCCTTTTCCTGCAGGAAACGCTTTGAACACCACAAATGCATCCGGTGTGTGGGGCACGGAGGGGCCCTGAGACAGCCCCGGTGAGATTGGGCCGGGTTTGGAGCGGTCCCGGTGAGGCCGGGCCGGGTTTGGAGCGGTCCCGGTGAGGCCGGGCCGGGTTTGGAGCGGTCCCGGTGAGATCGGGCCGCGTTTGGAGCGGTCCCGGTTCAGCCCCGCGGCTCCCGGTGAGATCGGGCCGGGTTTGGAGCGGTCCCGGTTCAGCCCCGCGGCTCCCGGTGGGTTCCGCCCGTTCCCGCCGTTCGCGGCCACGTGGCGCGGGCGGCGCGCGGCAGTGACGTCACGGCGCGGCGCCGCGCGAAGGTCACGGGGCGCGCGCGGGGCGATGGCGGCGGCCGGAGCGTGCCGGGTGAGCACCGGGACACCGGGACCGGGGACACCGCACCGGAACCGGCACCGGGGACACCGCACCGGAACCGGCACCGGGCGGAACGGGGCCTGCTCGGGCTGGGGACACACCGAGCGGGACAGCGGGGCCCAGCCCGGAGCCGCCGTTCCCTGCCGGCCCTCAGGGCCCCGGCGCTGGCAGCTCCCGGTGTGGGGACAGCGGGGACAGCGGGACCCGACCCCGCTCCGCTACTCCCGGAGCTGCTGAGGCTCCTCCAGCCAAACACTCCCGGTATTCCCGTAAAAGCAAATTCCCCGTGAACGGCGGGAGCTGCACACGGGGCGTCACCCTGAGCTCCCGCTCGTAGCACGAGGGGCTGGGTGGGATTTTTGTACCCAGAGTGAAACGAGAGGTTCGGGACTTCTGATCGGTCCGGGGTTTTTGCTCGGTCCGGGGTTTCTGCTCGGTTCGTGCCTTTGCTCCGGAGCTGCCAGGGCTCAGCCCTTTGGTTCCTGGCCCGAGACTCGGTGCTGTTCTTGAGCGAATACAGATTTTTTTAATGTTGGATTTCCCTGATTCTGCCCTGAGCTCAGCACTGACCCCTTCCAGAGCAGGAATCCGCAGGGGCAGCAGAAGAACCGTGCAGGGATTGTTCTGGGATCCTCCAGAGCTGGGAAGAAGTTGTGTTCGGAAGAGTTTTGCCAGAAAAACCCGTGTGCTTCTCACGTTTCAGCTCCAGGATGGATTTGTGCATTGCTGCTGTCCCAAATCCAGGTTCTGGGAGCTCTTGGGCGCTTCCCTGAGCTCCTCCTGTGTTTTTTTTTTCCTTGCAGAAATGTCTCCTCAGTGGGCTGTGGCTCCTTTCCAGGCGTTATCCCATCCCTGCCTTCCCCAGCAGTGCCCTGTACAGGATCAGCAGCCCTGCCCTGGGCACCTCCCAGGTTGGTCCCACCTGAATTTATTCCATTTCCATTTTTTAAGTGGAACTGAGGGAATTTTGGGGTGTCTGAGGTTGGATGGGGATGGAGTGAGATGGGATTTCAGATCCTTTCAACCCAGTCCATCCTGGGCTTCCATGAAATCCGTTGCACACGTGGCTCTTTGAAGGATCAGCTTTTCCAAGCAGATCCATTTTTTTCCAAAAGTGACCTTGAGCCCACCCTGCCTTGGACTCTCATGCTCCAATCCCATGGGATTCTCCAACATGGAATGGTTTTCTCCAGTCCAGATGCTACTCCTCGGGAGGAAGGAAAGGATTCATCTCAGGTTTTGTGGAGAACATCAAACAGGAATTAGCCAAAAACAAAGAGATGAAGGAAAGCATCAAAAAATTCCGGGATGAAGCAAAAAAGTTGGAGGAGTCGGATGCACTGCGGGAAGCGAGGAGGAAATATGTGAGTTCTGGAATGTTCCCTGCTTTATTGAGCAGCCCCTGAGTTTTTCCTGCTCTGAGTGGAAATTTCAATCCACAGTTGAGCTGTTCAGGAGAAGTTCTGCTTGGCTGGAAGCACTCAGTGCTAAACGGATGCCTCAGAATGTTTATTTGTTGGAATTTTTTTTTATTTTTTTGTTCTTAGTGGAAAGTCTTTCCAGCAGACACTTGGCTGCATTTCTGAGCAGATCAAATAATGAGGCATTAAATTGAGGATCAAATGTTTATTTTGCATTGCTCAGAGGGCTCTGAACATCATCATTTGCAAAGCTGAGCTGCTGCTGCTGACTCAGGCCATGAGCTCCTGAAATGTTGCTTTTTCTGCTCTCAATTCCAGCCTTAATGGATTGTGCTCCATCCAAACTGGGCTCGAGTCGTTTCTCTCTCCTGATTAATGTTCTTTCCCCCTAGAAAACCATTGAGTCTGAAACAGTGAAGACCTCAGAAGTGATTAAAAAGAAACTTGAAGAAATAACAGGGACGGTTAAAGAGGTACAAGGACCTTTCCTCAGGGCAGCTCTGCTGAAATTGTGCTTTTGGGGAGCTGGAATTGGCCTTGTTGGTGGCAGAGGTGATTCAGACCCTGGAGCTTTTAAAACCATTAATGAAATAATGGATTGAGTGTGGTCAGAGCAGACCCAGCCAGGGATTCCTCTGGGATTTGGGGGATGGAGAAGAGGGAGAGACCCCACCTGCAGCCCTGGGAGCCCCAAAATCAGGGCTGAGGAGAGCTGGGGGTGCTCACCTGGAGAGGAGAAGGATCCAGGGAGAGCTCAGAGCCCCTCCAGGGCCTGAAGGAGCTCCAGGAGAGCTGGAGAGGGACTGGGGACAATGCCTGGAGCTGGGATGACCTTTCAATTTTTGCCTTGCAGAGTTTGGACGAGGTCAGCAAGAGTGACCTGGGCAGGAAAATCAAGGAGGGCGTGGAGGAGGCAGCCAAGACAGCCAAGCAGTCAGCAGAGTCAGTGACCAGGGGAGGGGAGAAGCTGGGCAGGACTGCAGCCTTCAAAGCCATCTCCCAGGTCCTGCTCCCTGTGCTCTTTGTGCTGCAGAGCCTGGGCTTGGCTCTAGGGGGAGGCTGGGGGTGAAATCCAGCAGGAAAATCCCCCCCCCAGGAGTGCCAGGGCTGAGCTGCTCCTCCTGGCGAGCAGACAGGGTGAGAAATGCCTCTCCCCAGTGGGATTTCATCTTCCTTAAATCCTTCTTTTTTACAGGGAAATATCCAATATTTTATTGTCAAGCTGTGGCTGCCCCATCCCTGCGAGCGCACAGAGCGTTTTTTTTTTTTTTTTTTAATCTCTTCCCAAACCATCCCAGGAGGGATTTTTCAGCTTCTGGGAGAGCAATAAATCCACACTGACAGGGCTGTTTTCCTTTTCAGGGAGTGGAAAGTGTTAAGAAGGAGATAGATGAGAGCGTTTTGGGACAAACGGGTCCCTACAGGCGCCCGGAGCGGCTCCGGAAACGAACGGAATATTCTGGAGAGAGGATCAAGGAGCAGCGAGTGTTTGAGGCCAATGAGTACGTGGGGAATCCTCTAGGGGAGGGGAAATTTCTGTGTGTAATTGGATGGAAAAGCTCCAAACACGTCAGGGATTCAAATCCAGGAGTAGCTGGGCTTTGGGAGCGCATTCCCAGCGGGGCTTGGGGGGGGATCCTGAATTTTCCTGTGCTAAAAGTGGGAACTTCCAATTCTGAAGTTTCGAATTCTGAAGCTCAGATTGGATGTTCAGAGGTGAAATTCTGAGCTGAGCATTGTTTTGTGTTCAGTTTTAACTCCTTGCTGCTGGGTGAGGCTGAGCTCCTTTTTTCAGGGCTGCTTTGCTCCTCTGAGTCTGAGTTTTATTTGTCTGGTGCTTTATTTATCTGGAGTTCTGTTTATCTGATGTTTTATTTATCTGGTTTTTTATTTGTCTGGTGTTTTCATTTGTCTGGTGGATCATTTATAGGGCTATCATTTATGAGGCTGCAATTTATTTTATAATTTATGAGGCCATAATTTATCGTGTAATTGAGCTCATCATTTCTGTGCTGCCTCAGCCTCACTGATGCCAAGTGCTGCAGGGATATTCCTCAGGGTGTTGTCTGTATTTGTTACAAGTTAATTTTTTCCCAAATATCCCCATTTTATCCCTGTTTTCTGCCCTCTCTAGGGAGGCCATGGGCATGGTGCTGCATAAAGACTCCAAGTGGTACCAGCAGTGGAAAGATTTCAAGGACAACAACGTGGTTTTCAACAGTGAGTGCTCAGAGGGAGCAGCACATTCCCTTCCCTGGGAGCCTGGATCTGCTCCCATCTGTGCCTCCAGGGATGCAAATCCCAAATTCCCACCTTTCCCTGTGGGTTTGGGATGCTGGGAATGCTGTGAAGGGAGGGAGGCAGAGCTGGAAGCTCTGCAGCTTCTCCAGGCTGCTGCATGTGTGCTGCATGTGTGCTGCATGTGTGCTGCTCAGAGTGGGCTGAACCCCTGGATTTCCTGCTCCCCCCTGGAGCTGAACCCCTGGATTTCCTGCTCCCCACTCCTCAGTTTTGTTCTGGCACCAGGGAGAGGGAAAGCAGCTCTGCTCCTCCCCAGCTGGAGTTTAAAACAAGGAAAATCCTGAAAAAAATCCAGGCAGTTTCACACAAATTCCAAATTGGTGAAAGACTTGAAAACTCATGTGATCTCTCTGCAGTGTAAAGCTGACTTTTGGTATTATCTGAGGCTGTTTCTAGTCCCAGATATCCCAGAATTTAGGTTGGAAAAACCCTCCAGGACCATCGAGTCCGACCTGTCCCTGATTGTCACCCCAAGTGCCACCTGCAGGGATGGAGACTCCACCAGCTGGAGCAGCACTGCTCAGAATGAGCTTAATCCTGAATTTCCTCCTTCCACTGGATAAATTAACAGCCTTCCCAGAGGTGTTAATGCTGAGTGTTAGCAGAGGAAGAGTTACTCAGAGATCAGAGCATGGCAGGAAAACGGGGAGAAAAATGGGGAGAAAAACAGGGAGAAAAATGGGGAGGAAAATAGAGAGAAAGGGAGGAAAATGGGGACTAAAATGGGGAGAAAACCATCTGGCAGGTGGTTCCTGGCACTGAGCAAAGGCACTGAGGAGAGGCTGGGTCCTGCAGGTCGTTCCCTGGCCCTGAGCTCTCTGTTCCCTTGCAGGGTTCTTTGAGATGAAGATGAAATACGACGAGAGTGACAACGCCTTCATCCGAGCGTCCCGCGCTGTCACCGACCGCGTCACCGACCTCATCGGTACAGGGGACAGGGCAGAGCCCGGGGCCTGGCACTGAGCCTGGCACTGAGCCTGGCACTGAGCCTGAGCCTGGGACTGGGACTGAGCCTGGCACTGAGCCTGGCACTGAGCCTGGCACTGGCACTGGGACTGGGACTGAGCCTGGGACTGAGCCTGGCACTGGCACTTGGACTGGGACTGAGCCTGGGACTGAGCCTGGGACTGGGACTGAGCCTGGGACTGAGCCTGGGACTGGGGCTGGGACTGGGACTGAGCCTGGGACTGGGCCTGGGACTGAGCCTGTCACTGGGACTGACCCTGGGACTGAGCCTGACCCTGACCCTGATCCTGCTCAGCCCATAGCCCAGAGCCTGGGACTGACACTGAGCCTGAGTCTGAGCCTGAGCCTGGGACTGGGCCTGCCACTGAGCCTGAGCCTGATCCTGATCCTGATCCTAATCCTGATCCTGATCCTGATCCTGATCCTGACCCTGACCCTGATCCTGATCCTGCAGAGCCCAGAGCCTGGGACTGACCCTGAGCCTGAGCCTGATCCTGATCCTGCTGAACCCAAGAGCCCCTGGGGCTGCTCCTGATTCTGAGCCCAGAGCCCTGAGTCCTGCTCTTGCTGAGCCCAGAGCCCCTGCAACTGCTCCTGATCTTGCTCAGCCCTGAGCCCAGAGCCTGGAACTGCCCCAGATCCTGATCCTGCTGAGCCCAGAACCCTGCAGAGCCCAGAGCCCCTGGGGCTGCTCCTGGCACTGCAGAGCTCTGCAGGCTCTCCTGGATCAGGATCAGGGTGGGATCAATCTTTGGGATCCATCTCAGGTCTCAGCTCAAGGCTGGAGTCACTCCCAGGGTGACATCTCCTGCCTGTGCTGTCCCCAGAGCTGTGTCCCTGTGTGCTGGTGGCTGTGCCAGCCCCTCACTGAGCTCTTTGTGCAGGGGGTTTGTTCTCCAAGACCGAGATGTCCGAGGTGCTGACCGAGATCCTCAGGGTGGATCCCTCCTTTGACAAGGATCGTTTCCTGAAGCAGTGTGAGAGGGACATCATCCCCAACGTGCTGGAGGTGACAGCACCCCCTCCTTCCCTTCCTCTTTCCCTGGATTAGCCCATGGAAAATGTTTTTTTTTTTCACTTTTCCATTGCTGGGAGAGGATTTGCTTCTCTGGCTTCGCACAGAGCCTTGGGAAAGGAATTGGGTCCCACATTTAGGTTCAAACCATGGGGTAATAAATTAATGTTCTGGCCTGGAAAAAAATGAGGTGGGGTGTGGTTACTGTGCTGAAAAGAGAGGGAAAGGACAGCAACACACACGGGGCTCTTTGGGGAAAAAAACACAATTTATTGTACATCCAGCCCGGATTTAAAGTGTGTTAGTGCAGCCAGGACAGGACAGGAGCTCATTGGACAATTGGGAAAAACATCCTTGGGACAGCACCTCAGGATGTGTCCCACGGGAAAGACACCAGGGGTTAATGTTGGTGATGAATTCCACTCTGTTTGTCACCATGTTGTCACCCTGGGAGACTCCTCCCTAACTGAAGCTGCAGTCAGCTTGTCAGCCTGGGAATGGAGCTGAGAGTCAGGAGAAATCCAGGCCTGGAAAGAATTCCCAAGCTGGAATTCCCCAGCTCTGTCAATGTGTGTGTCCACAGTGGGGTCACAGGGGAGTGGGTGACAGCAAGGACAAGGGGAGGAATTTGGGATGTGCTCCTGGCTTCTGATCTGGGGTTTGGGAAGAGCAGCAGGCTGTGACAAACGGTTCAGTGCTCACAGGAGTGTCTGGAATTTGAGGTTTTTAGGGACTCAGAGTGATGAGAGCTGTGACTGTAAATGGATGTAGGTCCCTGTCACTGCAGCAGGAAAGACAGAGGGGATTTGGGATTTGAAACAGAGCAGGAATTGCTCTGAGACACTCGGGAGAGACTGGAAAAACTGGGGCTTGAGGAGCCAGATGTGGGATTCCTCTGTTCCTTCTGTGCCCTGAATGTTTCAGGGTGGAAATTTGCAGCTCTGCTCCTGCTCCTGTTTGATCCCAGGATTTCTGAGCCCTGGGAACTCTGCTGCCTCTGTGGCAGCTTGAGCAGGAAGATTTAATGGGAAGGTTCAGCTTGGAAGCTTAAAGAGAATTTAATTATCCCAAGGTTTATGTCCCTTGGCCTCAGCTCCTGTGTTTTTATAGAAATCCTTTTTGCTGTTCCCCTCTGCAGCTCCAGTTTATCCCCAGAGTCCCACAAAATGTGGGATTTAAGGTGTTTTGCTGCTGGAAGGGTTGATTGGTCTCATTTTGATATAGGAGGGCATTAAAATGTTCTCTGTGATTTTCCTCCTCAGGCTCTGATCTCTGGAGAGCTCGACATCCTCAAGGACTGGTGCTACGAGGCCGTGAGTGCAGCTCCCAAAATTTGGGATTCTCCCTTGAAAATGGGCTCATTCTTGGGGGGGGGGGGTTGTTGGAATTCAGGGAGGTGCTGAAATCAAAGCCTTTCCTGGCAGTGCTGCTGAGCTTTTATTTGGGTCTTCATTCCTCCAAAGTTACTGTGCTGTAAAATCCAAAATAATTCTGCTCTTCTGTTCAAGAGCTGAATTTCTCCAAGTGAATTAATTCCCTGTGCTGCTCCAACCACCAGAGGGCTGAGAGAGCCAAGTTTTTTCTTCAATTTTATAAATCCTGATGAGCTTTTTTTAATTTTTTTTTTTTTTTTTTTTTTGGTAACAATAATCCAGTCTGAAAGCAAAGAATCTTCCTTGCTTCCAGCAGCCTTGGGAATGACACCTTGGATTGCTCTGGAGGGAAGCAGAAGCTTCAGTTCAGTTTGTGAGACCAAAATCAAACATTCCCAAGGCAGCTGGAATTGGAAATGAAACTCCTGAGTCAAGAGCAATCAGTCAGATAAGCCAGGGGAGGAAATGGGAATTTTATCCCTGAGAATCCAGGGGATAAAAGCTCTTAATGGATCCCACAGGTGTTCCCATGGGGATTCTGGTCATTGAAATCCCTGCTTTTCTTATTTTTTCCCTATTTTTCCCTGCTTTTCCCTATTTCTTCCTGTTTTTCCCCATTTTTCCCTGCTTTTCCCTATTTTTTCTCTGTTTTTCCCTGTTTTTCTCTGGCTTTTCCCTATTTTTCCCTGTCTTTCCCTATTTTTCCCTATTTTTCCCTGCTTTTCCCTATTTTTCCCTGCTTTTCCCTGTTTTTCCCTGGTTCTCCTGCTCAGTCCAGTTGTGAATCCCTCAGCTCTCAGTTTCTCTCCCATTCTGCCCAGGAAAATTGGGATTTTCCATTGGGAATTTGATGAATCCCAAATCATTTGCTGCAGTTCTTTCATCCCTTCCTTCAACACATTTACCAAAAAAAAAAAAACCTTGATTCCTTTTCTTGTGGGTTTCTTTTTTGTGTTGTTTTTTTTTTTTTTTGTGGCTCTCTCCAAGGCAAAAATTCCTTTTTTTTTTTTTTTTTTTTTGACGGGGGTGGTGACAGAATAATTCCAAATAATTCTAAAAAAATTCCAAACAATTCCCAACCCACTTTTTTCCATCCCTCAGACCTACAGCCAGCTGGCCCATCCCATCCAGCAGGCCAAGGCCTTGGGGCTCCAATTCCACTCCAGGATCCTGGACATTGACAACCTCGATGTGAGTTCCCTTCCTTTGGGGGGGAGGAATTGAACTCCTGGGATCAGGAGGAGTTTGGGGGTTTTTTTTTAGGATCATGAGGATTGGGAAAATCCTTCAGGATCGTAAAATCGAATTTTCTTTTTGGTGGGTTGGAAATCTGGGGGTTTTATTTCTGCTCCTAGAGGGGAAATCCCAGTGCTGGAAGGGAAAATTCATATCTGGAAGGGAAAATCCCATTGCTGGAAGGGAAAATTCCAGTGCTTGAAGGGAAATCCCATTGCTGGAAGGGAAATTCCACAACTTGAAGGAAAATCCCACAACTGGAAGGGAAAATCCCACAACTGGAAGGGAAAATCCCATTGCTGGAAGGGAAATCCCATTGCTGGAAGGGAAATCCATTATTGAAAATATCTTGGAAATTGGGGTTGAGTGGAAAATTGTTTTTAAATTGGATGGGGCAGCTCCAGGGAGTTGAATTTTGGGATCAGGCACAGGAACGTTGCAGAGCTGCTGAGATCCCCTCAGGGAACAGGAAAAATCTCCCTATAAATACATTTATTCCTTTGTGACACAGCCCAGCCTCGTGCCTGTCCTGGTGCTGCTTCCTTTATTAGGGATAAAATAAAAACCCAGAATGTTTGGGAACATTTGAAAAAAAAAAAAAAAAAAAAAAAGGAGAATCCTGCTGTCCTCAGTGCCTGTGGCTGCTTTTGGGGCAGCACAAGCAGGAACTGCAGGGCTGGAGAGCAGCAGAGCATTCCCTGGCATTCCCACAAAAAAGAAAATAATAATAAAAAAAAAAGGGATGCAAGCAATTCCTCACAATGGGCAGGAAGAGAATTCTGAGTTTTTAAAAGAAAAAAAAAAAAAAAAAAGCTGAATTTCCACTCCTCTTGCATTCCAGTGAATAAAGTCTTTAAATATTTAATGGGAATAGAGGGGGAAAATCCTGGCAAACAAAAAGTTCTCACCTTGGAGTCTTTGTGGTGCAGTTTTTGTCTGGTTCAGAACAATTTCCTGGCAAAACCTGATTTAAAAGAGGAGAAAAGGCTCTGTTTGATCCTTGTGGGTCTCTTCCAGCTCAGGATGTTCCAATTCCAAGCATTTCCCTCAGAAAATTCCATTTTTTATTTTTTTTTGGAGAGCAGGTTATCTTTTGATTTTGCTTTCTAATTGGGAATAACAGAGCAAAGCTCGTTCCCATTTCCCAGATTTATGGACTTGGGAAAAGAATGAAAAAAAAAAATCCACGAGAGTTTGGGGGAAAACTTTGAAGTGCAGGTTCCCAAGGGTTTTTTTTTTTTTTTTTTATTGGAAATTTTTGGGGGAAATATCTTTTCCATGATACCTGAATTAATGGAATTGGGGTTTTTTCCATGGGGTTGTGTGTGCCTGCAGCTGGCCATGGGGAAGATGATGGAGCAGGGCCCTGTGCTGATCATCACCTTCCAGGCCCAGGTGGTGATGGTGATCAAAAACCACAAAGGGGAGGTGGTGGAAGGGGACCCGGTGAGTGGGGCCAGGGGCTGGGACAGATTTGGGGTCAGGGACACATTTGGGATCTGGGAATGTTTGGGGTCTGTCACAGTTTGGGGTCTGGGACAGTTTGGGGTCTGGGACACATTTGGGGTCTGGGAATGTTTGGGATCTGGGACAGATTTGGGGTCTGGGACAGTTTGAGGTCTGGCTCAGTTTGGGGTCTGGGACATATTTGGGATTTGGGGTCTGGGACAGGTTTGGGGTCTGGGACACATTTGGGGTCTGACAGTTTGGGGTCTGTCACAGTTTGGGGTCTAGGACAGATTTGGGGTCTGGGACAGTTTGAGGTCTGGCTCAGTTTGGGGTCTGGGAATATTTGGGGTCTGGGACAGGTTTGGAGTCTGGGACACATTTGGGATCTAGAACATGTTTGGGGTTTGAGAAATGTTTGGGATCAGGGACACGTTTGGGGTCTGGGGCACATTCGGGATCTGAGACACTTGTGGGATCTGGAACAGTTTGGGATCTTGGACAAGTTTGGGGTTTGAGACACATTTGGGATCAGGGACAGTTTTGGGATCAGGGACAGTTTTGGGATCAGGGACAGTTTGGAATCAGGGATAGTTTTGGGATCAGGGACAGTTTTGGGATCTCCCACTGCAGCCCCATTCCCATTCCCAGCTCACCCCGCTGGGTTTTCCTCCCCTCTCCCTCTGGCAAACAGGGTTGGCAGCAGAGTTGAGTCACTGGATGAAAAAAAATCCCAAATGTTCATTTTTATCTGCCCACACTCACCCGGGTGATTCCATGGAATTCCCATTCCCATATTCCCAGAGTTTGTGGCAGCAGCTGCACAGGGAGATTCCTGGATTTTATTCCCAGGTGTCTCTGTCCATCCTGTCCTGTGCTTCAGTGGCTCCATGTCACCTCCTGGGGACGTGGGGACAGGGCTGGAGCTGCCACTTCCCTGCACATTTCCCTTGGAATTAATTCAGGCATTTAACAAATATTGGCTTTTGCAGCCCTGGCCTTTGGTCCAGGCTGGAAAAATGGGATTTGTGTGAACGATGGGGCCCATCTGGGCTGATTTCACAGGCAGGGCAGGAAGAGCTGATCCAGTGATTCCCTGCACTCAATTCCTGCATTCCTGGGAGATAAATATTGATGGGATAATTATTGAACAGGATATCAAAGTCTGTTTGCTGTCGGGTTCCTCCAGAGCTGCAATAAATCAGAGAGAGGAATTAAAATTCTCCAGTGGAAGCCAAAGCTCAGCTTTAATCAAGTGCCTGGGGTGGGCTGGGATTGCTGAGCCACTCCTGGAAAATGGAACCAGAATGGGGAGGTTTGGGGAGAGGGGAGCCCCAAACCCCCAAAATTCCGGGGTTGGAAGGACCTGGAAGTGCCCTCAGCTGGCAGGTGAGGACACAGCAAGTGTCCCTGCCACTGGGATAACTGGGATAACTGGGATAATTGGGATTCTGGGTTAACTGGGATAACTAGGATAATTTGGATAACTAAGATAATTTGGATTCTGGGATAACTGGGATTCTGGGTTAACTGGGATAACTGGATTCTGGGAGTCTGGGACAACAGATAACTGGGATTACTGGGATAACTGGGATAACTAGGATAATTTGGATTCTGGGCTAACTGGGTTAACTGGGCTAATTGGGATAATTTGGATTCTGGGCTAACTGGGAGTCTGGGATTACTGGGGTAACTGGGTTAACTGGGATAATTTGGATTCTGAGATAACTGGGAGTCTGGGCTGACTGGGATTCTGGGACAACTGAGATAACTGGGATACTGGGCTGATTTGGATTCTGGGCTGACTGGGATCATTTGGATTCTGGGCTGACTGGGATCATTTGGATTCTGGGCTGACTGGGCTGATTTGGATTCTGGGCTGACTGGGATCATTTGGATTCTGGGCTAACTGGGATCATTTGGATTCTGGGCTGACTGGGATCATTTGGATTCTGGGCTGACTGGGATCATTTGGATCCTGGGCTGACAGGACAAGGTGCTGAGGATGCTCTACGTGTGGGCGCTGTGCCGGGACCAGGACGAGCTGAACCCCTACATGGCCTGGAGGCTGCTGGACATTTCCTCCTCCAGCACAGAGCAGGTGCTCTGAGCCTTTCCCAACCCTCTGGAAGCAGCTCCAGCCCGGAGCTCAGAGCTTGGGGATTTGGGGATGAGCTCCAGCTTGTCCCAACCCCTGAGGAACGGGGCTGTGTGTGTGGCATGGACGAGCGGCTGCTGGCGCTGCTTTGTCCTCCGGGAGTCACCCAGAGCTCCCCTTGCCACTTTCTGGTCCCTTTGGACATCCTGGAAAGGCCTTGGAGGGGCTCCTGGCTTCCAATCTGTGCCCAGGCTCCAGCCTCGTGTCCCCACCGTGTCTTTGCACTTTCCCAAACCAAATACAACCAGGACTTTGCACATGGAGGTGTTGGATGCTCAGGTTGGTGGTGGGATGGGGCTGAGCTTTCAATATCCAGGGCTGGGATTTGTTTATCCAGGGTTTGGCAGGGGCAGTGCTGTTGGTTCTGGCCACAAAGAGCCACAAGTGAATCCCTTGGGATGGTGGGGAGGGTGTGGGGCTGCTTTGGGAACACTGAATTCTTCCTGTCTCATTCCCAAGAGGAAAGTTGTGCTCCTTGCTCAGCTCTCAGGGCTTGTCTGCTCCTCATCCCTGCACAGATCCCAGTCCAGGAACAGAATTCTCCCCAGTTTGCTCCTGGGGGTGAGATCTCCTTTTAGGCCCAATCTGAAAAAAAAAAAAAAAAAAAAAAAAGAAAATCCCAAATCATGAAAATCATCCCCAAATTCAGGTTCCAGTGGCAGCGTTCAGTGGGGTTTGGGATTCTCTCCCTGCTGAGCTGCTTCCCTCTGGGAGGAAGAGCAGGAGGAAGAGTCTGAGGGGAGCAGGAGCTGCAGATTTGGGATTTGAGCCAGGGCTGAGGCACCTCCTGCCCCCTGCCCATGGAAAGGGAGGTTGGGAAAGGTCTGGAAGAGGAAATCCAGGGATTGCTGTGGTGCTGAGGGTGAGGCAGGACAGCCCTGCCCTGCCAAGGTGATTAAAGAGAATAATTGCAGTTCCTCCTTCTCTCCTGAGCTTTGAACATCCCTGGGATCTCCCCACAGCCCTGGGCTTGGACTTTTCCTTGGGATGTGTCAGCTCCAGCAGCAGGGGCTGCCCTGGAGCATTCCCAGGGTTTGGGGATGCCACATTCCCTGTTGGGATCCCCCGAGGATGGGCTGAGGGTGGGATGTGGGTCACAACCCCCCAGGGATGCTCCAGGCTGGGACAGGGTCCTGGAGCACCAGGAGAGGCTGAGGGAGCTGGGAAGGGGCTCAGGATGAGAAAAAGGAGGCTCGGGGGGGACATTTGGGCTCTGCACAACTCCCAGACAGGAGGGGACAGCCGGGGAGGGTCGGGCTGTGCCCCCAGGGGACAAGAGGACAGGAGGGAACAGCCTCAGGCCGGGCCAGGGGAGGTTTAGGTTGGATATTGGGAAAATTCCATCATGGAAAGGGTGGTAAAACCTTGGCACAGCTGCCCTGGGCAGGGATGGAGTCGCCACCCCTGGAGGGATTTAAAATCCGCAGGGAGGTGGCATTTGGGGACGGAGTTTGGTGGCCCCCGGTGGTGTTTGCAGCCCTGCTGATGGCACTGCCAGCCCTGCCCAGCTCCGTGCCCATCCCCGGGATGTCTCCAGGGAAGCGGGGTTGCCATGGGGATGGGGATGGTGGGGATGGTGACTCAGCTGCTCCCTGCCAGGCTCTGACATCCCGTGGGCTGTTCCCACCCCGGCGTTGGGGGGCTCGGAGCCCCCACATCCCCCCCCCCCCCCCCCAGCCTTTGCCAGGCACTGCCCGGGCTCCAGGGGCTGCTCTGGGAATTCACTCCCCACCCTCCAGGGAAGGCTGGGAATGAGCTGAAGCTTTTGGCCCTTCCCAGCCCACCCCATCCCGGGGTTCTGTGGTTCCTGAGCTGTCCCTTGGGCCATCCCTCACGGTTACCCCAAAGCACTCGGGGCTTTTTCCCCCAGCCCTGCCCCGAGGGTTTGTTGAGGCATTTCCCAGCTCCCCGCTGGATTTGGGTGGGATGTGATGGTCAGGGTGGCTCTGGGCCCGTCCCCTGTGGTCCCTCAGTGCTCTTTGCTCCTCTGTTCCTCCCTCCAATGCATTTTTTAGGGATGCAGCCCCTGCTGCCAGGTGAAATTGTCCTCCCTGGGCCTTTCTGGCACGGGGTCTCTTCTTTCCAGCCTTTAGCACACAAAACATCTCTGCCAAATGACAGCTCCAGGGGAAGAGCTGTGCCAAGCCAGGAGCACCAACCTCCTTCAAGAACAATTCATTAGAGGGGGGTGGATTTTTTGAATGAGGTGTTTTTCATCTGGGAAGGGAGCTGGGACAGATCCATGGAGCAGCAGCCTCTTGTGCTGCCTCTCCAGAGCTCAGCTCCTCTGCCAAAGCCTCGGAGATTTTTTATTTTTTTTTTGGTTTGGTTTTTTTTTTTGGTGGTGAATGATTCCAAAATGATTCCTCTCCTGTCTCAGATCAGCTCCAAGAGCTGTGAGTTCTCCCTGGAGCTGCTGGCAGGAGCGGGGGCTCTGTCAGGCTCGGGGGAGGGATGAGTTACTGAGGGCTGTGGGGATTCTTCTGGCTCTGATTATTCCTGCCAATTCAAAGAAATAAATAAAGCTTCATTAAGGCAAAAAGCCTTAGAGAACGCTTCTCCCCACACTTCCCCACGGAGCACGGGGAGGAAATTCCAATTGGGAAGGTTCTGCCCCATCCCTGGAGGGGTCCAAGTGTTGGACAGGGCTTGGAGCCACCTGGGCAAGTTGGGAAGGGGGAATGGGGTGGGATTGGACGGGCTTTGGGATCCTTCCGAGCCAAGGCAGTCCCTGATTCCCTGGATCAGCCCCTGGAGGTGCAGAGTCACCACCGGGAGCACCTTGGGGACCTGGAGCAGCTCCGGGAAAGAAAAATCAGGAAAAGAAAATCCCGAAGCTCCAAATGGCAGAGCTGGGCCGGACAGAGCCCTGCAGAGATTTATTTTCCAAACATCCCCCGGGACTGGCTGGATCCCCTGGAGAAGGATCCTGACACGGCATCCCCACTCCAGAGGGACTGGAGCCAGTGGCTGTCACCCCACAAAGCTTCGGGGGAGCTCTGGGCAGTGTCCCAGCAAGCCAGGGCTGGAAAATCCCAGGAATCCCACAGGGAGATGGGATCCAACACCTCCGTGCCATCCCTTAAAAGCCAATCCCGATTCCAGGAGCGTTTGGGATGGCTGGAATTCCAAACAGCCCTGGGGAGGGAAATGACCACGGGCTAAGGGATGGATCCATTGATTTTATTCTGTCCTTGATCACGATCTCGCCTTTCCCTGGGATGTTTTCGGCTGAGGTGCTTTTTCAAACAGCTTTAATTCGTTTTTCCCTCGGCTGCTGCATTGCTGCTAATTGGGAACTGGGACTATCTGACAGGATTTACATAGATTTTGAAACGGGAAAGGAATAACTTCCAAAAATACCTCCCTTTTTAAACGCAAATGCAGCAGGAACTTCATGGAACCATTTTCTTAAAATACCCTGAAAATCCGCCGTGATTTTGATGGATCCTTTCTGCCGGGGCGAGGTTTGCTCTGGGAAAGGAAGGATCCGAACATCCCGGCAGGCTCTGAGCTCTGACCGCTGCCCGGACCCTCCCCGCATGGCCGGCTCTCCCCGGGAACTGAGGCTCGGAATTCCCGGGAATACAAACTCAGAATTCCATGGGAGCACAGGCTCAGAATTCCCAGAACACAGGCTCAGAATTCCCGGGAATACAAACTCAGAATTCCATGGGAGCACAGGCTCAGAATTCCCGGGAATACAAACTCAGAATTCCTTGGGAACACGTGCCCTGCGGGCCCCCGAGCCCATCCCATGAGGTCTCTCCTTGTGGGATTTGCTCTGATCCCATGGGATGGGATCTCTCCTTTCTGTTCTGATCCCATGGGATGGGATCTCTCCTTTTTGCTCCAATTCCATGGGATGGGATCTCTCCTTTTTGCTCCCATCCCATCCCATGGGATCTCTCTCTCCTTTTTGCTCCCATCCCATCCCATGGGATCTCTCTCTCCTTTTTGCTCCCAATCCCATGGGATCTCTCTCTCCTTTTTGCTCCCAATCCCATGGGATCTCTCTCTCCTTTTTGCTCCGATCCCATGGGATCTCTCTCTCCTTTTTGCTCCCAATCCCATGGGATCTCTCTCTCCTTTTTGCTCCCATCCCATGGGATGCAGGGGGGACCTGCCCTGGCAGGGATGAGCCCCGCGGTCTCCATTGGCACCGGCACGTCCGAGTTCCCCGGGATCGTCTGCCACGAGCTCCCGTAGCCATGGAGACACCGAAGCCGCGCACAGCAACACTTTTCCAGGCGGTTTTTTCCCTTTTTTTTTTTTCCCCCCGCCAGCCTCCTCAAGTCTGTTGTGCCCACAGCAAGGGCTGGTAATTTTCAGGGAATAGTGGAATTTTCTTTGGAGTGTCAGGTGAGAGCCCTGGCAGAGTTTATCCTTGCTCTGCCCATCTCCAATCTACATGGATCCTTGTGGGATGGGGCATCTCTGCTCCAGAGCCAGGCTGGGAGAGCTGGGAATGTTCACCTGGGGAAGAGAAGCATCCAGGGAGAGCTCAGAGCTCCTTCCAGGGCCTAAAGGGGCTCCAGGAGAGCTGGGGAGGGACTGGGCACAAGGGGTGGAGGGAAAATAAAATCACCCTCTGCTCGGCACGATGGGATGGGCAGGAGGGGATGGGAAGGATGGGATGGGAAGGATGGGATGGGCAGGAGGGGATGGGAAGGATGCCGGGCACAAGCAGCAGCAGTGCTGGAATTCCAAGCTGTCATTTGGAAAGGATCTTGGCCAAAAAAAAATCCCGTGGGGCCTGGATCCCCCCTGTCTGTCCCAGCACGGGGCTGCTCCAAGGCTCTGTCCCCTTCCCGGCACCCCCACGGCCTCTCCTGTCCCCCACATCCCCGGGGCCACTCCCATGGGTGCCCCTGCAGCCACCTGGACCCCCCAGTCCCGAATTTCCACAGCATTTCCCATGGCTCTGCTCCTCCCTGCGTACCCAGGGTCCTCCTGCAGGATCACACCCACTGCAGCCCCCTGTCCCTGTGCTGTCACCTCCCCGGGGGTCCCCCAGCACATTCCTCGGCGTCTCCGCCACGAAAGCGCAGCCCCTGCACCCCCAGGGCACCACATCCCTAAAATCCCCCCCAAAGTACCCCATCCCTAAAAACCCCCAGGGAACCCCATCCCTAAACCCCCCCAAGGTACCACAACCCTAAACCCCCCCCCAGGGTACCCCATCCCTAAAATCCCCCCAGGGCACCACATCCCTAAAATCCCCCCAAGGCACCACATCCCTAAAATCCCCCCCAGGGCACCCCATCCCTAAAATCCCCCCAGGGCACCCCATCCCTGCATTTCCCCACTCCACCTGTATCCCTGGGTTACCACACCCCTAAAATCCCCCCCAGGGTCGCACCTCCCCCCCGCATCCCACGCACCTTTCCGCATCCCCACGCTCTCCCATCCCCCCTCTCCCACCTTCCCGCAGCCCCGCGTGTTTCCCACCCCCTCCCGCCTCCTCCCAGCCGCTGCATCCCCCCCCCCAAGCCGGGTACCACACCCCCGCATCCTCCATCTCCCGCATCCCTCCCCACCCTCCGCATCCCCGCACCCCACGCGTCCCTCCCTCCATCCCTCCCTCCCCACCCCTCTCTCCGCCCCCCCCTCTCGCAGCTCCCCCCGCCTCCCGCAGCCCAATCAGGGCCGCTCGGAGGAATTCAAACCCCGGCCCCGCAAGCGCCGGCGGCGGCTCCGCTCCGCTCCCCGAGCCGGGAAAGCGGCGCCGTGGAGCGGCCGGGAACGGCGGCGGCACCGGGAGCGGGGCCGGTCCGGATGGGCTCGGGGAGCGGCGGGGCGGGCGCGGCCCCAGCCCGCAGCCCGGAGCTCAGGTGAGAGGGGAGGAACCGGGAGAAACCGGGGAGAACCGGGAAAGTTTGGCTGCACCGGGCACCGCCCGCCCGCGGCTCCGCAGGGGCGGTGCGGGATGCGGGGACTCCGCTCCCGGTGCCTATCCCGGTGCCACTCCCGGTACCGGCTACCCCCGGCCCCGGGTGGGCTCCCTGAGGGGTCGGGGGGTCCGGACAGGTTCGGTATCCCCGGGCTCGGGGTGCGCCCGGGGGTCTGTGACAGCCTGGGGTGGGCGGAGAGCGAAAAAAAGGGCGAATTTTGGAAGAAATATCGCTGCTAGATAAAATCTGGGATGGGCATTTTAGGGAAGAAGAAGTGGAAAACAAGGAATTCCTGCAGCTGCTGCAAAGCTGCCGATTTTGGGGGGGCGGCTGCCGAAACCCCCAAGTGCTGAGGGGCTTTGGGGGTGCCCAGCCCGGGTCTGGGAGACGGGGGAGGGGCGGCTTCGGGAAACTTTGGGATGAATCGGAGCTGCTTTGTCCCTGCCGGAGCCGGGGGTCCGTGCGGGAGCCGGGGGGATCCCGCAGGACCCCGGGACAAAAGGCTGAGCCACGGAGCTGCCCCTTGGAGGAACCGGGGGCGTTTCGCTCTCAGCCCCCCGGAGCTGCGGGAGCTTTCCGGGAGATCCGGGCAGCCCTGCCCGGGCACAGAGAATCCGGCGAGTCTGGGCTCGCTGGAAGCAGTTTTTGGTGCAGAGCCTCGTGGTGAACATGAGATGAAGCTCCGGCAGTGCCGGGGTGGGATTGGCGGAGATTTGGGGCTCCCCAGGACCTGAGCCCCATCCCCTCCTCCCTGCCCGTTCCCAGGGGGGCTCTGCCTCCTCCCAGCCGCTGTTCTTGGGCAGGAACGTGCTCAGGGCGGAGGAGCTGCTGCTCCGGGCTGGTTCTGGGGGTGCTGGGCAGGGCTGGGCGTGGGACAGGAGCTGGGAATGGTTTTGGTGGCGAAGGGACGCGGTGGGAGCAGGGTCTGGCTGGCTGCGGGTGGCAGCTGCTCCTGGCAGTGCCAGGATCTTTGGGCGAGGCTCTGTTTTCCCTGAGCAGCCCCTGGGAAGCTGCCGGGGAATTTGCTCGGGGTCTCCCCCCACGGCTCCGGCGTCAGGAGGGGAAGGGAGAGAGGGGAGATCATCCCTGGAAACTGCACGGGAGTGGCGTGGGTGGAACCCCCCCGGGCTGCAAATCCCCCCGGGAAGGATGGAAGGACACGAGGACAGGGCCTCGTGCCAAGGTATTAGGTTGGATATTTAGAATTTCAGTGTTCAGGCAGTGGCACTGGGCGAGTCCCCATCCCTGCAGGGCTTTGAAGGGATGTGGCACTTGGGGACAGGGGTCAGCGGTGGCCTGGGCACTGCTGGGAATGGGCTCGATCATCCTGGGGGGGCTTCTCCGATGTAAACAATGCCCTGATCTCGTGATCTGGGGCAGCTCCAGGGCCACCAGCAGCTCCTGCTGTCCCCAAGGCTCCATCCACCTGTTGCAGGTGGCCCTGGCCGGGCGGGTCCCCGCTGTCCCCGCGGCTCTCCCGCTGCCAGGGAAATCTGCTCCGTGCCCCCCGCAGCCACCGGGGCCGGGGCAGCGTTCCCGGGGCACAGCGGGACGGAGCGGGCAGTGCCCAACCCGTGCCCAGCCCGTGCCAGGCCCGGCCGGGGCCGTGGGCGGCTGCAGGAAAAACCGGAGCTTGGAGCGGCAGCATCGGCTCGACAGCTCCGCGTGACACGGGGGACAGGAGCGGTGACAGCAGCGGGTGGCAGGAGAGGGTGACAGGAACAGTGACAGGAGCGGTGACAGCAGCGGGTGACACCCTCGGGCTCGTGGCGCTGAACTCTCTGGAATTGCTGCCGTAAATCCCGAGCCGCGCTTTGGGAGCCGCTGCTGGGCTGGGCTGGGGCTGCTCTGGCTCCAAACATTCCCCACAAAATGCGATTGATGGATCGGAGAGCCCTGAAGGGGAACTTGAGGGACGTGAGGCTGCGGCTGCAGCCCGGGGCGGGGCGTTAAACCCGGGATTAAAGGAATAATCATGGATGGGGAGGGAAATGCGGGACGGGGGGGGACTCCAGGGTGTGGGGCCAGGGATGGGAAACTGGGATTTAGAGAGGAGCTGGAACCTGCAGGGAGAAGCTGTGGAGACCCAGAGAGAGGGACCTGGAGTGGGTCTGGAATTGTTGATTGTGATGGAATTGCGATCAGAGCACAGAGGGATTTTTGCGTCCTCCCAACCCTTGTGTGGCTTCCCCTTGCTGTCCTGGCAGGGCTCGGTGCCCACCGTGCCTCTACATCCCAACCACCCAGGCAGAACCTCCTTCAGGGAGGATTTTTGGAATCCAAACCTTCCTCGGGAAGCGCGTTTGGCTTCTGCTGGAGTTCCCCTGTGCATGGGAATGGTTCGGAGCAGAGATCCCCGAGCCCAAAGGAGAGCAACAGCTCAGGGTCATGGAGAGGAACAAAGTCCTGGGAGCTCCCAAAGAGGCCGGGCAGGAGTTGCTGGATCCTCTTCCAGCCTGGAATGGCTCTGGAGGGGCTCGGAGCAGCCTGGGATAGTGGGGACCCCTGAGGTCCCTCCCAGCCCATTCCATGATCCCACAATTCCCTTCGGAGTGGGCAGAGGTGGCTTTGCCATCCCGCCCTCGCTGTCCCCACGTTCCTGCTTGCCCAGCTCGGGGGGACGAGGATCCCCTGGAATGGGAGAGCTCTTGGAATTCAGCTGGAAAATCCTTGGAGCTGCCCGGGGTGGGGAGGGCTCCTCATCCCGGAGACTCCTGTGCCTGAATTGGCGGGATCTCCCGCAGCCCCTCTGCATTGCAGGGCTGGGAGTTTGTCTTTAATTGTGCCGGGCTGTGCTAACGAAGGGATTAAGGCCTGGAAGGGTGAGCGGTGCCGGCCAAATTCCCCTCCCTGCTCCAAGGACTCGCGTTTTGTAACTCTCCTTTCATTCCTTCATCCCTGCCTGGAGCATCCCACACTGGGATCCAGATCTGAGCCACGTGTCCCCTGCAGCCACTGAACCTTCCCAAGGGCTGAGGGAGCTCCTGGATGGATCGGGGCATTCCCTTCCCCTGGATTCCAGCAGGGATCGGGGTGGGCTCCAGGGCTGGATGTGTCCCTGTGGAAGGGGGATCTTTGCTGGATCCCATGGAGCTGCTCCATCCATGGGATTTGGGATCCAGGGGATCTGGGATTCTCCCTTTCCCAGTTCAGGAGGGCGTGGGAGGCGCCCAAGGCTCCTCCAGGAAAGGAGGGGTTGGAACCGGAGCTGCTGCCAGGGCTTGGAATAAACGCCTGGATTCTCCTGAGCGGGACAGGGGGATCAGGAACATTCCCTGAGAGTGGCAGAGAGAGAGAGAACCTTGTCCCCAAGGGAACTCCTGTCCTGCCCTGGCTCGGGGCAGACACGGCCCCGCTGTCCCTGGAGCGGGATTGCAGCCGGAGCAGCCGCCGGGCTCGGCTGCCAAGGTGCTTCCAGGAATCCTCTCTCCACTGGGGCATGGCAGGGACACAAGTCAGGCGCTGATGGAGAGTGCTTGGCACTGGCATGGCACAGAGTGTCCTGGCACAGGGCGGGGACAGGCAGGACCAGCCTGGGATCCTGGCACGGGGCCGGAGCCTGAATCCACAGGAGCTGCAGCCGGAGCTGGGGGCGGCCGAGACACGAATCCCCCGGGGCAGGACTGGGCTCCAGCTGCAGAGGGACAATCCTGTCCCCCTGTCCATCCCCGCCTGGCACTGGGGGAGAGGAAAGGTTCCAGCAGAGGGATGAGAGGATTTGGGGTCGGGTTCTGGGGATGCTCCTTCCCTCCAGCTCTGTCCTGTGTGTGTCACTCATCCCAACCCAGCCCAGACATTCCTGGCTCTGGGGAAGCCATGGAGGAGCCTCTGGCTGAGGAGAGAGATGGGGATGGGCCAGGGGGCCGAGCTGGGATCCAGGGGGCCCTGCTGGGATCGGGGGGACCCTGCTGGGATCCGGACCCTGCTGGGTCTGTGGCCATTCCTGGTTTCCCAAATCCTGCCCATCCCACAGCTTTTCCCACCTCCAGCACATCCCTGGAGCAGGGTCTGGATCTCAGATCCCTGAAGCTCAGGGCAGCCCCTCTGATCCCCCAGCAGCTCCCAGTTCCTTTCCCTGCCCGGTTTGCTCCAAATTCTGGGAGCTGTGGCCAGATTTGATCAGAACCTTCCCTGAGGGAGGCAGGAATGGGATCCCCCCGGCTCCCTGCAGCTCCGAGCCTCCCGAGGGTGGATAAAATCCCTGGGAGTTCGCAGCATGGGAACGGCATCGATTTCCGGGAGCTGAGCCCTGGCCCTGCCATCGATCTGCATTTTTATCAGCTCATCTCGGTGACGGGAGAGGCTTTGGCACTGCGGGGGAGGAGGAGGAGGAAGAGGAAGAGGAGGAGGAGCAGCTCTGCCCTGGGGGTGCTGCTGGTGGTCCCTCAGCTCCTCAGGTCTCCTGCCCGGTCCTGCAAAGCTTGGAGGGATGGAAGGAACGAGGGATTCAGGGATAGAAGAAAGGATAAAGGGATGAGGGATGGAAGGAATGAGGGATTCAGGGATGGAGAGGTGGAGGGAGTGAGGGATTGTCCCTAAACCAGGACAGGGATGCAGGGATGGATGGAATGAGGGATGGATGGAATGAGGGATGGAAGGAATCGGGGGATTCAGGGATGGAAGAAAGGAGGGATAAAGGGATGAGGGATGGAAAGAATCAGGAATTCAGGGCTGCAGGAATGGAAGGATTCAGGGATTCAGGGACATTCTCCAGGTTCAAGTGCTCCCCAGGGAGAGGCTGGGACACTTGTCGTGCTTTGGGAAGGACATGGACCAAATCCAGCAAGGCTTCACTTTCCCTCTTCTCCTCCCTCTCCTGCTCCTGTTTGTGTCCGATCTGGGTGGGTGGAGGGGCTGAACAATTCCAGAGAATTCCCGGGGCTGGGGTTCGCTCTTGTTTCCTCTGGAATTCCTTGATGACAACCACCAGCCCTTGGAAAAATCCATTTTTCCTTGGATTTACGGGTGTGTGGGGATGCTGGGTGGGGTTCACTGGGCATTCCCAGGGCAGGGAAAGCTCCGGCCCTGCCTCCTCCTCCTCCTCCTCCATCCTAGGCTGAATTCCTGCTTGAACCTTTCCTGGTCACAGAGCCCAGACGCGGATTTGGGAGCGTTCCCCCCTGCTCAGCCTTTGCCGCATTCCCAATCCCGGTTTTTTTGGGGGGCTCGGAGCAGCCTGGCACAGCAGGAGGTGTCCAGGGCTGGCTCTGGATGGGCTTTAAGGTCCCTCCAACCCATCCTGGAATTCTGTGACAGGAGCAGAGCTGGCATTGACCATCCCGCTCTCGAGCTTTTCCAGCCCGGATTATTTTGGGGGAATTCAGCTCCGTGATCCACACAAAGCCTCGGCCGCTGCTCCGGGTGTCGCTGCACGTGGAGGGCGGCTCCAAACAAACCCAGGAACGATTAAAAATCCCTCAATTGCAGCACCGGAGTTCCTGGGAGCTGAATCTTTGCCCATTTGCTCAATAATTCATGGCAGAGCCCGGTAATTAAATGCTAAAGACCCGATTTGCCTGGCATTGTTTGCAATTCCATTGCTGCTTGAATGCGAGAAATTACCGAGTCATTTAATTGGTAATTAAAAGTAATGATTGCTTCCCATGCTCCAGGAATTACTCAGCATTTCTGGGGTTGTTTGCACACAGCAGAAACACCCTCCTTGTTTTCCAGGCTGATTTTTCCTGTAAACTGATCCCTGGATTTGTGCTGAGGGAAGCCTCGAGCTGCCCCATCCTCTTTTATTGGCTCATAAAAGCCAGGGAAAAAAAAAATGCAAATTAACCAAATGAGGCTGCCCGTGGGAAACGCCCGGGTTTGATCCCTGTCCCCCTTCCCGGGCTCTCCCCCTGGATGTGCGGGTTTTGGGGGGAGTTTGGGATGTCCGGGTGCTTTTGGGGCTGGGTTTGGGAGTTTGGATAAGGGAACGTGGCTGTATTTATAAATATTCCACAATTCCTGACAGGAGGAAATCGGGATCTGCTCCCAGGCAACGACAGGACAAGAGGGAACGGCCTCGAGTTGTGCCAGGGGTGTTTTTAAATTGGATATTGGGAAAATTCCTCCATGGAAACGTGGGGCAGGGGGAGTCCCCATCCCTGGGAGTGCCCAAGGCCGGGGCTGGATGGGGTCTGGGGACAGTGCCAGTGTCCCTGACCGTGGCCCTGCATGGGTTTTAGGTTTTTCCAACCCAAACCATGCCACGATTCTGGAATTTCGCAATTCTCTCCAGTTCTGATCTTGGGAAGGGTCCTTAAATGGGGCAGCTCCCTGCTCCGGGAATGGATTCCCAGACAAAGCCGGGATGTGATGATTGATTGAAATGGAGAACTGGGATCGGGTCCGTGCAGATCCCGAGCAGAGCTCGCTGTGGGATCGCAGCGAGGGGAATTTTTCCCTCCTGAAATCCCCGATTCACGGGACCAGTTCGGGACCAGTTCGGGATCGGGGGAGCCGGAGCCTTGCGGGGATGTCAGAGCAGTGCGGGGACATCGCGGTGCCATGGCAACCTGAGCTGGCCACCGAGCCGGGAGCGAGGGACGGGAGCGGCTCTGGGACTGGGATGAACTGGGAGAGGCGCTGGGATGAACTGGGAGCGGCTCTGGGATGAACTGGGACTGGGATGAACTGGGGGCCGCTCTGGGCTGAGCCTTCCCCAGGTTTTGATCCCCAGGGATGGATCCTGGCAGTTTCGAGGAAACGTCCCTGGAATCGTGCAGGGGCAGGGCAGGACCTTGGAGAAGCTGGGAACGCTCCCAGCGGCTGGAGCCGACATTTCCCGGAATCTCGGGGAGTTCTGCCCCAGCCTTGGAGCTGGGATTGCGATTCCAAGAGCGGGCACAGGGAATAATTTCCATATTTGTGTGCAGAGCGTGGCTGTTCCGTGAAGAGCTCCAGGATAACCTTTGCTTATTCCCAGTCTGGAGTTACTCTGAGCTGGTTTTTTTTTTTTTTTTTTGCTGCCTCAGCCCTTCCAGCTGCCCTTCCCTGCTCTCATTCCCAAATCGCCGGCTCTGGAGGCATCTCGGAGCCAGAACGTGAATTAATAATGTGCTAAGAAAATAAAGACACTTCAACAGCCTTTAAATCAAGG
The DNA here is from genome assembly GCF_052056855.1 of Sturnus vulgaris. NCBI lineage: Eukaryota > Metazoa > Chordata > Aves > Passeriformes > Sturnidae > Sturnus > Sturnus vulgaris. The sequence goes on along the minus strand of NC_142268.1, from coordinate 1,030,291 downwards.
GGAACAGGCTGTTAAAGGCTTTGGACAAATCCCATTACTTTGTGTGCAGTTTTAGGGCTGGCAGGAATAAATCTCCCGGCAATTTATGGATGGTGACAAATTCTTTGAGGAAGAGCCGGGCCCGTGGGATGCTCCTCGTTATCCAGAGATTCTCTGCAGGAATTGTGGAGCAGATTAATGTGTCCCACTGGAAGTGACAGCACGATTTGTGGCCCAGAGCCTCCAGGGCACCTGAGCTGGCACCAAAATCCATTTTGGGAGTCTGGGATGCTCCTGGCTGGGCTCTGGAGCGGGGCTGGGGGTGACAGAACAGAGCAGGAGGGGACAGGGACTGGGAAATTCCTGCTGCCCATCCATGGCAGGGAAAGAGGGGTCAGGGAATGTTTGGGGATCAGGGAATGTTTGTGGCTCTGGGATCAGGAATGTTTCTGGATCAGGGACCAGGGAATGTTTGTGGATCAGGAATATTTGTGGATCAGGAAATGTTTGTGGATCAGGGACCAGGGAATGTTTATGGATCAGGAATATTTGTGGATCAGGAAATGTTTGTGGATCAGGGACCAGGGAATGTTTGTGGCTCTGGAATTAGGGAATGTTTGTGGCTCAGGGATCAGGGAATGTTTGTGGATCAGGGAATGTTTGTGGCTCAGGGATCAGGGAATGTTTGTGGCTCTGGAGCTGCCCAAGCCTCTCCTGGGGTGGCTGCTGGCACCTGGACCCTGCTGCTGTCACCCTGTCCCCAGAGCTTCCCTGTCCCTCCCCTTTTTCACAAACCTCTCTGGCTCGACCAGGAAAGGCTGGTTTGGGTGGAAAACTGGAGGAATTTGTTTGGGAAGTCGATGGTCGTGGGTTTCCCCTGGCTGCAGCTCCTCAGGGCTCCCTGGGAATTGGGATTTCCTCCCTGTGTTTGCCTGACCCTGGAAATTTCCTGCTCCAGGACCTTTTTCCTTTTGCTCTTTTCCTCCCTGGAGCCCCCCCAGGACCAGGATTCCTCTCCTCCTCTCTCCCCAGGGTTCAGGGAAGCTGCCAGGGCTGGGATTTTGTGCAGGGAGAGCTCCCAGCCCCCCTGCAGGATCAGGGAGCAGCTCAGGTGTGGAACATCCCTCACCTGTCCAGGAGAGCTCTGCAGGGCTGGGCTTGGCTCGGGAAGGGGCAGCGAGCTGGAATTGTCTGCTTGAGCAGGAAAGGACAGCACAGGACACTCCCTGCCCTCAGTGTCACCCAGCACGGGGTCGGGGAAATGTTGGGAATGTTGGGAATGACCCCCCCAGGAAAGGGGGTGGGAGCTGTCCCTGCCCCACCGGTGCCATCCAGAATAATCCTGGAATTATCAGGTTTGGATTAAGCCTCCAGGGCCATGGAGCCCAAGCATTCCCAGCTCTGCCAAGGCCACCCCTGTCCCCCAAGTGCCACATCCCCACGGCTTCCAAGCCCTGCAGGAACGGGAGCCCAGCCTGCCCCACCCTTTCCATGGAGGAATTTCTCCTCCTGCATCCACCCAGGCTCCCAGGAAGTCCAAGGTGATTTTCTTTCATTTTCCATTGGCACTTAAATCCAACCTCCCATGGCTGGAACCTGCAGGAATCACAAATGGTTTCCCCCCCACATCCAGCCACGGGTGATTTTTTTTTTTTTTTTTTAAATTTTTTTTTGGTTTTTGTTTTTTTTTATTTTTTTTTTTTTGCCTGGAACTGGAGCAGCCAAGTGTGGGATTGTCCTCCAAGCAGGAACAGTCACTCGGTGCCACAGGGCTGTACCCAGAGCAGCCACTGCAGGCTCTCACAAATCCCTTTGTCAGCAAAGAAAGGGCTCAGATCCTGCTCTCAGATCCTGCCATTCACAGGGAAGGGAATTCTGATGAGAAAACTCGGATTTTCCTCTCCCCAAAAGCGCAGGGCTGGGTGGTGGGATAATGCTGAACCTCATTTCATCATCCAGGAGGAGCTTTCCTGTCTCCACCTGGATCCCAAATCCCTGCTCTGAGGCAGGGCTGGGATGGATATTCCTGAGTGCCAGAGCCTCAGGGCACCCCAGAGCTCCCCCAGGACCATCCAGATTTCTGTGCTGTAAGAGGAAAAACTCAGCACAAGGATTCCTTCCAGCCCTGAAATCCTTCCAAGGAGAGAGGGCAGAGTGGGAAGCTCCACACAGCAATTCCCACAGGCAGGAACTTCATGAGAGGCAGGGGAAATTTGGAAGCAAAAGTCTTGGAGTTAAATTTGAATTAAAGCAAAGAATTCCAGGATGGTTTGGGGTTGGAAGAGACCTTAAAGCTCATCCAGTCCCATCCCATGGGCAGGGACACTTCCCACTGTCCCAGGGTGATCCAAACTCTGTCCAGACTGGCCTGGGACATTGCAGGGATCCAGGAACTGATGGAGGGAGGGAGGGATGGATCCATGGAGGGATAAAGGATGGATTCATGGAGGGAAAAAGGATGGATTAATGGGTGTGGTGTGGGTCCATGGATGGATTCATGGATGGATCCATGGATGGGGGGATGCAGGGGGAGGAACTGAGGGACCCTCTGGCCACATTTGGGATTTGGGGATGAATTTCTCCAGAGGAACTGTGGGAACTGCCAGGGCAGCCCCAGCAGGCTCTCCCAGGAGCAGTGGGAAGGAGACCTTCAGGAATTGTTCATCCATGCCCTCCCAGCCCTGCCAGGGCCCCGGGACTGAGCAGAGCAATTTTAATTTGCCCCTGCTGAGGCTGCCCTGTGCCCCGGGCACCGAGCGTTCCCTGCACTGCTGGAGTGTGGAGAACTCCCCAGGAACCCCAATTTCTGCTGGACAGAGCAGGAGAACACGTGCCTGTTTCTGAGTATTCCCAAGGGATTTTTTTCCCGTGGGAAGGAGGCACTGGAGGTGCCCTTGGGAAGGGCAGCACTGCCTGCTCTGGCTTTGCTTGGTTCTCCAGGCTGGGATGGATCCAGGAGGGTCAGGATGGAGGTGGAGGGAGGGGCTCAGCACCCCCCTGGCCATGGACAATTCGGGAATGCCAGGGGAAAGAAGGGTCTGACCCTGGCAGGGAGAAACAAGGAAGGGGAGGTGGATCCCAGTGGATCCCAGTGGATCCCAGTGGATCCCAGGCATGGGGATCCATTTATCCCTGCTGGGGCAGGACAGAGGAGAAGCCCTGGGGGCACAGCAGGAGCAGATTCCCGGGGATAATCCAGCTCTGGGATGCACAGCAAAGGCAGGAGAGGAAAATCGGGATTGTCCCACAAAAGAGAGGGAACAGCTCCGTGCTCTGCAGGAGCTCCTCACCCTGCTCTGATCGGGGTAAAACCCCCGGGGGACTCGGGGCAGCTCCGGGGTTTGATCCCTTGGGAAGCTCAGATTTCCCTGGATGTGCTCCAGAGGCAGCCAGGGCCCGTCCCAGCAGCAGCAATGACTGAAAAAGGCAAAGCAGAGATTCCAGCAGCTCCGGGGGGAGCACCAGGGGTGTCCAGAGGGGCACGGAGCAACCTCGGACACCTCGGACACCTCGGCCACCCGGACCTGCTGCTCTGGAGGTGAAGGGAAGGAGGGAGGGACCCCAAGACCCTGCAGGGGAAACCTTTCCCCACCTTTGAGGAGTTCAGGCACCAAAAATCACGGGGGAAAAAAAATCCTCCAGGGAGATTTTGCGATGATTCGTTTGTGAGCAAGATGAGGGTGGGGTGATGGTTTTAAGGGAAAAAAAAAAAAGGGAGGTTCAGGGTGGAAATGAGGGAGATTTTTTTAGGGTGAGGGTGGGGAGGGGGCTGGGATGGAATTCCCAGGGAAGCTGTGGCTGCCCCTGGATCCCTGGAGGTGCCCAGGGCGGGGTTGGGGCAGGGGGGAGGTGTCGGGGTCGGCTCTGGATGGGATTTCAGATCCTTCCACCCCAAACCTGGATCCTTCCCCTCATCCCACTTGGATCACACCCAGATCCTGCCTGGCTCCTGCTGACTCCCTCCTTTGTTCTAAATAAGCATCTCATTAGGTATTTGCCTTCCCAAATTAACATTTAATTCGTGCCTGGTTCCCAGAAAAACCTGGGCACAGCCTCCTGGAATTGTTGACAGTGATCCTGTTCCTTTGTGAGCTCTGTCCCTATTAAGCAATTTCCTCGCCTGTGTCTTTTGAGTTACTAAGGGAACAGGAATAAAATCTTAATAAAACTCCATCAGCTGCTCCTGAAATAACAGCAGCCTCCTTCGAGGGGCCTGAGCACAGGGATGGGGATCTGCTCCCAATTCCCAGGAAATCCAGAGCACAGAGTCACGGGATGGGCTGGGCTGGGCTGGAAGGGCCTCAGGGTTGTCCAGTTCCACCCAATTCCATCCAATTCCATCCAATTCTGGGGAGGGTGGTGTGGATGTTCCAGGGATATTGATGTGGATATTCCAGTGTTGTTGGTGTGGACATTCCAGGAATACTGATGTGGATATTCCAGCCACATTGATGTGGATATTCTAGGGATATTTGGGTGGATGTTCCAGGGAGGTTGGTTTGGATATTCCAGGGATATTGATGTGGATGTTCCAGGGATGATGGTGTGGATGTTCCAGGGATGATGGTGTGGATGTTCCAGGGATGATGGTGTGGATGTTCTCCTGAGGGGGTGGTGTCAATGTTCTCCCAGGGAGGATGACGTGGATGTTTTCCCAGCGAGGTTGTCATGGATGTTCTCCCAGGAATGTTGATGTGGATATTCCAGGGACATTAATATGGATATTCCAGGGATATTGATGTGGATATTCCAGGGATATTGATATTCCAGGGATGTTGATGTGGATATTCCAGGGACGTTAATATGGATATTCCAGGGACATTAATATGGATATTCCAGGGATATTGATGTGGATATTCCAGGGATATTGATATTCCAGGGATGTTGATGTGGATATTCCAGGGATGTTGATGTGGATATTCCAGGGATATTGATGTGGATATTCCAGGGATGTTAATATGGATATTCCAGGGAGGTTGGTGTGGATATTCCAGGGAGGTTGGTGTGGATTTCTCCTGGCTGAGCTCCCCCCCGCCCAGTGCTGCTCCCAGAGCCTCTGGCAATTCCAGAGGAGTCCCGGGATGTTCTGCTGATCTCCCTGCAGTTCCACCTCCCTTTTAACCCCTTGTTCTCTCTGTCCCTGTCCCCAAGCCCTGGCCAGCCGGACGCTCCCTCGGTGACGGTGACGTGTGGGCACAGCCTGGCCCTGCTCCTGTCCCCACGCAGCTGCAGCCAGGTGAGTCCCCAGCCAGGTGAGTCCCCAGCCAGGTGAGTCCCCCAGCCAGGTGGGTGCCCCAGCCAGGTGGGTGCCCCTGTTCGAGCTCCCTCTGCCCCAAACCCTGCTGGACACGAATTCCCATCAGGAATGAGCCTCCCCCTGTCCTTGTGTCCATCAGGATCCTGCCCTGAGCTGCCCCTCTGCCCCCACAGCTCCTTTTTAATGGGGATTTCCTGGGATTTGGGGTTCCCAAGGGTCCCTCAGGATCCCCGGGGATTTATGGCCAGAGGAGCAGCCTCTGCTCCAGTGCCCGGGCTGCCCACCCACCCTGTGCCCTCATCAGTGGCTTCCTGAGCTTGCCAGAAAATCCAAAATTCCCCGTGAACCTCCCGGCCCTTCCCTGTGCCTGTTGCTGCATCCCGGGGCCGCTTCCTCCTCTGCAGCCTCTGCTTCCCCCACATCCAATTCCTTCTCCTTCACCATCTGTTTTTCCACGTCCAATTCCTCCTCCCTCACCATTTCTGCATCCCCTTCGCCCAATTCCTTCTCCCTCACCCAATTCCTCCTCCTCCCTCACCATCTTTGCTTTCCCCACACACAATTTCTGCTCCTTCACCATCTTTGCTTCTCTTTCACCCAATTCCTTTTCCCTCACCATCTTTGCTTTCCCTGTGGCCATTTCTCCCTCCTTCACCATCTCTCCCTTGTCCGTATCCAATTCCTGCTCCCTCACCATCTCTGCTTCTCCCTCACCCAATTCCTTCTCCCTCACCCAATTCCTCCTCCTTCCTCACCATCTTTGCTTTCCCTGTGGCCAATTCTCCCTCCTTTACCCAATTCCTTCTCCCTCACCCAATTCTCCCTCCCTCGCCATCTCTCCCATGCCAATTCCTGCTCCCTCACCGTCTCTGCTTTTCCCTCCAGGAGCTCTGGGCTGGGCCAGGAGCCGATCCCGAGTGTTTGCCCATGGAATAGGCGCTTTCCCCGGTACCTGGGCACAGCGAGAGGCTGAAGTTGGTTGCCCCGGGCACACCCGAACTCGCCGTGCCCCGGAGCCCCCGGCCTCTGCCATGAATGATGCATCCACCATGGATTATGAACTGCTCTCCCCGTCCCTGGTGGAGCACCCCGCCGGCGGCGCGGGCATGGATGCCGAGCAGAAAACTGTGTTTGCCTTCGTCATCTTCCTGCTGGTGTTCCTGGTGATGCTCATGGTGCGCTGCTTCCGCATCCTGCTGGACCCCTACAGCCGCATGCCCGCCTCCTCCTGGACGGACCACAAGGAGGGCTTGGAGCGGGGCCAGTTCGACTACGCGCTGGTGTGAGGGCAGGGCAGGCTCGTGGCGAGCCCCCCTCGCTCGCCCCTGGCCCCTCTGTGGTGTTGCCCCGTCCCCCCCCCCCCCCCGTCCCCCCCTCCCCAAAAGGATGCTCCAGGCTGGGTGGGGGCGAGCGGGAGTTCTGGCCCGGGGAGGTTTTCTAGAGGTTTCTCTCTTTTCTAAGCGATTTCTCAGTTCTCTTAGCCAGGAGGGGCCGGGGGGGGGGGTGGGGGGGGTGGGTGGAGGGGGTGGCCAGGGCTCCGCTGTCCCCTTTGTGCCCCCCTCGCACCCACCCCACCACCCCCCCCCGGGCATGGCAGGAGGGGACGGGACGGGGCATGGCGGGACCTGCCCTCGGCCCGCGGGGCTCCCGGGCTGGGCTCTGCCCGATGCCAGCCCCGAGCTTTGACCCCTTCGTGCCCCCCCCCCCCCCCCCCCCCGTGCCCCCGGAGCGCTGCCCGTGGTCCCGTGCGTGTCCGTGTGTCCTGTAGCTGAGCCTGTGTCCGTCCGGGGTTTCTCGGCACCAGACCCGAGTGCTGGCTTTGTTCCTCGTGTGTGTGTGTGCCAGTCCCGAGCCCCCACCCTAAAAAAGGGAGGGGAGGGTGGAGACCCCCCCCCCCCCCTCCCCTTGGCTGTCCCTCGGGCTGAGCTGGGCGAGGGGCAGCCCTGAGCCCCCCCCTCGCCCACCTGGCGACACCAGGATGGGTCAAGGGAGACACAAAACCCTCGGGAGAGGCTCCTGGCAGCTCCCATGGGATCCATCCCAGTCCCTGCTGGGGTGGCCACGCCGTGTCCAGGGGAGCCCCTCCCTGGCACTCCGAGCTCTCTGCAAGTGGCCAAGGGGCGAGCAGGGGAGCCGCAGGTGGCCCCAGGGCTCCCAAAGCCCTTGGTGGGCAGCGGGAGGGTTTGCGGGAGGGATTTGAGGCCAGAGAGGGGAGAAGCTCGCCCCCCTCCATGGAAATAAAGCCGCACTGTGCCAACCCCAGCCGGCTCCTGCTGCGCTCTTTGTCTGCGAGGGGAACCGGAGCAACCCCCAAAATCCAGAGTGACCCCCCCGGGACTTGGGGACCCAGCTCGGCCTCCTCCTGTCCCACACAGATCCCGTCTCACCCACGGAGCTGTTCCGGGGACATTTCCCAGCTCTCCCAGCTCCTGTTTCCCCATTCCCGGTTCTCTCCCTTTTCTCTCCGGTTCTGTCCCCTCTCCTGTCCCCTCCCCTGTCCCCTCTCCTGTCCCCTCTCCTGTCCCCTGTCGGGCCGCAGGTGCCGCAGTCCCGCCCGCCCTCTGCTGGCACCGGGCTCCGTCTGCGCCGGGAGCCGGGAAAAGATTCCCAAAACCGGGAATATCGGCCTGGGAGGAGCGTCCGGGCTGGACCCACCGGGAGAGCCCACCCAGAGCCCACCCAGAGCCACCGAGGGCCACCCAGTGCCCACCCAGAGCCACCCAGAGCCCACCCAGAGCCACCCAGAGCCACCGAGGGCCACCCAGAGCCCACCCAGAGCCACCCAGAGCCCACCCAGAGCCACCGAGGGCCACCCAGAGCCCACCCAGAGCCACCCAGAGCCCACCCAGAGCCACCGAGGGCCACCCAGAGCCACCCAGAGCCCACCCAGAGCCCACCCAGAGTCACCCAGAGCCCACCCAGTGCCCACCCAGAGCCACCCCTGCCATGGGGACACCTCCCTCTGTCCCGGGTGGCTCCAGCCTGGCCTGGGATATTCCAGGGATCCAGGGGCAGCCCCTCCCCAAAATCCCACCCAGATTTCCCTGGCCCAGTCTGGAGCCATTCCCTGTCCCCCCCATCCCTCATCCCAAATCCCTCTCCAGGCTGGACAATCCCAATTTTGTCCCCAGGGATGCTCCAGGTTGGAGCCCTGCCCTCCCCCAGCCTGTGCCCACACAAACACACAGCCCCAAAAATAACCCAAAATAATTTTATTGTTGCCGTTGCTTCCGATACAAAAAAAAAAAAAAAAAAAAAAAAAAAAAAAAGGGAATTCCACAAAGAGCCACCTCTCTGTGAGGGACAAAGGGCACAGGTTTGGGGTTTCAACATTTCCCCCCCAAAAAAATAACCAGTAAGAAATGTCAATATAAAAAAAAATATAAAATAAAAAAAAAAAATAATAAACCAAACCAAAACACCACACCAGAGAGGAGGAGAGGAAACCTCGAGCTTTGAGACTTTGGCTCAACACACACACACAAACCCAGCTCTGCTAATTTATTATTATTATAATTATTAATACTTTTTGGATTTTGGTTTTTTTCTTAAAAAAAAAAAAATGAAGGCAACTGTTGGAAAAAAAAAAAAAAACAAACCAAAATAATAATATAAAATTATAAAAAAAAAATCCCAAACATCAGGCCACCCATCCTGTCACAAGCTCTGGGACTCTTGTAAAATCCAGAGTCTGGAGCTGCTTTGAAGAGTTTTCAAGTTTGCCTGGAGCCCCGATACAGTAAACACACACATCCCCCACCCCTGCGGCAGCGAAGCAGAAATTCCCACCCCTCCAAAAAAAAAAAAAAAAAAAAAATTAAAATTAAAATTAAAAAAAAAGTAAAGCTACAGGAAAATGCACTCCTGCCAGCATTCCTTTGGTGGTTTTCCATAAATATGGGAGGGTGGATGGACACAGTGCAGAACGCGGGCCCGGCAGGAGGCAGCACCTTGATCCCGGGAATTAATTAATGAGCACCTTGATCCCGGGAATTAATTAATGAGCACCTTGATCCTGGGAATTAATTAATGAGCACCTTGATCCTGGGAATGAGCACCTTTATCTCGGGAATGTGCATGTTTTATCCCGGGAATGAGCATATTTTATCTCGGGAATGTGCCTGTTTTATACCGGGAATTAATCAGCATTTTAGCCCAGGAATCAGCACCTTGATCCCGGGAATGAGCATGTTTTATCCCGGGAATTAATGAGCACCTTTATCCTGGGAATTAATCAGCACCTTTATCCTGGGACTGAGAACCTTTATCCTGGGAATGAGCATCTTTTATCTCGGGAATGTGCATGTTTTATACCGGGAATTAATCAGCATTTTAGCCCAGGAATCAGCATCTTTTATCCCGGGAATGAGCACATTTTATCCCAGGAATTAATCAGGACCTTTATCCCGGGAATGAGCATCTTTTATCCCAGGAATTCATCAGCACCGTTTATCCCAGGGCTGCTGGAGAACTGCAGGGATTTGTACAAAACTCCGGGAATGGCCCTGCAGGGATCAGCGGGACAGGGAGGAGGGGACAGAAGGGAAATGTGGGGCAGCACGGAGCCCTCCAGCCACCCCATCCCGATTTTCCACATTTTTTTTGGTCAGAGGGGAGCGATTCCCAGCCCCCCCCTCCCCACAGGTGACCCCAAGTCAAGGATTCTGTTCCTTGGATGTCCCTGCCCATGGAGGGGACAACCCGAGCTGTCCCTTGGCTCAGGGCTGAGCAGAGGGAGGGGGTTCCCTGCTCAGGAGCTCGGAATCTTTGGATTTTGGGAGCTTTGGGCTCGGGTTTGGTCTTTTTGGGCTCGGCTCAGGCACCCCCAGAGCAGAGCAGAGCATCCCCAGAGAGGGGGCTGATCCCAAAGGGGGCTGATCCCAAAGGGACATTTCCCAAAACTGATCCCAAAAGGGGCTGATCCCAAAGGGACATTTCCCAAAAGTGATCCCAAAGGGACATTTCCTGTGGCTGATACCACAGGGACATTTCCCAAGGCTGATCCCACAGGGACATTTCCCATGGTTGTCCCAGCAGGTGCTGATCCAAGAGGGACATTTCCCAAAACTGATCCCAAAGGGACATTTCCCATGGTTGTCCCAGGAGGTGCTGATCCCAAAGGGACATTTTTCTGTGGCTCATCCCAAAGGGACATTTCCCAAGGCTCATCCCAAAGGGACATTTCCCCAAGGCTCATCCCACAGGGACATTTCCCCAAGGCTGATCCCACAGGGACACTTCCCGAGGCTGTCCTGGCAGCGGTGGCAGGAGAGGACGATCCCATTGCTGTCGTTTTTGCTGTTTTTTTGCCGTTTTTTTGCCGTTTTTTTGCCGGGTTTTTTTGCTGTTCCCGGGGTGGCTGGCAGGGGCAGGGCTGTGGTTGGGTTGGGTGGGGGGGGGGGTCTCTGGTGGGCTTTAGTAGAGCTGGAGCTGCAGCTTCATCCTCAGTGCCTGGCCCAGCTCCCCTGCCAAGTAGTCGAGGTGATTGTTGGCGTCGAGTTTGTGCAATTCCCTGCGGCGGGGCAGGGCCACGCTCACGATTTCCAGCAGGTACGTGCCCGGCAGGATTTTCTTACGGCCGAGGTGCAGAAAACTGAGCCCTTCTTTATGGTGGATCCTGAACAGCCCCTCCTCGTTGCCCTGGGCTATGGTGTAACGAACCCGGTTCTCCAAAGGTTCCAGGGCTGGCAGCAGCTCCAGGATGTGCTCCTTGTGTGCCAGCTCCGACAGGTTCAGGGTCATGGATACAGGAGCCTCCACGTCCATGCTGGCCAAATTCACAGAGTGCTCCTGGGTAAGGAAAAAAGGGGGGTTTGGGAAAAGGTAAAGGTTTGACAGGGAGGTCTCACAGGTATTTGTGTGTAACAGGAAGGTTTGTCAATGAGGAATCGGATTTTGTTTTGTGAAATATTAGGTTTTTGGTGCTGGTGTGTGGGGGGGTTTTTGGGGTTTCTTTGGGATTTTTGAGGTTGCTCCTGCAGCTCTCAGTGATGGAGCAAATTCCCCAAGCCTTGCCCAGATGGAATTTTGGCTCGTGGGGAGCTCTCAGACCAGCGAGGTAGAGACCAGCACATGCAGAAAGGCACAAACCCATGGTTTATTCTATGAAGGCTTCCTGTCTGCACATACCCACGGCTGTTGTTTTACAGGGGTTTTATATCTTTGGAGGGTTTGACAGTTTGCACCAATTACCAAGGGAATTCTACTTTGTAACCAATCCCTGAGGGATTTTACATTCAAAGCTGGCCTATGGATACTAAAAGAGAATGAACCACTAATATTGAATAAGATATTAATATAAGAGGGTCTAACAATGGGGGGAAGCTAAATTCCTTTTTGTATTCATCATTTCACAATCCATTCCTTATCTCTAAGCTATGATTTTCCAAGGGGCTTGTTCTGAGGATGCAGGGAAACTTTCCTCTGTGTTTTCTGCTCCCTGCACAGGTTTTGATATAGAAAGAATTGCTGATGGAGTTTTGAGATAGAAAGAAAAGAATTGCTGAGCCAGTCTTACTGGATAACTAAAAGGCCAAAAGGTAAAGGGAGTTAGAAAGGGTTTTTCTAACTCAGAGCAAAGGATAATCCAACCTCAAACAAAAGATGTTTTTACCAAGCAAAATCATTTTCACAGACAAACAAGAAAGCCAATGGTGCAAGAAGAGAAAAGACCTCAAAATTTTCCACTAAAAGAAAACTGAAAATCAACTTCCAGCTTAAACTGTAACTTTTTTGTGATTGGAAAATAGTAACAGGGATGTGGAAATGTTAGCAGTTATGACAGGCTATAGGTAATAGTAAAGGAATATTAATTGGTTGTTATGTATTAAAATAAAGTATATAATGCATTTTAACCAAAACTAAAGTTGGCTTCAGACAAACCCACAGCTGAGGCTGACAGGGCTGGGCTGGGCTCTGCCACCCCTGAGCTGTGAATTGCTGAATCCTCTGATACAAGAAACAGCATTTAAAATAATAAATAAATAAATGGCTGTATCCTCTGGATAAACAGCATTTAAAATAATAAATAAATAGATTGCTGTATCAGCTGGATACAATAAACAGCATTTTAAAGTGCCAGTCTGAGGCCCCCCCCATCCCTCGTTTCAGCTCTTACAGAAAGGGGAGTGGAATTCAGGGACAGCAGGGAAAGGTGGGTTTGATTTAGGGAAATTCAGCCCCAAATATGGGAAATCTCAAAGGAAAGGTGGGATTTGATTTAGGGGAAGGGAAAGGTGGGTTTGATTTAGGGGAAGGGAAAGGTGGGTTTGATTTAGGGCAAGGGAAAGGTGGGTTTGATTTAGGGGAAGGGAAAGGTGGGTTTGATTTAGGGGAATTCACTCTGAATTCCAGCTTTCCCAAGCAGATGTGCATGATCTGCTGGCTCTGCCTGGCCTGAGGGAACAGGATCCACTCCAGGCTCTGTTCCTGAAGGGATGCAGCTCCTGCCTTGCCCCAGCCCCTCCAGGACAGCCTGGATTTCTCTCTGTCTCTCTCACCTGGTGAGGATTTCTCACCTGGTGCCCCTCGGTGCCGTTGGCGCTGCGCCGCTGCCGGCCCCTCTTGGGGTACCCGTTGATCTTGCACTCGTAGCAGGTCTCAGGGGACAGCAGGTTGTCCTCATCCTCCTCCTGGGGGGCAGGCAGGTAGGGACCCTTCCCAAATCCCAAACCAGAAATGCAGTGGCTGGTGGGAGGAGAGGAGAGGAGAGAGAGGCAGCTCAGAGGCAGGAACCCATGGGGAGGTCACCATCCATGGGGAATGTCACCATCCATGGGAAATGTCACCATCCATGGATCCCATGGGGAATGTCACCATCCATGGGGAATGTCACCATCCATGGGGATGTCACCATCCATGGGGATGTCACCATCCATGGGGAATGTCACCACCCATGGATCCCATGGGGAATGTCACCATCCATGGGAAATGTCACCATCCATGGGAAATGTCACCACCCATGGATCCCATGGGGAATGTCACCATCCATGGGGAATGTCACCATCCATGGGGAATGTCACCATCCATGGATCCCATGGGGAATGTCACCATCCATGGATTCTAATCATAACTTTACCTCAAACCTCCATGCCAAAAGCTTTTAACATGAACTTTAACACTTGTAACTTTCCCTTAAATCCCTTTAAAGCCCCTTCCCATTAAATCTTCCTGCTCAAGCTGCCACAGAGGCAGCAGAGTTCCCAGGGCTCAGAAATCCTGGGATCAAACAGGAGCAGGAGCAGAGCTGCAATTTTCCACCCTGAAACATTCAGGGCACAGAAGGAACAGAGGAATCCCACGTCTGGCTCCTCAAGCCCCAGTTTTTCCAGTCTCTCCCGAGTGTCTCAGAGCAATTCCTGCTCTGTTTCAAATCCCAAATCCCCTCTGTCTTTCCTGCTGCAGTGACAGGGACCTACATCCATTTACAGTCACAGCTCTCATCACTCTGAGTCCCTAAAAACCTCAAATTCCAGACACTCCTGTGACCACTGAACCGTTTGTCACAGCCTGCTGCTCTTCCCAAACCCCAGATCAGAAGCCAGGAGCACATCCCAAATTCCTTCAGCCTCCCCAGGACTTCAACAAAAGCCACTTCTAATTAAAACTTCGCTTCTACTCAAAGCTCTCTGCCAAAAACTTTCAAGGCGAACTTTAACACTCGTAACTCCTCACCTTCCAAAACCAACGTGCAATAAACAACCTCACACCAACCAACAGCTACACAGCTCTTTAAAAAAAATAAAAAAAATAACAACAACAACAACCCGACACGGGAGGAGACGCTGCTGACACGAGCGAGGAGCAGCTGAGGATTCCCTGCCCCACATTTCCCTGGAATTCCCGGCTCCTTACCCCTGTCCTGCCCTGAAGTAGCCCCCGGGGCAGCCGCACAGGTAACCCCCGTCCGTGTTGGAGCAGCCGTAGCTGCAGGGGCTGCCCCCGGCCGAACACTCGTCCACGTCCTGGCAGCCCCCGAAGGCTTGGTCGAAGTCGAAGCCCGAGGGACAAACGCACTTGAAGCTGCCCAGGGTGTTGTAGCAGGAGGCAGAGCCACAGGCAGAGGGGCTGGAGCACTCGTTCTCATCTGCGGGGATGGTGGGATCGGGGGGTTATGGGGTTATGGGATCGGGGAGTTATGGGATCGGGGAGTTATGGGATTGGGGAGTTATGGGGGTTATGGGATCGGGGGGTTATGGGATCGGGGGGTTATGGGGTTATGGGATCGGGGGGTTATGGGATCGGGGAGTTATGGGATTGGGGAGTTATGGGATCGGGGGGTTATGGGATCGGGGAGTTATGGGATTGGGGGGGTTACGGGATCGGGAGGTTCCAGGGTGTCCCCTATAGGTGCAGGGTAACCCCCACAGGTACAGAATGCCCCCCACAGGTATGGGATCCCTCCCACAGGTACAGAATGCCCCCCACAGGTACAGGGTAACTCCCACAGGTACAGGATGCACCCCACAGAATTCATCCCCCCAGGTATGGGACCCCACCCCCAGGTATGGGATCCCTCCCCCAGGTACAGGATGCCCCCCAGAGAATTCATCCCACAGGTACAGAATGCACCCCCCAGGTATGGGACCCCTCCCCCAGGTATGGGACCCCACCCCCAGGTGTCCCCACTCACCCACGCACTGGTTCCACTGGTAGTGCTGCACGTAGCCCTGGGGGCAGCCACAGCGGTAGCCCCCGAGCACGTTCTGGCAGCCGTGCTGGCACCGGTGGTTCCCGTCACACTCGTCCACATCTGCAGCCAGGGGACACACAGGGAGTGAGACACTGTCCCCTTGTCCCCTTGTCCCCTGTCCCGGGCTCAGGGACCCTCCAGGCTGCTCCTGTGCCTCGTCCTGGCTCTGCAGGGACCCCTGCAATTCTGGAACTGAGACACTCCCAGACAGCCCTGCTGGGATGGTCCCTGATCCCAGGTCAGGCCTGGGCTGTCCCCAGCTCTGCTCTGCCTCTGAGATCTCTCCTGGTGGAATTTGGGGCCATTCCCTTCCCCAAGGATCACCCAGCCCAACCCCAGGCACCCCAACAATCACTGGTGGCTGCCCTCGGTGTTCTTGCAGATGAAGTTGCAGGGCTTTGGGGACTGGTTACACTCGTCCAGATCTGCACCCCAGGGACAAAACACATCAGCCTGTGCTGCTGGCCAGGGTCCCCTCCACCCCTCGGACCTCCCAGCCCAATCCTGAGCACGAGGTGATGCCAGGTTTAGTGGCTCAGGGCTGGGATGTCCCCGTGGATTTTGGCACTCCTGGATATTTTCACTCCCTCATTTTTCCCTCTGCAGGAAGCAGCCGAGCAGAGCCCAGGGCTTTGGGGGAGCAGCTCAGTTTGAGCCAGCCCGGCCCTGGAGCATTGTCCAAACCCTCCCTGAATTTGGAGCGAGGCTCTCCAGACCCGGGGGTGCCCCAGGAGCTCCTCCCCAGGGAAGCAGCCCCGAGCCCCGGACCCACCTTCACAGTTGACCCCGGAGCTGTCCAGGGAAAATCCCTTCTGGCACTCGCAGTTGTAGCTGCCTGGGGTGTTCAGGCACTGCCCCTTGGCTCCACACAGCGAGGGCTGGGCTGTGCACTCGTTGTTGTCTGCAAAACACCACGAGGGGCTTGAGGAAATCCATCCCTGACCACCTGGAAATCCATTCCTGAAACACCTGGAAATCCATCCCTGAAACACCTGGAAATCCATCCCTGAACACCTGGAAATCCATCCCTGACTACCCTGGACTGGGATTCATCCCTGGCCACCTGAAAGTCCATCCCTGGCTCTGTGGCCAGCTCAGGTGTTGGGGCTGAGCCCAGGCTGAGCAGCAGAGGGACATTGGAGGGGTGGCTGGAGGATCCAGGGGGACATTGGAGGGTGACTGGAGGATCCAGGGGGACATTGGAGGGGTGGCTGGAGGATCCAGTGGGACAATGGAGGGTGACTGGAGGATCCAGAGGGACATTGGAGGGGTGGCTGGAGGATCCAGAGGCAGAGTTTGGGGGCTGGGGAGCCTCTCCAGAGCCGGAGCTGCTCCGTGGGAAGGGGCAGGGCAGGAATTGTGCACTCACCAATGCAGGACGAGTGGTGCTGGGTGAAGCCAGGGGGGCACTTGCAGTTGAAGCCCCCGATGACGTTGACACACAGGAACTGGCAGTTGTGCTGCTTGGTGGAACACTCATCCAAATCTGAAGGGACAAGGAGAAGGTCTCAGTTTGTCACCTCAGTGTCCCCCAGAACACCCCTGAAGTGCTACAGGAGAACAAACCTGTCCCCACCTCAGGGTAACACCTGGCAGATGAAGAAATGATTCCCTGCCTCTCCTGCACTTCATAAATCCCAGAGAATCCCTGAGGATCTCCCTCATCCTCAGGCTCCTCACACTGGGAGAGGTGGGCACAGCCCAGCCTGGCTGGTGACAATGCCAGGACATCCATCTCTAAGCTCCCTGAGCTCAGGGCGTGCTCTGCAGTCTCCAGGAAAGATTCCAGGAGCGTTTTTCCCCCTGACAGACACACCTGCAGTGTCACACCTCACACCCAGCCCAGCCTGGCACCTTTCCCCACATCCTTCTGCTGACATTTTCCCGTGTCTGGCTGGCCTGTCCCCTGTCCCCGAGCTCTGTACCTTTGCAGATTTTGCCATCCTCCTGCAGGATGTAGCCCCGAGGGCACGAGCACTGGTAGCTGCCCTCGGTGTTCTTGCAGATGAAGTTGCAGGGCTTTGGGGACTGGTTACACTCGTCCAGATCTGCACCCCAGGGACAAAACACATCAGCCTGTGCTGCTGGCCAGGGTCCCCTCCACCCCTCGGACCTCCCAGCCCAATCCTGAGCACGAGGTGATGCCAGGTTTAGTGGCTCAGGGCTGGGATGTCCCCGTGGATTTTGGCACTCCTGGATATTTTCACTCCCTCATTTTTCCCTCTGCAGGAAGCAGCCGAGCAGAGCCCAGGGCTTTGGGGGAGCAGCTCAGTTTGAGCCAGCACAGCAAATGTGGGACAAATCCTGCTGAAAGATTGAGAGCTGTCATTCCAGAGGTGCCTTTTTTTTTTTTTTTTTTGGCCAACATCTGGATTCCCAGCACGGCTGGATGGAACCAGCTGCGCTGCCTTGGCAGTGGGGAGGGTTGGCAGCTCCCAGATTTCAGCTCAGCATCCCAATCCTGGGCAGCCCTGGGCTCAGGGAAGACAAGAAACTCAATTTTTTTTTAAGGAGTTAAAGTTTTTTTTTTTAAGGAGTTAAACGAAGCCTTGGAGGAACAGAGCATCACAAAACGGGGCGGGGTACCCAGAGCTCCGGGGGAGGAGGAGAGCGGCTCCCCGAGGGAAGGGCGGGTCCGGGGCAGGGTTAAAAGTCGGGGAAGGTGCCCGAGGGTGCCCGAGGGTGCCCGGCTCACCCTGGCAGGCCGTGCCCGTGATGTCCGGGGTGTAGCCCAGCCGGCAGTGGCAGCGGAAGGAGCCGATGCTGTTGATGCACTGCCCGTTCCTGCACAGGTTGGGCAGCACCTTGCACTCATCGATGTCTGGGCAGGGAGGGAAAGGAGGAGCTGTCAGTGCTCATCTCCCCCCCCCCCACCCCTCAAAAAAAAAAAAAAAGTTAATCTGGTGTTTGTTATCACATAAACATAAACAGGACAAGGTCTTGGATGATTTTGGCACCCAGCTCCTAACTAAATAAATATCCCCCTGTTAAAGCAGGAGCTGCAAAGATAAACTGGATTTCTGGCTGAACTTTCACAAAGCAGAAATCTGCTGCACGTTCCCTGGAAATGTGTGAGGCTTCTCCCCGGAGCAGGGGTGGAGGCTGAGTGAAGGACTCTGTTAATAATCATCATTTCCATGCTAAGTTCCTGATCAATCCCATTTCTTTTGCCAGCTTTAACACCTCGATATCTGCACGGTTTCTGTTCTGCTGTGACCCACCAGCACTTCTTTTCATCTTACCCCGTGCAATAAGCAATTCTGATTAAGATCTTTCATCTGTTACATCCTTTGCTAATAAATAACTCATTTCATAGCAGCCATGACGAGACTGCCATCCTTAGACCTTGAAGGCCAGAGAGATCCCTTAAAATGAAGCCCAAAAAAAAAAAAAAAATCCAAGGCTGAGGCAGGGCTGGCCTGAAACTCCCCCTGACACCAGGGGCAAGCTCCATTTCCAGGGAGCGCTGCCGAGGCTCCCTGTCTGCTCCAGGGGGATTTTTCCCCCGTGCCCACCTCACCTCTGCCATCCGTGGAGTAGCCAGGGCCGTGGGGACACATTTTCTTGTAGTGGGCAGTGCCAGGCAGGGGGCACAGCTCGCACTGGGGGCCCCAGCTGCGCCCGCTGTTGCAGCAGCACTCGGACTTGGTGACCAGGTTGCGGTTGGTGGAGGACATCTGGCACATGGTCTGCAGCACCTCCGTGAAGCAGAAACCCTGCCGGGTGTCTGGGCACACAAAGGGACACAAATCCAGCAGCTGAGGCAGTGCCAGCACCCGGGGGGAACGCCCGGGAGGGTGTGGATAAAAGGGATGCTCCTTTTTGCTCAGGAGCAAAGAATCCCAGGATGGGTTGGGTTGGAGGGGACCTTAAATCCCACCCAGTGCCACCCTCGACACCTCCCACTGTCCCAGGCTGCTCCAAACCCTGTCCTTGGACATCCCAGGGATCCAGGAGAGGAACAATTCCCCCCCCTCCCCAATATCCCAAATGTCACCATTCCCTGTGTCCTGCCCTGCTCTCTGAACCCCCTGTGTGGGACACACATTGAGAAAGTAAGAAAATTACAGCCTGAAAAATATTCCAGGCTGGAGCTTCTCAGCTCTGTTCCCAGCCCATAAGCTGGTCCAGCTCAAGGCTAAGGGAGAATTTCTCCCAGGGTGATAATTTGGTCAGAATAAAAAGGAATTAATAACAAAATCAAACCCCTGTTGTGGTGTGTGCCCAGGCCCTGGCAATGGGGTGTCTTCTCTCTGAACCAATCACCTTTTCTCTACTCTTAGAATTGCAAGTCCTGCTACAAAACCAAGTGTGTTTCCGAATAAATTTGTCTCTTTCTGTGCCTCTTACTTCTGCCTCACTTAAAGGGTTAAAACCCCATCCCACGGCTACACCCTGCACACCCAAAATTCTCGCTGAGGTGCCGGGGGGGAGGTGCCGCAGCCCAGCCCGGCGTTACCGATGCATTCCGTGCCCGAGGCGCTGACTTCGAAGCCCTCGTTGCAGTCGCAGCGGTAACTGCCGGCCGTGTTCACGCAGCGCCCGTTGGGGCAGATCCCGGGCTTGGTCCTGCACTCGTTCTCATCTGCCGGGGAGGAGGCACAAACAGCCCTGCTGAGGCCAGGGGTGAACATCCCCAAATTCCTCACTCCCCCTAGAACGCCCTCACACAGCCCCGGAGGGTCCCTTCCGTGCCTTTGGGTAGCTGGGAGGAAACTCTACCAGCCCCGGGGAAAATAAATATTCACCAGCCCTGGGGAAAAGAAATATCCACCAGCCTTGGGGAAAATAAAAAAACATCCACTAGCTTTGGGGAAAATAAATATTCACCAGTCCTCGGGAAAATAAATATCCACCAGCCCCGGGGAAAACATCCACACATCCCAGACCTCTCCCAGAGCAGGGTGGCCAAAATTCACCTTCCCTGGTTTGCCCATGCCTGGATTGGATTGGATTGGACTGGACTGGGATTGGATTGGGATTGGACTGGGATTGGATTGGATTGGATTGGACTGGATTGGATCCAAAAGCAGCTCGGCACAGCCTTTATAAAACTCAAAGGAAAGCACACGTGGCCCAGGGCTGTGTCACCCTGGGGGTCGCAGGGATGGGCAGAAGTTTTGTGTGTCCTATTGGGACACTCAGGATGTTGTGACATGTGGGAAAACCCGAGGATGGAAAACAAAGAAAGATGTAAACCAAAGAAGGATGCAAGAGAAAGAAAGATGCAAAACAAAGGATGCAAAACAAAGAAAGATGTAAAATAAAGAAAGGTGTGAAACAAAGAAAGATGTAAAATAAAGGATGTAAAACAAAGGATGAAATACAAAAAAGGATGTAAACCAAAGCTCCATGGGTGGCCCCTCAGAGGACCCTCACCATGCCCAGGAGTGCCCCAACCTGCCCGGGTACCTGTGCCCACCGTGCCTGGGTACCTGTGCCCACCCTGCCCGGGTACCTGTGCCCACCGTGCCCGGGTACCTGTGCCCACCGTGCCCAGGTACCTGTGCCCACCGTGCCCGGGTACCTGTGCCCACCCTGCCCGGGTACCTGTGCAGCCCTCGCCGTCGGGCCTGCGCTGCATGCCGGGGGGGCAGATGCACATGAAGGTGCCGATGAGGTTCTTGCAGAGCATCCCCCGGGACTCGCAGTCGTGCAGCCCCTCTGCACACTCGTCCAGATCTGCAAGGAGAGCCACCAGAGCCCCTGCCAGCCCTGCCAGCCCTGCCAGCCCTGCACATCCCTGCAGCCTCGGGCCACGTTAAAACATCTCATGGAATGAGCTGGGCTGGAAGGGACTTGAAACTCATCCAGTGCCAGCTCTGACACCTCCCACTGTCCCAAGCTGCTCCAAGCCCTGTCCAGCCTGGCCTTGGATAATTCCAGCGATCCAGGGACACTCTCCCCACCCTCCCCAGGGAAAAATTCCTCCCTGCCCGCAGGACACCGAGGTGGGTGATGGTGAGAAAAGCCAGCGCAGAATTCCCACCTTCCCTGTACACAAGAGCCAAGAGCAGGGGCCGGGGACAGTTTGGGCCATGCCCTGCTGGCTGCACAAAGGGTTTTTACCTCTGCACATCCTCCTGTCCTCCCGCAGGGCGTAGCCAGAGGGGCAGGTGCACTCGTAGGAGCCGAAGGTGTTGATGCAGCGGAAGGCGCAGAGCAGGGGGTTCAGGGAGCACTCGTTGATGTCTGCAGGGAGCAGAGGACACAGCTCAGCTGGCTGCCCTCCCCAGGGCACACCCACCCTCCCTGGGCATCCATCCCACCAGGGCTTTGTCCTGCTGTGGGGTCCCCCTGCGGAGGGACGGAGCCCCGGTGTCCCAGGGGATGGGAATGGGCTGCTGCTCCTCGGGGAGGCGGCTCCTGAGCTCACCCAGGGCTCCAGAGGGAGCTGAAGGAGCCCAGGGTGGAGAGGAGCCTCATCCGTGCCCAGGCAGGGACAGGGGGTCCCCCAGACTCCCAGTGTGATGGCAATGAAGGATTGTCCCCCAGCTGTCCCCCAGACTCCCAGCAGGGTGGCAATGAAGGGACTGTCCCCCAGCTGTCCCCCAGGTCTGTAATCACCTTCACAGGTCATCATGGGCCCTGGCTCGAAGCCCTCGTCGCAGGCACACTCGAAGCCTCCCACCACGTTGGTGCAGGTGCCATTGCCACAGGGATTGCCAATGGAGCACTCATCCGTGTCTGGGGAGCACAGCAGTGAGGAGGAGGAGGAGGAGGAGGAAGGGCTGGGCTGGGGGGTCAAACTGTGCCAGCAGAACCAGGAGGGAAGGGAAGGGAAGGGAAGGGAAGGGAAGGGAAGGGAAGGGAAGGGAAGGGAAGGGAAGGGAAGGGAAGGGAAGGGAAGGGAAGGGAAGGGAAGGGAAGGGAAGGGAAGGGAAGGGAAGGGAAGGGAAGGGAAGGGAAGGGAAGGGAAGGGAAGGGGGAGCAGCGATTCCCTCCTGGCACATGGACACTGATCCATCACCTCTGGAGGGAGCAGGAGGGAGCAGGACACCCCCACAAACCCCCCCCAGAGCCCCCCAGAGCCTCACCCACGCAGTTGACCCCGGTGTAGTCCAGGTTGTAGCCGAAGGGGCACTCGCAGCGGAAGGAGCCGTCGGTGTTGATGCAGGCGCCGTTGATGCACACCCCCAGGTTCTCCGAGCACTCGTTCACGTCTGGAAATGGAAAATGAAATTTTATACAGCCACAAACAGCCCTGACCCCTCAGGACTGACAGGGGATGCTCAGGTGATCCCGGGAGATTCCCTCTCCAGAGCTGAGGGATCAAACCCTGGCGAGCAGTTTTGGGGTTTGGGGGTGCCCTGCGCCCCCAGGATCCTGCCCAGCTCTGGTGGGTCCCAGGCAACAACAAACCCCCCCCTCCCCAGCAAACTTCTGCTGACCCCTCCCCACAGCCTCACCTTCCCGGGTGTCACCTGGGCCTGGGATGGCCCCGTGGCCGTACGGACACAGCTCCTGGAAAGCAACTGGAAAACAGCAGGAAATGGGGTGGGATGGGATGGGATGGGATGAATTCTGCTCCCAGTGGCTGGAACTGAAACTTTGGAGGCTCTTGAAGTCCCGTGGGGACACCCCATCCCTCCATGGGGACACCCCACCCCTCCATGGGGACACCCCATCCCTCCATGGGGACACCCCCATCCCTTTCCCTTATCCCCACACTCCCACCGGGACACCCCCACCTCTCCCTGGGGTCACCCCCTCCCCTGTCCCGGGTCACCCCCTCCCCTGTCCCCTCCTACCGTTGCCCTCCTGCGGGCACAGCTCGCAGGGGTCTCCCCACCCCTCCCCTGGCATTTTGCTGCAGCAGCACCGAGCCTTGGTGGTGTTGAAAGCCTTGGGCACGGAGCACTTGCCGTTGTCGAAGCGAGTGAAGCAGAAGCTCTGGCGAGTGTCTGGGGGAGGATGGGGCAGTGCCAAAATCAGGGAGATTCCCGGGAATTCTTGTCCCCACCCCTCCAGGAGCGGAGCACTGACCGAAGCAGCGGCGGCCGTTGTCGGACAGAACAAAGCCCGGGGGACACACGCACTGGAAGCTGCCGGGGGTGTTGGTGCACGTCCCAAAAAGACAAATGTTGGGCTCCTCCTCGCACTCGTTGATGTCTGAGAGCAACAGGGACACAGCCAGAGGTCACCCCAACAGCTCAAGGGGGTTTGGGGGCTGGACATCACAACCCTGAGCCCTCCCTCCTGTGGACACACACATTTAGGGAGCTGGGGAATTCCAGCTTGGGAATTCTTTCCAGGCCTGGATTTCTCCTGACTCTCAGCTCCATTCCCAGGCTGACAAGCTGACTGCAGCTTCAGTTAGGGAGGAGTCTCCCAGGGTGACAACAGGGTGACAAACAGAGTGAAATTCATCACCAACATTAACCCCTGGTGTCTTTCCCGTGGGACACATCCTGAGGTGCTGTCCCAAGGATGTTTTTCCCAATTGTCCAATGAGCTCCTGTCCTGTCCTGGCTGCACTGACACACTTTAAATCCGGGCTGGCTGTACAATAAATTGGTTTTTTTCCCCAAAAAGAGCTCCGTGTGTGTTGCTGTCCTTTCTCTCTCTTTTCAGAGCAGTGACCACACCCTCCCACAGGCAAAACGGGCACAGCAGAACCCCTGAGCCCCCCGTGCCACCAGAGCTGGGCTCGCCCGGCTCCCAGCAGGGATTTGGGGGTGGGGAAGGGCAGTTTGGGGGGCACAGAGCCCACCTTACCGATGCAGTTGTCGTTCTGCACCTCGTAGCCCGGGGGGCAGATGCAGCGGAAGGAGCCCTCCAGGTTCTGGCAGGTGCCAGGGGAGCAGGTCCCGGGCAGGCTCACACACTCATTGATGTCTGGAGAGGGCAAAAGAGCCAGGGGTGGGCACCTGGGGCTGCACCAGGCTCTGCCCCGCCCCAAAAGTCACAGGGAATAGGGGACACATTTCCAGGATGGGTCCCTGTTAGGAGTTTTAGGGCATGGAAAGGATTTGTGGGATTTGTCCCATTGTCTGCAGGGTCCAGCACAGGGAGGGGACGGCCTGAAGGGACATGGAGGCAGCGAGGGCCAGCCCAGATCTCCAGGGACATTCCAGTGACCAGGCTTTGCTTCCAGGGGCCACTGGGTGATTCTGCAGAATCCACTGCTGGCACCAGCTTGGGGACAACAGGGACAGCACCAGCCAGGCCAGAGGAGCCTGGACCCTGAGTGGACCCTGAGTGGACCCTGAGTGGCCACTGACCCACGCAGTTCTTGCCGTCGGGGGTGCGGTCGTAGCCCTCCTGGCACAGGCACTGGAAGGAGCCCACGCTGTTGATGCACTGCCCGTTCCTGCACACCTGCCCCACCAGCGACGAGCACTCATCCACATCTGGGGACACAGCAGGGCAGGGTCAGGGGTCACCCGTGTGTCACACGGGGCCACCCCCGCTGTCCCCAGGGCGCGGGGGGGACGCTGACCCATGCAGTCGTTGTTGTGGGTGAGCTCGAAGCCCGGGAAGCACAGGCAGTTGTAGGAGCCCACGGTGTTCTTGCAGGTGCCGTTGCCGCACGGCTGCCGGTCACACTCATCGATGTCTGCGGGGACAAGGGACAGTGGCAGCCCAGGTGACACCGGGACACGGGGACAGCCTGGGAGGACACTCGGCTGTGCTTGGTACCACCCTGGAGTGTCAGGGACTTGTGACTTTTTAGGGTGACACTGACCCGGGGGGGATGACACTGACCCAGGGGGGGTGACACTGACCCGGGGGGGGTGACACTGACCCGGGGGAGGTGACACTGACCCAGGATGGTGACACTGACTGGGGGGGTGACACTGACCCAGGATGGTGACACTGACCCAGGGGGGGTGACACTGACCCAGGATGGGTGACACTGACCCAGGATGGGTGACACTGACCCATGCACATGGTCTGCTCCCCGGTGGCCTTGAAGCCGTTGTGGCAGATGCAGACGTAGCTGCCCTCGGTGTCCACGCAGTCCCCGTGGCTGCACACGTTGGGGATCTCCTGGCACTCGTTGCGACCTGAAACGGAGCCCAGGGGGTCCAGGTGAGGGACAGGAGGGGACAGGAGGGGACAGGTGGGGACAGCAAAGCCCCACCCACGGTTTGGGAGAGGAGACTCCACAGACAACGAGATTTATGTGCTCTCATCCCGGAAAAAAGCGGGGGGTGAGATCAGGTGTGTGCTCAGATGTGCCCCAGATGTGCCCCAGGTGTGTCCCAGGTGTTCCCCAGGTGTGATCAGGTGTGCCTAGGTGTTCCTCAGGTGTTCCCCAGATGTGTCCCAGGCGTGTCGAGGTATGACAAGGTATGTCCCAGCTGTGTCCCAGGTGTGTCCCAGGTGTGTCCCAGGTGTCCCCAGGGGTTTCCCAGTTGTGATCAGGTACAAGGTGTGTCCCAGGTGTGATGAGCTATGACAAAGGTATGTCCCAGGTGTGTTTCCCAGGTGTGTCTCAGCTGTCCCCAGGTGTGTCCCAGCTGTCCCCAGGTGTCCCGCAGGTGTCCCCAGGTGTGTCCCTTACCCACGCAGGCGCCCCCCGGGGACAGCCGGTATCCCGTGGCGCACTCGCAGCGGAAGCTGCCCGGGATGTTGACGCACTCGGCGTGGCGCTGGCACAGCGTCTCCCCACTGCTGCACTCATCGATGTCTGCGGGGACAGAGGGCACAGGGACACCGGGATGGCACCGGGATGGCACCGGGATCCACCCAGCAGGGGCTCTCCCCTTGGGAATTCCATGGGAAAGGCGGGAACAGCCCGGCCTGCGAAGGATCAGGGACTCCAACCCCGGGTGCTGTGCAGGACATCCCAAAACCCCCCCAGAGGAGCTGCTGGGGCAGCGCTCCGGGCAGGGAGGAGCCGGAATTCCCGGCGGGATCCGCGGTACCTTCGCAGATGAGCAGGATGTTGTTGTAGCTGAAGCCGATGGGGCACTCGCAGCGGAAGCTCCCGATCTGGTTGATGCAGACGCCGTTGGTGCAGATGGCCGGGATCTCGCTGCACTCATCGATATCTGCAGCAATCCGACATCAGCCACCCACCCCGGCATCCCGGGAATGCTGAACGGCATCGGGATCCCACCCCGGCATCCCGGGAATGCTGAACGGCATCAGGGTCCCAACCCTGGAACCCGGGAATGCTCCACAACATCAACATCCCCCTCTGCATCCCGGGAATGCTGAACGGCATCGGGATCCCCCCTCTGCATCCCGGGAATGCCGGGAGCTGCTGGGAGAAGATGGGAGATGATGGGAGGTGCTGGGAGGTGCTGGAGGACGCTGCCCATTCCCATTCCCAACAGGATCAGTGGGAAAGGGCTGCCAGGAAAGCAACCCTTGGATATCGAGAGTGAAGCCTGCAGGTCACAGCTCCACAGGATTTTGGGAACGCAGCAGAGCCACACGAGTTTTGCTGACACATTTTGGGAAGGCTCCAACCCAGGACATCCCCCCTGCCTGCTCCCAGTAACAGGGACACAGCTCAGCTCTGGGAGCAGGCTGGGAATGGGGAGCCCAGGGGGTCACTGGGATATTGGGATGGCTCTGGGGTGCAAGCACCAATTCCTTCTGCTGCACTTTCCCCCCAGGAAAAGGAGATTCGCTCATCTCCCACCTCTGCCAGCCCTGGCACTGCCAATCCTCCTCTCCTTGCCCTAAGCTTTGATTCCCAAAGGGAAGCAGCTCCCCTGGGATGGCAGCAGAGGCCCCGGGGGGGTGCAGGGCTCACTCACCGATGGGTTTCCCTGTGTGGATGTCGATGATAAATCCGGGGGCTTGGTTCCCACACAGGATCTGGTACTCGGCTGCAAAGGGAACAGCGGGGTCAGGGCTGTGCCAGGGAGGGACAAGAGCTGGAATTGGGGTGTGACAGGAACCAGGGTTCCCCCCGTGCTGGGAGTCACCTCCAGAGCGCTCTGCTGTTTATTTTGTTGGTGTCCAAGCCCCGAATTTCATGGGAAAGTGGGAAAATCGATGGGACAGGGATCAACGTGGGAAGGACTTGGGGCTGGCAGGGGTGGGACAGGGACCCTGTGAGGACACTCACGGCTGGCAGGGGTGGGACAGGGCTCGCAGGGTTTGTTCCAGGCTTTGCCAATGTTGTAGGAGCAGCAGCACATCTTCTTGGTCATGTTGAAGGACAGCTCGTTCTCGCACGTGTCGTTGTAGTTGCGGTAGCAAACGCTTTTCCTCATGTCTGCAAAAACGGTGCCAGGCTCGGGACAGCCCTGGGAATGGCACTGGCAGCACTGGGAATGGCACTGGCAGCCCCGGGAATGGAGGAAAGGCCCCCAGGATCCAGCCCAAGCCATGCCCACTCTGTCACAGCACCGAGTGCCACATCCAGCTTTGAATCCCAGCCCCGTTTCCAGCATTTCTGCTCCGTCCCCTTGGCACAGCCCCCTCTGGGGTGGCAGTGCCAGCCCCCTGCCCACAGATCTGGGCCATTCCCCACACACTGGAGCCCTCCCCACGCTCTGGGGCCGTACCCATGCAGTTGTTGCCCCCGTTGACCTGCATGTACTCGGGGGGGCACACGCAGGTGTAGTTGCCCAGGGTGTTGTAGCAGGTGCCAGGGCCACAGATCCCGATGTGGGCAGAGCACTCGTCGATATCTGTGGGAGAAAGGAGTCAGAGCACCGGGCACGGGTGGCACAAGGGACGGTGGCTTTGGCACGGGGACAGGTTTGTGATGAGGAAATCTGGGACAGGGGAGGGGGAAGGATGCTCCCAACCATTCCTGGGGCAGCTGGGATGCACACACAGCTCTGGCACACATACAGGGTGCCACCCTGGATCGGTGCCACCCCATGTCCAAACCCCTGAATCAGTGTCACCCCCTGTCCCAGCCCCTGGCACCTTCACAGATCCGGGTGTCCTCGTTGAGGTAGTAGCCCAGGGGACACTCGCACTGGAAGCTGCCGAAGGTGTTGACGCAGTTCCCGCCCTGGCACAGCCCTGGCAGCTCCTGGCACTCATCAATGTCTGAGGAGGGACAGCAGGGGGACATTTTCACTGCCTGTGCCACCCCACAGCTCCAGAGAGCTCAGCTCTGGGTCGTGGCTGGAGCACGGCCACCCTCTGTGTCCAGCAGGCACCCAGCAGCCCAGTGCCATGGCACGGTGTCCCCACAGTGTCCCCACAGTGTCCCCCAGCACCCCATGCCATGGGAACTGGGGTCACTCACCCTCCAGGATGACAGTGATGGGGTTGGGCCGGAACCCTTCTCCCCCAGGGCACAAGGTCTTGTACTCGGCTGTGGAGAGAGGCAGGGAGGGCTGAGGGGGCTGAGTGAGCCAGGAGGGGTGGGGAGAGCCAGGAGAACCCCAGGAGGAGCAGGACACGGGGACAATCCCAGGCGGAACAGGACATGGGGACAATCCCAGCAGGAACAGGACACGGGGACATTCCCGGGAGGAACAGGACATGGGGACAGTCCCAGCAGGAACAGGACATGGGGACAGTCCCAGCAGGAACAGGACATGGGGACAATCCCAGCAGGACACGAGGATGCGGCCAGGGCTCAGATGGAGCAGCTCCATTCCCATCCCATCACCTGCCCTCCCTCCAAGGTGGGAATTCCACATTCCCTGCCCTCCCCTGCACTGGGAAAGAAGGATCCCAACCTGGATCTCCCGGCCACACCAGCCTGGCCTCCCCCACCCCGCTTAACCCCTGCTCTGTTCAAATCCTGAACTCAGCCCCTCCAGCGTGGCTCGAGGATCCATTGGGAATCATCCCTGCCCCGTTGCCTCCATCCCAGCCCGTGCCCATCCCAGGCTTTCCCCTCTCACTGGTGTTGGCTGGAGGACAGAGCTCGCAGGGGTTGCCCCAGGCTCGGCCCAGGGAGCAGCAGCAGGAGGCTCGGGTGACGCCCACGCCGATCTCAGCGCTGCAGGAGATGCCCCCATCCCCTCGGTCCTGCGTGTCCAGGAAGCAATTCCCAACCCGGGTATCTGCACAGAGACACGGCTGGTAAAAAATCCTGGAAATTTCCCTGGGTGCTGGGAAAAATCCTGGAAATGTGCCTGAGTGTGGAATTATGGAATTTTGGGATGGTTTGGGATGGAAGGGACCTTAAAGGTGATGCTGTTTCACACCCTGCCATGGGCTGCCAAGGAATGGGAAATCTTCCAGGGATAAGGAAAAGCTGGGGGTTACTGGGGATCTGTACTGGGAGCTGTGTGGGATCATGGAATCCCAAATTCTTTGGGCTGAAGGGAGCTCAAGGATCATCCTGGGCAAGGGCAGGGAGACACTTCAGTGTCCCAGGCTGCTCCAAGCCCTGTCCAGCCTGGCCCTGGACACTCGCAGGGAATAAAAGCTGGAACAAGAGGGGCACCCACAGTGGTGACAGTGGCACAGCCAACAGGACGTGGGTTCTGCTGAAGGGTTAAACCCACGGGGGACAGCACAGCCAGGCAGGGACAGCCAGGCAGGGACAGCCACCCTCCTTGTGTCCACCAAGAAGGTCGCCAGGTGAGGGTGGGAGGTGCCACTCACCCACGCAGCCCACCCCAGTGGGGTTCAGCTCGAAGTCCTGGGGGCAGTTGCACAGGTAGCTGCCAGGGGTGTTGACACAGAGCCCGTTGATGCAGTTCACAGGGTCTGCACACTCGTTGATGTCTGAAAGGACGGACAGATGGACGCTGAAGGTCCAGGAGAGCCCAGCCCAGCCTGAGCTCTGTGCCCACCCCACGGTGCCCCTCCTTGCCCTGTGCCCGGGGACAGAGGAAGGAGCAGAGCCACACCCTGCTGGCCCTGCTGGCCACCCCCAGGCCCTGGGACCATGGAGTGGTTTTGGGCTACCATGGAGGGCAGCAGCTGAGCCCAGCAGAGCCCAGAGCAGCGAGGCAGGAGCCCTGACCTGTGCAGTTGCCCCCACTCCTGTCCAGCTCGTATCCATCGTCGCAGGCACAGCGAAACATCCCGGGCAGGTTCTGGCAGGTGCCGAACACACAAATGTTCTGGAAGGTGCATTCATCGATGTCTGCAAAACAGGGACAGCTGGGGACAGGCTGTGGCACACTGAGGGACAGGACAGGACAGGTTGTGACACACTGAGGGACAGGACACGCTGCTCCTGCCCCCACCTCCTCCCCCACCGGGACAAACCCAGCCCAGGATGGTCCTGGTGCCATTTGAGACAATCTCCTGGGCTAGCTGGGCCACTCCACCCTCTCCCCTCAGCCCTGCTCTCCCGGTTTTCCATCTTGCTCTATAATGATTTATAGGAAGTTTATAGAGGTATTGGAGTCTGTTCAAGGTATATATGGTTCATGGTCATGGTTATGCACCCAGTTTGTTAGAGGAGGAGCAGGGGATGAGACTTTCCTTTCTTTTCCTTTCCTTTCCTTTCCTTTCCTTTCCTTTCCTTTCCTTTCCCTTTCCCTTTCCCTTTCCCTTTCCTTTCCTTTCCTTTCCTTTCCTTTCCTTTCCTTTCCTTTCCTTTCCTTTCCTTTCCTTTCCTTTCCTTTCCTTTCCTTTCCTTTCCTTTCCTTTCCTTTCCTTTCCCTTTCCCTTTCCCTTTCCCTTTCCCTTTCCCTTTCCCTTTCCCTTTCCCATCCACTACACCCCTTTTGGAGAATGTTCAGTTTCCCCTGAATGTCAGACATCACCTTCCCGGTTTTTAATCTGCTCAGATTCCTCTACAAAACCTCCAGCTTCTCTAGAATGGGGGCTGAGATTTCCAGAGGGGCCGATGGGACCCTCTGGAGGCTGGGGAGAAACTGCTGCCAGGGGCACGGGTGGCACCTCAGGAGGCGAGAGCAGAGCACGGAGAGGGCTCAGAGCCCCGGGCACTCACCCTGGCAGGCCCTGCTGTCCTCGGTGGGGTTGAAGCCCATCTCGCACTCGCAGCGGTACCCGCCGGGGGCGTTGAGGCACTGCCCGTTCTCACACAGGTTCACGTTCTCTGCACACTCATCCACGTCTGCAAGGGAGCCACAGGGCTGGGGGCTCGGGCCACCCCCCCAGTGTGCCCAGCCACTGCTGGGAGGATGCAATTCCTGCCCTGAGCCTCCCCAAACCCCCGTGAGGAGGGGCTGGATCCCTGCTGGAGGTGCCAGGCACAGAGCAGGCTGCTCCGTGCTGTGGGGAACTGCAGGGACGGGGAGCACTGAGCGAGGCTGGGGCTCAGAGGGGCTGGGGGCTCAGAGGGGCTGGGGACACAGAGGGGCTGGGGGCACAGAGGGGCTGGGGGCTCAGAGGGGCTGGGGGCTCAGAGGGGCTGGGGACACAGAGGGGCTGGGGGCTCAGAGGGGCTGGGGACACAGAGGGGCTGGGGGCTCAGAGGGGCTGGGGGCTCAGGGGTTGGTGGCTCACAGGGATGGTCCCTGTGCCAGCCCAATCCTGCTGCCAGCCCTGGTGGCTCACAGAAGCTGGTGGCACAAAGGAGCTGGGGGCCCACAGGGGCTGGGGGCTGTTCCCTGTGTCAGCCCAGCTCCTGCTGCCAGCCCTGGTGGCACAGAGGGGCTGGGGGCTCAGAGAGTTGGTGGCTGTGCCAGCCCTGGTGGCACAGAGGGGCTGGTGGCACAAAGGGACTGGTCCCTGTGCCAGCCCTGGTGGCTCCCAGGGACGGTCCCCGTGCCAGCCCAGTCCTGCTGCCAGCCCCAGGCTCACCCGAGCAGGAGAAGCCGTCGCCGTTGAAGCCGTCGCGGCAGGCGCAGCGATACGAGCCCGGCGTGTTCACACAGTTGGCGTTCAGGTTGCACTTGTGCTCCTCAGTTGCACACTCATCCAGGTCTGGGCATGGACAAGAGCCTGTCAGAGCCTGGCCTGGCTAGTCTGGAATGACCTTGGGCTCCTGGATGGGCTGGGCTCGCTTTTCATGGAACCACAGAGGGGATTGGGGCGGGAAGGACCTGAAGGTTCCACCCCCAGGGACACCTTCCATTAGCCCAGCTTGCTCCAAACCCTGTCCAGCCTGGCCTTGGACACCTTTTTGTGCCTTTTCCCTGAGCCTGAGCAGCTACAGGAGCACACAAATGGCCCAGGAGACTGTCCAGACACTTGGAAGCTCCAATACATCCCTGGGAGCCTCTATGGCCATGACCAGGACGCTGCCAAGCCACTGACCATGTCCCCAAGTGCCACATCTGCATGGCTTTAAACCCCTCCAGGGATGGTGACTGATCCAGGGCTGGACATTTCCATGAAGATTTCCCCAAAATCCACCCTGCCCCTCCCCTGCTGCAATGTGAATCTGTTCCCTCTTGTCCCCTGGAGGCAGAGCCCGACCCCCCCGGCTGTCCCCTCCTGTCAGGGAGTTGTGCAGAGCCACAAGGTCCTCCCTGAGGCTCCTTTTCCCCGGGCTGAAGCAGAACCAGGGCTCGCCCTCCCTGGCTGAGCACTCACCGTTGCACTTGAGCCCATCCCCGAGCCAGCCCGAGCGACATTTGCACTTGAAGCTGCCGGGGACGTTGATGCAGGACGCGTGCATGTCACAGTTGTGAGCCCCGATCTCGCACTCATCGATGTCTGCAGAGCAAGGACAGCAGGGCTGGCACAGCTCAGCTCTCCCAGCACGGCTGGGCTGAGCCTGGCACGATCCTGGCACGATCCTGGCACAGCTCAGCTCTTCCAGCACGGCTGGGCTGAGCCTGGCACGATCCTGGCACGATCCTGGCACAGCTCAGCACTCCCAGCACGGCTGGGCTGAGCCTGGCACGATCCTGGCCCGATCCTGGCACAGCTCAGCACTCCCAGCACGGCTGGGCTGAGCCTGGCACGATCCTGGCCCGATCCTGGCACAGCTCAGCACTCCCAGCACGGCTGGGCTGAGCCTGGCACGATCCTGGCACGATCCTGGCACGATCCTGGCATGATGCCACTCCAGGATTTGGGCACCGACAGCTCCCGGAGCTCCCAGGGTTTGGACCCTGGAGCTGAGGAGCTCAGCCCTGGCAAAGGTGCAGGAGGAAGGGCAGGCTCCTGGCCTCACCTGGGAACAGGTGAGTTCCTGGCCCTCTGTACCTGCCCAGCACAGGGCACACCCCACAGCAACCCCCACACAGCCCCTGGGCACGGGGGGTTCTCTCCAGGGCACCTCTGGGAGGAGTTTCCTGTTCCTGCTCACTGGCTCCAGGTGTGCTCTCACCTGTGCATCCCAGGTGTGCTGTACCCCCACCTGCGCACCCCAGGTGTGCTGTACCCCCACCTGTGCAGCCCGTGGTCCCTTTCTTGACGAAGTAGCCCAGCTGGCAGTGGCAGATGAAGGAGCCCTTGGTGTTCTCACACTCGCCGTGCAGGCAGATGTTGGGGTTGAGGTCGCACTCGTTCACATCTGCAGCACAGAACCGACCATGGGACACCCGCAGGAGCCAGGGGTGGCTCTGGGGACACGGCCAGGGCACAGGGCACGGCCAGGGCCTCACCAATGCACGTCTTCATGTCCAGGGATGCCATGAAGCCGTCGAAGCAGAGGCAGCGATACTCCCCGGGGATGTTGGTGCACTGCCCCCCGTCACAGATGTCGGGGTTGTCCTCACACTCATCAATATCTGCAAGAGGAAACCGTGAAGGGGAGCCCAGCCAGAGGTGGAGGGGACAGGAGCAAACCCCAAATCCCGAGCAGCTGGCAGAGCAAAAAAACCCATCCCTCCAGAAAAACCCTTCCTTTGGATGGGATCAAAAAACGAGAGCCTTGGTGCCCTGGGGGGGGGACACAGAGACCCCCTGGGGCAACCCCTGCAGGAGCCACGGTGGCCACCGACCTGCACAGGACCTCTTGTCCGGCATCAGGGCGTAGCCCTCGCTGCAGCTGCACTCGTAGCTGCCCTCGGAGTTGGAGCAGTGAGTGTCACAGCCGCCGTTGGTGATGGTGCACTCGTCGATGTCTGGGGACAAGCACAGTGTCACCTGAGCTGCCAGGGACCCGCAGCACAGAGCCCAGGCAGCAGTTTGGGACGCAAATGTCCCCCCAGGCACAAGCAAAGAAGTTCATCCCCTGTCCCCCCCAGCCCCTGGCAGTGCCCTCGCAGAGGTGACAGCAGCACAGGTTTGGCTGTCACCCCGTCCACGACATTCCCTGCTGGGATGGATTGGGGTGTGACAGGGAGCTCTCACAGAGGTGTGTGCACGACAGAAAGATTTTGGGATGTAGAATCTGAATAGGAATAGAAAGGAAAGCAAGTTTTGATACAGAAGAAAAGAATTGCTGAGCCAGTTTTAATTAAGGGTAACTAAGAAGGCAAAGGGAACGTTAGCATGTGAGTAAAAAAGGGTTTTTATAGCTGAAAGCAAAGGATAAATCTACTTCAAACTAAAGACGTTTTTACCAAGCAAAAAAAAAAAAGATTTCACAGACAAACAAGAAAACCAATGGTGCAAGTAAAAAAAAGGTCTCAGAAATTTCCACTACAAGAAAACTGAAAATCAACTTCCAGCTTAAACTGTAACACATTAACTTTTTGTGATTAGAAAATAGTAACAGGGATGTGGAAATGTTAGCAGTTATGACAGGCTATAGGTAATAGTAAAGGAATATTAATTGGTTGTTATGTATTAAAATAAAGTATATAATGCATTTTAACCAAAACTAAAGTTGGCTTCAGACAAACCCACAGCTGAGGCTGACAGGGCTGGGCTGGGCTCTGCCACCCCTGAGCTGTGAATTGCTGAATCCTCTGATACAATAAACAGCATTTAAAATTATAAATAAATAAATGGCTGTATCAGCTGGATACAATAAACAGCATTTTAAAAAAATACATAAATTGCTGTATCCTATGATAAAATAAACAGCATTTTAAAATAATAAATTGCTGTATCCTCTGGTACAATAAACAGCATTTTAAAATAATAAATTGCTGCATCCTCTGGTACAATAAACAGCATTTTAAAATAATAAATTGCTGTATCCTCTGATACAATAAACAGCATTTTAAAATAATAAATTGCTGTATCCTCTGGTACAATAAACAGCATTTTAAAATAATAAATTGCTGCATCCTCTGATACAATAAACTGCATTTTAAAGCCGTCTAAAGCCCCACATCCCTCGTTTCATCTCTCACAAGTCCCCCTTTGCTTCAGCCTCTGAGCACGAGCCCAGGAAGGTTCTGGAAGGAGCTTTTGGAGCAGCACTCACCGACACAGCCCTGCCTGTCGGGGGTGGCCTGGAAGCCCGGGTCACACGAGCACTGGTAGGTGCCAATGACGTTGACACAGCGCCCGTTGCGACACAGGTTGTCACTGAGGGAGCACTCGTTGATGTCTGAGGGGACAAGAACACGTGGAGCAGCCAGCCCTGCTTGGGGACACGGCATGGGGACACGGCATGGGGACACGGGATCGGGACACGGGATCGGGACACGGGATGGGGACACGGGATGGGGACACGGCATGGGGACACGGCATGGGGACACGGGATCGGGACACTGGATCGGGACACGGGATCGGGACACGGGATGGGGACACGGGATGGGGACACGGGATCGGGACACGGGATCGGGACACGGCATGGGGACACGGGATGGGGATACGGGATGGGGACACGGGATGAGGACGCGGGATGGGGACACGGGATCGGGGACACGGGATGGGGACACGGGATGGGGACACGGGATCGGGACACGGGATGGGGACACGGGATCGGGACACGGGATCGGGACACTGGATGGGGACACGGGATGGGGACACGGGATCGGGACACGGGATCGGGACACTGGATCGGGACACGGGATCGGGACACGGGATGGGGACACGGCATGGGGACACGGCATGGGGACACGGCATGGGGACACGGGATCGGGACACGGCAGGGGACACGGGATCGGGACACGGGATCGGGACACGGGATGGGGACACAGCCCCGGGTGTCCCAAGTGGGCAAAGGCAGCAGCAAAGCGAACATCAGAGCAATGAAACGCTGG
The DNA here is from genome assembly GCF_052056855.1 of Sturnus vulgaris. Taxonomy (NCBI): domain Eukaryota; kingdom Metazoa; phylum Chordata; class Aves; order Passeriformes; family Sturnidae; genus Sturnus; species Sturnus vulgaris. Next base: position 994,506 of record NC_142268.1, on the reverse strand, counting down.
GGGTGAGCCTGGAGCCTCCGGGATGAGCGGGACACTCGTCATGGAAGGACAGAAGGATTTGGGTGGGAGGGACCTGGAGGATCGTTCAGGGACAGGGAAAAGGGACAGGGACAAGGGACAGGAAGCAGGGATAAGGGACAGGGATGGGGACAGGGATAAGGGGCAGGGACAGGAATAAGGGACATGGATAAGGGACAGGAATAAGGGACAGGAATAAGGGATAGGGATAAGGGACAGGATGGGGACAGGAATAAGGGACAGGGATAAGGACACGGATAAGGACACGGATATGGGACAGGGACAGGGATAAGTGACAGGGACAGGAATAAAGGACAGGGATAAGGGACAGGGATAAGGACACGGATAAGGGACAGGGACAGGGATAAGTGACAGGGATGGGGACAGGGACGGAGACAGGAACAGGGATAAGTGACAGGGACGGGGACAGGAACAGGGACAGGGACCCCTCCAGTAGCCCAGGCTGCTCCCGGCTCTTGCCGGGATGGGCTGCAGGGGACGGGAAGGATCCCAGAGCCCTGCCCGGGCCATTCCCCCCCCGGTGTCCCCTCACCAACGCAGGTGTTGCCCTCGGCTGTCAGCTCGTGCCCAGGGGGGCAGATGCACTCGAAGCTGCCCTCGGTGTTGACGCAGATCCCGCCCCGGCACAGCAGCGGGTCCCGCTCGCACTCGTTGATGTCTGCACGGAAAAATGGGATTGGTTCCTTTCCAGGGGCTTCTCCAAGGGAGGAACAGCCCAGAACGGGGAATGGCACACAGGGAATGTCACACAGGAGTGCAGGGCTTGGATCCTGTGCTCTCCTGGTTGGAATGTGAATGTTGGGAAATCCCATCTTGAGCCCCGACCTCAGCAGAACCCAAGAGCCCCTCAATGACAGCAGAGAAAGGGGCTGAGGTTGGATGTATTAAAAAAAAAAAAAATCTCGTTTTCCTCTCGTGTTTATTTTCCTGACTCCAGCTTTGAAGTTAAGGATGGGATATTTTCCCCGACTTGGATAAAACACTGATGAGATTTTCAGGTGAAGAGGGCTGGGATTTAGCTGAAAATGGGGATGAAAATCAGTGGGAGCCTGGTCCTGGTGAATCCCAGGCTGCATTTTCACTGCTGGTATTGTCCCCTGCCCCAGGCTGGAAAGAAATCCTCCCTCAGGAGGCTGAAGCCAAATTCTGTTGCCAAACACAGGTGGGAAGAAGTTAATCCCTGGCCACAGGCAATGACAAAACGTCACCACCCCCTTTGGGGTGAGATGACTCAGCTCCCTGTCACCCAGAAAAAAAAAAAAAAGGATAAAGAGGAATTGGACAAATCACAGTGAGCATTAAATTAAAAAAAAAAAAAAAAAAAAAAAAAAAAAGAACAATGAAATTTATATCCCTCTATAAAGATTAGAAATCTGATTACTGCATGAAGGCACCAGGTCAGGGGTGAGGACTGTGACATTCCCAGTGTCCCAGAAATGGAGCAGAAGGAGGAGGATGAGCAGTGGGAGCTGTGGAAACCCACGCCACAAATTGTACAGAAAAGACAAAGCCCCTGCCAGGGCCAGTGATTTATTTTAAACAGCACAGCGAATAAAACATGAAAAATAATAAAAAAAAAAAAGTGGTGTTGAATCATGGCTTGGAGTGGTTTGAAAAGCCAAGCCAAAGCAGAATATTAAGAGCAGGTCAGTGAGACAAGTGAGTCTGGCTGGACAGAGGAGAGGAACATGGAATGCCAGGAATTAGAGGACAGCAGGAGCCTGGCTGAGCTGCTGGAGACAAACTGAGGTACTGAGGTCACTTTAAAGCTCCAAACAAGAATTATTCAATTGAAAACAGATGAGACTCGGACAGAATTAAAAACGAGCCTCGGGCAGACGGGAGGAGCTGTGAGGAAAGGTGCCAGCACAAAGGGAGGTGGAATGGGCAGGTGAAGGGAGCCCCCCACACCTGACAGGTCAGGGGGGTCCCAGAACTCTCACGGGGGGTTTGATCCCTGCAAGATTTGGGGATCTTGACACGTGGGAAAGACTTTATAACTTGTAAGAAACGAGAGTTATAAAGTAGGTCTGGATTTGAGGTGTACAGGGATAATTTTTTCTAAAGCATGCACTGTGAAACTTTACTGTTTCATTTATTTGTTGAAAGCCTCGGGTTACACAATACATCGAATATAATAATATTTCTGTTTTAGCCCAGCCTAGTCTTGTTTACTTTTGCTTTGTATTCAAATGAATTTAAAAAATCTTCTCGTGTTTCTTCAGTTCTTCGGGGTCTCTGGTGAAGACTTTTAAACTCTTCAGCACACTTGAACTTTCAGCTTTGTTTCTGGAGTGTCTTAACCCTTTGGGCACATTCTAGACCTTGAGATTCAGGGTTTTGGATTTATCCCTTCTCACTGGTAGCCTTGCACCCCTCACCCTGTTTGCAAAAATTATCACAAAGCAAAAATCTCTTCCTGATTTTTGCCAGCACAGTAAATGTCAGGTGTTCTTTGTTGTTTTAGTTTTTTGGTTTTTGTTTTTTTTTAATGAACTATTTCTCACTTTTCGATTTTCTGTCTCAATCTGCACCCTGCTCTGTCCCAGGAAGTGCCATGGGGGGCCCAGCCCTGTGGGACACATATTGAAAAAGTAAAAAAATGACAGCCTGAAAAATATTCCAGGCTGGAGCTTCTCAGCTCTGTTCCCAGTTGATAAACTGGTCCAGCTCAAGGCTAAGGGAGAATTTCTCCCAGGGTAATAATTTGATCAAAATAAAAAGGAATTAACAACGTCGTGCTGTGTCACCAAGCCCTGGGAACGGGGTGCCAATCACCTTTTTCTCTACTCTTGGAATTCCCAAGCCACGCTATAAAACCAAGCGTGTCACGACAAAACAAACCACGTAGCCGCGCATCTTCTTTCTGCCGCACTTAAAGGGTTAAAAGCCCTTTTCCCGGGGCTGCCCCGCCCCACTCACCCATGCAGTTCTTCATCATCATGAAGCCGCTCTCGTAGCCCTCGAAGCACTCGCACTCGAAGCTGCCCGGGGTGTTGACACAGGAGCCGTGGCCACACAGGTCGGGGGAGATGCGACACTCGTCGATGTCTGGGGACGGGGACAGGGATGGGGACACACACGTTGAGAGAGCCAGGGGGTTACAGCTTGGAGGTTCTTTGTCAGGGTTGGATTTCTCCTGATTCTGTCGCTGGTGTGGGGGTTTTTGGGGTCTCTTTGGGATTTCTGAGGTTGCTCCTGCAGCTCTCAGTGATGGAGCAAATTCCCCAAGCCTTGCCCAGATGGAATTTTGGCTCGTGGGGAGCTCTCAGACCAGCGAGGTAGAGACCAGCACATGCAGAAAGGCACAAACCCATGGTTTATTCTATGAAGGCTTCCTGTCTGCACATACCCACGGCTGTTGTTTTACAGGGGTTTTATATCTTTGGAGGGTTTGACAGTTTGCACCAATTACCAAGGGAATTCTACTTTGTAACCAATCCCTGAGGGATTTTACATTCAAAGCTGGCCTATGGATACTAAAAGAGAATGAACCACTAATATTGAATAAGATAATAATATAAGAGGGTCTAACAACGGGGGGAAGCTAAATTCCTTTTGTATTTGTCATTTCACAGCCATTCCTTATCTCTAAGCTCTGGTTTTCCAAGGGGCTTGTTCTGAGGGTGCAGGGAAACTTTATTGAATTTCTGCTCCCTGCCCACATTCCCAGGCTGACAAGCTGACTGCAGCTTCAGTTAGGGAGGAGTCTCCCAGGGTGACAACACGGTGACAAACAGAGTGGAATTCATCACCAACATTAACCCCTGGTGTCTTTCCCGTGGGACACATCCTGAGGTGCTGTCCCAAGGATGTTTTTCCCAATTGTCCAATGAGCTCCTGTCCTGTCCTGGCTGCACTGACACACTTTAAATCCGGGCTGGCTGTACAATAAATTGTGGTTTTTTTCCCCAAAAAAAGCTCCGTGTGTGTTGCTGTCCTTTCTCTCTCTTTGCAGCTCAGTGACCACAAGCACAGATTTAAAATGTTCCTAAAAATCCCGGGAACTGCATACAACAGATCCAGGGGGTGGGGAAGGAAGGTTGGGTCTGGGAAAGGGAACCAGGCCCTGGGAAGGAATATTGAGCTTTGTCTTTTCTAGATCATGTGAAGCTACACCTGCATGATCATCACGTGATAAATGATGTGATTGTTAAATGTAACCCTTGTTTGGTAATTGATTTAATTTAATTAATTTAATTGTAATAAGAATCATGAGAAATGATGTAATTGTAACAAGAATAATGACAAAGAATATTTGGGGGGCCTTGCAATGTAAAGCCCTAAAAATGTAATGTAAAATTATTTTCTTGTCATGAAAATGACAAGAATTCATGCTTGGATAAGATCAATGCATAAACTAGAACAATATGGGTTTAATAATTAATATAGAGTTATATAAAGAAAAGGGTATAAAAACATGTGCATGTGGGAGTCAGATTTGGGTTTGCACCCCTGATTCCAAGAGCTCCTCAATAAAAGCACCAGCAGGAAATCATGGTGGGATTTTGTGTTTCAACACTAACAGCCACACCAGGGAGCAGCAGCAAAGGAATTCCCCAGCCTGGGAGAGGCTGCTCCATGGGGCAGGGCTGGCCCTTCACCCCACAGGCAGCCCGATGGAATCATGGAATTCCAGCACGGTTTGGGTTGGAGGGACCCTAAATCCCAGCCCAATCCCAGGCTGCTCCAAACCCAATATCCACCATGGCCTTGATGCTCCTGCCCTTGTCCCTAAATATTTGACTCCTGTGGGCAGCCCCAGCCCTCTGAGCCCCCCCAAAAGCAGCAGGAACAGCTCGGGGGGGGGGGGATCCCTCACCTGTGCAGTTCCTCTCCTCAGCATCCAGAGCAAATCCATTGCCACAGATGCACCTGAAGCTGCCGATGGTGTTCCTGCAGGTGCCGTGGGTGCAGAGCCCAGAGAACACCTTGCACTCGTTCACATCTGAGGGGGAATCACAGGGATGAGAGAGGGGGTCCCCAAGAACCCCCCCAGCCCAGCCCAACCCAACCCAGCCCAACCCACTCCAGTTCAGTCCAGTCCAGCTCAATCCAGCCCAACCCAGCCCAATCCAGCTCAATCCAACCCAGTCCAGTCCAGTCCAACCCCATGCAGCCCAACCCAGCCCAGCCCAGTCTAGCCCATCTCAGCCCAGTCCAACCCAGTCCAGTCCAGTCCATCCCAGCCCAACCCAGTCCAGCCCATCTCAGCCCAGTCCAGCCCAACCCACTCCAGTCCAGCCCAGCCCAATCCAGCCCAGCCCAATCCAACCCAGCCCAGCCCAAACCAACTCAGCCCAGCTCAATCCAACCCAGTCCAGTCCAGCCCAGCCCAGCTCAATCTAACCCAGTCCAGCCCAGCCCAGCCCAGCCCAGCCCAATCCATCCCATCCCATCCCATCCCATCCCATCCCATCCCATCCCATCCCATCCCATCCCATCCCATCCCATCCCAATCCCCCTCACCTTTGTAGAAGGGCCGTCCCGAGAGCACATCCCCCCGGTTGGCAAAGCCGGGCCCGCGGGGACACAGAGCCTTGAACTCGGCCGAGCCCGCACGGGGACACTCCTCGCAGTCCGAGCCCCAGGCGGAGCCCACGGAGCAGCAGCACAAATCCATGCGGAACTTCCCGGGCAGCGGCTCCGTGCACTCGTCCTCGTCCCAGCGCATGTAACACTGCTCCACCCGCACGTCTGGGGACAGAGCCAGCCTCAGAGCCCGCACCGACACGGGTGACACTGCTGGGACAGGCTGGGGACACCTCAGAGCCCGCACGGACACGGGTGACACTGCTGGGACAGGCTGGGGACACTGCTGGGACAGGCTGGGGGTGGCTTTGGAGAGGGGGGGTCTCCTCCAAACAGCGCCCATGGGGATGAGCAAAGTGATTTTTGGGAGGGATTGCATAGCACGGACCGCTGGCAGCAGGGACAGAGGATGGATCCTCGCAGAATCCCAGAATTTAGGTTGGAAAAGACCTTTGAGATCATCAGGTGACACAACATCAGCGTGTCCCCGAGTGCCACATCCAGGCTTTCCTTAAACGCGGTGCTGCGAGCACAGGCGATCCCCGCAAAGGGCACGAGTTCGGCACTGCGTGCCCAGGAGCGCTTTTAGGGCTCGTCTTTAACCCCTGAGACCATCTGGTCACTCCTGAACCCACCCACGAAGGACAACGGTGTCACCAACTGCACTTGGGGACACAAAACTCTGGTTTGGCCGTGAGATTTTTTTTTTGGCTTTTCCAGGTGTGGCTCAATTCCCATGAATTCCTGGCGGGGAGGGGAGGATGTGGGAGGGCAGGATGGGGGTAGAGGAGGTGCCCTCACCCACGCAGGTCCTGGCGGTGCCATCCAGGGTCAGCCCCTCGGGGCACTCGCAGCGGAAGGAGCCGGCGGAGTTCACGCAGCGCCCGTTGGGGCACACGCCCGGGAACACCTCGCACTCGTTCACGTCTGTGGGGGGACACATTGGGGACAAGGTGAGGGATGGCTCGGGGTGGGGACGTGGCCAGTGGGACCTCAAAGGGGCTCCCAGAGGAGGTGGGAGGAGCCCAGAGCTGCCCAGCAGGCTCCAAGTGGTGACTGAGCCATGAAAACTGGGCACAGAGAGAGCGGGGATCTGGGCACAGACACACAGACAGACACACAGACAGACAGACACACAGACAGACAAAGACCAGAGAGGGGAGATCTCCCCCAAGACTCGGGGAGGCAGGAGGGCAACAGGGAAGCAATGATCCCATTCCCAAGAAGAAAAGCAGTTTCCCCTTCCCAAGAAAAGCAGTTTCCCCTTTCTAAGGAAAGCAGTTTCCCATTCCCAAGGAAAGCAGTTTCCCATTCCCAAGAAGAAAAGCAGTTTCCCATTCCCAAGAAGAAAAGCAGTTTCCCATTCCCGAGAAAAGCAGTTTCCCATTCCCAAGAAGAAAAGCAGTTTCCCATTCCCGAGAAAAGCAGTTTTCCATCCCTGCCGCACTTTACCTTCACAGGTGACGCCCTTCATGCGGGCGTAGCCCCGGGGACAGGCGGTGTCTGCAGGGGACAGCGATGTCAGCCAGGAAACCCTTCCAGCTTTCCCACACAACCACGGAATATCCAGCGAGACCCGCAGGATCACCCAGCCCAACTCCTGACCCTTCCCACCGCCCCCCCCAAAAAAAACCCCCACCCTGTCCCTGCGAGCCTTGTCAGTGCCCCACCACCCTCTGGGCATTTTTCCCCCTTTCCCGATCTCCATCCCACAGCTTGGCACAGCGGCAGCATTCCCTCGGGAATGGCACAGCCTGGCACAGCCTCACCGATCTCGCAGCGCTCGCAGGGGCTGCCCCAGGCTGCCCCCAGGGTGGCACAGCACTCGGATTTCAGCGTGGCACCGTTGATGTTGACCTCGCAGCGCCCGTCCTGGATGTTGAGCCAGCAGGTTCCCTTCATGCTGTCTGCAGGGACACAGCGGCTCAGGGGTGCCCCCCGTGCCCCCCGTGCCCCCCGTGCCAGGCATGGCACCCCTGGCAGGAGCTGTCCCCTCCCCACTGCTCCTGGGAGTCACCGATCCTCTGGGACGTGGCTTTCCCCACAAACCGGGGAACCTCCAAACCCATCCAGTGCCACCCCTGCCATGGGGACACCTCCCTGATGCCAGCCCCACCCAGCCTGGCCGTGGGCACTGCCAGGGATCCACAGCTGCTCTGGGAATTCCATCCCAGCCAGGAATTCCTCCCCAGTATCCCACCCATCCTCTGGGATTGCTGTCCCTGTGCCAGGCCGGGTGACACTGGCAGTGTCACACACCGATCCTCAGGGATTGCTGTCCCTGTGCCAGGCCGGGTGGCCGTGCAGGTGACGCTGGCAGTGCCACCCTGCCCTGGCAGTGCTCACCCACGCAGATGGTGCCACTGGGGTCCAGTTTGCTGCCCGGGGAGCACTCGCAGGCGAAGGAGCCCGCGTTGTTCCGGCACAGCCCGTTCACACACGGGTTGGACGTGCACTCGTTGATGTCTGCGGGGACAGGGGACAAGGGACAGGGGACAAGGGGACAGGGGATAAAGGGATAAAGGACAGGAGACAGGGGACAAGGGACAAGGGGCAAGGGGACAGGGGGCAAGGGGACAGGGGGATAAAGGACAGGAGACAGGGGACAAGGGGATAAAGGACAGGAGAAAAGGGGACAGGGGACAAGGGGACGGGGGATAAAGGACAGGGGACAAGAGGCAAAGGGACAGGGGACAAGGGGATAAAGGACAGGGGACAAGAGGCAAAGGGAGAGGGGATAAAGGACAGGGGACAAAGGGACAGGGGACAAAGGGACCAGAGACAAGGAGACAAGGGACAGGGGACAAAGGGATAAAGCACAGAACAGGGGACCAAGGGGACAAGGGGACAAGGGGACAAGGGGACAAGGGGACAAGGGGACAGGGAACAAAAGACAAAGGGACAAGGGGTAAAGGACAGGGGAAAAGGGGACAAAGGGACAAGGGGACAAGGAACAAGGGGACAAAGGGACAAAGTCACTGAGGGCAGTGACAGGGGGCACAGCCCTGGGGGACACACCCTGGAGGAGGTGAGCGTGAAGAATGGTGGGGCTGAATTCTTTTTTAAGTGGTTTTAAATAGAAGAGTAAAATTTAAAATACGTTAAAATCTGTTATATGCTAGTATACAAAAATATAAAGTGTGGCATATAGAAAAACATTGTGATATAGAGCATAAAAATACTGTATAATATACTAATATATTATATATAGTACATAATTAATATATATTATATATTGTATGTTATATATAATATATATTCTATATATTATAGAATAGATATATGCCATATATAATATGTAAAATATATAATATATAATGTATGACACATAATATATATTACTTATATTATACCTATAAACTAATATATAATATAATAATATAATATATAACATAAGAAACACTACATAATGTATTATATAAATAACAAACGATAAATTACACAGAAATTCCATATAAATATATAAAATATAAGTGTGCACGTGTCACATAGAGAGCTCTAACAGCCATATTAAAAAGAGAAGATTTTAAAAAAATGATTTGGATTGAGGGTGGTTGGGGCACTTGTGTGCAAAGTGCCAGTTCTGAAATATTCGAGGCCTCTGTGCACAGGAAACCATTTTTCCCCCTCCAAATCACAGCCTTTCAATCAAATTCCCCAAAAATTGCAATTTTGGTCAGGCCTCAAGCCCAAATTTTGTGGCCCTGGAGGAAATTGAAATTGCTCTGGTTTCCAGGCTCGGATGTTTTGGGGTCAGGTGTCCACTGCTGTGAACCCAGTGTGAAACATCACTACAAACCATGGGGGGAAAAATAAAAAAAAAAGTGAGGTCAAAGCCCCCCCCCCCCAACCCCAAAGGTGCAGATTTGCAGAGCAGTGCAGTGGGGAGGGAAGCAGGGATTTCCACCTGGGATTCCCAGCAGGAATTTCCAACTGAGATTTCCAGCTGGGATCTTAAGCAGGGATTTCTAGGAAGGATTTCCAGCAGGGATTTCCAACTGGGATCTCCAGCAGGGATTTATAGGAGGGGATTCCCAGCAGGGATTCCCAACTGGGATTTACATGATGGGATTTCCAGCAGGGATTCCCAGCAGGGATTCCCAGCAGGGATCTCCAGCTGGGCTGGCCCCGGGCAGGAGCTCAGGCCGAGGTTTTTTCCCCCCCAGGCTGCGGAGCTGCCCAGCCCCGGTACCTTCACAGGTGTCGGTCTCGGTGCGGAACACGAAGCCCTTGGGGCAGGTGCAGGTGTAGCTGCCCGGGGTGTTCCTGCACAGCCCATTGTCACACAGCAGCCGGTTCACGCTGCACTCGTCCACATCTGGGGGGCAGATGTGACATCTGTGAGCTGCTGTGGGCTGGGAAGGGTTAATTCCCCCACCCGCGGGGTCGTGGATCCCACCCCAGTCCCTGCACAGACACCCCGGCATTCCCAGCCTGTCCCAGAGTGCTGTCCCTGCTCCGGCAGGGCTGGGATCATTCCCGGGGGAATTTGGAGCAGGAACCATTCCCTGATCTCCATCCCAACCCCTGGCACAGCCCCAGCCCTTCCCTGGATCCTGGGACAGAAATCTGCTCCCAGGGCAGGGATCAGAGCTGCCCCAGCCCTTCCCTGGATCCTGGGACAGAAATCTGCTCCCAGGGCAGGGATCAGAGGTCCCCCAGCCCTTCCCTGGATCCTGGGACAGAAATCTGCTCCCAGGGCAGGGATCAGAGCTGCCCCTGCCCTTCCCTCACAAGGAACCCACAGAGTCTCCCCTGCTCTCCAGGAGGGAGCAGGGAATGAATTCCCCATTTTCCTTCCTTGTCCTCATCCCACCCCGTGAGCTCTCCAGCTCCCACCCTCCCTCCAGTTCCCCACTGGATTTGGGTGGTGCTTGAGGGGGTGGCACCCCCTGAGCCCCTCCCCGTGCCAGGCAGCCCCTGACTCACCCACGCAGTTCTTGCCCGTGGGGTCGGACTCGTAGCCCAGGTTGCAGATGCAGCGGTAGCTGCCCCGCAGGTTCTCACACATCCCGTTGGGGCAGATGTCGGGGTTCAGGGCACACTCGTTGATGTCTGACAAGGAAAAAGAGGCACGGGAGATGGAGCCAGCAAATGCAAAGACAGGAACGTTGCACCTCCTGAATCTTCACTGCAGGAATTGTGGATCCCAGAATGGGCTGGGTTGGGTTGGGTTGGTTTAGGCTGGGTTGAGTTGGGTTGGGTTGGTTGGGCTGGGTCAGGTTGGTTGGTTTGGGTTAGGTTGGGTTGGGCTGGGCTGGGTTGTGTTGGTTGGGTTGGGTCAGGCTGGGTTGGGTTAGGTTGGGCTGGGCTGGGTTGAGTTGGGTTGGGCTGGGCTGGGTTGGGCTGGATTGGGTTAGGTTGGGTTAGGTTGGGCTGGGTTGGGTTGGTTGGGTTGGGCTGGATTGGTTGGGTTGGGTTGGGCTGGGCTGGGTTGGGTTGGTTGGGTCAGGTTGAGTTGGGTTGGGCTGGGTTGGATCTCAAAGCCCATCTCGTTCCACTGCCACCACTCCAGGCTGCTCCAAGCCCTGCCCAAGGTTGGGGCAGCCACAGCTTGTCCCTGTCCTGAGCCAGCCCAGGGCTCTGAGTCAGGACAGAGCTGGATAACGGGCTGGGATAAGCCCAGTTTTAAGTCAGGGGCTCTCAGGTGTGACAGAGTTTTCTTTATCCCAGTACTGAGCTCAGGTCCTTTAATCACCCCTGGATTCAGCCCCAGGTGACCCAAAAAGGTGCCAGCCAGGAGGGCACTGTCCTTTCCCTGCAGCAGCATCCTCTCCTCTGCTCTTTTGGAGCCAAACCCTGGTGCCAGGGCAGAGATTTCACCCAGCCCAGCCTGTGCTGGCACCACGGGGTCCCTGCAGTGCCAGCTGGCCACGGCTGCCCAGGCACTGCTGGCCTTTGTCCCCACGCTCCTGGAGCTCAGCTCCATCCAGGGAAACACAGCCTGGAGAGCTCAGAGTGCAGCCCTGGCTCCAGGCACGGCTGGAATGCCCAGAGCACGGCTTTGCTAGAAGGAGTCTCAGCATTCCCATGGGGCTGCCCCTGGCCAGGACACGAGCCCTGGATGGGAGCCCAAGGAGCCACCGGGGCTTCTCCTCTGGCTCCTTCCCATCCCCAAGGCTTGGCAGGGCCCTGGCTGCTCTGGGCTCTCCCTGCTGATCCAAGCACTGCCCAGGGCTGGCACTGGGACCTCTTGGAACTCAGAGCAGCCCCTTGGCAGCACAGATTGGTCACCTCCCTCTGCCTGGGACACCCCAAGGAGGAGCTGGGGAGCAGAGGAGGGTCCCAGTGCTCATTCCCATCCCAGCAGGGAGTGCAGCCCAGCCTCTCCTGGCACAGCTCCCACAGATCCATCCCTGCTCCAGGAAAAGCAGCTGAGGGTGTTTCCCGTGGAATCCTGCACGTCCCCGGGGAATCTTGCATGTCTGTGGGGAATCCTGGACGTCCCTGGGGGATCCTGAATGTCCCTGAGGAATCCTGCAAGTCCCTAGGGAATCCTGCACGTCCCTGAGGAATCCTGCACGTCCCTGGGGGATTCTGCACATCCCTGAGGAATCCTGTAGGTCCCGGAGGAATCCTGCACATCCCTGAGGAATCCTGAACATCCCTGGGGATCCTGCACGTCCCTGAGGAATCCTGCACGTCCCTGGGGGATCCTACATGTCCCTCGGGAATCCTGCACGTCCTTCAGGGATCTGTACCCACCTCTGCCATCAGCCGTGATCCCGATGCCGCTGCTGCAGAGAGCCTGGAATTCCGCTGGGGACGGAGCAGAGCAGAGCCATGAGCGTGGCAGGAGCTCCCCACACGGAGACCCCCGGAGCTCAGTGCCCCGACCCACTGAGGGCTGAACCCTTTCTTTGTCACAGCGCCCGTTTTAGGGTTGTTTATGCTCAGGTAACACAAGCACAGAACCTTGGAGGGACCCCAAGGACCATCCAGCCCAAGCCCAGACACCCCAACAATCCCACCCTGCTCCTGGCAGCGTTGTCCCAACTCTCCTCGAGCTCTCCCAGCCTTGGCGCAGTGACTTTGTGCATTTTAACGCTGATACTCCCACTTCCAACATCCCAACACCAGATCTGGGCACCGCTCTCCATTTTCCCCCCATTCCTACATCTCTCCACGCTGCCCAAACCACGCCAGGACATTCCCGAGCCCCTTCCCTTCCCCTGGCACACCCAGGGCTGGGCTCACCGGAGTTCTTGGCCGGGCAGGGCTGGCAGGGCTCCCCGAAGCCGTGGTCGGGGTTGGCACAGCAGCACTCGGATTTGGTGACGGCGCCGGGGAAGGGGCGGGCACAGGTGCCCTTTTTGATGCCCCCGTAGCAGGTGCTGCGCATGTGGGTGTCCACACACACCCGGCCGTCCACGCCGATGGCCAAACCCCCCAGGCACTCGCAGCGGAACGAGCCCTCCGTGTTGATGCACCAGCCGTTCATGCAGATCCCGGGGGTCTCGCACTCGTCGATGTCTGGGGGATGGAGAGGAATGGGAGTGGAGTGACCTCGAGGGGTGGGAGACACCGGGAGAGGGGTGGGAGACACGAGGAGGGGGACTGGGACATAGGGAGAGGATTGGGTCACATGAAGGGGAGGCAGAACACACGGACAGAGGTTCAGGACACACGGACAGAGGCTCAGGACACACGGACAGAGGTTCAGGACACACGGACAGGAGCTCAGGACACACGGACAGGAGCTCAGGACACACGGACAGGGGTTAGGTCACACAGAGAGAGGCTCAGGACACACGGACAGAGGCTCAGGACACACGGACAGGAGCTCAGGACATGAGAAGCTTTCCCCCTTTTCCCCATTCTCCCACAAAGGGACAATTCCTGGCGGCAGAGCAGGAACTGCCCGGGCACACCCTGGGGTTTCTGAGCTTCCCTTGCCCTGAGGAGCTCACAGTGCCCAGGAGGGTGGGCAGGGCTGGGACTGGGCAGAGCCCAGCTGGGATTGACTCACCCAGGACTGGGATCACTCAGATTTGGGGTCACTCAGATTTGGGGTCACCCAGGTTTGGGATCACTCAGGTTTGGGGTCACTCACCCACGCAGTAGCGCCCGTTGGGGGCCAGCACAAAGCCGGGTTTGCAGATGCATTTGAAGCTCCCGTCCTCGTTGATGCACATCCCGTTGAGGCACATGTTGGTGGTGGCACACTCGTCGTGGTCTGGGGGCACAGAAAGGACCCCAGAGCTGCAGCCATACCCCAAACCCCCCCTGTACCCCATCCCAAATTGTGGTGGTGGGGGCTGGGCCTCAGAGCAGACGGGGAGAGGAATTTGGGTGGAACCTGCAAGAGCATCAGCTCCAAGCTCTGGGTCACCTTTTCTGCTCACAGCTGCATCCTCACAGGGACAAGGGTAAGGGCCAGGGACAGGGAATCCCCAGAGCTCCTGGAGCTCCTCCTGCTCCAGCCCCAGCCCTGCTGATCCCCTGCACCCCAAATTCCACAGGAGCACCCTCATGGAAACAGCTCCTCAACCCAGCCCTGTCCTTGTGGGACAGCCCAGATTAAAACCCCAAAGAGAACTGATCCCAACCCAGCCCTGTCCTTGGGGGTCACCCCAGATTAAAACCCCAAAGAGAACTGATCCCAGCCCTGTCCTTGGGGGTCAGCCCCGATTAAAGCCGCAGGGGAAGGCGATCCCAGCGCAGCCCCGGGCCCCTGCAGGCACAGCAGCCTCACCAACGCAGTTCTTGCCGTCGGGGGTGATCTCGAAGCCGGCGTTGCAGATGCACTGGAAGCTGCCGTCGGTGTTGACGCAGCGCCCGTTCCTGCACATCACCCCGTTCATGATGCACTCGTCAATGTCTGCGGGGAAAATCAGCACAAAGTGGGAGCAATCCCAGCTTCATATCCCCCATGAGAAACCCAGGCAGGTGCTCTCAGTCACGGCAATTCCTCTTCAAAAATCCCGCCTGGAAAATCGGGATTTTTCACACTGCCGGGCAATGGGGGAGCCTTTGGGAGCCGCTTTGTCAGGAGGGGAGGAAACAAAAATGTCGAAGCTTGGGCACTGCCATGGAAATCTGCCTTTGCTGCTGTTCCCGTGGTGGAACATTCCCTTCCCATCCCTGTTTTTTGGCAGCCTCTTGGCAGAAGAGCTTTGCTGGAAATCCTGCATCCACACCAGAATCCCACTTTGGTCAAATAAAGTTCTCCCAACAGAATTCTCTTCCTGTTCTGCAGGTCCCTTGATTGCCACCAGAAAAATTTTAAGGACAGCCAAGGCAGAGGAAGCTTCTGGACAGATCTCAGCCCATACCTGGCGGGGCTGAGGACTCCTCACTGCGTTTCACCCCACAACCTTTTCGTGGTGCCAAGCGCTCTGCTGACCCCTCTGCCACCTCTGCCACCCCCCAAAAAAGGGGGGGACAGCCCTTACCAATGCAGGCCTGCTTGGTGGGGGTGCTCTGGAAGCCCTCGTGGCACTTGCAGTGGTAGGAGCCCGGCGTGTTGACGCAGTCGCCGTGGACACAGGGGCTGCTCGAGCACTCATCCACATCTGCAAGGATGGGGTGGGGAGAAAAAAAACCCGGCTGTGAGGGACAGCAAAGCCCAGGAACAGCACAGGAGGAGCTTTGGGAGCAGCCCCCACTCACCAATGCACTCCCCTCGGACGTCCTGCTTGTAGCCCATGTTGCACTCGCAGCGGTAGCTGGACGGGGTGGGGATGCAGCGCCCGTTCAGGCACAGGTTGGTGAAATGTTTGCAGATGTCGATGGTCTGGTTCAGCGTGGCCGTCCCTGGGGACACAGGCAGGGTTGGGGAACATTTGGATGTCCCAGGAGGCTTGGGAAGCACGGGAAGGGTTGGAGAACCCTTGGGTGTCCCCAGGACTCCTGGAAAGGACAGGGAGGGTTGGGGAGACTTTGGGTGTCCCCGGGCTCAGGATGGTGGCAGTTCCTGGGAGGGTTGAGGAGCTCTTGGATGTCCCAGGATCTCCCTGGGGGGATGTCAGAGGGGTTCAAAGTGGGGACCAAACCCAGCAGGGGAGGGTGAGACCGAGGTGGTGATGGCAAAGTTCCGTTCCTATTTGGGAATCAGGGAGATATTCCAGAGCCGAGCCAGCCTGGATCTGAGTGCGGGCTCAGCGCCGGTGCCACATCCCAGCCCCGCCCCGAGCCACGACATTCCCTGTGCCCATCTGGGAATCGACATTCCAGCCCTGGGGAACCCGGAGCCAGGCTGGGCAGCCCCGGGACAAACCGGGAATTCCCGATGCTGGAACTCCCCGGACCCATCCTGGGACAAACCGGGAATTCCCGGTGCCCCGAGCTCATCCCTGGACAAATCGGGAATTCCCGATGCTGGAACTCCCCGGACCCATCCCGGGACAAATGGGGAATTACCGATGCTGGAGCTCCCGGGACCCATCCCGGGCAGCCCCGGGATCCCTCCCTGCCCGTTCGCCCCGTTCGGGCCGATCCCTCCGGGCCCGTTCAGTCCCGGTCCGACTCCGTTGGGTCCGAATCCAGGAATTCCTGGGAAGTTCCCGGGGAATCCTGGCACCACCGGGAGTCCCTCGATGCAGAGCCTGCGGTACTCGTCTGAAACGAAACGAAACAAAACAAAAAATCGGGATTTTCCAGCATCCTCCTGCAGGGATGGGAGCAAAGAGGAATTCCTGATGGGAACGGGACTAGGAAATGATGGGAATGGGGCAGAGGGACGAGGAGGGACTGAACACCCCTGAGCCCACAGCACAGCTTGCCAGGGGGGCTGGCAGAGGATTTTTGGGACACCGAAGGATCCCTCAGGGCAAGGAAGGACACGGGAGGGGCCAGGGAAACTCTGCCCTGCTCAGAGCTGGGGGTGCAGGGGGGATGCACAGGGATGTGGATCCATCCCCGGGTGTGGATCCCTCCCTGGGTGTGGATCCATCCCCGGGTGTGGATCCCTCCCTGGGTGTGGATCCATCCCTGGGTGTGGATCCATCCCCGGGTGTGGATCCATCCCCGGGTGTGGATCCATCGGATCCATCTCTCCAACCCTCCTGCCTGGGCTCTTCCCAAGGTTCATGTGTGGTGGGAGCCCAGGACAGGGATCGGGAGCAGGACAGGGATCAATCCCTGCCCAGGTAGGAGGAGCAGCACCCTCAGGTGATCGGGTTGGGTTTTTCCCCCAGGTAAAAAGGGACGGGGAAAAAAGGGAGTGGCCTCAAGCTGTGTCAGGGGAGGGTTAGGTTGGAATCAGGGAAAAAATTCCTCATGGAAACGGTGAATGGCGCCCATCTCTGAAGGGTTTAAAAGCCATGGGCATGTGGCACTTGGGGACAGGGTTTGGTGGCACTCGGCAGCGCCCTTGGAGAGCTTTCCCCGGTTTGGGGGTGATCATTTGGGGTCCCGGGGTGTCACTCACCCGAGCCCCGCACCGGGCACATCTCGGGGGTCTGGCCGATGGCCCAGCAGCGCCCCGAGTCACAGCAGCACTGCATCCTGCTGGCCTGGCCCGGAATGTCCCCGGCACAGCGGCCACCCAGCAGCGCCGAGAAACACGTCCCCAAACGCTGGTCTGGGGAGAGACGGGGACAGGGGACAGGGACAGGGGACAGGGAAAGGGATAAGGGACAGGGTAAAGGACAAGGAACAGGGATAAGGGACAGGGGTAAGGGACAAGGAACAGGGATAAGGGACAGGGAACAGGGATAAGGGACAGGGACAAGGATAAGGGACAGGGGTAAGGCAGGGATAAGGGACAGGGAACAGGAACACGGAAAGGGAAAAGAATAAGGGACAGGGAACAGGGACAGGGATAAGGAAAAGGGACAGGAAAAGGGATAAGGGATAAAGGACAGGAATATGGGACAGGGAACATGAACAGGGAAAGGGAAAAGAATAAGGGACAGGGGTAAGGGACAGGGAACAGGGACAGGGATAAGGAGAAGGGACAGGATAAGGGACAGGGAACAGGGATAAGGGATAAAGGACAGGGAACAGGAACAGGGAAAGGGAAAAGAATAAGGGATAAGGACAGGGATAAAGGACAGGGATAAGGGATAAAGGACAGGGAACAGGATAAGGGACATGGGTAAGGGACAGGGACAGGAGAAGACACACGGTCACAAGGTGCCACCACCACCCTCCCAGCCAGCTCCCCATTGAATCCCTCCAAGTGTGAAGCCCCTGACCCCAACCCTGGCCCCGCTGGGGGGGGTTTGTGGCTCCTGGCCAAGGCTCAGGGGACTGAGGGTCCCTCACATCCAGCAGGCTCCACCTGGCACCAATCCCTGCAGGAAAACCTGGAATCTTCCCCTCGTTCCTCTCCCACCTTGTTTTGTTCACAAGTCAATTAATGAGGGGGAAAGTCTCCCGGGATGTGGCTGCCACTTCCCGGGAATGTAATTGGGATTAATTGCCTGGGGCTGTTTGATCTGTGGGCTGTGGGTTCTGCTCCCAGCCCAGCTCGGGGACCCCAGGGAACATTGACCCCAGTTCAAACCAGCAGGTCCTTCCTCAGGCACGTCCCCCCACCCTGCCCAGAGCTGGTTTCAGCAGGAATTGCTCCTTTCAGGAAACTCCATCCACCAAAAAAACAAACCCAAAAACCCAGCAGAGAGAAAATCAGAGCTGGAGAAGGGGGATTTGAAAGCAGAGCTCGAATGTAAAACTGGATCAGCTCCTAATCCTGAGGAAGGGGAGGAGAGGCCCGGGTGGGGGGGGGGGGTTTGGGTCCCAGGGCACCGGATTGCACAAAACCCCAGTAAAGCAGAAAATGCAGCAGGGGAGAGAGGGGAGGGGGAAATTCCAGATGGGATTAGAGAGAGCTCAGAGGTGGGGACTGAGCCCGGGGGGCTCTGGGGGGTGACAGGGATGGCAGAGCAGGAGGGGGGAGTTTGGTCCTGCTCATCCTGAGGGGACAGGAGCGATTCCAGGCTGGATTTTGGGTCTGCACCCACCCCATGATCCCAGGAGAAGCAGGAGAGATTTTCCAGCACAGCTCATCCCACACAACTGGGCTGCTGGGAGCTGCCCCTGACACCCCAGGATGAGCTCTGGGATCCCTCCCAGCCCATTCCATGGTTCCATCACCCTCGTGTTTCCTTTCTCCTCTTGTTTAGAGTGAAGTGGACCCAAAAAAAGGCTCTTCAGGCAGGCAAAGCCCTCAGTGAAACCCCCAATAAATCCCTCAGTGAAACCCTCAGTGAAATCCTAATGAAACCCCCAATGAATCCCTCAATGAAATCCTAATGAAACCCTCAATTAAACCCCCAATTAAACTCTCAATTAACCCCCCCCCAAGCCTCTCTGAGCCCAGAGCAAGACCCAGACCTGGAGGTGCTGGAGCTGCCCCAGGAGAGGCTGAGCCCAAACCCTGCTGCTGTCTCAGGGAACAGGAGGAGCTCCAAGGGGTGCTGACCCTGTGCCAGTCTGGGAATGCTCTCAAAGGCCGTTTTTTGGGAATTATTCTTTGAAGCTGATCTAAAAGAGGAGCTTTGAATCCTTCCATGAAGGACCAGGAGGGGATTTTGTCCTGCTGGGCTTTTACTGGGAGCAGCTCCTGGCACTGGGGATCAGCTCCAGCTCTGGGTGTTGCTGTTCAACCTGTGAGAACTTTTATTTTTTAAATTTTTTTGAGATTATTGCAGCGCCATTAAAAAAAAAAAAAGGTGTTGGCTTTGCTGAGAAGGGGAATGGACCAAGGGCTCCTAAAAACCTTCACTGTGGTCACCTCCAGGGTGGCAACCTCCCCTCTCCTGATGCTGGCCATGCTTTAAAGGTTCCCACATTATTTACCCACCCTCCATTTCCCCAAACATCTCCCTTGTTTTACTTCATGGGATTCAAACCTGGAACCTCAAACTCTCCAAACAAGCCTTGAGACCTCGTGGAGCAGAGCTGGCAAAATTTGGGTGCCAGGGCAGCCCCAGCCCAGCAGGAGCTGCGGGTTTGGCCAAAACAAATCCTGCCTGTCCCAAAAAAAGGAGCCCAGGGCGAGGCTGCAGCACCCAGAGCCAGCTCAGGTGGAGTCAGACTCCACTGCAGCTAAACCAGCCCGGGGCTATTTTTAAAATCTGGGCTTTCTAATTTTATTTATTTTTATTTCTCGAAGCTCTCGGTTTCAAGGCAAGTGGGGAATGTCCACATGAGTCATCCCAGAGCTGTCACACCCCTCTGGGCTCATGGCAGGGGCTGGGAAACAGCAGGAAAAAAAATCTCATTCTCATTAAAATCTATCAGTTTCCCAAACAAGAGGACTTGGGCTTTACTTTTTAGTCACACTTCACAATATTTTTCTTTTTTTTTTTTTTTTCCTCCTGGAACTAAAACATTTAATCCTGCTCCAGGATGTGTGGCTAGAAAAGAATTTGGAGCTGCTAAGTGGGAATTTCTGTGAGCTGTGAGAGGAGCACAGGGATCCTTCCTCAGTCCCCCCCCTCATTGCCAGCCCCACACCTTCCTCCCAACCCTCCTCCTCCTCCTCCTCCTCCTCCTGTCCTTGCCAACCCTTCCCAGCACTTCCCTCCCAAATTCTGCAGAGGGAGAAAGAGCAAGAGAATCCAGCTGGGAGCAAAGTGAGCACTTCCCACCCATCCAAACAACCCCAAATCCATCCAAACAACCCCAAAACATCCAAACAGCCCCAAATCCCATTTTTTGGCCTCACCAAGGCATCGGGATCCATCGGGGCTGCTGATGAAGCCTCGGGGGCAGGAGCACACGTAGCTGCCCACGGTGTTGGTGCAGTCACCACCATCACACACCCCGGGCATGGCCCCACACTCATCCACGTCTGCAGGGAGAGAATCCCACAAAAACCATACAGAACGTCCCCTTAAAGCCCACAAAAACCGTACAGAACATCCCCATCCAAACCCCACAAAAACCGTACAGAACATTCCCATCCAAACCCCACAAAAACCATACAGAACCTCCCCTTCCCCTTCCAAATCCCATAAAAACCATGCAGAACATTCCCTTAAATCCCACAAAAACCATACAGAACCTGCCCTTAAACCCCAGAAAAAAACCATACAGAACCTGCCCTTCCCTATCCAAATTCCACAAAAACCATACAGAACATCCCCTTAAATCCCACAGGGACAGTGCAGAACCTCCCTTTCCCACAAAAACCATACAGAACATCCCCATCCAAACCCCACAAAAACCATACAGAACATCCCCATCCTAACCCCACAAAAACCATACAGAACCTGCCCTTCCTCATCCAAATCCCACAAAAAGCCATACAGAACATTCCCTTCCCACAAAAACCATACAGAACCTGCCCTTCCCTATCCAAATTCCACAAAAACCATACAGAACATCCCCTTAAACCCCACAAAAACCATACAGAACATTCCCATCCTAACCCCACAAAAACCATACAGAACCTGCCCTTCCTCATCCAAATTCCACAAAAACCATACAGAACATTCCCTTAAACCCCACAAAAACCGTACAGAACATCCCCTTCCCCTTCCAAATCCCATAAAAACCATACAGAACCTGCCCTTCCTCATCCAAATCCCACAAAAAACCATACAGAACATTCCCTTAAATCCCACAAAAACCATACAGAACCTGCCCTTAAACCCCAGAAAAAACCATACAGAACCTGCCCTTCCCTATCCAAATTCCACAAAAACCATACAGAACATCCCCATCCAAACCCCACAAAAACCATACAGAACATCCCCTTCCCCTTCCAAATCCCATAAAAACCATACAGAACCTCCCCTTCCCACAAAAACCATACAGAACATTCCATTCCCCATCCAAACCCCACAAAAACCATGGTTCCCAGTGCCATGGGGGTGGCCCTGGGTCATTGGGGTGGCACTCAGGGCCATTGGGGTGGCTCTGGGTCATTGGGGTGGCCCTGGGCCATGGATTGGACTCACAGATCCCTCCCAGCCCAGGATATTCCACAATTCCATTCTCTCATTCTATTCCAGACAAGAAGGAAACACCAAATCCTGCCTGGGTTCTTTGGGACCCTCAGATTCCGAGGTGTCCCCTGAGCCCCCCCCGGGCTCTTTGGGGCTCCCTGGGACAGAAAAGCCCCGAGAGCTGCCAGGGCAGCAGAGCAGAACACAAAAAACCTCCCCAAACCGGGCCCCTGAGCCAAAAAAAAAAAGAGATTTTATCAGCCAGCCTTGCCCTGCCATTCAATCCTGCCCTGCCCTGGGCTACAGCTCAGGAGCTCTGCAAGGAAAAGAGCTTTAGGAAGGGAAAGTTGTTAAATTTGGGGAAAAAAAAACCCAAAACAAACAGAACTTTGAGTTGTGATATTGGA
Organism: Sturnus vulgaris; assembly: GCF_052056855.1. Lineage (NCBI taxonomy): Eukaryota > Metazoa > Chordata > Aves > Passeriformes > Sturnidae > Sturnus > Sturnus vulgaris. The sequence goes on along the minus strand of NC_142268.1, from coordinate 972,686 downwards.
GAGAAAAACCAGCCCAGAATTTTGAATTGTGATATTGGGGAACAAAAACCAGCCCAGAATTTTTAATTGAGATATTAAGGAAGAAAACCAAGCCCAGAATTTTGAATTGAGATATTGGGGAAGAAAAACCAGCCCAGAATTTTGAATTGTGATATTGGGGAAGAAAAACCACCCCAGAATTTTGAATTGTGATATTGAGGGAGAAAAACCAGCCCAGAACTTTGAATTGAGATATTAGGGAACAAAAACCAGCCCAGAATTTCGTGTGGCACTGGGGAGGGTGAGAGCCCTGGGTGCTGCTGACAGATCTGTGCCTCTGGCACCCCTCATTCAGCCCAGGGCAGCACTGAATCCCATTCCTATGAAAAAAAACCCAGAATCCAAGAGCTTCAATTAAACTTCAATTAAATTTTTTTTTTTTTTCTTCCCATTTTTGAAAACCCCAGGGCTGAGAAGAGCAGGAAAAAAAAAAAAAAAAAATCTCCAGGACTGCACATCCTGGGCTTTGTTGTGCTTTCAGCTTTTCCCCAGCACATTTCCCTTCTGTTTTTTTTTTTTTTCCCTGAGTGAGGGTCCCGTGGTGCTTTGGAGCCCCGTGGGTTCATTCCCCTCTCATTAACACCCAGAGCTGGGGAGGGAACCCTGCCAGCTCCAGCCTGGCTTTTCCAACCTTCTGTTGGGAATTAAAGCAGGATCCTGTGCTCTGCTGCTCAGACAATGGCAGGATTCAAGCAAAGTTTCAAAAAAAAAATCAAAATCAAGTTGATTTTGGAGCCGGGTTGGGGTTGGAATTGGCTTCGTCCTTAAGGCTGAAAAAAAAAGCTGGAAAAGCCAAAATGCAGAGCTCATCCCACACTGAGCTGTGGGAACCCCACGTGTGCTAAAAACTCAGGATTTTAGAGAGGAAAAACACCCCAGGGGATGAGTTTTGGGGTTCCCTCAGGGAATGGAACCTCCAAACCTCCCAAATCCAGGGAAATGAGCTCTGGGTGGAGCCAAGCAAGGAGCTCCTCGGAGGGGTTTAGTGAGGAAATGGAAAGAAAATGATTTTGGGGTTCCATCCATACCAAAGATTATGAAAAACCCTTCGTTTTCCAGAATGGAAAACTCTGGGAAGCTCCCTCTGGTGCAGGAATATCAGGAAATTCAGGATTTTGTGCCCTGGCCTGTGGGGGAAGGACAAAAGGAGCACCTCACATCTGAAAGGGTGAGGAGAATTGGTGAGGTTTGGAATTCCAGGATTTTTTTCCCCTCTGGCAGAAAATCCTGGAGAGGCCAAAAATGGGCAAATCCTGGCTGAGGGGGTTGCACACAGCTTTCCACTCCCTTTCCTGGTGTCTCTCCATGGATTTTTTTTTTTTTAATTTATTTTTTTTGTTGTTTTTGTTGTCTCTTATCACCCTGGATGGATTTTGGATGCATCCTTTGGGAAGCATCCTGGATGAGGCCCTGGCATTACCTCACTGATAGCACAGCTTGGCCTTTGTCCTGCAGCACAGGAAGGGCTGTTAAAAAAAAAAAAAGTGAAATTCTTGGCAGAGAAACCCCGGAATTATGGCAGGAAAAGCTTTGTCCAGCCAGTGATTCCTCCCCTTAACTCCACACCACGGAATTGTTCCCTCCGGTGTCATTTTTCCAGGATAATTTAAAAATGCCACAGCCCCCATTTCGCTGGGATTTATGGATCCAGGTCTCTGGAGCAGCAGGATGTGTCCGAGTTCAGCTTTGATGTTCCCTCTCTCCACTCTGCACCGGGAATTTTCACCGATTTTTCCTCCCTCCGAGGATCCAGACCAGCCCTGCTCCCCTGCCTCTCATTCCCTTAAAAACTCAGCAAATTCTGCACGACACAAACTCCATTTTTTGCACGACACAAACTCAATTTTCGGTGCTTCCCGAGCCCACCTCGTCTCCAGAGGATTTTAGGGAGCAGCCTGAGCTCTCCCCTCCCTAAATTCAGAATTTCCTTCTTCCCAGCCTGCTCCAGAAAACGAGCGGTGCCAGAAATTCTCCTCATCCCTCGGAATACAATGGACAATGGGATAACACGAGCCACCCTCTGGAAATGTCCCCATCCCTCGGGGATGAGCTGAAGGAAAATCCTCGCATTTTTGGAGGAGGTTCAGCCATAAATCCCGGCTGGATCTGTGGGGTTTGCGTTTCCCCGAGAGGAAAAGGATCGATTTTCCTGCTGGAGCGAGGGAATTCCGTGCTGGGGAATATCCAGCTGCAGTTCTCAGAGTGGGAATATCAGCCTTGGGAAAAAATCGTCCTTATCCTCCCGGGGAGAGAATTCCAAGAGTTGGAGATCAGGAAGGCACCGCTGTTATCTCTGCGTGTCAGCGGGATGGTGGCGTTAATGAGGGGACATCGTTAATGAGGGGACATTGCTAATGAGGGGACACCGCTAATGAGCTCCGGCTCCAGCACAATCCCAGCTGCTGCTTTCCCACCGGGAATTCCCCCCCAGCACAAAACACGAGCTCTGGGAAGCCGGGGAGAATCTCCCAGAGAGGTTTAATCGAGGTTTAATCGAGGTTTAATCGAGGTTTAATCGATATTCCCTGGATGCCAGGCTCGGATGGGGAATCTGAAAAAGAGAGGGAAGCAGAGAATTCCCTCCTTTCCCCAGAAAATGAACCCAGAACGGCACCAGCTGGGATTTGGAGCCTGGAGAACACCGGGATAACGAATCCATCCTCTGGTGCTGCTCTGATCAAACCCCGGGGCTCAGAGAGGACAGAACCCGCACCAAGGCACAGATTTTGGCAGTTCCAGCAGGAATGGGAAGCTCGGGAATTCGATTCTCCATCTGCTGGACCAAATTCCTGATGGATCAAAGGGTGCAGGAAACTCACAGGAGATTTTTCGGGGCCCCAAACCCTTTTTGTGTCCATAAAGAGGGAGAGGAACCCTCTCCGTATCCACATCATTTTTAGGGAATCCCAAAGGTGATTCCACTTTTTGGGATCCTCCTGCTGGCCCTGTGGGGTGACAGAGTTGGGAGAGGAGCCCTCAAACCCTTGGGAGCATCCCTGCCGTCCGTGTCGTTCATTCCCAGCAAAAATCCCAGATCCAGAGGGAATCCTCCTGCCCTCCTGATCCCACCTGGGATGGAGGAGCCCCCGGGAATGCTGGAATTGTCCCTTTTTTTTGGGGGGCAGCACGGGGAAGGGGAGATGTGTGGGGGAATTGGGAGGCCCCTCACATCTGGAGGACAGATCCACACGATGGATTTGGTTTAATCTCGGGATGGAGGAGATTTTCCAGCCCAACTGTTTTCACATGTGCTCTGCTCCCCCTGCTCCCACCTTGGCCACGAAAATTCCTGGAATATCGTTGGATTTGGGGAGCTGCTCCTTCACCCCGACACACGCACAAAACAACAACAACACAAAAAAAAAAATTAAATAAATAAAAAAAAAAAAAAAAAGGGATGGTTTGGATTCTCCTGCTTTCAATCCCGGGCTGTGGGAGCTCTGCAGGAATTCGGAGTGGATTTTAGAGGAAGTCTCCTGGCGGCCTGCCCAGGAAGATGCTCAGACACAGATGTTTCCTGGGATGAAGGAATGTCCATCCCCCAGCAGGGATTGACCTCTGCAGCTCCTGCCTCTCTTTGGTAAAGATTTCCCGAGGGGCTGAACCCAGGGCACAGAATCCTGGAGTGGTCTGGGTTGGGAAGGATCTTGAAAATCATCTCATCCCAATTCCAGGGGTTTCCAGAGCTCTCCCAGAGCTCCCACCACCACCTGATTTCCCATTTCACCGTAATTAAATCCTCACAGCCCTAATGAAGAGCCTCGAAATTAAAAAGCTGTTGAGTTTTCAAGGCTTGGTCAGACTCAGAAGCCAGGCAGAGCTTTGGAGGCAGCCCTGAGCTGAGCCTAAACCCTTCCAGAGGTCCCTCCTTGTGCCATCAGTGTGTTCCCCTTCAAACATCCCTAAAAAATTCCCTCTGGGAACAAACCAAACCATTTCCTTCTGATTTGAGGGAAGATGAGGAGATCAGGCCAGGCCTATTCCTCATTTCCTTGATCTTTAGGAAGGAGATGAAAAATCCCTTTGGCAGGGCTGGGCTGGGCAATGGGATCAGCCTGGAATGGGGGCTCTGTCCCATCTCCACTTTGAGAAAAAAAAACAAAACAGGATTTGATTCCCTGGGCTGGGCTGGGAAATGGGATCCAGCCTGGAATGGGAGCTCTGTCCCATCTCCACTTTGAGAAAAAAAACCAGGATTTGAATTCCCTGGGCTGGGCAATGGGATCCAGCCTGGAATGGGAGCTCTGTCCCATCTCCACCTTGAGGAAAAAAACCAGGATTTGAGTTCCCTGGGCTGGGCAATGGGATCCAGCCTGGAATGGGAGCTCTGTCCCATCTCCACCTTGAGGAAAAAAACCAGGATTTGAGTTCCCTGGGAAGTGGAGCCTCCCTTACCTTCACACCTGTGGCTGCTCTCGCTCTGCCTGTGCCCTGCAGGACATTTGCACTCGTAGGATCCCACGGTGTTGATGCAATTCCCACCTTGGCACAGGCCAGGGATGGCCTGGCACTCATCCACGTCTGGGGGGGCAGCAGCAGGGATGTCAGCATTCCCTGAACCCCCACAATTCCCTTCTCTGCCCTCAGCATCCTGCTTTAGGGTCCCGATTTAGGGTTCTGTTCTAGGGCCTGGTTTCAGGTTCTGCTCTCAGCACTCTGATTTAGGGTTCTGTTCTAGGGTCCTGTTTTGGGGCTGATTTAGGGTTCTGTTTAAGCACTTTGCTTTAGGGTTTTGTTTGAGGTTCCCTGTTTTAGGGTTCTGTTTTAGGTTCCTGTTTTAGGGTTCTGTTTTAGGATTCTGTTTTAGGTTCCTGTTTAAGGGCTCTGTTTTAGGTTCCTGTTTTCGGGTCCTGTTTTAGCCTCCTGCTCCCAGCACTCCACCCCTCTGCCATCCCCTCTGACCACCCCTGACCCCATCCCCACCCCATTCCCACTTTATTCCCATCCCCATCCCCATCCCCATTCCAGCCCATCCCAACCCATTCCCACTTTATTCCCATTCCCATTCCCATTCCCATCCCCATCCCCATGCCATCTCCACCTCATTCCCATCCCCACCCCATTCCCATTTCCATTCCCAACCCATTCCCATCCCCACCTCATCTCCATCTTCATCCCCACTGTACCCCATTCCCATTCCCATCCCAGCCCATTCCCATTCCCATTCCCATTCCATCTCCACCTCATCCCCATTCCCATCCCCATCCCCATCCCCATTCCAGCCCATCCCAACCCATTCCCACTTTATTCCCATTCCCACTTCATTCCCATTCCCATCCCATCTCCAACTCATCCCCATCCCCATCCCCATTCCCATTCCTATCCCCATCCCCACCCCATTCCCATTCCCATTCCCATTCCCATTCCCATTCCCATTCCCATTCCCATCCCCATCCCCACCCCATCCCATCCCATTCCCATCCCCACCCCATTCCCATTCCCATTCCCATTCTATTCCCATCCCCACCCCATCCCATTCTATTCCCATCCCCACCCCATTCCCATTCTATTCCCATCCCCACCCCATTCCCATTCTATTCCCATCCCCACCCCATTCCCATCCCCACCCCATTCCCATTCCCATTCCCATCCCATCCCATCCCCATTCCCATTCCCATTCCCATCCCCACCCCATTCCCATTCTATTCCCACCCCATCCCCACCCCATCCCCATCCCCACCCCACCCCATTCCCATCCCCACCCCATTCCCATCCCCGTCCCCACCCCATTCCCATTCCCATCCCCACCCCATTCCCATTCCCATTCCCATCCCCACCCCATCCCCGTCCCCACCCCATCCCCGCCCCATCCCCATCCCCGCCCCGTCCCAGGCTGACCCTGGCAGGCTCCGGTGCGGATGTTGGGGATGAAGCCGCGCCTGCAGGGGTGCGGCTGCGCCGGGCACATCTCGCACGGGTGGCCCCAGGCGCGGCCGATGGTGGCACAGCACAGGGTCTTGGTGCACACGATGCCGCTCAGCTGGCCCTGGCACATCTGGTTGTTGACCTGGCTGAAGCACGGCCCCGTGCGATAGTCTGCGGCAAGGAAAGGGTTAAACCCCGGCATTAAATGTAATTAGTTAATGGGGTGGTGGGTAATGGGTGTGTGGGGTGATGTCGTTGCTGATGTAGTTAATATCGGTATATTGTGTAAATATACATGTAAATGTGAATATAAATATAAATATAAATGTAAAGGTAAAGGTAAATGTGAATATAAATATAAATGTAAATATAAATGTAAATATAAATATAAATATAAATATAAATATAAATATAAATATAAATATAAATGTAAATGTAAATGTGAATATAAATATAAATGTAAATATAACTATAAATGTAACCATAAATGTAAATATAAATATAAATGTAAATATAACCATAAATGTAAATATAAATCTAAATGTGAATGTCAATGTGAATGTCAATGTAAATATCAGTATTATTAATAGAAATACCTATTAATTTATAATAAATATATATTAACATAATATTATATACTATATGCTATATACTACATGCTATTTACTATATACTATATAGGATAATATAAGATATAAGAAAGCTATGATATATCATATAGTATATATTATATATTACATTTTATGTTTTATAAGTATATCATATATACGTTATATAATATATAATAAATATATCTTAATATAAGTATTATTTATAATGTAATAAGTTATTAAATTATGTTGTTATTATATAATATACATTATATTAAAATATAATAATATAATATTATATACATGTATATACATATATATATTTTTAATACAAATGATACATTATACTGGGGCTTTCAGGGATGAGAAAAGCAATTAGATTTAACTTTGATTGCAAAGATCCCTGCCTGGAGGGAGCTGGGAACACCCTGGGATAGGGGAAGGAAAGAGCAGGCAGGGGAATTCCGTGATTTTTATGTTCCCTTCCATCCCAAACCAGTCTGGGATTCTGGAATTCTCAGACTCAGATCCTGGAATTTTTAGACTCGGATTCTGGAATTCTCAGATTCTGGGATTCTGGAATTCTCAAATTCTGGGATTCTGGAATTCTTGGACTCTGAGATTCTGGAATTCTCAAACTCTGGGATTCTCAAACTCTGGGATTCTGGAATTCTCAGACTCTGGGATTCTGGAATTCTCCAACTCTGAGATTCTGGAATTCTTGGACTCTGAGATTCTGGAATTCTCAAACTCTGGGATTCTGGAATTCTCAAACTCTGGAATTCTCACACTCTGGGATTCTGGAATTTTCAACCTCTGGGATTCTGGAATTCTCAGCCTCCATCTCACCATTCATTTCTCCACTTTAACTCTCCACCATCTCCTGGCAATTCCACCTTTAAACCCCAGACCCTGCAGGAACACCCAGCAGCTTCCCCATTCCCAATCAGGATCCTCCCATCCCTTAAACCCCAAAGGATTTGAACCCAAATTTTTATTTTTTTTGCAGGATTTTTATGGGATTTTTGCCACTGCCTGGGCTGCCGTGACCCTCGAGGAGGGATTTTGGCACAGCAGGAATCAAAATCTTTCCCTGGGATTTTTTCCTTCAGCTGGGCAGAGGTGATGGCATTGAAATTTTTGATCTGTGGCTGGGACAAAAAAAAAAAATAAAATAAAAAAATAAATGAAATAAAGGTTGGAGCACGTCCTGGTGAGCCCAGAAAATTCCTCCTGAAGTGTCTGAGCTGTCAGGTGCTGGTCAGGGCCTGGCTGAGCTGGGCTCAGGGAATTGCCAGGCTGGTATTAAACAGGAATTAAAAACTGCCCTGACCCCAATTCCCTGCTCCAGGATTAACCCCTGCAGGGAAAAGTTTGGGTTTGATGAGTGAAGGAACAAAAAAAAATCCCGTGTGGAGGGAGGGGGGTGAGAAAAAAAATCCATGGAAAACACCCAGGAAATGCTCCTGCCTGGGAAGGAATCAATTAGCAAAGAATTCCTCATTTCCAGCTTAATCCTCCCTCTGATTTGTGCTCTGGAGCAGTTCAGACTTGAAAATCAAAGCTGAGAAAATTGGGCTGTGGATGGAAAATTGGGATTCACCAGGAGGTCGAGAGGGAGGGGAAAAAAAAAAGGAATGGTTTGGAAGTTACATCGGTGTGAAGTGATGGCATCTCCCAAAAAAAGCTTTTTGGGAATCTGACCAGAAACAAGAACCGTGGGGAGTTAGCAAATAAGGATTTTTCTTTTTTTTTTTTTTTTTAACCCAAAATTTACAAGTTCCCAGACCTGTGGCTGATGTCACTGCGGGGTGGACACCAAAAAACTCAGGTTAATAAAGGGAAAAAAAAAAAAAAAACCAAATCGATGCTCTGGACAGAGAAAAAAAGTGGCTAAACCTGCACCTCCCACCTCATCTCCTACCTCATCTCCCCCAGGAGTGCAGGAATTCCAGGAGAGGGATAATGAATGCGGGATTGTGAGGAGAACACCCCCTTTTTTTAGCCCATCATTTACCCAAAAATAACTTTTCCTATGCAGATGACTCCTCGGGAGGGAATGGAGCCAAGGAAATCTCAGTCTGGAGAGCCCTGGCTGCCTCCCAGCCCCAGCTGGTGCTAATTTTAATGGGCAAATGATTAAATTTTTAATGAGGCACCAGTGAAATTTTATGAAGGAAATGGGGACGCTTAGGAGATGTCTGAAGCTTTTCCCAGTCCCTGCATGGGATCCTTGTTCCAGGAATCCTGCTGCAGGTCGCTGTCCTGCAGGAGTTGGGGTTTTTTTGTTGTTTTTGGGGGGTTTTTTTCCCCTTGGAAAATTTGGGATTGCTGTTCCCTCTTCCCACATCAAAGCCCAGTGTGGGATGTGGGGCAGCTCCAGGTAAAATTCCTATTAAAAGATTGTAAGAAATCCTGAATTTGGGGGGATTTAGGGAACCCCTCAGCTCAATTCCAATAATTCCCATTAAAGGATTGCAACAAATCCTGGACCGGGGGGGGATTTTGGGGGAGGGTTTGGTCATGAACTTCTGAAAATGTTCACGAGAAAAAAAAAAAAAAAAAAAAAGTTCCCTCCACTCCTGCAACATCCCCGGAGCCTGGAGGGTGTCCCTGAGTCAATCCCAGTGGGAATTCAGCTCCCTGCAGGTGGAGAAGTGAGATAATTCCAGGATTTTCTGTGTTATCTAAAGGACAACCCCAGGATCATCCCCAGGGAGCTGAGCTGGGATGGGGCCACAAATCCCGGGATTGGGCAGGGGGACACGGCCAGGATGGGATGGGATGGGCCAGGGATGGGATCAGAGACTGGGAATGGATCAGGGAGAGACTGGGAATGGGATCAGAGACTGGGATTGGGATCAGAGACTGGGAATGGGAGAGACTAGGAATGGGGTCAGAGAGAGACTGGGAATGGGATGAGAAACTGGGATTGGGATCAGGGAGAGACTGGGAATGGGAGAGACTGGGAATGGGGTCAGAGACTGGGAATGGGGTCAGAGAGAGACTGGGAATGGGATGAGAAACTGGGATTGGGATCAGAGACTGGGAATGGGATCAGGAGTGACAGGGAATGGGATCTGGAGTGACAGGGATTGGGATCAGGAGTCACAGGGATCACAGGGGGGAAAGGTTAAAATCAGATGCCCAGTGGAGCAAAGGATCTCTTGGAATCCTGGAATGCTCAGGCTTGGAAGGGACATTAAAGCTCCTCAGGGACATCCCCCACTGTCCCAGCCTGGCCTTGGACATTCCAGGGATCCAGGGGCTCTGGGAATTCCCTCCCAGCCCCTCCCCACTCTCCCAGGGAACGATTCCTGTCCAATATCCCACCCATCCCTGCCCTCTGCCATTCCCTGGGTCCTGTCCCTCCATGGACACGAGGGACAGGGGGCCCAGAATCCTCCAGCACAATCCCAGGGGAAGGAGCCGACCCCAAAGGATTGCTCCAGGTGTTCCCCAGGTGTTCCCCAGCCTGGATCCATTGTTCCAGGTGTTCCTCACCCTGGATCCATTGTTCCAGGTGTTCCCCAGGTGTTCTCCAGCCTGGATCCATTGTTCCAGGTGTTCCCCAGGTGTTCTCCACCCTGGATCCATTGTTCCAGGTGTTCCCCAGGTGTTCCTCACCCTGGATCCATTGTTCCAGGTGTTCCCCAGGTGTTCCTCACCCTGGATCCATTGTTCCAGGTGTTCCTCACCCTGGATCCATTGTTCCAGGTGTTCCCCAGGTGTTCTCCAGCCTGGATCCATTGTTCCAGGTGTTCCCCAGGTGTTCTCCACCCTGGATCCATTGTTCCAGGTGTTCCCCAGGTGTTCCTCACCCTGGATCCATTGTTCCAGGTGTTCCTCACCCTGGATCCATTGTTCCAGGTGTTCCCCAGGTGTTCTCCAGCCTGGATCCATTGTTCCAGGTGTTCCCCAGGTGTTCTCCACCCTGGATCCATTGTTCCAGGTGTTCCCCAGGTGTTCCTCACCCTGGATCCATTGTTCCAGGTGTTCCCCAGGTGTTCTCCACCCTGGATCTATTGTTCCAGGTGTTCCTCACCCTGGATCCATTGTTCCAGGTGTTCCCCAGGTGTTCTCCACCCTGGATCCATTGTTCCAGGTGTTCTCCACCCTGGATCCATTGTTCCAGGTGTTTTCCACCCTGGATCCATTGTTCCAGGTGTTCCCCAGGTGTTCTCCACCCTGGATCCATTGTTCCAGGTGTTCCCCAGGTGTTCTCCACCCTGGATCCATTGTTCCAGGTGTTCTCCACCCTGGATCCATTGCTCCCGTTGTTCCCCAGCCCCAGAGCTCTCCCAGCCCCAGGGTCTCCCTGAGGGGCTCCTTTCTCATGGAATATTTTCCCCAGCTCGTCATTTCCTCACTTCACCCAAACACAGCCACATTCCTGCAGTTTAACTGTTTGGGTTTCTGCAGAAAAGAAAAAGCTGGCAGGGACACTTGCTAAAGCCAGACATTCCAAGTGCTGGAAAAACACATCCAAAGGAAATTGTAAAGGGAGAACTTTCTCCGAGTTTTCCTGTCCTGTTTTTACAGTTTCCTGATGGAGTCTCGGCCTGATGAAACCCGAGAGAATTTCGAGGAGCAGCTCCTGAGGCACAGGGGAAACACGGAGCTGGTGCTTCCAGAGCAGGAGGAAAGGCTGGGAATGTCAGAGCAGGGCTTGGGAAACTCTGGGGGGGTCAGGAATTGTCCTGGTTGGTCACTGCAGGGGCTGGGGGGGCACTTCCAGAACTCCAAACCCTTCCCAAGCATTCCTTGGGAAAACCTGGCACTGCTCAGAGTCCCTTGGAAGAGACCACAGCTCCAGGATTCCAGGGAAAAACTCCTGGATCCAAGGGAAGAGCTCTTGGATCCAGAGAGAAGCTCCAGGATCCCAGGGAAAAACTCCTGGATCCCAGGGAAAAACTCCGGGATCCAGAGAGAAGCTCCAGGATTCCAGAGAGAAGTTCCTGGATCCCAGAGAAACAGGGAAAAACTCCTGGATTCCAGGGAAGAGCTCCTGGATCCAAGAGAAAAACTCCTGGATTCCAGAGAAACAGGGAAAAACTCCTGGATCCCAAGGAAAAACTCCTGGATTCCAGGGAAAAACTCCTGGATCCCAGGGAAAGGCTCCCCAGTGCAGATTTTATCTGGCTGGAGCAACACCCCCAAATTCCAAAGCTGATCCCTGGGGCACGGGAGGAGCTGCAAACATCAAAAATCAAACATCAAACACCACCCGAGTCAGAGCCGGCCTCAGCTCCCTCCGGGTCATTTTTTCCTGCTGGAGGGAGGTGAAATCAGAGCCGTGACATCAAAATTCTCATTTTTGCTGTAAAACCAAATCCTGGTTTTTGCTGTAAAAGCAAGAGCAGCTCCCCTGGGCTTCCCCTCCCACGCTGATGTCATGGCAGCTCAATTTCCACAAAATATCCCCCCCGGGGATGTCAGCGAGAGGGAGGAAATGATGCTGGAATTCTGTGAGTGCCTCGCTCCGAGGGGGGAATTTTCCTGGATGAGGTGTGAGGTTTGTTCTGCTCCCAGTACAAAGCAGCTCCTCACTGGAGCTGCTCTCAGCACTCAGAAATTCACTCTGTTCCAATTGAAAATTCCAATTTTTTTCTCCTTAGGGCGGCAGCAAGGTCAATTCAAGCGAATTCAACCCTTCCATAAATTTGGAATCTGATGGATTTGGGGTGGGTGAGGTTTTTTGTTTTTTGTTTTTTTTTTTTTTGCCAGGGATGGGGGCTCACAGAATCCCAGAATTCTGGGGCTGGAGATCACCCAGCTGGGTTTGGAATCTCCAGGAAGGAAAAATCCTCAATTCCAGGGCAGCTGTTCCAGGGCTCTGCCACCTCCAGGGAAAGAAATTTTCCCTCCTGCTGAGGAGGAATTTTTGGTGTTTTATTTGTATTTGTGCTCCTCACTCATCACTCCAGTCATGAAAGCAGAGAATTCCATGTGGAATTCTGTGTGGCAGAACCCAGAACATCCCCCTGTGATGAGATTTCTCCTTTCTCCCCGTGAGGAAAAAGCTTCAGGCTTTGCTTGCAATTAATCCTGCTCCAAATTAATCCTGCTAGAGGGAAAACCTTTTCAAAAAAACTGAAGAAGGTGCTGCTGCTGCTGCTGGAATTTCCCTCTGGAAACTCCCAAGGATTTCTGGGGATCCCTGGAATAGCAGGACACAAATCCTGGTGCTCAGGGACTCCTCCTGGAGCAGGAGCCCAGTTTTCCTTTGGGAAAGGGGAAGCTGCTCCTTGCTTTTCCCTGATTTTCCTTGGTTTTCCCTGATTTTCCCTTCTTTTCCCTGATTTTCCCTGCTTTTCCCTGATTTTCCTTGCTTTTCCCTGATTTTCCCTTCTTTTTCCTGATTTTCCTTGCTTTTCCCTGATTTTCCCTGATTTTCCTTGGTTTTCCCTGATTTTTCCTTCTTTTCCCTGATTTTCCCTTCTTTTTCCTGATTTTCCTTGCTTTTCCCTGATTTTCCCTGCTTTTCCCTGATTTTCCTTGGTTTTCCTTGCTTTTTCCTGATTTTCCCTTCTTTTTCCTGATTTTCCTTGGTTTTCCCTGATTTTCCCTGCTTTTTCCTGATTTTCCTTGGTTTTCCCTGATTTTCTCTGATTTTCCTTGGTTTTCCTGGTTTTTCCTCCTTTTCCCTGATTTTCCCTTCTTTTTCCTGGTTTTCCTTGGTTTTCCTTGCTTTTTCCTGATTTTCTCTGCTTTTTCCTGGTCTTCCCTAGTTTTCCCTTCTTTTCCCTAGTCTTCCCTGCTTTTCCTTGGTCTTCCCGGTTTTCCCTGATTTTCCTTGTTTTTTCTTGATTTTCCCTGCTTCCCCCCCCCCCCTTTCCTTGGTTTTCCCTGGTTTCCCGTACTTTTCCTTGGTTTTCCCTGCTTTTCCCTAATTTTTCCCTGCTCTTCCTTCCTTTTCCTTGGTTTTCCCTGATTTTCCCGGTTTCCCTGCTTTTCCCGGGTTCTTTCCCCTGCTTTTCCCTGTTTTCCTCTGCCTTTTTCCCATTTTCCCCCTGCAATCCCATCCCCCCCAGGCTCTCTCACCTGGTCGCCATCCCCCCCCCCGAGCTCGCCCCCGTGTTTGCCTTGGCAGGGAGGAGCCGTGTGGACACAGCTGCAGGATTTGTTTTTGTCTCTCACAAAATGTCTGGGCTCAGCCCAAACCTCTGCAGGCTTCGTGCAAATTCTCCTCCTAAAATAAAGAATTTCATACAAAGTCTGGCCCTGCCTCTTTCCCCTCTTTGCTCACACACACAGAGAGGACATTTGGATTTTCCAGCCTTTTCCAGAAGTTTCTTGCAGGAATTTCCAGCTCTCTCTGCTCACACACGGCCAATGTCTGGGGGGGTGGATTTGGGAATTTTTTTCAGGTCCCCAAGGAGGAGCTCACCAAGCTCTGGAATTTGGATTTGGGGGAAAAAAAATCTCACAGGGCAGAACCCTCCAGGGAGAAATCCTCACTTCCCATAACTAAAACAATTCCTGTGTGCTGGAAAAAGGCGAGGAGAGGGTTTAAAGAATCTCTAACTGCTGCAGAACAGGAGAATTGCCCAAAAAAAATTGGGGGTGTCCCATCCCTGGAAGCATCCAAAGCCAGGCTGGAGCAGCCTGGGATAGTGGAAGGTGTCCCTGGATGGTTTTAGGTTCCTTTTCTACCCAAATTCCCAGATTTTACAAAGGAGGAGCAAGGCAAGGTCACTCCAGTGGATGTGGGGAGGCTTTTCCAGAATTTTTCCTTCTTCAGCAGAGTTTGAGCTGGGGCTCAGCTGCACCCCGAGGGGCAGGAGATGCTTTTGGAGCCCCGGGAATGTTGCACATCCCCGTGGAATTTGGGTGGATTCCCTCTACCCTTCCTGTCTCACCCTCTGAACCTCGTGGAAAAATCCCAGGAAAAGCAAGAGCAGCCCAAACTTTGGGAATGGGGTGACACAGAACGAGCCCAGCCCTAGGAGAGCCAGGGGATGGAAAAATCAGGAATATTTCCAGGTGTTCTGGTCTCAGATCTGGGAGCTCCAACAGCAGCTCCGTGTTTCGGTTTCATTTCGGATCCCAAAAATCCTCTGGGAGCTGGGAGTGTCCATAGGAGCCAGAGGGAAAAAAAAAAAAAAAATCCCAGGGAATTCCCATCCCATGGGGGAATCCCACAGAGAGCTCGGGGCAACAGCAAAATACAACAAAATCCAGAATTTCCAGACCTGAACCCCAGAGAGTGAAATCCAGCCTGGATTCAGCCAGGCCACGGGGTTTGCAGGGAATTGCAGGGAATGGGGGATTGAAGGGAATGGGGGATTTTTTGGGATTTCAGGGAATGGGGGATTTCAGGGAATGGGGGACTGCAGGGAATGGGGGATTGCAGGGAATGGGGGATTGCAGGGAATGGGGGATTTTTTGGGATTTCAGGGAATGGGACATTGCAGGGAATGTGGGACTGCAGAGAACATGGGATTGCAGGGAATGGGGGATTTTGTGGGACTGCAGGGAATGTGAGATTTTTTTGGGATTGCAGGGAATGGGGAACTGCAGAGGATATGGGACTGCAGGGAATGTGAGATTTTTTTGGGATTGCAGGGAATGGGGAACTGCAGAGGATATGGGACTGCAGGGAATGTGAGATTTTTTGGGATTGCAGGGGATGTGAGATTTTTTGGGATTGCAGGGGATGTGGGATTTCAGGGAATGGGGGACTGCAGGGAATGGGAGATTTTGTGGAATTGCAGGGGATATGGGACTGCAGGGAATGTAGGATTTTGTGGGACTGCAAAGAATGTGAGATTTTTTGGGATTGCAGGGAATGGGGGATTTCAGGGAATGGGGGATTTAGTGTGATTTGATGTGATTTTGATGTGATTTGGTGATTTTTTGCCCTCACCTCTCTCGCACTGGGGCCCGGTGAAGCCGTAGACGCAGGCGCAGCGGTTGGGGCCGATGCACCTGCCCCCGTTCTGGCAGCCGTTCTCACACACAGCTGCGGGGAAAACCCCAAAATTCCATCAGAATTCCCTCTCCTGCAGAACCCCCCCAAGAGCTTGGGGTTGACATTGGAATATCAGCCCCGTGTTCTCCCGCCCGGAGCGTGGAGAAATTGGGATTTTTATTCTTTGTCCTTGGGGAAAATTCGCTCGCTGTCCCTGCCTGAGCCCCTTTCTGCAAAGGATTTCCTGCCCTCTGGAATCTCAGTTCCCTCAGGTCAGCGTTGGGATTTAAGGCAGGGTTGGGATGAGTGGATGCAAAGAGGAAAATGCACAAAGGGAAATGGGAATGGGGCAGGGATGGAATCCCACGTGCCCAGAGCAAGGAACTGAGGCCTGAGCAGCACCTGGGTGTTCCCTGACCTAAAATAGTCACTGGTTTAAAACATTCCTGCCTTAAAATATTCCTGCCTTAAAATATTCCTGGCTTAGACTTAGTCCTGCTACCCTGAGTTCAAACCCTGCACCCAGGGTTGGAGCCAAAGGAAGTTTCCTGGTTGAAATCAGGGATGAATGGAATGTCCAGAGGGGAAAGGATCCAAAGATCCTGCCCTGCCCTGACCCCTCTCAGTGCCCAGCTCTGATCCCAGAATCCAGGCTGGGACAGGCCCAGGGGGGTTCAGCATTCCCAGGATGTCCTGCCAGGCTGGGACAGGCCCAGGGGGGTTCAGCATTCCCAGGATGTCCTGCCAGGCTGGGAGCAGCACGTTTCACAGTGAGGGCTGCACGTCCCAGCCCCGGCTGCTGCTCCTGAGAATTTTCCCAAGCTTTTGCTGCTCAGAGTGAAATTTTCCATCTGGAGCCTCCGGCTGAACTTTTGGGGAGGAGAGAGGGCTGAGATTCCGGGGGAAGGAGAACACGGAGCTGATGTTGGAGTGTCCCGGGTGCCCTTTCCCATTCCCATTCCCATTCCCAATTCCCATCCCCATCACTCACACTGCCTGCAGTAGGTCCCAGTGAATCCCTTCTGGCACAGGCAGGACCCATTCCTGTTCCCATTCCCATTCTCATTCCCATTCCTATTCCCATTCCCAATTCCCATCCCCAATTCCCCATTCCCGTTCCCAATTCCCCATTCCCGTTCCCAATTCCCCATTCCCGTTCCCAATTCCCCATTCCCGTTCCCCACACTGCCTGCAGTGTGTCACAGTGAATCCCTTCTGGTACAGGCAGGACCTGTTCCCATTCCCATTCCTAATTCCCAATTCCCATCCCAAATTCCCATCCCTATTCCCATCACTCACACTGCCCACAGTATGTCCCAGTGAATCCCTTCTGACACAGGCAGGACCCATTCCTGTTCCCATTCCCATCCCCGTTCCTGTTCCCATCCCCAGTCCCAATTCCCATCCCAAATTCCCAATTCCCATCCCCAATTCCCAATTCCCATCCCCAATTCCCAATTCCCATCACTCACGCTGCCCACAGTAGGTCCCAGTGAATCCCTTCTGGCACAGGCAGGATTCCTCGGAGCAGCTGCCCCCGTTCATGCACCGCACGCTGCAGCTCTGCACTGGGGACAGGGACAGGGACAGGGAATCACCCCGGGATCCCAGCTCTGCACTGGGGACAGGGACAGGGACAGGGAATCACCCCGGGATCCCAGCTCTGCACTGGGGACAGGGACAGGGACAGGGAATCACCCCGGGATCCCAGCTCTGCACTGGGGACAGGGACAGGGAATCACCCCGGGATCCCAGCTCTGCACTGGGGACAGGGACAGGGAATCACCCTGGGGACAGGGAATCACCTCAGGGCACAATTCCTGATGTCTCTCTCTGTTTGACAACCCCGCCATAATACTTTATTTCAGGATTTTATACTTTTCCAATATTTTCCCATCCTTTTTATCATTGTTTCCCATTATTGCTCCGTTTTCAACCCTTTTCCCACTTTGGGCTGTCCAATCTTCCCAATTCCTCCCTGCCAAAGCCTCCTGAGGAGTTTGGGGGGATGGAATTTCCTTGGTGGAGGAAAACCATCAACTTTTAAGATATTTCTCCTCCCTTTGCAAACACAACGTGGCCTCCTTGGCAAGATCCAGTTACTGGGAGAGGGGTTTTGTGAAAGGAATTTGGAAAGAAAAGCACGAATCCTCCATTCCTGCATGTGAGAACTCAGCTTTCCCACTGGATTGTGAGCCACTGGATGTGACTGAGGCACTGCAGGAAAACAATAGCAATAAATAAATCGGGAGGTTTTGTCCTGCTGTGGACACCAAGCGTTGGCTTTAACTCTTTCCTCACCCCGTGTTTAAGGAATTTGGGATTAAAGCAGCCCCAGAGAGGGAGGTTTGGGGCTCAGCAGTGAGTTACAAACAAATACAAACAATTCCCTCTGGAATGCCTGGAACAACAAATTCCTCCTCTGGAAGGTGTGAACCACTCCGAATGTAGAGGCTGGAGAAAATGATGTGAAAAGTGGAATTCACACAAAAACCCCGGGGAGAGCCTGGCCCTGACTGCCAGGGAGAGCAGGGACTGGGATCTGGAAGCTCCAGGGGGAATGCAGGGATTGGGATCTGGAAGCTCCAGGAATGCAGGGATTGGGATCTGGAAGCTCCAGGAATCAGGGATTGGGATCTGGAAGCTCCAGGAATGCAGGGATTGGGATCTGGAAGCTCCAGGGGGAATCAGGGATTGGGATCTGGAAGCTCCAGGAATCAGGGATTGGGATCTGGAAGCTCCAGGGGGAATGCAGGGATTGGGATCTGGAAGCTCCAGGAATCAGGGATTGGGATCTGGCAGATCCAGGGGATGGATTTATGGGATGGAGGCTCAGCCGTGGCTCCTCCAACACCAATTCCAGGCTGGGAAGAGCCAGGGCTGAGCTCCAGGAGCAGCAGGAGATTCCCAAGGCCTGGAGCCATGGAAGAGCCCTGATCCTCATCCAGAAATTTCCAAGCAATGGGCAAACACCTTTCCAGTCCCATTTGTGACTCCCCAAAATCCCTGAGGTCCCTTCTGATTTATCATGGAATTTATCAGGAATGGCAGGGGGAAAAAAAAGGGAGGATGACACCTCGTCCTTGTTAACTTTTCCCAGGATTGGATTAATCCTGTTTTGGGAAGGGATCCCTCATTTTGGGAAGGGATCTGGGTGGCTCTGCCCGGGATCAGCTGTGGGGTTTTTGTCTCTACTCTCTGCTCCACCCAAAGAGCCCCTGCCGAGGACTCCCAAAATATTTTTACTCCCTGGAGTAGGAAACCAAGCAGGAAACTCTGCTCTTTGTTATTCCAGAGGAGGCACAGGGGATTTTCTTGCCTCTGGAATGCACAATTTGTCTGATTTTCCACAGAAATCCAGCCCCCAACAGCGAATTCCAGATTGTTGGAGCCCCCCCCATCCCCGCAGCCATGGGATGGATGCTCAGCTCTGGGCATTCCTGGAATTCCTCCCTGATTGATCCCACATGGATCCCGATTCCCGGATTTGGTGGCTCCAGCGCCTTCCCCTCCCCAGGGGATCCGATCCCGGGGGATCTGGAGCACAACGTGGCACTTTGGGAAGCAGATCCCGGGAATTTCCTTCTCCCTGACTGTGCCCTTGAGGGGTCACTTGATCCCAAAGGCTCCTCTGCAGCTGGGCACCGATGGAAAATCAATCCTTGGGATGACTCTCTCCATCTCAGACCTTAAAATACTCCCAAAAAATCCCGTTTATTTCTGCAGGAAAAGCACCCCCAAAACCACAGAAGACGTGCTGAAACACGGAATATTTTTGAGAGTTTCAGGGTAGAGCTGCAGGGATTCGATTCCTTCCCCCTTTTGGGAGAACACAGGAGCCCGGGGATCCCCAGGAGAATTCCCTCACCTCCAGCAGAGCCGCAGTTTGGGGACAGTTGTCCATTGGAGCAGGTGCACATGTTGGGCCGGGAGCAGAATCCATCCCCGCAGGAATTCCTGCAGATCGCTGCGGGCACACGGGGACAGCGAGGTTACACCTCGGGAATTTCCCAGAGCTGGGATCATCCCTCGGGAATCACCCAGGGAGGGGCTGGGCAAGGAGCTGAAATCCCAGCCCTGCCATGGATTTTATCCTAAATTAACCCAGCCATGGATTTTATCCTAAATTAACCCAGCCATGGATTTTATCCTAAATTAACCCATCCATGGATTTTATCCTAAATTAACCCAGCCATGGATTTTATCCTAAATTAACCCAGCCATGGATTTTACCCTACACCTTTACCCTACACCTTTATCCTGCATCAACCCAGCCATGGATTTTATCCTAAATTAATCCATCCATGGATTTTATCCTAAATTAACCCAACCATGGATTTTATCCTAAATTAATCCATCCATGGATTTTATCCTAAATTAACCCAGCCATGGATTTTATCCTACACCTTTATGCCACATCAACCCATCCATAAATTTTATCCTACATCAACCCATCCATGGATTTTATCCTGCATTAACCCATCCATAAATTTTATCCTACACCTTTATCCTACATCTACTCATCCATGGATTTTCCAGCCCTGGAAAATTCCCAATCCGGGTTGAGATTTTTCTCAATCATCCTCCCGAGGCCTCTTAAAGATGCAAATTCCCGTCGGGAGAAACCCCTGGTGACCCCAGGTTTGTAAAGTTTATTAATTGCACCGTCAATTAACGGAATTATTCCGTGGGAACAAGCAGGAAATCATTTCCTGGGGAGCAAAACTTTCCCAGGAACCTCCTGTCCCAAATCAGGCACTGGTGACACCTCAGGAAGGGATTAAAAAACTGAATTCAATAACTGGGACCAGTTGGAACCACCCGGGTTTAATCGGGATTAAAGCAGAGCTGGGAAATCCCAGGAACCCTGATCCTGAGCTGGAATTCTAAATTCCTTCCCACCGGGCTGGCAGCTCCCCTGGGAGCAGAGAAATGGATAAAATAATGGATAAAACAATGGATAAAACAATGGATAAAATAAATGGACACAGGGATACTCACGGACAATGCACTGGTTCCCTCCAGGCAGAGTTTTCCAGCCGGGACAGCAGTAGGAATGGAACCTCGAACCGCAAACATTTGGGCTAAAAATCAAACACAGTTTGGGCGTTTTCCCCTCTGAGAATACAATTTTAAAATTTAAAAAAAATAAATTTTAAATTAATTGTGAAAATCCAGAGGGTTTTGGGTTTTTTTTTTTTTTCCCCCTCCGCTCAGCTCTGCCTCCTTGGGATTTTTTTTTTCCCATGGATGGATCGCCCTTTCTCACCTTCCGTGCCGCTGAAAGGGCTCATTAGCTAATGAGAATTATGCAAATGAGGTGAATGTGACCCAAAGGGAGCTGTTAAGGAAGGACAGAGGGAAAACAAACGCTCGGCATCGCCGGGATCAGCGAGGAACCAGCGGGAATTGCGCGGGTGGCACCGGGAAATGAGGGAAAAATCCCTGAAAAATCCCATTCCCATTCCCTGCGATGGGAAACCTCGGCAGGAGGAGCCGCCTCCCAAATTTACCGAGGGACGGGCACGGGGACACGGCCCCGGGGGACGGGACAGGACACGGGGGACACCGGGATGGGGCGGCAGGAAAATCTGGGAAAGGCACCGGGAGCACCGGGATGGGGCTGAAAAAACCCAGGAAAGGCACCGGGATGGGGTTGGGAATTTGGGAAAGGCACCGGGATGGGGCTGAAAGAACCCAGGAAAGGCACCAGGATGGGGCTGGGAATTTGGGAAAGGCACCGGGATGGGGCTGAAAAAACCCGGGAAAGGCACCGGGATGGGGTTGGGAATTTGGGAAAGGCACCAGGATGGGGCTGAAAGAACCCAGGAAAGGCACAGGGATGGGGCTGGGAATTTGGGAAAGGGACCGGGATGGGGCTGGGAATTTGGGAAAGGCACCGGGATGGGGCTGCAGGAATTTGGGAAGGGATGGGGAACCTGGAAAAGGATGGGAAATCTGGGAATGGCACCGGGATGGGGATGCAGGAATTTGGGAAAGGCACCGGGATGGGGTTGGGATTTTGGGAAAGGCACCAGGATGGGGTTGGGATTTTGGGAAAGGCACCGGGATGGGGTTGGGATTTTGGGAAAGGCACCGGGATGGGGTTGGGATTTTGGGAAAGGCACCGGGATGGGGTTGGGATTTTGGGAAAGGCACCGGGATGGGGTTGGGATTTTGGGCTCGGCTCCTGCGGGCGCTGCCAGATGCCAGGAAAGGCTGGAGAGGGAGGAAAAAGGGGGGAAAAACCCGGGCTGGGAATCTCCGCGGGCTCCGATTCCACGGGAGCAGGAACCCCGAACTCAGCTCTGCTAACTCCGGGATCCATTCAGCTTTCCCAATATTTTGGGGACATCCCCAAATCCCCAGTTATTTTTTTCCTTTCTCTCTCGGTATTCTCTGTGTAGCCCCAGCCATGAAATTCTCTCTCCTGCTTTGCCAACTCCCCCAGTTTGGGGAGCAGCCGCCCTGACTGGGGAGAACGGAATTCCCAGTTCCCACCTTCCCTGTGCCTTTCCTTATTGGAAAAGTTTTCTGTTTTCCAAGTCTCATCCTAAGCAAAATCTGTGGGGGAAAAAAAAATCAAATCCTTCAGGAGCAGATTCAGCCAATTCCCAACTTGTTCACCTTTTAAAAAACGGTGACTATTAAAAAATAAAAAATAAAAAAAAAGAATAATTGATTCCAGGTTTTCCCAACCATCCACCTTTTCCTTCCCCACTGAAAATCCACTTAATTCCAGGTTAGTGAGGTCGCTATCCATGGAAAATCTTCTCTCAGGAAGAGAACAGGGAAGTTTCTTTTTGGGATTATTTATGACCCCCCCCCTCGCAGCTTTTCTCTCATTGTGAAACTCAAACAAAATGAATGTGGATGATCTCAGCCTGTGCTTTGCCAAGGGACAGCGATCCCACCTCTCCAAATTCTTCCCCCAATTCAGGATTTGCTCTGGTTTTGGTCGGTGCCCGGATTTTTTTTTGCAGCGCCCTTGGGATATCAGCTCTGACCCCGCTGGGGATCACAGGGGGACAAAATCCGCTGCCAAAATATCAGGGTGGGTTTGGGAAAGCGTCTTTCCCCCCTTCCCAAAGGGATTTGGGATTGTGTCAGGGCGTGGGAAGGGATCCCGGACAATGCTGGCTTTGGGATCCTCGGTGCGTTTGTGTCCTGCAGCGAGCAGATCCCCCCCAGGCAGTGATGGAAGGAATTGATTCCAGATAATTCCAGCTTTGGGGAGTTCTCTGCGAGCTCCCCCAGGACTGGCTGTGCTTGATTTGTAACGGGGGACAAAAAAAAAAAAATAAAAATCCCAGAAAATTCCCGCTGGAAAAGTCAGAGCTGCCCACGTTCAATTTGGGGACAATTGTGGTGCTGCAAAAAAGGGGGGGGGGTGGATCTGAATTCCAGGAACTCATCCCTGGTTCTCCAAAGAGGATTTTTAGGATCGGGTTCAAGCCCCAACAAATTCCGATTCTTTTTGTTTCTAAGAGCTGCGGTTTAAAGGTGAGAGGTGTGAATCCGAACTTCCAGCAGAAATTTGGATGCGTGACGCTGCCAGCATTAAAATATTCCGAACTCAGCATCACAAAATCCCAGACTGGTTTGGGTTGGAAGGATTTTAAATCCCACCCAAATCCAGCCCTGGCCCTGGACATTTCCAGGGATGGAGCAGCCACGGCTGCTCTGGGAATTCTCCTCCAGGGTTTCACCCCTGCGAGATGGAATTCGTAATTTGAATTATTTTTATTCGGTTTCATCAAAGGAATGAAGGAGAAGCTGTGCAGGGTTCAAGCCCAATAATCCTGATCATTTTCTGTTTTATTTTCAGCAAGGTGGGGGGATCTCTAAAATCTTTTCCAACACCTTTGCTTTGTCCATAAAGGCAATTTTTTTCCCCCCTTCATTGAGCTCTTCCCTCTGAGTGATGGTAGGAAAATCTCCCTTCTCAATTCACATTTAATTCAACCCCTACAGATCAGCAAGGAACCTTTTCCTTTGAAAAAAAAAAAATAAAATAAAATAAATAAAAATCCAACAGATTTCCAGGAACTACTTCACACTTTCATTTGGAAAGCAGCACTACCGACTCTTCCATATATTTTTTTTTTTTTCCTTCCCTCCTTAAATTCTGAAATAAATCAAAACTTCAAACACAGCCCTTAAAACTTCCAGACAAAACCCATACAACCTCGGGCTCCTCTGCCAGATATTCCTTCACCATTCCAATATTCTCCTGCCAAAAACAAGAGAGCCCAGGCAGGGCCGGGGGGGGGGGGGCCAAAATCAACCATTTCACACCATAAATCAGAGCCCTGGGGAAAAGTGAGGAACAAAAATCTCCAGTCAAAGCTTTCCTTCACGTTGGTGATGTTTGGAGAATTCCAACCCTTGGGATTTGCTCCAGGAATTTCCCTCCAGGAAATCTGGGCTGGTTTTTTTGGTAATTTGGGGTTTTCTTGATAGTAAAAAAAAAAAATGGGAAATTTCAGTTTCTGGCTGCCTGAAAACCAGGGTTGAGTTTTAAAATGGGAAATTTCAGTTTCTGGTGCTGAAATTCAGGATTGAGTAAAAAAAATGGGAAATTTCAGCTTCTGGTGGTGAAATTCAGAATTGAGTTTAAAAAATTTGAAATTTCAGTTTCTGGCTGCCTGAAATCCAGGATTGAGTTAAAAAAACGGGAAAATTCATCTTTTTGTGCTGAAATCCAAGCTTGAGTTTAAAAAATGGGAATTTTCAGTTTCTTAGGAGCACCTTGGTTCAGAGAATCACGGAATTGTTGAGGCTGGAGAAGATTTTGGTGGCACTGCCACCAGCCACTGTCCCCAAGTGCCACCTCCAGGTGGGTTTGGAACCTTTTTAATTCCTGGCTGGAACTGCGAGGTCAGGGATGGGTTTGGGTTAAAATCCTGCAGGAATTCACCCCTGCCCCTCTCTGAGGACACCCAAGAGCTCCACCCTTGATTTTTTTTTTTTTTTTTACCATCACCCCAGGGTCAGGTCCAGCTTTGTGTCCCTAAATCCCAGTCCTTGCCTTTCCCTGTCCTTTGCATCCAAGATTTTGGAGATTTTGGAGAATTCCCCTGCATCCCTCAGCTGCTGTTCTGCAGCTCCAGCATTTCCCTCCCTGTTCCTCGTGGGATGGAAATGAATTCCCCCAGGGAGTGGAAAATGAGGAGGTGTCAAAACCCAGCTGGGAGCTGCTCCCGTTGCCTCTTTGTCCACAATTAATTTTTAATTTAATTTAATTTAATTTAATTTAATTTAATTTCCCCCCCCAGCGCTGCCCTCAGGGCAGGGGTCCCACATCCATCCCAACATCCATCTTCTCATTTGCAGCTCACAATTAATGATTTTACCATAACGAGCTGTGCTCAAAGCCAGCCCTGCTTTGTTCCACCCCTTCCCTGCTCCTGGAAATTGCTCCAGGGTTCATTCATTAGGGCAAAAATCCCATCCCAACCCTTCCTCAGAACGGGATTTATCAGGGCTGGGCCCTTCAGGACAAGCTCGTTTGAACCTGGCTCTGTTTTCATGGGTTTAAGGCTGGATTAAAGCCAGGCCTGGGCTGGGATTTATTGCTCCCCACGTTTTTATGAATTATTATTTGGGAAAGCAGGGTTGGATAAGAGGCTCGTTGATTTTGCATTTAATCCCCGCTTTGCATTTATTTGATGCTTTCCTCTTGATTGAAGGAGGGCTGGGATGGGGATGAGAAATAAAGAAATAAATAAAATTCCAGCAGATAAATAAATAAATAAAAATTCCAGTGCTCAGCCTGGAATGTTGGAATCTCTTCCCAAGGGTTCTCCAAATTCCCTGGAAGCAGGGACAGCTCGTGTTGGGCACTTGGAGTCACTGGGAGCATCTCCTCCCTCCCAGCCCCGTGGTTTGAATGGATTTAATTTTTTTTTTTTTTTTTTTAATGGATTCTGGATGATCTCTGAGCTCCTTCCAAGCCAAACCACGCCAGGATTCTGCAGAAGCCACAGGAAGAAGTTTGTGCCACTTGTGGGTGATATTTAACAGAAGCTGAAACGGTGTTTGGGAATTTTCATCTCCCCAGAGTTTAAAAAAAAAAACCAAAAAACTCCCTGAAAATTCACCCGAGTCTCATTTCCCTCTCTGAATTTCTGTTTTCTCATCCCACTTGGGGAACAAGAGAATTGGGAGATGGAGAGAGAAAAGGAGGCAGAGACAAGGAGAAATCCCAGAATTAGGGCTGGGAAACACCTCAGACATCATCCCAACCATTGACCCAGCAGGGGAGAGAAAAATTCCCAATGGGAAAGGGGAAATTCCCAATGGGAAAGGGGGAAAAATCCCAATGGGAAAGGGGGAAAAATCCCAATGGGAAAGGGGGAAAAATCCCAATGGGAAAGGGGGAAAAATCCCAATAGGAAAGGGGAAATTCCCAATGGGAAAGGGGGAAAAATCCCAATGGGAAAGGGGGAAAAATTCCCAATGGGAAGG
Organism: Sturnus vulgaris; assembly: GCF_052056855.1. Taxonomy (NCBI): domain Eukaryota; kingdom Metazoa; phylum Chordata; class Aves; order Passeriformes; family Sturnidae; genus Sturnus; species Sturnus vulgaris. Next base: position 946,808 of record NC_142268.1, on the reverse strand, counting down.
AGAGAAAATCCCAATGGGAAAGGGGAAAAATCCCAATGGGAAAGGGGGAAAATCCCAATGGGAAAGGGGGAAAATCCCAATGGGAAAGGGGGAAAATCCAAATTTTGTCAGGGTTGGTGCCTTGAGCCCTTGGATGTGTCTGTCCCTCAGCAGGAATTTGGGGAAGGAAAACATTTCTGCCATGGATAAAATGGCAGGAAAAGGTTGGGAAAGCCTTTGGGAATTGGAACAAAAGATGTGGGGAGGGAAAACTCAGATTAACTCACATTGGGAAACCAAATTCTTTCAAATAAAGCAGAGCTGCAGCAGGAGCCCTGGGAGCTCAAACCCAACTGCAAATCCTCAACATTTGTCCCTTTTCCTCCATCCAGACCCAACATCCAAAGTTTTGGATCCTCTCTCAGTGTCCAGGGAATCTCCAGCCCAGCCCAGCTGGGTTTTAATTCCAGGAGAGATCCCAGCCTGGAACTGGTTCCTGTCCCCAGAAAGGAAAACTTTGGGGGGTGGGGCTGAGAGGGCAAAGCCAAAGCAAATATTTGCAGTGGTGTCCTGAGCTGTTAAACGAGGATAAATGGGATTAAATGTTCACTGGGTGGCTTTGGAGGAGAGATAATTCCACAAAATGCAGCTGTCAAGGTCACCCAACGTCGTGACACAACCCCAGATTTCAACATTTATTTATTTAAACATTTATCGACTTCATTTCTCCCTTGGCTCATCCCTTTGGACGCTCTGAGAGAAGCAAACCTGGAATTGTGACTGATTTGCTTTTCCCAAAGGGAAATTCCACAGCAGCAAAGGATCCCTTAAAGCAGCAGAAACCAGGTCAGGGATGATCCCAAAATTCTTAAATTTGGAAACAACCTCGGATCATCCAGATCATCAACACTGATCCATAACTAAACTTCCCAGAATTGTTCCACCATTTTGGGGAATCCCAAAATTTTGGGAATTTTGGGCTCTGCAGGTGACACCTGAGGCTTCTTCCCAAGCCCAGCAGGACATTATTTCCATTATTTCCATTATTTCCATTATTATTTTCTTGGGACAGAGAGGTTCCAAAGGGGGAGATTCCCAGCACAAGGGCTGGGAGGGAAGGAGAGATTTGGACACAAAGGCAGGGAATGGTCAGGGAGCCTGGGAACCCCTGGAGCTGTGATGCCCCACCGGGAATTCCTTCCCTGGGAACAGGAAAACAAAGAATTCATTCCCTGGGAGCAGGAAAATAAGGAATCCTTTCCCTGGGAAGAGGAAAACAAGGAATTTGTCCCTGGGAGCAGGAAAACAAGGAATTCATTCCCTGAGAAGAGGAAAACAAGGAATTCATTCCCTGGGAGCAGGAAAACAAGGAGATCTTTCCTGGGAACAGGAAAACAAAGAATTCATTCCCTGGGAACAGGAAAATAAGAAATTCGTTCCCTGGGAAAAGGAAAACAAGGAATCTCTTCCCTGGGAAGAGGAAAACAAGGAAATCATTCCCTGGGAGCAGGAAAACAAGGAAATCATTCCCTGGGAGCAGGAAAAGAAGGAATGCTCCGCTGCAGCTGCACGGATTTCCCTGCCCTTGTTTTTTTTGGGATTTTTGCAGCCGGGTCTGGTCACCCCCAATCCCCGAATGCCCAGCGGACAGCAGCGACCCCGGCATGGAAAATGGGAATATTCCTTTCCTCCATCAGCTCCTCCCAGCGATTCCCAAGGGATCAGCCTGGGGTGAACTCGGGGATGCTCTGGATGTGGCAGAGCATCATCCCAGGCTGAGGGAGGGATGGAAAACCAAGAGCTGAGCTCGGGAATGAAGGACTTGGGTGCCTTGAGCCAAGCCTGGAGGGAAGGTGGGAACGTTGGGAATGTTGGGAATGTTGGGAATGCTGGTGCAGAGAGGTTTTTTTTTTTTTCCAGAAGCAGCTCCAGGCCCGTTAATCGCAGCTCCCTGGAGTGGGAGGGGTTGGAAGGGACCTGGAGATCGTCCACTGCAGCCCCCACAGCGATCCGGGAGCTCCTCCCTGCTTTGGGAAGTTTTATCTCAGGAATTCCTTACGGGTCATCCCAGGGGATGCACACAGAGAGATTGGAAAAGCCCAAACCCCTGGGCAAGCCTGGTCCCTCTTTTCCAAATCCATGGGAGCAGGAGGGGAGGCCGTGGAGGCTGGAATTCCAGGAGGAGACACCTCCATCCCCTGGGCTGGAATTCCAGGAGGAGACACCTCCATTCCTCAGGGGATGGAATTCCAGGAGGAGACACCTCCATTCCTCAGGGGATGGAATTCCAGGAGGAGACACCTCCATTCCTCAGGGGATGGAATTCCAGGAGGAGACACCTCCATCCCCTGGGCTCCAGCTGCAGCCCAAGCCCAGCCCTTTTTCGGGGCACTCCCCCATCCCAGCAGCATTCCAGCATTCCCAGCCTCTGGCACAGCCCAGCCCTGAGCGTGGATCCCCACGGACACGGGAACAGTGCCCAGGAACTGCAGCCAGACAGGCTCCAAATATCATCTCCAAATATCTCCAAATATCTCCAAATATCTCCAAATATCTCCAAATATCTCCAAATATCTCCAAATATCTCCAAATATCTCCAAATATCTCCAAATATCTCCAAATATCTCCAAATATCTCCAAATATCTCCAAATATCTCCAAATATCTCCAAATATCTCCAAATATCTCCAAATATCTCCAAATATCTCCAAATATCTCCAAATAACGCCCAGTCAGTGCAGGCCAGGAACCATCTTAGAGCAGCAGAGCTGAGCTCAGCCCAGGACTTTCCTGCTGGGATCAGCTGGGACACAGCCCCGGATTTGGGAGAAAGCAGGAGCTGCCCCAAGGGACTGAGCAAAGCCCAGGAGCAAATCCCGAGGTGCCAACATCCCCCAGGGGACAGGGGAGGAGCAGGGACAGCCACCAGAGCAGGGCATGGAATGGGTTGGGTTTAAATCCCACCCAGAGCTGGGCATGGAATGGGTTGGGTTGGGTTTAAATCCCACCCAGAGCTGGGCATGGAATGGGTTGGGTTGGGTTTAAATCCCACCCAGAGCTGGGCATGGAATGGGTTGGGTTGGGTTTAAATCCCACCCAGAGCTGGGCATGGAATGGGTTGGGTTGGGTTTAAATCCCACCCAGAACAAGGCATGGAATGGGTTGGGTTTAAATCCCACCAGAGCTGAGTATGGAATGGGTTGGGTTTAAATCCCACCCAGAGCAGGGCATGGAATGGGTTGGGTTGGGTTTAAATCCCCCCCAGTGCCACCCCTGCCATGGCAGGGACACCTCCCACTGTCCCAGAATATCCAGCCCGGCCTTGGGCACTGCCAGGGATGGGAACTCACAGCTTTTCTGGGAATTCTGTGCCCACCCTCCAGGGGAAGACAAACCCACCCTCCAGGTGGATGTGGGGGCTCTGCAGCCCCTACAGGTGACCCCAAAAGGAGCTCAGCGCCCAGCGCTGCTCCCATGGGATCCTCCCTGCCTGTGCCAGGAGCTGCAAATCCAAATCCAAAAATCTGCTTCGAGCCAGCGCCAAGAAACCCCCCCCCAACTCACCCTCGCAGCGAGTCCTGGCCCCTTCTCCTCACTCTGCTCGGGGCTCTCTCCTCGTAGGCTGCGAATCTCTCAGGCTGCGAGTCCCCCTCGTATTGTCCCCGGGCCGGGGCCACGGCCAGCACAGCCCAGCAGCCCAGCAGGAGCCGGGCCAGCCACACATCGCCCATGTCCCCAAAGTCCCCCCGAGAGCTTTGTCCTTGCAGGCTCCGGGCTGCCCTGGCAGCACCGGGATGGATTTTTTTGGCAGCAGCAGCTCCCGCGCCGGTGCCGAGGAGCCGTCGTGGGGTTGCGTTTCTGGAAGGAAAAAGAAAGGGGGGAAAAAGGAGATTTTGAAGGGTTTTTTTGGTGGGTTTTTTTTTTTTTTTTTTTTGGAGGTGTTGGTAAGCCCAGGCTGGACCCACCCAGCTCCCGGTGTCACTGAATTGCCAAAACTTTCTTTCCCCAAGAGCTGGAGAATCAGGAGATGGGCAAGAGTTGCCTCACATTTCTTTTCCCGGTGGAGAAACAAAGAGCAACCAAAGCCCTCCAGAAAAGAGGAGAAGGTGAGGAAAGAGCAGCTCCTGCTCATGGACCATCCTCCCACAGCTCTGGAAAAACTTCCCAGCTCCTCCATGGCTCAGGGGAGCCTGGCCTGGCGTGGGGACAGCCCCTGGCATGGCACTGACCCCCCCAGGGTGGTCTCGGGGGGCTGGGATGGGAGGGGAAGGAATGAGAAATCCCCAAAGGAAAAGCTCCAAAAATGATCGCCAGGGCCAGCATTCCCAAATTCCCCCAGTTCTGCATGGGGAGCCCATCCTTCCTCCTCCTTCCTCCTCCTCCTCCTCTTCCCGGCTCGGGGTGCAGCTCTCACCTCGAGAACCCCAAAATTTGGAGTTCCAGGAATAAAAAAAAAAAAAAAAATCCTCCTGGATGTGTCCCGGGGTGGGAACAATCTGAGCTGCGAGAGGCCCCGGGTGGGGAAGGAGAGGCCCCCGAGCCACCCCTGACTGTCCCCCCTGCTCTCCCACTGCAGCTTTTCCCGGCCAGCCCAGCCTCGAAAATCAGCCCAGACAGGGCAGAAAATGTGTCTGAATTAAAAAAAAAAAAAATCCAATCAGAAAAACTCCACCAGCAAAAAAAAAAAAAAAAAAAATCCCACACTCTAAAAGCTATTAAAAAATAATTAAAAATAATTAAAAGTTCAATTTCCCTCGCGTCCCAGCTGGGAATGTCTCAGCTCTGGAGGGCAGGAATTTTTCAGGCTCTAAGGTTTCAAAGGCAGAGAGTGGGAAGGGGAAAGGCAGGGCTGGGAGACAAAGAAAAATTCCCTCCCTGCAGCCCCCCGAGCTGAGCTCGGCTCTGCCGGCTCCGCTTATCTCCAGCCACACAAAAGGCAAAGTGTTCCCTGTCCCGCAGCTCCCGAGGGGAGAAAAAAAAAAAAAAAAAAAAAAAAAAGGAAGGGAAAGGGAGAAAAAAAAAAAAAAAAAAAAAAGGACCAAAAGTTTCGCACTCCAGCGATGGAATTCCAGCTGCATCCATTTCCCCGCGGGGGGATGAGGAGCCTGACAAATGATGGATACACGGGACATTCCCGGAGAGCTCGCACACGCATGGAAAAGTCATTTACAGCCGCGAGAGAGCCGCAGCTTCAATGGAATCAAAGCCTCCAAAAGTTCTTTGCAGCGCTGAGAAATTCCAGCAAACCCCCACTTGTGTGAGAAAGACACTGAGAAAGGCAATGAGAGAACCGAGCCCTAAAAAAAAAAAAAAAAAAAAAAAAAAAAATCAGATTTTAAAGCGGTCGGGAAGGAAGCGAGGAAAAAAAAAAACATTCCCAAGGCAAGGCTGCGAGTGTGAAAATCAAATCAATTAAAAAATTAAAAAAATAAAAAAATTGTTCGAGACACAATGGAGCAGAGAAAGGAAGCGATAAAAGAGAAAGAAAAAAAAATCAGCTGAGCAACTCCGGAGTGAGGAGGAAAATCGGTGAAAATACCTTGAAGTCCTGGAGCTGGGGATGTGCCCAGAGCTCCTTTGTTTGAGGTCTGGGCAGAGCAGAAGGGACTGAAATCCTCAGTCCTGGGCAGAGCAGAAAAGGTAGAGCCCGATGCAGGGCAGGGGGAGGGCCCGGCCGGTGGGAGTAGCTCAGCCCAAAATTCTCCAGCCAAAAAAAAAAAAAAAAAAAAAAAAAAAAAAAAAGAAGTTTAAAAAAAAAAAAAAAAAAAATTGTGCGAGGAGGGGCTGGGGGAGAGCTCGGCTGTCACCTCGGGATTGCTCGGGGCTCCTCCTCAGGGAAACCCCAATTTTGGTTGGAGCAGCATCGTTATCCTCATGGGGGGGTAATTAAGGGTTTGGTCTTAATTTCGGGGGAAATGGTGGTGTGGTAAAAAAAAAAATAAAAAAAAAATAAAAATATCAAGTATAAAGCACTTTTCTGGCTGGTGGTTTTCCTGGTTTTTGGTGTAAGTCGTGTGAAACAATGAAGGAAATGTGGATTTTTTTGGAGGAATAAAAGTCACCCAGGTCAGGATCTTTACACCCAAAAGTTACCTTGGCTCCAGAGGAGAAAAACTTTGGGGGTTAAGGAGCATTTTCACCAAATAAATGATTTTAAAAATAAAAGCAGGCTGGAGATATTCAGTCTCCCTTCTGAGGAAGAACTTTGTCAGTGGGGAGTTCAATTCTGCTCTTTGAAAAAAACAAAACAATAAAACAAAACAAAATAAATTCAAACGAAACAAAAAAAAAAACCCAAAACCCACCCAGTTTTCCTCTGCCTCTCGCTGCAGGCCTCAGGACCGATGGCTTTTCTTCAAACAGCTCAGAAAAAAAAAAAAAAATGCACAAAAAAATCCCCAAAATCCTCTCTCTGCTCCGGGCCACCGCTCACCCACGGCTTCAAGCCCAGAATTCTCCCAGGAAATCCCAAATTCGGCCGATTTGCAGGTCCGGGGGGTTCAGGGGAGCTCCTGACCCCAAAGGGATCCAGAGGGGGATCCAAGGGTTCCCCAGGGGGCTCCATCCCCATGGGGGTCCCATGGGGGTCCCAGGGCAGCCCCAGCCCTGCTCCTGCTGCTCCCTTTGATCCCAGCCCTGGCTCTGGAAGGGTCAGGAGAGGCTTGGACTAATTAACAGCAGCCTAATTAACAGCAGCCTAATTAACAGCGACCTTGTGGGATGCCAGGGAAAAGGCAGAGCTGGGAGTGGAGTGAGCAGGGAAGGCAGCTCTGCCAGGAGACCATTCCCAGCCCTGTCCCCATTCCCATCCTATTCCTGTCCCCATTCCTATTCCCAGCCCCATCCCAATCCCATTTGAATTCCTGTCCCCAATCCCAACCCTGTTCCCAATTCTATTCCCCATTCCTGTCCCCATTCCCAATCCTGTTCTCATTCCTATTCCCAGCCCCATCCCATTCCCAGTCCTGTCCCCATTTCCAATCCCATTTCTGTCCCCATTCCTATTCCCATCCCAATCCCATTTAAATTCCTGTCCCCAGTCCTATTCCTGTCCCCAGTCCTATTTCCATCTCATTCCTGTTCCCATCCCTATTCCCAATCCCATTCCCCAATCCAATCCCATTCCCATTCCCCAATCCCATTCCTGTCCCCATTCCCCATTCCTGTCCCCAATTCTATTCCCAATCCCATTCCTGTCCCCATTCCCCATTCCTGTCCCCATTCCCCATTCCTGTCCCCATTCCCCATTCCTGTCCCCATTCCCAACCCTGTCCCCATTCCATCCTGGGCTTTTCCTTCCATGGGGAAAAAAACAGCCAGGAAAGACCCAAAATTAACAAAATTTTCCCTGGAGGAGAAGAGAGGCCTCAAACCCAGCTTAGGCTCAGCTCAAGGAGCTGCCACAAACTGCCCAGGAAGGGTTTAACATCTTAATGAGTGGGAAAATGCTTGTAATTAATTATTATTGTTATTAATTACGTGCTGGCAGCAGAACCTTCAGAGTAATTGAGTTTTTTGCTGCCCTGGGCAGAGTGAGAAATGAAGAGAAAGGAGGAGTCATTTAGGGGATTTAATTTGGGGTGATTTGTTTTAGCTTGGCCTGAACATAGAATTTGATTTTAAATAATAGAAATTTAATTTTTAAAGGGCATTTTAATTAATTTTCAGTTATCGTATTTATTCAAGCTCCTAAAATGTTGTTCAGAAAAGGAAAAAGCTCAGCCTGTAACTTTACCATTAATGAAATCAAATATTTGCAGATGATTCATTATCTGCCCAAATTAATAAATTTATGAATTTTCCCAGTCTGGATTCAGGAATTTTTGCCATTTCTCCTGTGCAAGCAGGTGAAACTTTGAGCAATAAATAAAGCAAATGAAGGTAGAGAAAAAAATCCAATCTCTTCATTTTGGGGAGCTCCAGGTAGCACATGGAGGTGGGAAAATCCTCTGGGAAAATGGGATGAGATCCACGTTCATTCAAATCATTGGAACCATGGAAATAACCAGGGGAGGGGGGCTTAAAATTCCTTAAAATGTTAAATTTCAACATTTCCATTTTAATGCTCAGCAAGCTCGTGGGTCTTTCTCTGGGGAGGAATTGGGAAATCAGGAATTGGGAAATTAGGAATTGAAGTATCAGGGACTGGGATATTGGGAATTGGGATATCAGGAGTTGGGATATTGGGAATTGAGGTATCAGGGACTGGGAAATCAGGAATTGGGATATCAGGAATTGGGATTGTCCAGAGAAGTGAAATTTGGGGTGGCCCAGTTGTGGATTTTTGGTGCCTGAAGGAGCCACAAGAAACACGGGGAGAGACTTGGGACAAGGGATGGAGCACACAGGGAATGTTCCAGGGCCAGAGAGGGGCTTTAGGTGGGATATTGGGATGGAATTCCTGGCTGGGATGGAATTCCTGGCTGCCCCTGGATCCCTGGAATGTCCAAGGTTGGAGAAGAGAAGCTCCAGAGAAACCTTGGAGCTGTTTCCAGAACCTAAAAGAGCTCCAGGAGATCTGGAGAAGATTTGGGATGAGGGATGGAGGGACAGGACACAGGGAATGGATTTAAACTGGAAAATGGGGATCTCTGTGGGATATTGGGATGGAATTCCTGGCTGGGATGGAATTCCTGGAATGTCTCTGCCATGGCAGGGTGGGATGAGATGAGATTTTTTTTGTTCCCTTCCAACCCAAACCATTCCGGGATTCTTTCATCTCCCAAGTCTGCCAAGAGCTGGGAATTTGGGTGCCAGCCCTGATTCCTTCACCTCTTTCCTTCATTTCTGCATCAAAGCTGAGCTGGTTCAGCCCCATCAGGGCTTGTCAGGAGCCCCTTGAACTTTTCCATTCCTGCTTTTATTAAAAGTGTCACCTCAAAACCGCCTTGGCTAAAATTAGCCCGTGGTGCTTTCTTCCAGGATGACACAAGCGCTGTCAGGGCAGCAGCAGCAGCTCTGAACCGTGATGTCATCTCAGAAAAAATCGGGGAAAATTTAAAAAAAACCCACAACAACAACAACAAAAAAGCAAATTCGGGCTCTGGTGCTGCAATCCTCGCAGAGAGCATCAGGGAATGTGGGATGGGCGCTGCTCCCCCTGCTCAGACAGCAGGGAAGGGAGGGATTGATGGGGAAATTCATGGGAATGGGGTAAAAGGAGCCGAGGGGGGCACGGGGTGAGCACAGGCTGCACCTGCCCTGCCCAGAATTTCCAGAACCGGAGATCCACACGAGGAGGCACCGAGAGAAGTCAGGAACCAACGCAGACAAAACTTTCCTCAGGGAATTTATTCCCCAGCCTGAACTCCTTCCCCACACACAGCCAGCAGGGTGCTGGCCCCGAGTCACGCTGGGTTTTGTTTTTTTTTTTTTTTTTCTCCTCCTCCCCTGGCATGGAATCAATAATTGAGCTTGGAGCAGCTTCCTGCCTCACCTCCGGCTCGGTCCAGTGACCTCTGCTTGCCAAAATCCCATTCCAAAGGTCCTGTGTGCACACGAGGGCTCCTGAGAGCTTCCCACGGCAGGGAATTCAGTGGATGATCCCGAGGATGGGAGTGATCCCAATTCCTGACAGCGGGGAGCACCAGGCAGGGGCTGTCAGGAGTTGGGATAATTAATAAGATAATAATTAATCAACTGCTGGGATGATCCACACTAATCCGTTCCTGCACCTGGTGCGGATGCCCTGAAAATTAAAAAAAAAAAAAAAATCCTGAATGCAAAAAACATCCCAAGGGATCCCTGTGGCAGCCTCAGATCCTCTGGGAATCTCTTCCAGCACCTCACTGCCCTCCCATTCCTGTCCCATTCCCATTCCTGTTTGAATTCCCAATCCCATTCCTGTTTGAATTCCCATTCCCATTCCTGTCCCAATTCCCAATCCCATTCCTGTCCCAATTCCCAATCCCATTCCTGTCCAAATTCCCATTCCTGTCCCATTCCCAATCCCATTCCTATCCCCATTCCCAATCCCATTCCTGTTTGAATTCCCAATCCCATTCCTGTCCAAATTCCCATTCCTGTCCCAGTTCCCAATCCCATTCTTGTCCCAATTTCCTATCCCATTCCCAATTCCCAATCCCATTCCTGTCCCCATTCCCAATCCCATTCCCAATTTCCAATCCCATTCCAGTCCCCATTCCCAATCCCGGGAGCAATTCCTGCCTCTGCATCCCCTGGGATGAAATCCCGTGCCCATCCCAAACCTTTGGGTTTAATCAGGACCAGCTCAGACCCCTGGGCTGGAGAATTCCCTAAATCCTCCCTGCGATCCCCAGGGCTGGAGAAACTCCCGGATTTCACACACACGCGTGGGGGGAATGCGGGATTTGGGGTGGGCACCGAGGTGCCACCGGGCACGGCCGATCCCAGGAACCCAAAAAGGGCTCCCGGCCCCGGGGGAACATTTCCAGCTCCCGAGCTTGTGACCACGGTTGCAAAATTCCTTTTGTTTTCTAGGAATTCGACTCCACCAAGGAGGGAAACCACAGGGAAATTGTTTCAGTGTGTGCTCTGGATTTGGGAGAGCAGGGATGATGTATCACACACGGCTCCGCGGCCAAGAGCTTTAAAAAAACACCCTCAGCTTTAAAGCCGGGGACTTTTTCCCTCTTTGGCTTGGCAGGGGCTGAGCCCAGGCAAGGGGAGATCAAAGCCAGGCGAGGCTGCTGCGAGAAATCAAGCCCTGGACATTTATTAAGATTTTATTCATTAAAAAAAAAAAAAAAATTTAAAAAAAAAAAATAAAATTTAAAAGCCGCGCTCCGAGTGCAGTGGGATTTCGCAGTGGAACTTTTGACACGGGAGCTGCCTGATTTAGAAGGAAAATCGCCTCTTTCTCCTGCCGGCAGAAAGGCGATCCCTCCATTTCCCGCGAAATTCCAAGCAGGGACACAAACACCTTTCCTGCCTCCCTCAGGTGGGCTGGAGGCACATCCAGCCTTGGGCTCCGGGGTGTCACCCCCCGGCAGATGTGACCCCTCCCCGCCACATCTGTCAGCCCCACCTCACTCCCTCTGCCCTCGGTTGAATTTCAGAGTTTTCCCTTTTTTTTTAATTTTTTTTTTTTTTTAATTTTTTTTTTTCCGCGGTTCTTTTCTCCCCTTTGTGCGATCTGCAGCGCTGGAGTTTAATTTGGCAAAGGGCTTGGAGCAGATGGAGAGCCCTGGCCCGGCTCCCCAGATCCCAGGAACTCCTGCTCGGTGCCACGGGCAGGATTTCCAGTCACTGCATCTGCCTAAAAAATAAAATAAAAATAAAATAAAACTAAATAAAATAAAATAAAATAAAATAAAATAAAATAAAATAAAATAAAATAAAATAAAATAAAATAAAATAAAAATAAAATAAAAACATTTCAGATAGAGGAGCTGGAATTTTCTATAGGACAAGTGGCCACGTGAGCACCCTCCCCCCGTGGAAGGTGAGAATTCAAGGGGAAACAAGAGAGTAATTCAGGGAAAGTTGGAATATTGAAATCCCTCCCCACAGCTCCATTTGGAGAAGCCCCAGGATGTGAATCCACCCCGGATTCTCCTGAAGGTGAGAGCTCTGCACTTGCCTTCCAAGCACACTCATTCAAATATCAACATTTTCATTTTCCTATAGTTAATTATTTCAAAAACATCTTCTAAGTCTTTGCAATGCCCTCCTTACAATGAATTAAGTTTTGAATTTGCATCAAGAAGAAGCTTGCAAATTTAAGCCTCACAAATTTACTGCCAGTACTTCAGCTTCCCTTTAAACCGATTTGTAATCAATTTCCAATTTATATTTTTCAAATGATCAACGAAATGCTTCGTGAACACAAATCAGGGACCATGATTTCAACTATAAAATTTAATTCAATACAAAATTCCCTTTATATATATACACATATATATATATATATGTATAAATTCAAGCTATGAGCAGGCACAGCCTGGAGCCATTCCTCATGGAAAAAAATCCTTTTTTTTTTTTTTTTTGTCTCCCAGATGAGCTGGGGATGCCCTGGAATGGAATTCCCAAAGAAGTTGTGGCTGCTGCCCCATCCCTGGAAATGTCCCCAACCAGGCTGGAGTAACACAGTAAAAAAATGTCCAGGTGCTGCTGGGAACATTTGCAGACCCCAAATGGGATGAGTTTTCCACAGGGATAAGGACAGGGCCATCAAAACTGGAAAACAGCTCCAAAAGGGATCAAAGGCTGCAGAAAATGCCTGGTCTGAGGGAGCCACTTCATCCAAATTAATTAAAGTCTGAGGGATGACTTAATTGCCAGGCATGGTGTTACTGAACAAGGAGAATTTGAGATAGAAAAAAATCCCTTTATCATTGAGGGGAAAAAAAAAAAGATTGGCATCAGCTGGATGCCAAATCCAAGGATTCCAAGTGAGAAATGAGGAGGGAAGTTTTAACCTGGTTTGGGGAAGGTGCCCGTGGGATGGGAGCAGCTTTGAGGGCATTTCCAACCTAAACCAGGCTGGGATTTGCAGCCCAGGAAATGCTGGATTGGTGGCCCGGGCACGCCTGGGTGTCCTGCAGGAGGAGAAGCTCTGGGCAGAGGGGAGGGAATGGGCTCAGCACCAGGAAAAACGGGTGAAATTGCGTTTGTAATCCCTGGGATGTGTGAGGTCACTCTCCATGATGTCAGGTCCCCTCTGTGAGGCTGTGTCACCACGCAGGTGTCCCCACACCTGCTCCCCTATCCAGGGGATGCCTCCCAGTCCATCCCAATCCTCCCCACTTGGAAACAACAACCACAGCGCTGCCAATTCCACCTAAAAATATCCCATGACCCATTTCCCCCGAGATTCCTGCTCTGAGCCTCCTTCCCGGGCCATTCCTGCCCAAATCTCAACTCCAGCTTCACCACCCAGCTCCCCACGGCCACTCCTGGTGCCCAAATAGCTCCTGGAAAATCTCCTTTATCCAGGGAAGGCTCCAGGGAGCTCCACATTCATTCCCAGGATAATTTCCTTTTGGGGTGTTTTAATCCACACTCTCTGAACGTCCCTGGGTGAGGCAGGGTCGCTCCAGACCCTCAGGAATATCCAGGGAATCTCCTCAATCCAACACTTCCTACAATGGGACAACTCTCTCCTCTTTTTCCACTCCGGAATTTTCTTTTTTTTCCCCCTTTTCTCCTTTTTTTCCCCCCTTCCCGGTGTCCCACGTTTCCATCCCCGCAGGATTTGTGCCTCTCCCGGTGTGTTCAGGTTTCCTGGTGCTGCTCACAGGAGACATGAGTTCATCCAGGCTCCCTCCTTCTAATCATTCCCAGGCATGGAAAAAACCCCCTCACACCCCCGAGGAGAACATAAACATGGACGGGATGTGCACAGCTTATGGAGACGGGACTATGGGAAACACATGGTTCCAGTTTAATAAAACTCTTACATTTCCAGGGCCTTTTTTTTGTTTTTTTTTTTTTTCTCTTTTTGCCTTTTTTTTCCCCCCCATTTTATGGCTTGTTACAGAGCTGGGAATAGCAAGGCTTGTTTTGTTGTTCTTGCTGTGTTTTATGAGGACAATGCCTTGTCCAGAGCTCCAGACATCAGATTTTTTTTTTTTTTTTTTTTGGGGAGGGGGAAGATAAAGCTTCCGGCAAAAACTCTTGGCTCCCACCCAGATCTCCCTTAACTCCTTCTGGGAATGCTCAGGGTCTGACAGCCAGGGATGGGCCACAGTGGGGTGGTCAAGAAGCCCCAGATGCTCAGAAATATTTGATCTAATCTTGTTCCTTAACCGATTTCAGCCCCTCAGTTGGATTTTTCCACGCTCTCTTTGTGTTTGGTTTTTTTTTTTTTTTCAGAGGGATTTTGGGGTGCAGGGAAGGAGTTTGCCTGGCTGGGGCAGAGGAAAGGGATGTGGGGCATCAAGGCACATTTGGATCATAAATCACAGGATGCCAGGATGGTTTGGGTGGGAAGGACTTTGAGGATTATCCAGTCCCACCCTAAAGATTCCTGAGCATCCCTTTTCCCACTCCTTGTTCACAGCCTGGTGCTGGGTTCCAGCTGCTGGGGGGAGTGAAGGAAGGAGGAAAATTTTGGGACTGCCAGGGCTTTGGAGGGGATCACAAGTTCCTCCCTCACAGCAAAGGCTGGATCCACTTTTCCAGCCACTCATTTGTGGGTGTGCATTGCCCAGGGAAAGGAATCAAACCAGACACAAAGTCAGTGCAAGCCCAGGCTCCCAATAATTCCCAGAGGGAGGATGGAACCTGGACTGACAGAGGGAGAATATCCAAGCACCTGGAAAATCCCTGGAGATTTCTGCTCACTGCCATTCCATGGAGGCAACTTCTGCAAGACCTCTGTCCCCCACCCACCAAAGGCTGTTTTTTTTTTTTTTTATTCTGTTCCTTTTTTATTCCTGTTACAGGGAAATGACTCCACTCATGTTTTCCCCATCACTACAAAGAAGAGTCCTGGAACAAACCCCAAACGCTCAGCACTGCCTGGGAAAAGGGAGAGAAATCCCACAAGGATCCCTCCTAAAGCTGCAGGAGTTGGAAAAGGACTCGGATCCCATCCCAGCTCTGCTGATTCCCTCAGGATTTTCCTGTCCTGCAGCAGCTCTGGGATGCACAGCCCTGTGCTCCCATCCCCTGGCTCTCCCCTCCTGTGCTGGACACCGCTGAGTTTATTTCGGTATTAATTAGAAAAATCCCATTTTCTGCCAGCTGCAGGGAGCAGCTTTGGTGGGATGAGAGGAAAGGGGATAAAACTAAGGTGAGGGGGGGGCTCTAAACCCCAAAAACCACCCGGACACCGGGGGCTGCTGTGCCACAGCAGCATCCCGAGAGAGCCAAACTGCAGGGAAATGGGGCTGCTCCCAAAGCAGGAGGCTCCTGCCCACTTCCTAGAACATTCCTGGAACTGAGGAGAGCAGAGGTGCCGCTCTCCGGAGCCGTCACGTTCCATGTGTGGAGCTGCCCCGGCGCTGAGCTCAGGGCTCTGCTCTGCTCCCAGCCCACGACTCGTTCCAAGGTTTTGGCTGCTCCTGCTCCCTGCGTGCTTGGGGGCTGAACACTGGAATCCTGCTGGGTTTTCGACAGGCAAAGAGGGATTTGGGATAAGGGATGGCATGGGATATTGGGATGGAATTCCCAGAGAAGCTGTGGCTGCCCCTGGATCCCTGGAAGTGTCCAAGGGCAGTTTTGGAGCAGCCTGGGACAGTGGAAGGTGTCCCCATGCCCATGGTACTGATGATCCTTCAGGATCCTCCCAACCCAAACCATTCCATGATAAATCGAGAATGTGAAAAATCCAGCAAATACAAACCACAGCCTGACACAGAGATTGTGAAAGGGTCACTGGGATGCCAGGAGAGGGAGCTGGGACACCCAAAGTGCTGCAGGGATCAGAGCAGCTCCAGAATTTCAGGTTCACAGGCGATAGAGCAATCAAAATCCAGTTGGGTTCAGCGACTGGCTTGGAAACCTCCCAGGAATCTCTGGTTTCAGGCAAGCTGGAAATAAAACAAACTACTCTGCTGGTATTCAGCCTCCGTGTTCAGACAAAACTCAGCAGCCAGGCAGCCTGAACTTGCTGTTTTTGCAGCAGTTTTTCACAGCCCAAGGACGCTGTGTTTCTGCTCAAAGCTGACCCCAGTTTTTGGATTCTTTATTGCCATGCAAATTATCCATCCCAGCTACCGTGCTCAGGCTCGCTCCCCGGGGGAGAGGCCGGGCTCAGGGGACGAGGACACAAACACCGAGAACCCACTGAGGAGAACAGGGAGATGGGGGCAGTGGAGCCCAGGAGCACTGGGGAAAATCCTGCCAGGAACATCCCCTGAGACCCCATCCCAAACCCCTGAGACCCATCCCAAACTCCTGAGACCCATCCCAAACTCCTGAGACCCATCCCGAACCCCTGAGACCCCATCCCGACCCCCTGCCACAGCTCCAGCCCTTCCCTGGCTCCTGTCCCTGCTCCCACAGTGCTTTCCTCAGGAGGAAGGGGACATTATCAAAATTCCCCACCTTGTTTAAGGTCCAAGCCACCCCTCCCGTCGCTGCCACTGTCCCTTCGTGTCCTCCCACAGGACTCTGGGAATGCTCCCAATCCCTCTCCTTTCCCACCCCAGAGCACTGCCCTAAATTGCTTTAATTAACCAGAGCTGTGTTTAATTCAGGAACAGCTCTCAGCACCTGCCGGAGCTGCCCCATCCAACCTCTGGGCTCCAGCTCCTCCTCCTCCTCCTCCTCCTCCTCCTCCTCCTCCTCCTCCTCCTCCTCCTCCTCCTCCTCCTCCTCCCCCCCCCCCCCCATTCCATGGGCAAAGTGACATTCCATGGGTCACTCGCCCTCCTCAGGACCTGCTCCCGGCCAGGGACAGGGACAGGGATGGTGACGTGTCCAGCCAGCCCAGACAGACGTGGAAATGGTGCTCCCAAGAGGCTCGGAGGAGACACGCCTTGAGAAAGTGTCTGAGCGAGGCTGGGGTGGGATAAATCGGGATAAATCAGGATAAATTGTGCACCTTAGCAAAAGGATGATGAAGGGAATTCTTGGCTCACACTTCAGGAGTTTTTTCCACAGTTTTTCACTGGCACCGTTAACACGTGGAAGGTGGAAAATGTGTCCAATATTTAAAACAAATCATTGTTGTTACATGGTTCTGCTCTGGAGGAGCCCTTAAATCACCTCCAGTGAGAGAGGCTTTAATTCAGATTTTTTTTTTTTTTTTTTAATCCAGCCTCCCTCATCCATGGAGAGCTCTTCTGAGTGGGGTCTGGATCCATCAGGAGGGAGAGCTCACACTGGAGGAAGTTGCTTGGAAAAAAACCCACAAGAGCTATAACAGTCCTGGAAATTCTGAAATGCAACCACCACCCACACATGCACAGATGGACACACACTGAGAACCTCCAATGCAGAGGGAAATCGGGATATTTTAGAAATAGCACTGACATTTAGAATCCCAGAATGGTTGGGGTTGGAAAGGCATTAAAGATGATCCTGTTCCACTTTCCACTGTCCCAGGTAATTCCAAGCCCTGTCCAGCCTTGGACACTTCCAGGGATGGGGCAGCCACAGCTGCTCTGGGCAACTTCCCTCGGTGTCTTCAGCAAAAAACAGGAATTTGTTTGAACTTGGTTTAAAAAAAAAAAGAAAATAAATAAAAAGGAGAGACCTAAAAACCCAAGATTTAGAGGTGGACAAAACCAATGAGACTGAAATCCACCGAGATCCTCGCACTGATGGGGAACAGATGCCACAGAGAAAAGTGCAGTCAGAGAAAAGGAAAAGGATTTTTCCCAAATGCCTCATTCCCTGCAGCTCCTGAAAGAGTTAAATCCATTCATGGACTCTTGGAATGGGTTCCACTATTCCCTCACAAAATGAGACCCAGCCTCATCCCCGTGTCCCAGTCGTGTTTTCACCTCTAAACTAACTGAAAGATGCATCAAAAACCACTCCAAAGTTATTTTCCAAGCTCTCAGCTCAGGGATGTTGAGTTTCTCCTCACTAATGATGGAAAGAAACTCCCCAGAAATTCCTGACTGGCACCACTCCAAATTCAGTCAGATCCCAGCTCGGACATTGAAGGTTGTAACCCACCCCAAAAAAAAAAAAAATCCCATCTCCAGGAGGCTCTAAATTAAACAAATTTCAGGATACCTCCTGCATGTCCCCACTGCAAGAGGAACATCTGTTTCCTATGGAGTGGGGAGATATCCTCTG
The DNA here is from genome assembly GCF_052056855.1 of Sturnus vulgaris. Lineage (NCBI taxonomy): Eukaryota > Metazoa > Chordata > Aves > Passeriformes > Sturnidae > Sturnus > Sturnus vulgaris. The sequence continues at coordinate 929,151 of NC_142268.1, read as the reverse complement.
ATTTAATCGGGTTGGGGAGATTAGAAGGATAATGGGAGACAATTGCAAATTCTGAGTTTCCTAAAACTTCTCATTTTCCTTTCAGGAAGCCTGAAGGCAAAGGGTCGAGTGTGTGCTGCAGTAAAAGTGGGTTGAGCAAAGCTCATTAAGGATCACAGGAAAGCAGGGATAATTTACATATCTCTTATCAGCTGGAAAACTGCAGAATCCAGGCCTGTCTGACACCATCCTGAGCTTTGATCCACAAATGTCACAGCTCAGGTGTCACTGCAAGCCTTGGGTGAGGGAAGAGCCAAAGGTGGGAGACTTGTCCCAGATTCGTGCAGCTTCCAGATGGAAACAAGCACAAATTCCAGCAGGAGAAAAAAAAATCACAATTTCCAGCAGGAAACAATCACAAATTCCAGCAGGAAACAACCACAGCTTCCACATGGAAATAACCACAACTTCCAGATGGAAAAAACCACAAATTCCAGCAGGAAACAATCACAACTTCCAGCAGAAATAACCACAAATTCCAGCAGGAAAAAAATCACAACTTCCAGCTGGAAACACCCACAGCTTCCACGTGGAAATAACCACAACTTCCATATGGAAACAACCACAATTTCCAGATGGAAACAACCACAAATTCCAGCAGGAAAAAAAAAACCAAACACAATTTCCAGCAGGAATTCAGGCTCCATTTGGAATGATCTGCCCAGACTGGAGCTGGGTGTTGTCCCTTTCTCTCCCTTTCCAGAGGTTTCCCCACAGCTGGAGAGGCTCCTGAAGAGTTCTTAGCTCTGCTTTTTCCCTGGGGGAACGTTCTGTGTCCTTCCCATCCACTTCCCTATTTTTCCCTATTTTTCCCAAGTCACTGAGGTAATTTCTGCACGAGAAGGAGAAGCCTGGGTGGAAACCTCCAGGATGTGGCATCATTCCTGCTGGACACTGCTGGGATCTCCTGGAGCTGTCCATGTGGTGGAGAAGGGACTGGATGTGTGTCTAATCCAGCCTAAATATCCAAACCACGTTAAACCAGACCCATGGCTCCATAAACCTCATTTGGAGAGAGCTGGGGAGTTCTGGTGCCTCAAGCGAGGGGCTCTGGGTGGGACAAGCTCCTAAAAACGCCCCAAAATGAACCAAACCCCAAAACATCCATCCCCACTGAGGCTGGGGCAAAGACCACTGATGGAACAACGTGCTGGCTTCGATTCCAAAAGGAAAATAAGGCCCTAAAGCCACCCAGCCCTCCTGCTCCTTTTGGGCCTGACCCAAATCTGCACCTCCCCTCCCCCTGCATTTCCCCCCGACACACCTTTCCTTCCACTGGAACATAACCCCAAATAAGATGTTGGCCCGACATGAAAGGAAAATGTATAAATATTTTTAAAAAGAGAAGAATTCCTGCCTCTCCACCAGTTTGCTCCAACTAATAGGTTTCAGATGTCTCACATACTTCATTCATTCAGCCCCATTCAGTCTCCTAGGAGCCCCCGCTGTATTTATTAAACACAGCAATTGTGGAATGTTCAGCACTTACAGAATCAAACACACCATTTTTTTTTTTTTCCTCATTTTTCCCCCCAAAAAAGCGTGATGAGAAAGCTTTGGGAGTGACCTAAACCCATCACCCTGCTTCCAATGCCCAGTGCCCACCCCAGCATCCTGCAGCTGTCCCAAACCTCGTGCCATGCTTTAACCCTTCCTGGCTGCCCAAAACCGATTTTTTGGGGGAGTTTTAACCTCAGCAGGATGATTTCCCTGCCGTGCTGGAGCACCTCCTGCTCTCTGTGTTGTTCCTGAACGTGTTCTTTTGGACACTTGGCTCTCACATCCAGCTTGTCTCCGCAGTCTCGGCAGCTCTTCCCAGTGCTGGAGGCGCGAGTGGAGGCTGGAATCCTGCAGGATGCCAGTGCTAATTTCAGCAGCACGGAGCTGGAGAACACGAGCTCTTTCCTAGAGGGATTCAAATGGAAGCAGACAGAAGAGCAGAGCCATTTCTCATTCCAGAGCTGGCAGGGAGAGCCGAGGAGGATGTCTGGGCTGCAGAGGCAGGACATGGGGCTGCTTCCAGCACCGGTGACCTGCCAGAGCTGGGGGACTGCTCCGAAGGGTTTGCTGGAGTCTGGCACTGGCCCAGGCCTTTTTTTGGGGGAGAGACACATGAAAAGCAGAGCTGAGAGGGGACGTGAGGCCCTGAGCCTGGGCTGGGACCATCTGGCAGGAGCCAGCGGCGGAGGAATGGCCTTTGCTTGAGGCCACAACCAGTTCATGCAGCTGCTGAGTTCTGTCGGTCTGGAGTGCTCCAACAGGAGGTCATGGCCCCCAACCAGCCTCCCTTGGGCCAGCAACTCCATCCTCTGGGCCAGCAGCTCCATCCCAGCCTCCCCTGGGCCAGCAGCTCCATCCTCTGGGCCAGCAGCTCCATCCCCTGGGCCAGCAGCTCCATCCTCTGGGCCAGCAGCTCCATCCCAGCCTCCCTTGGGCCAGCAACTCCATCCTCTGGGCCAGCAACTCCATCCTCTGGGCCAGCAGCTCCATCCCAGCCTCCCCTGGGCCAGCAGCTCCATCCCCTGGGCCAGCAGCTCCATCCCAGGAAGGGAGCCCAGCCCAGCCCAGCCCTGCACACCCATCCTGGGCACACCGAGCTCTTCCCAAAGGTGTGCTGGTTGATTTTTCCCCCTTTTTTTGGCTGCAGAGCCCCTGCCCCCCGTGGCAGACCCTGGTTCATGGGAACGGTGCTGCTGTCACTGTTTCCACATTCCTGCCCACTTCAAAGAGCCTGCAGTGAGTTTTGTCCCAGACATTCCCAGGGGAGCTGTTGGTTTCCAGGCAGGATCCCTGGTTATTGGTCCCACTGCAGGAGGTTGTACGGGAAGGGATGAATCCTCGTGGCTGTAAAACACCAAATGTGCTGAGAGCCACTCCAGAGCCTCCCAAAGGCTCATTACAGCACTGGCTAATTAAAGCCCAGCTGTCACAGCCTCTGCCTGGGCATGAGGGCAGCTCCTTGCTCTGACCACTTCCAGGGGTTCCCAGTTTTCCCAGCTTTTGTGCAAGGAAAAACCTCTCGGGAAATGCTGGTTCCTGGAATTTCCAAGTGCTTTGGCCAAGGAATGGTCATATTCCCAACGTTTGGGCAATGCTTCAGGCACAGGGTGGGATTGTTGGGGTGTCTCTGATCCTTGTGGATCCCTCCCAGCTCAGGACATTCCACAGTTCTACAATTCCATGATTAATTATCAATCCAGGTTAATTGTCTGGTGGGGTCAGACCCTTCTAGAAGGACAATTTCTGCTTGTAGAGTGTCTCCACACCCCCAGGAGCCCAGCTGGGACTGGGATATCCCAGGCAGTGCCACGGATCCTGCTCTTCCAGCAGCATCCTCATCCCATCAGATCCCATCCCCTCTCTTCAGGGCTTTGCTGAGCTGCAGGGAACTCGCAGGTGAAACCCAAGGATATTCCTGCAGCTCCGTGGGAGTGCAGCCACCTCACACCCAACTCATCCCAAGCTTTAGGAAAGCCCAGGCTGCCTCAGGGATCTGAGAGTCTGGATTCAAGGATCTGGGACAGGAACCCACGGAGCAGCCCAACCTTTCTGCTCCTCATTCCAGAGTTGCTCCATCCCCAATTGTTCCCGGATATTCCAGCGTCACTCAGCTGTGTGCTCATGGCACAATTCCAGATTTCTGCAGAGATGCCCGGGCCATGAGCACAAAGCGCTGCCCCAGTCCTGGCGTCTGACCATGTATTGGAAAAACCCCTGAGGAAGATTCCTGCCCATTCCTGAAACTCGGTGCCTCTGGGACAGCAATTCCTCCCCATTCACCCTGGGTTTCCAGCCTTTTTTTGTGAGGTTGGCTGAGCATCTGCTGGTGATTAAGGGTTTTGTCATCTGGAAAGGGCTGACAATTACCTCCAATTATTCCAACTAGGTCAGGTTCTTCAGCACAAGTTTATGCGATGACTCTTGGCTGGAATTTAGGATTTCGAACCCCTCTGGAGAGCAGAATCCACCTCTCCTCTCTCACATTCAGGAAAAAATTCCTTCCATAAATAACAGCTCCTTGTCCCACAGGACCTGACCCGTGTGTCCCTGACCTCCTGTTGTTTCAGGACAACACCCCAGGAACTGCACAACAGGCCTGGTTCTCCAGACCTGGAAAAGGCAGTGAAGGGAAATTCAGGATGCTCCAGGAATTTCAAGAAGGGTTTTCTTATCAAACTTTCCACGTCAAAATTCCCAACTTGCTTGGAAATGTCCTTTGGGGCCTCAGGTGCCAGGTGAGAGAGTGAGGATTGAGGTTTAAACTCTGTGTGGGCAAAAGATGCCTCATTTCTTTTCCTGGGATCTGCTGTCCTGGACAGGCTCTAATTTCCCACTGGGAGCTTCTCATCATGTGAGCAGCAACCATTTAACTGCACTAAAGTCCTTTAAAGATTCCTGCCATTCCAAACTATTCCAGGGCTCTTTGGACAGTTGCACTTCTCCAGTCCCACAGCAGATTGGGGCTGTCTGTCCCTCTTCTCCAGGGAAAGATCTTTTCCAGGTGTCCCTCAAAACTCAGAGTTTCTCCATGCTCCCAGTTCCCATTCAAGACTCAAAGTGCCTGGAAAGCTTCCTCAGGGATCTCCAGCAGAGCAGGAAAGGTGGAGAGAATTGAGAAAAAAAAAAAAAAAAAATCCCATTTGTGGCTCTGTCCTTGTCACCCTGCCCAGCACAGGCACCTCGTGTTTCCCAGCAGTGCTTCCCACAAAGGTTCCCTTGGGGACAGGAGAGTGTCCCACAAAACCCAGCTCGGAGCACACCCCCAGGAATGAGATGGTCCAAATGGGACAAACACAACTGGAAAATGTGCTGCACTGCAAGGCCAGGAGATTCCAACTCCTTCTCCCTAATTACATGTGATTGCTTCTTGGCAAGAGCTCAACCTGCCAGAGCAGTGAGGTTTTACAAACATTCACACAGGCATTAGATCATTGTTTGAAGGAGTTATTGGCAGCCCAAATCTGAAGTAAAAACAAGAGTTTAAAGCAGACCATATTGACCAGGGTGAAGCTGGCTGCTTTCATGTCTCCTGCTTGTCTCTGGACACCCAGGACCCCAGGATTCATTTCCTGTCACTCCCATCACCGTGGCATTCCTGGAGCTGGATGTCACCGTTTTGGGGGGTTCTGATTTTGGGGGGTTCTCTGCTTGTTGGGAACACAGGTTTATGGAATCAAGAATCCCAGGATGGTTTGAGTTGGAAGGACCTTAAATCCCATCCAGTGTCATCCCTGCCATGGACCTTCCCTGATCCCAAAGTGCTCCAAACATCATCCAGCCTGGCCTTGGACATTCCAGGGATCCAGGAGCAGCCACAGCTTCTCTGGGAATTCCATCCCAGCCCCTCCACATCCTCCCAGCCAGGAATTCCTTCCCAATATCCCACCCATCCCTGCCCTCTGGCAGTAGGAAGCCATTCCCTGTGTCCTGGCACTCCAGGCCCTTGTCCAAATTCCCTCTCCAATATTTATTTTTTCTCTATATCTGAGAAACACCCTCCCACATCCAAACACTGTCACACGTTGGGAGCGAGGCCTTTTCCCTTTGTATTTCAGCAGAATCTTTCTGCTTTGCTCTTGTGAATTCATCCTTGTCTCTGCTGGGCCAGTCTGACATCACGGGCTGAGCTCTGGACAGCTCCACCATCCTCTCCCAAAACCTTTGGCAAAGCAGCTGGGAAATCAAGCCCATGGCAAAGGACAAATGGGAATTCCCATGGAATCCTGCTGCCATTCCCTGGGGGAAAAAAACCCAAAAAAAACGCCTGCTGCAGAGGTGAGTCTGTCCTGCACCAGGCTCAGGTGGGGCCGGGAGCCTCTGGCAGCTTGGATATGAATAAAAACACTCCAGGCTCTGGCAGCCAAGCAGGCTGGAACTCCTCATGGAGCAGCTCCCACCCCGGCCTTCCACGTGTTCCTGAATCAGATCTCCTGAGACCAGCAGTGCCTTTTAAAAGGGAGGTGAGCTTGTCAGTGCCCAGCATTATCCCTGAAACGGGAACCAGCAGTTTCGCTGCACTTGGAGGGGCTGTGAAAGGGAAGGAAGGAGCAGAGCCCCCTTGCCTGGCACAGGGGGACACTCAGGGGCTCTGTAATTGTGAAGTTGCCCCGTGCTGTGTTAGAACAAGCCCCAAACTAAACCCAGGAGCCTTGGGAAGGTGCAAGAGGATCCAGAGAAGGTTTGTAGGGGCAGCTCCCCAGCAGGCCCCTTCTCCTGAGGCCAAAACCCTCAGGCTGGAAAGGGTGGAAGTGAGGATTGCCAAGCTCTCCACCCATGAAAGTCAGGATGTGCAGGCTCCTTTCTTCCCAGATCGTGGCTTGAGTTACACAGCCCTGTGCTGCTGGCACAGGGAAGCCAGGGAAGTCACTTTACAGGAGTCAAAAAGCTCCTGTGCTGTCAGAGATTCCCTGCCCAGCCTGCCCAGGGATCAGGGAAAAGGCTGGAAAAGGCTCTCGTGACATTGCTCCAGGGATTCCTTAGCCCAGAGGATTTGGGGTTCCCACAGGGCTCCCGTCTTGTCCCAGAGATACAAATTAATCAGGAAATAAACTAATCAAAAGTGGTGTCTGAACTAACAAAAAGCTTAAAGACCTTTTTGAATATCAACCAGTCCCACTCCCTGGGAGGGTTTAGTGATTATGGTCACCCTAAAATATGGGAATTCTGCAGGAGAGCTAATGTCCTTCCTAAGGTCAGACGTGATGAGATGCAGCCAAGAAGAAAAAATAATTGGTGCTGGTTTTAAGTGTTAAGCAATTCTGCCTCTCTGAAATAAGCAGTATAATTTATTGTTTTTTCTTGCTCACACAGCAAAATCCACAAACTGCCCAGACAACCAGGAGGGGGAATTTGTCCCCTCGTGTAAATCCATTTTTGCTTTGCAAAGCTGCATTCCCGAGCCAGCAGCTACTCCAAAGGCCGATCCCAGACCCCCCATTTCACTCCAGACACCCTCGAGGCTGTTTGGGTTATGGGATCACCCCAGGACAGCCCAGGTGTGCTGGCCAGCCGGTTTGGGATCAGGGGATGGACACAGCAGAGCCGATTGTCAGCGTGAGGCCCAAGGCGGCCGCCACTTTCCCAGGGATTTTCCCTTTGCTGTGTGTTTGGAAGGTTACACAGCTGTAGGGCAGACGCAGGAGGGGCTGGAAGCCTGCAGGGATCATTGCCTCCATCCCACATGTCCCATGGAAGGAAGCTCTCCCGTGGAATGACATCCCATTAACTCCTGCTGGTGGGAGCCTATTCCTGCGCCTGGAAATCCTTTGGATTCCAACTCATCCCGCAGATAACTCCGGTCGCATCCCTGACCTGCTGACTCGTGTTTGTTTTCTCGTTTTATAAGAACCAGGTTCTTCCCTGCTCTCATTCCTGCTGGGAATGAACACTGGCCGGGCGTGAGGCTGCTCCGTCTCGGATACCCGAGATGGAAAACCGGGATCTTGTCCAACAGGCTGTCTGCTTTCCTGGGAAAAACCTCAGCTCCACACGCTCCCAATTGTGCCATCAGCTGGAGCGAGGTGGAATTTCACAGGATGGGATGAAACAGCTTTTTTTCCCCAGACGACTTGTGAGGACAGAAAGTGCTTCCAGAGCCCAGGAGAGCTCAGGGAAGGAAATCTGGAGGGCACAAAGCTTGGCAAAGCTTAGGAAAGGCCTGAGTGCTGTCTGGAAGGTGGCGGATCACTGCCTAGGTCCCCAGCAAATCCCAGAGATGGGATATTGGGAAGGAATGAGGGTGGGTAGGCCCTGGCACAGAGTGCCCACAGCAGCTGTGGCTGCCCCTGGATCACTGGAAGTGTCCAAGGCCAGGCTGGCGGGGCTTGGAGCAATCAGAGATAGTGGAAAGTGTCTCTGCCCATGTCAGGGGTGGCACTGGACGATCTTTAGGGTCCCTTTCCCACATAAACCCCTCCATATCTGCCCCCCCCCTTTCCCGCCATCGCCTCAGCCCTCAGGGACTGCGCCCCGGGGTCTCCCTACCCCGCGCGCAGGGGCTGCGGGCGGCGGGACGCGCCGGGACCAGGCGGGGGCGCCACCGCCTGCGGGCCCCGCTGCGCCTGCGCACAACCCCCCCCGCCAGCCGCCGGAGCGCGGGAAGGCAGCGACGGGCGGTACCACCAGGGGGCACGGCGGGGGGGGGGGGGGGTCTGTAGTGGCCACGGGGCTCCGGTGTGAGGCCTGGAACCTGCCTGGGCTCCGGTGTGAGGTCCGTGACGCTCCCGGGCTCCGGTCCGCGGCTGACTCAACCGAGGGAACGCCGCGCAGAGAAGTGACACCCTCCGTTAATCACGACATTCTCCCCCCACAGCCCACGTTGGATATGGCCGCCCACCCCTCAAGCCCGCCGCTCCCGTGACGGCCCCGCCCCGGTGGGCGCTGAGGGCAGGGGTGGGGCGGAGGGCGAAGGGACGGTTCCGGGGCAGAAAATGAAGCGACCCCAAGGGCAAAAAAAGGTCAAACGCAGGAAAACAAAGGCATTGTTCTAAAACAGCAAAGAGACCATCCTGGGACAGCAGAGGGACTGTGGGGGCAGTAAAGGCATCGACCCCAGAGAAAGCTCAGCCATCACAAATATCCCAAAATGAGAACAGGGACGGGGCCTCAAGCCCGTTTATTGCCCATTCCTGGGAGCACAGGTGGCTCCGCGCTGCTGGGGTGGGACAAGGGACGGGAGCAGGCTTGGGATGGGGACAAGGGACGGGAGCAGGCCTGGGATGGGGACAGGGGCCGTGCCTGGCTCTCACGGCCCCACCCAAGGTGTCCCCGAGGCCAGCGGGCTCCAGGCGCTGAATTCCCCGGAATCTGCAAGATCCTTGGCGGCCACCTGGACGTGGTGGAGGCTCCCGGGCTCCAGGTCCGTCAGGGTGTGGGATGTCAGCTCGTACGGCCCCACCTGGGGACAGCGGGGTCAGGGACAGGCCGGGCACAGCCCCAGCCGTGCCTCAGTTTCCCCAGGGCGGTGGCAGTACCGTGGTGGGGACGGAGTCGTTGTCCCGGGAATAGCGGATGCGGTACTGGAGCGGGAAATACTCCGGGAATGGCCAGGATGAGGGAGGGCTCCACTCCACCAGCAGCTTCTGGGGCTCCCCAGGGATGGGGGAGACCCTCAGGGCCTCGGGGGGGTCCGGCTTTACTGAGGAGACAAGGAATGAGAGAATTCCAGGATGGTTTGAGTGGGAAGGAGCAACAGCCAGAGAACGCGATGTTACAACGCATTTTGAAAGTTTTTTGACCAATCACAAAAGCAAAAAAACATACTGACAGTAGTTCTATCCAACCACTATAAGTACACGTATACCTTTGGTTAAAACAATGCTTGCTTATTTCAAATACAATACCTACTTGTAAGCCTTAAAATACAATGCACAAAGCTCCATTATTAAGCTTAGACCTTCCTAATATCTTGCTAGATATACTTTTCTGCAGCTTAGAGAGTTATTCTAGCCAAGTATTAATACACAGACCATTGTTCTATTTGTCCTTGCTTTCTACTTTTCTATTTTCTTTTCTACTTTCTTCTATTTCGTATAACTTTTCTGCTGACATGCCTTATGCTTTCCACTTAGCTCCAATTGCAGTTTGCTGTCTCTAAGGCCTGCTTTTCTGCAGTTTTCCCAAAACCCTCTGATTTTAAGGATTCCCACAGGAAGGGACCTTGAGGATCATCTCATCCCACCAGGGACACCTTCCACTATCCTTGGTTGTTCCAAGTTCTGTCCAGCCTGGCCTTGGACGCTGCCAGGAATCCAGAGACAGCCACAGCTTCTCTGGGAATTCCACTCCAGGGCCTCACCAACCTCACAGCCAAGAATTCTTTCCAATATCCCATCTAAATCCTCCTTTAGATGAAAAACCAACCCCCTCGTCCCACCACTGCGTGGAAAAAGTCACTTTCCTCTGTTTTTGGACGTCGTGGCTGCAGGATCCAGCATGGGATTGTTGGGGATAGGGCCCTCATGTCCCCCTGGGACAATCCGAGCCCCATGCACTGATGATCCCACATCCCAAAGCAGGGCAGAGAGCCCCAAAGGATGAGACAGGAGGGTCCTGCAGGGCACCCCGGTGTCCCCCAGCCCGCAGCACTCACTGATGTTCTCCAGGAGGAAGGGCAGGCTTCCCGAGGCAGCTCCCAGGGGGTTCCAGGCTGTCACGTTGAGCTCGTAGGGACTCAGGGAGAACACCTGCAGGTCCCCGAAGGAGCAGCTCCGCGGGCCCGTGAGGGTGCACTCACCTGTGTCTGCGCCGTGCCTGGGGACACAGGGACAGCTGCCAAGGGCTGCGTGACACGGGGACAGGCTTTGGGGACCCCCACTCACCTGTAGGTGGCCACGAAGTCGGTGTCCAGCAGGGGGTCAGGGCTCAGTGCCCAGGAGCAGTTCACGGCCTGGGGGTAGCTGGTGGCCCAGCATTCGATGGCCGGTGGCGAGGGCGGGTCTGGGACAGGGGACAGGGGTCACCCCGCTGCCAGCACCCTCAGGGACCCCTGGCCAGCGGAGGGGTCACAGCAGGGCTGGGGTGGCACTCACAGCCCAGCCGCAGGCAGATGGTGGCCCAGGTCTCGCCGGTGACAGGGTGGTGGCAGCTGTAGTGGCCCTCGTGGGCCAGGCTGGCATTGGGCAGGGCCAGCCCCGGGGCTGGGGACGTGCCCAGGACCGTGCCCCCCCGGCGCCACTCAGCCGCACCCCCCGGGCACGGCAGCAGCACCTCGGTGCCCAGGGGGCCGTGCTGAGGGGTGCAGGGACCTGGGGGACACGTGGGGACACGGTGGGGACATAGCAGGGCGGGGACACTGCGTCAGGAAGGGTCTGGGGCCCCCAGACCTCTGCCCCTGGTCCCCCCATGTCCCCAGACGCCCAGGGTCCCTATTGCTCCATCATCAATCCCTCCGTGCCCATCCTCTGTACCCCCATGTCCCCAGTCCCTCCAGTGTCGCCAGAGACCCTGTCGTTGTCCCCTGTCCCCCCACTATCCCAAATCCCCTCCATCTCCATCCCCAGTGCTCCCAGTCTGCCCAGTCCAGCATCCCCAGATCCCCCCAGCCTCCATCCCAGTTCCCCCCATTGTCCCCATACCTCTGTCCCCATTGTCCTCATCCCCAGTGCTCCCTGCCGTGCCGTTGTAGGGGACAGTGCACGCAGGTGCCACCAAAGCCACGACCCAAAGCCACCTCATGCCAGGAGACTCAGCGGGGCTGCCCAGGCACCTGTGGGGACAGGCAGGACGGTCAAACCCCAGCACTGGGGACAGCACAGACACCACAGGTCCCCAGAGGGGGCAGGGACATCACCCTGGAGCCACCCCACACTGCTGTGCCTCAGTTTCCCCCCGGCCCTGCCACACACCCTGCAGAGGGAGGGACTCCAAAGGGGTCAGGAAAGAGAGGGGGTGAAAATTCCATCCCTGCAGCCCCGCACCTGCAGTCAGGGGTTTGTACCCCTCGGGTGGGTCCCCACCTCCATGCAGGGCAGGGGTGTCCCTCACAGAGACCCCCAGAGCCCGGCCTGGGGGGTCTCCCCACTGTCCCCAAGCCCAGCACCACAGGGACAGCTCCTGCCCTTGTCACCTCCCACCACAGCCCCGGAGGGGACACGCTCTGCTTTCCCTGGATTTGGGGCTGCCCCAGACCTCCAGCACCCCCCGCACTGCCCGTGGGGACCCCAGTGTCCCCAGACTCTCACCGCAGCAGGGCCAGCTGGCACCGCAGTGTCCCCGCCGGATCCCGGCGCTCCCCAGCCCATTTCCTCGCAGGAAGCGCCGTTCCCGTGGGACGGAGCCGCTTCCCAGCGCGCTGCCCTCGGGATCTGCGCCCTTGGGAAGGGATTCCAGCCCCGACCAAGAGGGTTCCCACCTCTCCCTTCCTTCACGGTCACCCCTCCCCTCGGGGGATGGCAGGGCTGGAGATGGTGGCACGGATCCCCTGCTGTCCCCAGGTCCCCACAGTGCCCCGTGCACACCCCGGTGACCCCAGAGAGGAGCCACCCCATTAGTGTGACTATAAATAATTTTATTGCTGCTGTGCTGGGGGTGGGCTGGGTGCCCGGACAAGCAAAGGGACACGCAGGGTGCTGTGACAGAGCTGTCCCCCCCCTCCCTGTGCCACCCGTGCTGGCAGGGGCTCATCTGCCCTGCTCCTGCAGCCGCTGCATCCTCAGGATCTGGCACAGGAGTCTCTGCACGTCCTCGTCCATGTGGCCCTGGGGTAGAGGGGACATTGGTGGGCACATTGGAGTGGGGACATCAGGGAGGCTCCCTGCATGTCCCTGGGCTGGCACCTGGCTCAGCCTCTCCGTTGCCTCCTGTGGATGGCAGGTGATTCAGCCCCCACCCCAGTGTCCCCAGCTCACCTGCACGGCATAGAGCAGGTGGCTCCGGTACAGCGTCACCACCTTGCTGTGCCTCGTCTCTGTCTCCTGCAGCACAGGGAGGGGGTTTGGCCACAGGGCTGGGGGCTCGGGGGAGCCCCAAAGCCCCCAGGTGACCAACCTCCAGCTTCTCCTCCAGCGCCTGCACCCGGGCCTGGAGCGCAGCCGTGTTGGGCGGGGATTGTGGCGGCCCCCCTGACTCGGGGAGGGCATTCAGGGCTTCCTTCAGCCTGAAAACCTCCTTGGAGAGCTCCGTGATCTGCACAGGACACAGGGGTTACAGGTTACCCAGAGCCTGGCAGTGTCCAAGGCTGGGCTGGACAGGGCTTCGAACACCCTGGGATGGCGGGAGGTGTCCCTGCCCTGGCAGGGGGTGACACTGGAATGGGCTTTAAGGTCCCTTCCAGCCCAAATTCAGTGACTCCGTGTGTGCCAAGGCCACCATTCCCCTGCGAGCAGCCCTCCATGATTCCCTGTCCCCTACCTTCCTGTCCCTGTCCCTGACCATCCGTGCCGCGTCCTCGGCGTGGCCGTGCAGCTCCCGCAGTCGCCGCGCCTCGTCCTGGGCCTGCTCCAGCTGCTTCTGCGCCGCGCCCAGCCTGTCCTCGGCCGCCTGCCGCTCGCTCTTCATGAACAGCGCCTGCCTCTGCACGCGGAAAACCTCCTCGCACGTCTTCTCGTGCCGCCGCTCCAGCTCCTGCAGCCGCTGCGCCAGCGCCGCCGCCTCCGCCCGCAGCCCGGCCTCGGCCGCCTCGTGCTGCGCCCGCGGCACGGCCTCGGCCAGCTCTGCCCGCAGCCGGGCGGCCTCGCGGGCCTTGGCGTCGGCCGCGGCCTCCAGCTCCGCCAGGCGCTCCCGCAGGGCCCTCGCCTGCTCCTGCAGCGCGGCCGTGGCGCCGGCGTGCTCGTCCCGGGGCACCCAGCCCTCGGCCTGCGCCCGCTGCGGCCACGCCGGGGCCTCCTCCTCGTGCTGCCGCAGCCGCTCCCGCAGCGCGCCCAGCTCGGCCTCCCTGCGCTCCAGCGCTGCCCGGAGCTCGGCCAGCTCCGCCGTGTCCCGCGGCCTCGCCTCCAGCTCCCGCCGCAGCGTCTGCGCCTCGGCCTCGGCGCGCCCGCAGCGCTCCAGCAGCGCTTCCTTCTCCCGCGACGCTTCCTCCGCAGACGCGCCCGGCGAGGCCTCCGCAGCCTCCAGCCGGGCCTGCAGCTCCTTCAGCCGCCGCTCCCGCTCCTCCAGCTCGCTCTGTGCCCGCTTCAGGGCCGCCCGTGCCTCCACCAGCTCCGCGCTCGGCTCCCGCTGGCCGGAGGGTGAGGAGGAGGGGGATGTCTGCACCCCCAGCTCGCCCAGTGCTGCCCTGCACTCGCCCCAGGCCCAGGCGGGCTCCTGGGCAGGACGTGGCCCCGCGGTTCCCTCCGGGCTGGGCTCCGAGGCCCCGCGCTGCCCGTCCCTGCCCTGCGCCCGCAGCCGCTCCAGCTCCCGCTGCAGGGCCTGGTACAGACTGGCGGGCACCACGTCCCCGGGGCCAGGGGGGCTGCTCTCGTCCCGCTCGTAGTTCTCCAGCACCTGCCCAGAGACCGTGAGGCCACCATGGGCCAGGGGACAAGGAACAGAGGGACAGACGGACGGACAGAGCGGGACCTGCCTGGATTTTCTCCCTCAGCTCCTTGTTCTGCACGGTCAGGGACTGCACCTGCCCCTGGAGCGTGGCCAGCAGCTCCTCGGCCGAGGGGCTCAGGGTCTTCTTGGAGAGCAGCATCTCTGCTCCTGCAGGGCACAGGGACCTGGGGCTGTGCCCACCTGTGCCCCCACTCCCCTGTGCTACCTCCCTGAGGTGTCATTGGGAGGCTGGCAAGACCTACCTGGGAACTCAAGTGGTTCTCCCTCCTCGTCCTGCAGTGTCTCAATGTCGTAGCTCGTGTTCTCCTTCTCATTCTGGGGGTGCAGGGTGGAGGTGACCCCCCTGTCCCCAGCCCTGGGCACTGCCAGCTGTGTCCTGCCCACACCCACCTCCATCGAGGACAGGCGGCTCCTCAGAGCCTCCACCTCCTTGCCCAGCTTCTCCTTCTCCCCGTCCCGTGCCACCAGCCGCTCCTCCAGTTCCTGGATCTGCAGGGCAGGACACGAGAGCAAGGTCCCGTTGGCTCCTGGCAGAGTCCTGGAGGCACCAGGACCCCTCGGAGAGCTGAGATCGCCTCCAAGCTCTTCCCTGGCCTCACCTGCTTCTCCATGGAGCGCAGGGAGGCCTCATCCAGCTCCGCCCGCTGGCAGGACCCAGGGAGAAAACAGGGAGGGGTGAGTGCTGTCCCCATGTCCCCTGTCCCCTCTGCTCCCCGGGGACACGGTGGCATCTCCCCAGGAGCCTGCAGCCGGTACCTCCCGTCTCTGCTTCTCCTGCTGCTCCAGGCCCCGGATCTTCTGCAGGAACTGGGCCCTCTCCTGCCGCAGCCGCACGATCTCCTCGTAGGCGTCCCTGTCCTCCTGCAGGGAATCACAGAAAGAACTGAGTCCAGTTCCTGGCACGGGAAACCCCAAAATTCCCACCATGTGCCCGAGGTGGCTTCTTGGCACAGACCCCCCCCCAGTGAGGGGACCCCTCATCGAGGAGTGTTTTGGGTTGCTCTGCACCTGCCAGGTCAGGTGAGGACCTGGGGACCCATTTCTCACCTGGCTGGGGGTGCCCAGGGGAGGCAGAGGAGCCTTCCTCTTCCTCGGGGTGCTGCTCTTCTCCCTGACGGACGACTGGCTGGGCGAAGACGTCTGCGGACACCCCAGGGCAGAGGGGACGTCACACCCACAGTGCCCTCCCTCCTTCCTGAGCCAGGGGACCCTCCAGGGATGGGCACCAGCCCCTGACCTGCGACGTCTGCTCGGTTGACTCCTCTTCTGTAGGGCAGGGCAAGAGGAAAGAGAAATTGGGGAGATTTAGGGGCTCAGAGCTCAGGTGGGTGCAGGGGCACCTCGGCTGGGGACAGCACAGGCAAAGGCAGCCCCAAACACCCAGGAAAAGGGGACACATCCCCCCCCAGGCTCTGTCCCTGGTGCCAGGGAGCCCGGGGTGGCCCGGCAGCCTCACCACTGGCCCAGGAGCGGCGCTGGGCCGCCTCCTGCAGGAGGTGCTGGATGAGAGCGTTGCCCGTGGCCAGCCCGTAGTGAGCAGCATCGTGGCCGGTGGCGTCCACCACGGCCACTCGGGCACCGGCGCTGACCAGCACCTCCACGGTGTCCACGCTGCCGCTCTCGCAGGCCAGCATCAGCGCTGTCCTGGGCACGGGGAGAGAGCGCGGGTGAGCAGGCGACAATCCCTGCGGCCGCTGCCGGCCCCCAGCGCTGCAGCCCCACCTGCCCTGCAGGTCCCGGCAGTTGACGGCGGCCCCGCGGTGCAGGAGGTACCGGCACAGCTCCGGGTGGCTCATCTTGGCAGCCAGGATCAGCGGCGTGGAGCCGTCCTGGGCAGGCGGGAGGGGGAGCAGAGGAGGCTCAGATCCCCCTACGGGGCACTCGGCTCCCGATATCACCGCAATTTCCATGTCCCACCCCAATTTCCATGTCCCACCCCAATTTCCATGTCCCACCCCAAGCTGTGCCGCGTTTCGGGACAGCCGCAGCCTGGCACAGCAGGACCAGGAGCAGAGGGAGCTCACCTTGTCCTTGCTGTTCAAGGGAGCTTTGAAGTCACAGAGGATCTCGGAGCAGGAGATGCAGCCGCTGGCAGCTGCGGACAAGGACGGAGGCTGAGCAGTGCCCCCACGGGGACAGCAGCAGCACAGGGCTGGCACTGTCCCTGCTCACCTGCCAGGTGCAGCGCGGTCCGGCCGCTGCCATCGGCCACATCCACGGGGCAGGAGGCCTGGGGGGAGAGCCTGGGTCACGGGAGGAGGGGGACAGAGGGACACACTGCTCGAGAGTGGCTCTGTGGCATGAGACTGACAGACTCCGTGGTGTGGTGAGGGAGGGGGACAGACAGACAGACAAACCCCCTCTGGCTCCACGCTGTGGTGAAGGACAAGGGACAGAGCCCCTGTGGCTCCCTGGTGCCAGGCAGCAGCACACAGAGCTGGGAATCAATGCCAAGGCATTGGGGAGGGAAGGGGGTTCAAGGGCAGGGAGGACACCGAGCTGGCACAGCACTTCCCTCCCTCCCTCCCCTGTGTCCCTCCTCCCTCTCCTGTACCTGCAGCAGTTTGCTGACACACTGAGGGTGGCCGTGCTTGGAGGCCAAGTGCAGGGCAGTGTAACCTGGGAAGGGACAAACAGGTCAGGGCTGTGCCAGAGGGGACAGCTTGGGGGACAGACAGAGAGACAGACACACAGCAGGATCTGCTGGAACAAGGCTGAACAGCAAGGGGACAACTCCAGGAGCTCATCAGGCACTGCTTGAGCTCCTTTAGGAAACTGGGACAATTTACAGCCCCCCAGGTGTGGCCACCACCTCTGTCCCCTCAGCCTCAACACCTGGGGACAACCAGTGGCCCATGGCATTAGGCAGGGGCACGTGGTGGCCATGCCCTCACCCGAGCTGTCCTTGGTCATGGCATCCACTCCGTGGGCCAGCATTGCTTCCAGGCAGTCCACGTTGCCCCGTGTGGCGGCCAGGTGGAACCTGCAGCAAGACCAGGGGCTCTGGGACTCGTGTCCTGTGTCCCCAGAGGCTGTGGGACTCGTGTCCCCTGTCCCCAGGAGCTCTGGGACTCGTGTCCCGTGTCCCCAGGAGCTGTGGGACTCGTGTCCCCTGTCCCCAGGGGCTGTGGGACTCGTGTCCCGTGTCCCCAGAGGCTGTGGGACTCGTGTCCCCTGTCCCCAGCCGTGTCCCCAGGGCAGTCCTGGCACTCACGCAGATTTGCCCTCCGAGTCCAGCTTGGTGGGCACCAGGCCCTTGCGGAGCAGGAGTGACGAGACCCGCCCGGCATCGTTGTAGTCCACGGCCTGCAGCAGCTTCTCGTCGTTCTTGGTCCAGTCCTGGCTCTGCAAGGGAGCCCAGAGGAGGCTGTGACAGTGTCAGCTGTGACAGTGCTGTCCCCAGGGCGGGCAGGGCTGGCCTTGTCCCCAGCCCTGTCCCTGGGTGTCTGTGCCCCTCTCCTGGGAGCTCCCCCCCAGGTACGGAGAGTTCAGCTGGGATTGGGATGAAAATCCCCTCCAGCCCCCCCCACTTTGCACCTCACAGAGCAGGGGATTTACAGACCCTGCCCGGTTTAGCTGTGCCAAGCTGGGATTTGGGAGTGAGCCCCTGCCACCCCAAAATCCCTGTACTAAACCCAGCCAGCACCCACGAGAGCCCCAACCCTGCCCATTCTCCCCGCTGATCCCATTCCCAGCCCTGCTTTGCTCCCGGAGGAGGAAGGGATCAAACCAGGGCGAGCACAGCTGGCAGCGAGAGCAGATCCCTGGGGATGCTCCAGCTTCCCGGGATAACGGGGCACAGCGCTGTCCCCCCAAAACAGGAGCGCGGCTGGATGGGGATTTGCTCTCCCGGTGCTCCCGCACATCCCTGTCCCGAAGGAGCGAGGTGCAGCGGGACAGGACCAGGACCAGGACCAGGACCAGGACCAGGACCAGGACCAGGACCAGGACAAGGACTGCAAGTCCTGGGTTCACCCCAGCCGGTGACGACACAGCAGCGCTGGCTGCAGTCGCGGCGGCAGGAAATGGATGTCACCTTTCGGGAGCCGCTGGCACTTGTCCCAAAGCCGCCTGTGCCCGCCGGGTGCCCCCCGAACCCCTCCGGCCCAGTGGGACCAGCGGCAGGGAACAAACCAGTCCCCCAGGGCTCCTGGGCAAACTGGGAGGGTGGTGCCCACTCCCCCCGCTCCCTTGTCAGGCAAGGACAAAGCAGGATGAGGAGGACACGGGGGAACCCCGGGATGGAGATGGGAATGGGGACGGGAACGGGGAGTGCAGGTGGGGCGGGAGGGGCACGGCTCAGCCCGCAGGACGCGACCGGAGGGGAACCGGGAGGGGAACCGGGAGTGGAACCGGGACGTACCGCGAAGGAGGCGGCGGCACAAAGGCAGATCTGCTTCATGGTGCTGAGCAGGAGGCGGCGGGAGGACGCCATGCGCCCCTCGCCCCCCGCCCCGGCCAGCACGGGCACCCCCGAGCCCGAAGCGCTCCGGCATCGCCGCCCGGGCGGGGGCCGGGGCTGCGGCACTGGGAGCCGGACCCGCCTCCTCCACCCCCGTCCCTCCCTCCTTCCCTCCCTCCTCAGCATCCCTGCATCCCTGCATCCCGCCTCGGAGCGGAGAGCAGCTCCCAGGCAGGGACCGAAACCCAAACTGGTCCCAGTTAAAGTGGGAGAGGTTGCGAGGGGGCACCTCGTGCTCAAAAGCACCCCCGAACCACGGCTGAGCATCCTCCTGGCCCCCGAGGAGGGGGACCTGGGACACCCGCCCTGCGCTGGGGCACGGAGTGACCTCCTAGCGCTGCCCTGGGGCCAAGGGAGGGCCCGATCCCCCCGTCTGCACCTCCCGCACCCCTCAAACACCCCTAAGGGAGGAACCCCAAAACGCAGAGGGTCCCCAGGCGCTGTCCGCACAGTCCCGGTGACCGCGGGACATCGGGAGCCTCTCAGGGACGTGTCCAGGGCAGCGTGGGGAAACTGAGGCACGGAGCACCCCGAGCAGGATGGTCCCCCAAATTCCGGGTGAGGGGCTTCAGCCTGTGTCTCCATGTCCCCAGCTGTGTCCTGCCAGTGCACTGGGGACAGCGCTGTCCCCCTCTGCCCTCTGCGGCCCCGTGCCAGGCTGCTGCTGAATAATTGAGGAGCATCGACAGGCTGGTTCCACGGGCTGTGGCAGCTGGCAAAGCGGTACTTGTCCCCAGGAAGGGGACAGGGAAGGGACCTGGGACCCACTTCCCTCTCCTTTGCTCTGCCCCACTCCCAGCGATGGCTCTGGGAGCACTGGGGGGGCACTGGGGGCTCGATCCCTCCCGCCAGGGTGGCAGTGCCAACCTCCGTGGGGCTGCAGTCCCCGCTGTGAGTGACCACCCCGCGTCCCAGGGCAGGTCCCCGTGTCCCTGTGACACTGGGGACATCCTGGGGGAAATCCTCAGGTCCTCGTGTCCCAACGAACATCCCAGGGCAGGTCCCCGTGTCCCCGTGGACATCCTGGAGCAGGTCCCCGTGTCCCCATGTCCCCAGGGATGGCACTCACATCTGCCTTCTTGAACCTGGCCTTCAGGCTCTTCATGGTGGCTCAGCCTCAGCCCTGCGGCACCTGCTGGGGGGGATGGCCACGCTTGGGGGTCTGTCCCTGTCCCTGTCCCTGTCTGGGGACAGCTCAGCCCCGCCGGTCCCGCTGCTCCCGGCCCGTCCTGGCGCTCGCAGCGCAGCGCCCGGAGCCGGGCACCGGAGCTGGGGATTGAGTTACGGCCGCGGCTGCGGTTACAGCCCCGGGCAGCCGGGGGGGCCGGCCCGGCCCGTGTTTGGGGTGCGGCCTGCGGGGGTGCCATGCCCGGGGACAGGGGACATGGTTGGCACCCCTTGCCCATCCCAAACACGGCCCCCGCGACCTTGGTGGCACCTCTTGTCGTGAGGTGACATCGCCTTCCCTGCCTTGGTTCTGCCAGCACCTCCTGTCCTTGCCAGCATCCCCTGCTCCTCGCTGGCACCCCTGTCCTGTCCTGGCACCCCTGTCCTGCCCTGGCACCCCTGTCCTGCCCTGGCACCCCCTGCCTTTGTCAGCACGCCCTGTCCTGCCCTGGGACCTGCCCTGGCACTCCTGTCCTTGCCAGCACCCCCTGCTCTCCCTGGCACCCCCTGCCCATCGCTGTTTCCCCCCGGGCCGGGGGTTCAGTGCAGGCGGGGCAGTGTCGGGGCAGTATCGGGATAGTGTGAGGGCACTGTCGGGATACTGTGAAGGCAGGCTCAGGGCAGTGTCGCGATACCGTGAGGGCAGTCCCAGGACAGTGTCGGGATACCGTGAGGGCAGTCTCAGAGCACTGTCGCGACACTGTGAGGGAGTCTCAGGGCACTGTCGCGATACCGTGAGGCAGTCCCAGGACAGTGTCGGGATACCGTGAGGGCAGTCTCAGGGCACTGTCGCGACACTGTGAGGGCAGTCTCAGGGCACTGTCGCGATACCGTGAAGCAGTCCCAAGCCAGCGCCGTGCCCGCGCAGTGCCGGGGCGGTGCCGGCTCACGCTGAGGGCAGCCCCGCCTTGCCCGGCTCCAAGATGGCGGCGGCGGCCCCGGGGCGTGTCCCGCGGCCCCGGCCCCGCCCGGCTCTTCCGGCCGCGCCGCGGCCGCGCCGATGGCGGTGAATTACGCGGCCGGGCTGTCGCCGTACTCGGACAAGGGCAAGTGCGGCCTCCCCGAGGTGAGCGCGGCACCGCCGGGTGAATCCCGGGTGAACGCCGGGAGCCTCCGCCCGCCCGGCCGGGCCTCCCGCGCTCCGCGGGCCCCGCCGGGCCCGGTGCGTTCCCATGGTAACCGCGGCCTCGGCCCCGCCGGGACGCCCGTGGGGAGCGCGGCTCCGCGGAGGGACCGAGCCCTTTGTGTGTCCCCAGCACGTCCCTCCTTGTCCCCCTGCCGTGGGTGTCTGTCCCCAGACTCGTCATGGCCTCCTCTGTCCCCCTCATGTCCCCCCCAGCTCCCTCCTTGTCCCCCCTCCATGGTCCTTTCCTGTCTCCCTCACCCCACCCAAGGGTTCCCTCCTTCACCCCCCATGGCTCCGTCCGTGTCCCCCTGAGCCTCAGCAGCTCTTGGGAAGCTTAAAACAGGGTTTGGGGGGAGCTCAGGGGCCTATCCTGAGCCCAGGGGATGGTGAGGGGACAGGGACACACAGGGTCCTGTCCTTGTCCCTGTCCCTAGGAGATGGGGCTGGAGAAGCATCTCAGGAATTAAATCCCCTGCCCAAACCAGCGTCTCGTGTCCCCACCTCCATGGCTGCCATGTCCCCCGCTGTCCCTCGGCCCTGCCCTGTCCCCAGAGCCGGTGGCACTGCTGGTGACAGCTGGGGCTGAGCACACGTGAGGTGGCCCCGGGTCGCTCCTGGAGCCCAGCCTGGTCCAGCTGCCTGTCAGAGCAACAAACTCCCTGTTGGTGTTGGGAATTCCCAGCCCTGTCCCTGCACAGAGAACCTCCAGACCATGCGGAGTCTTTCCCATTATATGTTTCTGTCGTTAAGGAATGCGAAATCCTTGATGGATAAGGAGGAATTGTGGGTTACTGGGGCTCCAGAATTATGGAATCCCAGGATGGTTTGGGGTTGAAGGGACCTGAAGGATCATCCAGTGCTACTCCTTCCACTGTCCCAGGCTGCTCCAAGCCCTGTCCCTCCTGGCATTGGACATTCCAGGGGTCCAGGAGCAGCCAGAGCTGCTCTGGGAAATCCATTCCAGGGCCTGTCCCTCACAGGGAAGGATTCCATATAATCCATGCCCACATCTCTCCATCCCACGCTGTTTTTTGTCCTTTCCCAGATTTTTGACCCTCCGGAGGAGCTGGAGCGGAAGGTGCAGGAGCTGGCAGAGCTGATCCGGAGCTCCTCCAATGTGGTGTTTCACACGGGGGCAGGGATCAGCACGGCCTCGGGCATCCCTGACTTCAGGTAAGGCCGAGGCCTGGCAGGGTGGCACTGAGTCCATCTCCTTGGTGGAAAGCTCTGACTGAACCCACACCTGCCCCATCCCTGCTGTCCATCCTGGATCCAGCTGCAAACACCATTTTCCACATCCCCACATGTGCTGTGTTTGCATCAACCCCCGGGATCGTGCAGATCCATGAGCTCTGCTCCCATGGATGGGGCACCTGGAGCCTGAGCTCTCCCTTCCTGCTCTTTCCAGGGGCCCCAATGGTGTCTGGACCATGGAAGAGAAAGGGCTCTCCCCAAAATTCGACACCACCTTTGAGAACGCCAGGCCCTCCAAGACTCACATGGCGCTGCTGGGGCTGCAGAGAGTGGGAATCCTGAAATTCCTGGTCAGCCAGAACGTGGACGGGCTGCACGTGCGGTCAGGATTCCCCCGGTACTGTCCCAGCCCCACGCAGGGAGTTTGATTCCCAAGGAATCTCTGCCCTGTCTGATACAGGCAGGGGAAGCTGGAAGGGGATAAACCAGCTGGAATTTAGAGGAGAAAGATTCTGATCCAGAGGGTTATAGAATGAAATCAGCCTTGGTTGCTGCTCTCTAGAAATGCTTCCAGGTGCTGTTTGTGCACGGGAAGAACAGAATCATGGAATTCCAGAATGGTTCGGGTTGGGAGGGACCTTAAAGCCCATCTTCCACTATCTCAGGTTGCTCCAAGCCTCATCCAACACTTGTCCCCATCCAGCTGCTGCTGTTTGTGGCTCTTGGTGCCACCTGGGGGCGAGGAGTTGGATCCAAGCAGGCCGTGTGCTCCTGGGAATGACCTAGGGCTGTGCTTTCTGCTCCTTTTCCATCCCCTCCATCCCCATCCCTGTGCATGGAGGGGCAGGAGGGAGGCTGGGAGCTCTGAGCTGCCCCCAGGGCTGAGTCTCACCCCGGTTATGGAGCTCTTGGAGCTTGAGCTGCTTCAGTTTGCTTCAGTTGAATCTCTTGAGGGAGCAGAAAATCAGTGCTGGGCCCAAAAGACCCTTAAAGAGCCTTTTTTTTCCCTTGATAATTTTGCCAAATCCCAGGGTTGGAGCTGCTCTGACTTACCTGGGTTCTGCTTCCTTCACGGCGAGGTTGGGATCCCACGTGAGATTCCCGAGGATCCAAGGGATTCCCTCTGCAGGGAGCTGAGGGTGGGAGAGCTCCACTCCCTGCGTGGAGGGGACCCGAGTGGCCGTGGCAGAGTTGTCCTCAGAGGAACCCGAGCCTCTCCTGAGCCTCGTGACAGCATCAGCTTTGTCCTGCACGGACTCCAGCCCGTTACAAAACCCATTCCCAGCACTTAAGAGCAGCCAGTGATTGTCTTGGGAGGGAAAAGTGCTCGGAGCTGCTGGGAAAGGGGAGGGGAGAGCAGCCGAATTCAAGGAAGAAAACAAAATGAAGGGAGTCACTGAGGCTTGAAAGATGCTGAGTGTGACCCTGATACCTCTGGTGCTTTTTGCTGAGGGAGGGGAGGCCCTGGCACAGGTTTTCCACAGAAAAATGGGATGGCCCATCCCTGGAAACAAGGATAGAAATAGAAACAGGAACAGGCCTTGGACAGCGCTCTCAGGCACAGGGTGGGATTGTTGGGGTGTCTGTGCAGGGCCAGGGGTTGAACTCAGTGATCCTTGTGGATCCCTTCCAGCTCAGGATATTCTGTGATCCCTGGGAACAGTCAAGGAGCAGCCTGGGACAGTGGGAGGTGTCCCTGCCCATGGCACGGGGTTGATCTTTTAAAGTCCTTTCCAACCCAACCCATTGAGATTCCAGGAGTCAGGATGTGGCTGAGGAGCATCAGTGTCCTTGGAGAAGGTGCCTCTCACAAACACCTTCATCCAGAGCTGCCTCCAGGGCATTCCCTGTCATTACAAGCCCCAAGTCCTGGGTCCTGCTCCCAGCCCCTGTTTGTTCAAACTAAATAACCATGGGAAAAGCAGCAGGGAATGAGGACAGAATTCCATGGTGCTCCCACAGCCCGGAGCCACTGGCTCCTGTTCCACTTCAGCCCAGCTCTGCCTCCCAAACGAAGCCTGTGCTTGAGTAAGCTGAACTGGGGCCAAACTGGGGGAGATCAAGTCAGTCCTGTCTCACGCAGCCTGAAGGAAGTTCCCAGTCAGCGTGGGGCTCTGAGGAAAATAGGGAGAGCATGGCTGTGTTTTCCTCTGGCTTCTGCTCTGAGCCTGAGGGGAATTTTAGGAAAAACAGGTGTCAGAGGGCTGGAACAGCATAGGGACAGACAGGAATGTTGGGTGCTGGAAAAGCAAAGATCTGGATGCTCTCAGGAGCAAAGATTTGGCTGATCAGGAGCTGCAATCAGTGCTGCGGATGGAAATATAAAAATTAAAAGGCCGGGACCTGCTGTCCCTCCCTCAGTCCCTGTTGGGGGAAGAGCCCATCCCCTGGCAGAGCTGGGATGCAGGGAAGGTTCCTGGGGAGGAGTAGGGTTCCCCTAGGGCTCCCCACCCTCACCTGTGCCTTTCTCCCACAGGGACAAGTTGGCCGAGCTCCACGGGAACATGTTTGTGGAAGAGTGCGTGAAATGTGGGAAGTACGTGAGCCCTGAAGGGGGGTGGGATTGGGCTGGGATTTCCATCCAGGGATGGGGGCTGGGCTGGGATTTCCATGCCAGGGGGAAGCTGGGCTGGGATTTCCATGCCAGGCCGTGTTGGGGGGCACTCCAGCCCTCGCTGTGTCCGTGTCTCCACAGGCAGTACGTGCGTGACGCCGTCGTGGGCAGCATGGGGCTCAAGCCCACAGGACGCCTCTGCAGCGTCACCAAGGCCCGGGGGCTGCGGGCCTGCAGGTGGGGATCCCTGCTGGGATGTGGGATGGGGGGATGACACAACAGCCCCTGGGATTCAGGAGAAGCAGCCCAAGGTGCAGGGAGATCTCTCTGGGTGCTCTCTGTGCCTTCACAGTGTGGGGACAGGGAGGATGGGACAGGCTCTGGTTGTTGTCCCCTCTGCCAGGGCAGCTCTGCTGCCTGTTCTCCTGCCTTTTCCAGGGAAAACCAGGGTCCCTGTGTGTGTTTTCCAGAGGGAAGTTACGAGACACTATTCTGGATTGGGAGGATTCCCTGCCTGACCGTGACCTGACGCTGGCAGATGAAGCCTGCAGGTACTGACACCCTGCTCAGAGGGGAGCAGTCCCTTCCCACCCATCCATGCCCTGGTTCTGGATTTCTCCTCCTCCCTGCAGGAAAGCCGATCTCTCTGTCACCCTGGGGACCTCTCTGCAGATCAAACCCAGCGGGAACCTCCCACTCATCACCAAGAAGAGAGGAGGGAAATTGGTCATTGTCAATCTCCAGGCAACCAAACACGTGAGTGAGCGTCCTACAGCTCTGCACTGCTCCTTTTCCCTTCCTGTCCCCAGCTCCAGGCCCATCCCAAGTTTGTCCCTGCACGTTGTCCCCTCCCAGGTGGCCTCTCTTAGCAGGCAAACAGGCCTAGGGTTTAAACCTGCAACTCCTGCTAAACACGTAGAGATGGCAGGTAAATATTAGAATAATGGAAAAGGCCGGGTTGGAAGGGACCTTAAAGCTCATCCTGTTCCCTGTCTCATGGGCAGGGACACCTTCCACCATCCCAGGCTGCTCCAAGCCCTGCCCAGCCTTATCCAAGCAAGTCTTAGGAGCAGAGTAAAAGCTCAGCCTGGAGCCTGCTGTGTCCTGTGGGGTTTGCAGCCCAATGGAATGGCCACACACAGGCAGCCTGTGGAGGGCGTGCCCAGTTCCTGCTCAGATGTTGGTGCCCCATTTGTCCAAAATCTTTAATACCCAGAGCTGGGGGTTCCTGGGATGTTACCAGAGCTCCCTCCTGCCTGTCCTGCTCTGTCCCCATATCTATGCCTGTGTCTCCATCCGGGCCCCAGCAGAGCTTCGGGGCCAGCTCATGTCCCACGGGGAACGAATGACACAGCAGGGACATGGCCCTGTCCCTGAGAGGGGCCGTTTGTCCCCTGAGCTGTGTCCCTGCCGTGTCCCCTGAGCTGTGTCCCTGCCGTGTCCCCTGAGCTGTGTCCCTGCTGTCCAGGACCGCCAGGCCGACCTGCGCATCCATGGCTACGTGGATGAGGTGATGACCAAGCTGATGAAGCACCTGGGGCTGGAGGTGCCCGAGTGGACGGGGCCAGTGGTGGTGGAGAGAGCCGAGGTGGCCAAGGCCGAGGTCAGCCAGGCCGAGGAGCTGCAGGGGAGGCTGAAGGAGGAGCCCCTGGCCCAGCACAATGGCACCACAGCTCTGTGTCCAGGGAAGGCACCACGGGAGCGCCGGGATGGGCTCAAGCTGGAGTGTCCCAGCCCAGACATGGGGCCAACACCGGTGAAGAAGATGAAGGTGGAGCCTCTCCTCACCTGACCTGGACTGTCCCTGTCTCACCTGGGCTGCTTTTCCTACCGACTTTTTTTTATACCCTTAAATATTGTCCCTTTTTTTATGTCAGTATTAAACATACTTGAATTGTGGCTCGCAGAGCAGCTGCACCCATGAGCCTGGGGAGGGCCTTGCACAAGGAAATTCCTCCCTGTGAGGGTAGTGAGGCCCTGGAATGGAATTCCCAGAGAAGCTGTGGCTGCCTGTGGATCCCTGGCAGTGTCCAAGGCCACGCTGGATGGAGCTTGGAACACACTGGGATAATGGAAGGTGTCCCTGCCCATGGCAGGGGTGGCACTGGATGGGCTTTAAGGTCCCTTCCAATCCAAACCACTCCATGACTCTGTAATTCCACATCACTTGGTCATGGAAGGGGACTGGTGCTGGCTGGATCCCAGTTGGTTTCAGGGCTGGGAGCTGTGGGAGGGTGCCCTGGCCCCAGTTCCAGGTTGGGCATGGCTGTGTGTCCCCACTCTGCTGGGCCCCTCATGACAGCTGGGCTTGAGGTCCCCCTGGCCCAGGGCTCCTTGAAACCTTGTGGATCATTGCCTCTTAAACTATAGCAAGTGTATTTTTTCCAAAATATCTTCTATTTAGAGATGAAAATAAAATTCAAAAACCAAAAACCAAAACAAAACCAAGAACAAAACCAACCAGTTCCACCATCAGCAGCCAACCAGGCCAGGGCCCCTCTTGCTTCTTCAGCTCCATCCTGAGTCACCCCATGTCCCTTCCACAGCTCCCACTGTTCCAGGGGGGCAGGAGCAGCCCCTTCCCTCCCAGTAAGGCCAGTGGGAATCCTTCTCCTCTTCCCAGTCCACAGAATCCAAGCAAAGCCAAGCAGGTCCAGCATCCGGGGGGCAGATCCTGGAGGAGTCCCCCGAGGGTTTGTCCTGTAGGGGATGAGGTGCTGTGACCCCGTGGCACCCCCGTGCTCCCTGCTCTGCTAAAGCTCCTCTGCCGGCTCCAGCACCGCGGGCCGGCCGTGCCCAGGCTCGGACCAGCCCAGGGATGCCAGCCCCGGGTGTGGCACGGTGTCATCCCCTGGCACAGCATGGGCCCGGTCCCCGTCCTCATGGCTCAGCCCCTCGCTGATCGATGCCCGTGTGTCGTTCTGGAGGGAGCCTTTGGCCGGGTGTGTGGAGAATGTGCCCCCAAAAGCCTCGTGCAGGGTCTCGGGGATCTCCTCCAGGGCCTCCGGAGGCTTCTCCTCCCCGCCCTGGGGCTGGGGATGGGTGTGAACCACGCGGGAGGCGGCGGCGTTGTGCAGGGACCTGGAGAAAACTGAGCCCCACGGAGAGTCAGGGCCTGGGCCAGGGCCCTGAGGGTCTGTCACAGCTCTGGGTCGGCTCAGCACAGCCCAGAGCAGCCCTGGCATAGCCTAGCACACCCCTGGCATAGCCTAGCACAGCCCAGCCTAGCCCAGCACAGCCCTGGCATGGCCTAGCATAGCCCTGGCACAGCCCTGGCACAGCCCAGCACAGGTCAGCACAGCCTTGACACAGCCCAACCTAGCTCAGCACAGCCCAGCCCAGCCCTGGCACAGGTCAGCCCAGCTCAGCCCAGCCCTAGCACAGCTCAGCTCAGCCCAGCCCTGGCACAGCTCAGCCCAGCTCAGCAAAGCCCTGGCACAGCTCAGCCCAGCTCAGCCCAGCCCTGGCACAGCTCAGCCCAGCCCAGCCCAGCCCTGGCACAGCTCAGCCCAGCTCAGCCCAGCCCTGGCACAGCTCAGCCCAGCTCAGCAAAGCCCTGGCACAGCTCAGCCCTCACCTCGCACAGGCCTGAAGTCTCCGTTTGCCTCAGCCTTGCTGGGGGCGAAGGGGCTGATGGAGGGGAACACGATGAGGGTGAAGGAGAGCAGCAGGACCTGGGGACAGAGGGGACATCACTGAGCACAGCAGGGGAGAGGGACCAGGAGCTGGCTCACAGCTGCTGGCAGAACCAGGAGTGCATCCCCATCCCTCCCTTCTGGTTCATGTCCTACCAGTGCACCTCCATTCATCCCTGCTTCCATCCATCCATCCATCCGTCCATCCATCCATCCATCCATCCATCCATCCATCCATCCCTCCATCCATCCGTCCGTCCATCCATCCATCCATCCATCCATCCCTCCATCCATCCATCCATCCATCCATCCATCCATCCATCCATCCATCCATCCATCCATCCATCATCCATCATCCATCCCTCCCTTCTTCCATCCCCTCCCTCCCAGCCCTCCCAGCTCCCAGGCCCCACGGACCGCCAGGCACGTCCCTGTCTGTGCTGCCTTGTTGCTCGACTGAACCACCACGGCCTGGAGCTTCTTCAGCTGCTCCAGGAGGGACCTGGGAACAGGGAGAGCCCATGAGCCCCCAGCCCGACACTTCCCACCCCACCCTGTCCCCATCCCCTGCAACACCTACGAGTTCTGCTTCTCCAGGTGCAGGACTTTCCTCTGCAGCTCCTGGTTCTGAGCCGTGCACGCTGACATCCTGGGACAGGGAGGGCAGGATGGGGTCAGGTGACAGCTCAGGGGGGGCTGGCAAGGAGCAGAGTGCCCAGGGTGCCACCCCAGGGGTGTGTCAGCATGCCCAGGTGAGGGGCTCTGTACCTGCTCTCCAGCCCATCAATGTATTCCTTCTTCTTCTTGCGGCTCTCCTGAGCCGATTGCTTGTTCCGGATCTTCCTCCTGATCTTCTTCAGCACCCGCTCTTCGTACTGGGGGACACACGGGGGGAGTCAGGGCCTCCAGGGCTGGGACCCCCACTCCACACCCTCCCCAGGTGTCCTGGCACCCACCTTGGTGAGGGGCAGCTGCGTGGGCAGGGTCAGCCCTTCCTTTGCCAGCAGCTTCTTCTCGTCCTCCGTCAGCACCAGCTCCTGGAAGTGGCCCTGGCTCGGCCGGAGCAGGGAGCCAGGAGCCTGTGGCTGCTGTGGGGACATGGCATGGTGACACCTCTGGGTGGGGGTCACCCCCCACCTGGCCCCAGGGACCCTGCCTGGGACCACGGTGAAGGTGCCTTGGGCTAGGAAGGGACAGGGATCATAGACAAGGAGCAGGAAGGGAACGGGAACAAATATGGGGCTGGGGAGGGACAGGGATGGGAATGGGGGATGAGCAGAATCCAGGAAGGGACAGGGAGTGTTGGGGACACAGGGACAGGGACTCACGTTGTCAGAGCTGCCCGAGAGCAGCAGGTCCTTGACAGTGAGGGCACAGGATTCAGGTGGGGTGACCATGGGCAGGTCCTGGCTCTCCTCCAGGAAGAACCCAGGGTGCCAAATGTCTGGGTGAGGGCAGTGCGGGGCTGTCAGCAGTGCTGTGTCCCCAGTGTCCCCACTGCAGGACCCTCCCCCTGCCATGGCCCCAGAACCAGCACTGCTGCCCAGTCCAGTGCCTCTGACTCTGTCCCTCCAAACTGTCCCTCTGATCCTGCCCTAGTTTCCCCCAACACCAGTCTGCCCAGTTTACCCCAGTTCCCAAGCTCCCTATCTCCTCCCTAGCCCACCAGATCTCTCAGTTCTTTCCAGTTTCCCTGAGCTCCCTTAATTTCCTCACAATCCCTTAATTTCCTCACAATCCCCACCCTCCTCACTGCTCTCAGCTCTCCAGTGTCCTCAGTCCCCCCAGTGTCCCCAGCCTGGTCCTTTCCCAGTGTGGCTCACCCAGGTCGATGGAGACCTCGGGCTGCAGGACCCCAGACCCCGCTGGGAGGGGCTGGGGCCGGCAGGGGTCGGTGTAGGGGTT
Source organism: Sturnus vulgaris (assembly GCF_052056855.1). Classification (NCBI taxonomy): domain Eukaryota; kingdom Metazoa; phylum Chordata; class Aves; order Passeriformes; family Sturnidae; genus Sturnus; species Sturnus vulgaris. The sequence goes on along the minus strand of NC_142268.1, from coordinate 899,095 downwards.
CAGAACCTCTCGGGGACCCCCCTCACAGCTCCTGGGGGGGCTGTCGTGCTGGTCAGAGGGGGCGTCCTCGGACACGCCGCTGTCACTGGTGGCTGGGGACCAGCTGGACGAGTCTGACACTGAGTCCCTGGAGCCCAGGATGGAGCTCAGGAAGTCGTCACTGTCCGGGGCACGCTGTGGGGACATGGCACCGTCACCGAGGTGTGACATCCCAGGTGTGGCATTCCAGGGCTGTGACCCAGCAGGGCCGAGGTGGGGCAGGCTCCAAGCCCGGGACTCTCACCCTGTCCTGGGGCCAGACTCCTGGTGGCGTCCCCAGATCCAGCCCACGCAGGATCCCGTCCTGGTGGTCAAAGAGGAGATCCAGCAGGTCCAGGCTCTCGAGGCTGCCCACGCTGGGGGCCATGGCTGTGGGGTGGCAGGGTCATTGCACAGCCCAGGCCTGTGGTAGCCCCCACAGCCACCCCCCACACGAGCTGCACTGCCCCAGGGACACCCCGAGTCGTGGGGCAGCTGGGAGAGGGCAGGGCCATGTTGGGATTCACCTGGAAAAGCCCTACAGGTGCAGGATGGGATGTGGGGGGTCCTGGCATGGCAGTGCCCCCCACTCATTCCAGCAGCTGAAATTCCCAAATCCTGCAGTTTTCCACCCAGAGCAGCCCAGCCAGGGGGTTCCCTCCTGGAGGTGACCGTGCTGGAAGGGCTGGTTAATCATTTTGGGTGGCAAGGGGAGGGGAGGGGACTGTGGCCACTGGCCACCCCAGGGAGGAGACTCGGCCCCAAGGAAGGGACTCAGCCCCTCACTGCTACCCCAGGCTTGAGACCCCACACTCAGAGACAGCCACTGGACCAGATGACCCAGTTGGACCATTAGCTCAACTGGCCAAGCAGCCAACTGACACCACAACTACCCAACCAGCTGACCCACTGACCAACTGGTTGACCAGTTGATCAAGAGACTCACCAAATGGCCAACCATTGGCCAAGTGACCAATGAGTGGACTGCCCAAACAACCAGCCCACTGACCAATGGACTGACCACTCAACTCTGCCTGATTGACCAACCAACCAACCAACCCACCACCCAACCAACTGACCCAAACGTCCTCCAAGCCACTTGGGGACACTTGTCATTACTTGACGTTTGTCAAGGTGGACAAGGGGCTTTATTGCACCCTGTCCTTCACCCTCAATCCCCTCAGTGAATCCTGATGGCCCCGTGGGACCCCGCTGAGCAGTGGCAGCCAGGACATACCTGAGTGAGATGCCATGGATCGTCCTCTCAACTCTCTCTGAGCACAGATGAGCGTGGTGGACAACAAGCTTGGCCTTCACCCTCCTCCTCTTCCTCCTCTGTTGTGATTCCCTGACCCAAGTGGCAAAGTTTAAACTCCAACTGCACAGAAATAATATCCCAGATTGCAAAATGTCCCAGCCCTGATTGGGGCCGTCGGCGTGCGATGGCAGGGCCGCCCCGGGGCTGGACCCGTAACTCATTAGCCAAATGTTTTTGTGCTCCTCTGCCAAGCGGGACAGGAGGGGCCAGGGCTGCCGAGCGAAGTCCAGGTGCTATAATTGTCCATGAACCTTCACCCACTTTTGGGGACAGTTTCCCTTTTTTCAGACGTCTCGGCCTTAATCACATTCGATTAAGTGTGTGAGGGCAATATCCAGGGACGTTGCCTTGGACTCTACCATTTATGGCTTATTCAAAAAAACCTTGGTGCCCTATGGCTGTTCCTGGAGAGAGACAAGGGCTGGAGGCACAGGACACAGGGAATGGTTTCCCACTGCCAGAGGGCAGGGATGGATGGGATATTGGGAAGGAATTGTTCCCTGGGAGGATGAGGAAGGGTTGGGATGGAATTCCCAGAGAAGCTGTGGCTGCTCCTGGATCCCTGGAATGTCCAAGGCCGGGTTGGAGCAGCCTGGGATAGTGGGAGGTGTCCTTGTCTATGGCAGGGGTGGGAGGGGATGTGTTTAAAATCCATCCCAACCCAGACCATCCTGGGATGGAATCCCAACGGGATTATTCCATGACTCCCTCACGGCTTTCTCGGGGTGGTCGCTGTGCCAAAAACCCCTCATCCCCCTCATCCTGAGGGGCATCAGCACAACACCAACACCCGCATCCCCTCAGTGAATCCCACCCCACCGGACCCCTGGGATCCTGAATCCCGGGCACAGGGAGGGGACACAGCTGACTAAGGCTCCGTGTGCTCCAGGCGTGGCGCGGGGACAAGGCCACGGCCCCTTATCGGCCGCCCCACGGCCTCTGCCCGGGAAGGCGGCGGCTGCTCCCCGCTTTATGGCTCCGCCGGGACCGGGCAAAGGGCGCCCGCCCGGTGCCGCCACCCGGGGCCCGTTCTGAGGAGTCTCGGGGGTCCCGGAGCCTGGGCTCGGGCATGGAACAGGATGAGCAGAGCAGGCAGGGGGCTGGGGGGCTGCTGCCGGTTGCTGGGTCACTAATTAGTGATTATTTAATTAATGCTCCGTCCACACAGCCGCTGCGCCCCGGTGCCCCTCAGGAGGCCACAGCCGCCACCTCGGTCTCCCCCTCAGCGAGATCTCGCGAGACTCCGCCCCGCCGCTCGCTCTTCCCGGTGCACTGAGGCCCCGCCTCCCTTGGGCCCCGCCCCATGTGCCGGTACAGGCCCCGCCCCCCGGGCGTTCTTTCCCCTCCTCACGGAACCCCCGGCCCCGCCTCACGGAACCCCCGGTCCCGCCTCCATAGGCCCGACCGCGGCCCCGCCCCGGTTCCGTCCCCCTCCCCGGTCTCAACCCCGGCCCCACCCCCAGGCGAGGCCCCGCCCTCTCCAGGCCCGTCCGTGCAGCGGCCCCGCCCCCGATTGGCCCGCGCTGGCCCCGCCCCGGCCCCGCCCCCGCGCGCCCCCGCGCCCGGCCGCGCCCCCCGGCCCCGCAGGCGCGGCCCGGCCCGGCCATGCCGGCCAAGAGGAAGCCGGTGCTGCCCGCCCTCAACATCGCCCCCAGCACCGCCGAGGGGCCCAGCCCCGACGGCTCCGCAGAGTGAGTCAGGCTCGGCCGGGACCGCCCCGGCAGCGGGGCTGGGCCTGGGGGGGGACGCGGGGCCTTGGAGGGGGACAGCGGGCCTTGGGGACACCGGGCCTGGGCTGACCGGGGAGGCCGGGACAGAGCGGGCACCGGGGCTGGGGGCTCGGGGCACGGCGGGCACGGGGTGTGGGGGGCGCCAGGGAAGGCCTGGACGAGCCGGGACAGGTCTGGGGAGGCCTGGGAAGGTTTGAGGGGAGTCCTGGGCCAGGCTCGAGGGAAGCAAGGAAGGCCTGGGGGAATCGGGACAGGTCCGGGAGAACTGGGACAGGCCTGGGGGGCTGAATGGGCCCAGTCCGGGGTGTGTGGGGCAGGCGAGGGGTCAGGGAGGCAGAGCCGGGGGAGAAGGGTGAGGGTTGGAAGGGATGGGCTGGGGGTGGGATGGGCAGGGGGAGGCTGCTCGGGCCCCCCGGTTTGCAGGGGACAGCTGAGACCTGGAGCGAGAGGGAAACAGGCCTGGAGAGCCAGGGTGGAGCTGGGATGGGGACCCGGGATCAGGATTTGGGGCAGCGATGGGGGTTCGGCAGATGGAACATGTGGGGTGAGAGGTGGTCGGGGGGTACGTGGGGGTGCTGGGTGGAAGGGATGGGGTGAGACCCTCCCCACACGTCCCCCTGAGGGTGGGTGAAGGGGGACAAAGGAGTGGCAGCAGCTGGGATGGAGCAGCTGCAGCTGGCACAGGCGGCAGCAGGTGCTGGGGGAGCACAGACCCCCCTTTGTGCTCAGGATTTGGGGTGGGGGCTGTAAGGGAGCTGCTGGACCCCATGGAAATCCCTTCTCATGTTACACAGCCAAAGCCAGGCTTGGCTCCCCGGGACAGGGAGCAGTGTCTGGTGCTGCCTCTTTAGGGGCTGAAGGACTTTTCCTATTCCTTGGCTCTCCCAAAACACCTGACTGCTCCAAAGCTCCTCTCCAGAGGGTCTGTGTGTGAGGCAGGGACTTCTCCAGGTCTCCTTGTCCAGGTGATCCCACTGTCAGGAGTTTGGGACATGTCAGGGGATGCTTTTCCACCACTTTCCTAAAAAACCAAACCCTCCTTTCCTTGGTGCTGACCATCTCCCATCTCCTCCTCCCCTCTCCAGGGCTAACCTGGTGGACCTGCAGAAGAAGCTGGAGGAGCTGGAGCTGGATGAGCAGCAGAAGAAGCGCCTGGAAGCTTTTCTGACCCAGAAAGCCAAAGTTGGGGAGCTGAAGGACGATGACTTCGAGAGGATCTCAGAGCTGGGCGCTGGCAATGGCGGCGTGGTCACCAAAGTGCAGCACAAACCCTCAGGGCTCGTTATGGCACGGAAGGTAACGAGGGACTGGGAATGCTGGGCAGCATCTGGAGCTCTCCCTGGCTCTGGGAGGCCTGGGCTTGTTTGGATTCTCTCTGCATTTGCACCTCACCTGGGTCAGGAGCAGAGTCCTGGCTGCTCCCACATGGGATCTGCATGGAGCTGTCTCCTTTGGGAGAGGCTGCACTCCCAGTGACAGATCCCTGGGCTCTGGAAAACAGGAGTTTATTTTTTTTCCCAGTTCTGATGGACAAAGGATCTGGAATTGGGTCTCCTGAGGATTGTAGGTTGTGGCTGAGGAGGGCTGGAAGTGTCAGTGGGAAGGATAGGTTTGGCCCTGTTTAACACATCCCAGGCAGGGACAGAGGTTCCTCTCACACTTGGCTTCTTTGGGAACATCTCCTGTGGTGCCACAGAGTAGAAAATCAGGAGCTGCTTCTTCTGCCTGCTGGGAGAGGCTGTGCTTGGCAGGAGCAGCACAAGCACTGCTCTGCCTCCTCCAGAGTCTCTCCTCCCTCCTGCTGTTGGGATCATGGAATGGTTTGGTTGGAAGGGGCCTCACAGCTCACCCAGTTCCATGGGCAGGGCCACCTTTCCCCAGCCCAGGGTGTTTTCCCTCCCCACTCTTCTCTGACCCCACGTGGAGCCCCAAAAGCCGCTGCTCGTTCTTGTGCAGAACCTTCACAGGGGCTTTTTTCTTTTCTGTGGTTTCCTTGATCTCGGAGCACCTTCTTACAACACCTCCAGAGCTTGTGAAAATGTTCCTGCCTGCTGACTCAGAGGGGCTGAGATCAAACTCCTGACTCGTCTTTCCGCCGTGTCCGGTGCAATCCCGGCGCCTTCCGTGGCTCAGGCAGCACCGAGCTCTGCCTCCAGCATGGAATCCCACCCTGGATGGGGCTGGAGAGACCTTAAATCCCATCCAGTGCCACCCCTGCCATGGCCAGGGACACTGGGAAGTGTCCCAGGCTGCTCCAAACCGTGTCCAACCTGGCCTTGGGCGCTTCCAGGAGCAGCCACAGCTGCCCTGGGCACCCTGTTCTTCACCACTCTGCCAGGGTTTATTCCCAATATCCCATCTATCCCTGCCCTTTGGCAGTGGGAAACCATTCCCCGTTTATCACTGTTACAATATAGAATTGTTCATTATATATTAATATAATTAATCCTTACTATTAATCTGCAAATGGGAAAAATTCTGCTCCAAAGCAGCACCTCCCTTGAAGATCTCTTCTCTTCCCAGCACTCAGGGCTGCTCCCCATCAATCCTTTTACTTTCCTGGGGTCACACCTTGTCTGTTTTTCCTCTCTTGGCAGCTGATCCATTTGGAAATCAAGCCAGCCATCAGGAACCAGATCATCCGGGAGCTGCAGGTGCTGCACGAGTGCAACTCCCCGTACATCGTGGGGTTTTATGGAGCTTTCTACAGCGATGGGGAGATCTCCATCTGCATGGAGCACATGGTGAGCCTGCCCTGCCCTGCCCTGCACCCTCCCAGTCCCCTCTCCCTGTGCCTTGGGCCACTGCCAGCTCCTCGCTGTGGCCACTCTGCTCCTGGTGGGAGCCACACGTTCCTGCTCAGGCCCTCGGAATGAGGGAGACAGCGACTTTTGGGAAGAGGAAGCAGAGGTTTGGGGCTAGGCCAAACGGAAATGTTGCCAAGCCACTGCTCTGCAGAGCCTGCTGAGAGGCTCAGTGAACATATTCTGGTGGAGAACGATGTTACTTCTCCTCCAGATCAGCACCATCTTGGCATTGCCACTGATGGGAGGAAGCAAAGAACCAACAGCAAGAAGCAGAGCTGTTAAATAAACCGGTTTTCAGTGATAAGCCTGAGCTCAGATCACCAAATCTCCCTTTTTTTGGGGTGGAAAAGGAGTGTGCTCAATGCTGTTCACCCACCACCTGCTGCCCTGTACATCCAGCTGCTCTGTTTTCCTGCTGGGAATTGCTGTGTTGGTCATTCCCATGGTCTTTATTTCAGGATGGGGGCTCTTTGGATCAAGTGCTGAAAGAAGCCAAAAGAATTCCTGAGGAAATCCTGGGCAAAGTCAGCATAGCTGTGAGTGCTGGGGCTGCTCAGACTTCCAGGAGGGATTTGCTGGGCAGGGATTGGGAATAATGCCTGGGCTGCCCTGGGAAGCTTTTTGTCTTCCCCAATCCTAGGGACTGCACATTCCTGGGCTTGGAGGGGAAATATTCCCAACCCCTTTCCCCACCTCCAACCCCTCTGGATAACGTTGGCTTCACCTCGAGGAAGTTTGGGAGAAGCTTTTTCGGGTGGTTCACCCAAAATCTGTGCTGGAATTGGGGATAAACTGCAAACCCTGAGGGACATGGGCAGCACAGGGCCATGAGCTGAGGGCAGAGCTCTTCCCTCAGCTCAGCTCAGCTCTCACCCAGCCTTTGGGTTCCCCCCAGGTGCTGCGGGGCCTGGCCTACCTGCGGGAGAAGCACCAGATCATGCACAGAGGTGAGAGAGCAGGGCCCTGAAAATCCCCACCCGCAGTGCCAGCTGTCACCCAGAGCCACCTTCACCCTCCCCTTCCCCTGTCTCGCTGTTCCCAGATGTGAAACCCTCCAACATCCTGGTGAATTCCCGAGGGGAGATCAAGCTCTGTGATTTCGGGGTCAGCGGGCAGCTCATTGACTCCATGGCCAACTCCTTTGTGGGAACTCGGTCCTACATGTCTGTAAGTTCCTTCCAGCCTGGGCTTTTTGGGGTAATTTGGGTTCATCTCAGCTCTGTTTCCATCCCCATCTGGTTCACAGGGGCACTTTCCCACTGTCCCAGGGTGTTCCAAACCCTGTCCAGCCTGGCCTTGGACACTTCCAGGGATCCAGGGGCAGCCACAGCTTCTCTGGGAACCTGTGCCAGGGCCTGCCCACCCTCCCAGGGAAGGATCCTGAGGTCTGAGCTGCTCCTGTATTTTGGGAATGGTTATTCAAGTGCAGTTATAGTTAGACAGGGGCTATTTAAAAATCCTGTCCCCTCTGCTCCCAGGCCCTGGCTCCAAGCTGCCTCAGAGCTGCCAGTGGGGATGACTTGCATGGATTGATTTATTTCTGATTTTTTTTTTTTTCTTTTAATGGCCATAACCTCGAGGGGATTTTCTGCTCTTCTGATTCCTCTTGAGAGTTAACAGGAGTGAGCAGGAAAACACATTTTTATGGATAAGCTGAGTTCCTTAGATTTCAGCACACAGGGAAATAAATTGCTGCTGGGTGTTCCAGACTCCCAAACACAAGTAGCTGGAAGTGCTGCTGAGTTGGGAGTGTGGATGAGAAGCTCTGAGTGATTTTTTTTCTGCACATCATCCTTCTTTTCCATCCCCTTTGCACATGATCCTTGTGGGACTGTCCTTTCCCTGGAGAGCTGCCATGGAGAGGCCTTTGGGATGTTACAGAATTCCAGAATGGGTTGGGTGGGAAGGGACCTTAAAGCCCATCCCGTGCCACCCCTGCCATAGACAAGGACACCAAGTCCCAGGCTGCTCCAAGCCCCATCCAGCCTGGCCTTGGACATTCCAGGGATCCAGGGGCACCCTGTGCCAGCCCTGCCCACCCTCCCAGGGAACAATTCCTGCCCGGTATCTCATCCATGGCTGCCCTCTGGCAGTGGGAAGCCATTCCTTGGTGTCAGTATCCCATGTTCCCCCGTGTTCCTGTGTCCTGGGAGTCAGTGTCCCATGGCAGTGGGTGTTCCTGTGCTCTGAGGGCCAGCATTCCATGTCAGCCCCCATTCCCCGTGCCCTGGGTACCATTGTCCCCCATTCCCGGTGCTATTATCCCCCATTCCCAGTGCCATTGCTTCCCATTCCCATTTCCTTTACCCCCATTCCCATTTCCTTTCCCCCCATTCCCATTTGCTTTATCCCAATTCCCAGTGCCCTGGGTGCCATTATCCCCCATTCCCAGTGCCATTATCCCCCATTCCCAGTGCCATTATCCCCCATTCCCAGTGCCATTATCCCCCATTCCCAGTGCCATTATCCCCATTCTCATTTCCTTTACCCCCATTCCCAGTGCCATTATCCCCATTCCCAGTGCCATTATCCCCCATTCCCAGTGCCATTATCCCCCATTCCCAGTGCCATTATCCCCCATTCCCAGTGCCATTATCCCCCATTCCCAGTGCCATTATCCCCCATTCCCAGTGCCATTATCCCCCATTCCCAGTGCCATTATCCCCATTCCCAGTGCCTTTATCCCTATTCCCAGTGCCATTCCCCTATTCCCAGTGCCATTCCCCCCACTCCCATTCCCTCTACCCCCACCCCGGTGCCCCCTCACGCCGTCCCTGTGCTCTCCCCCCAGCCCGAGCGCCTGCAGGGCACGCACTACTCGGTGCAGTCGGACATCTGGAGCATGGGGCTGTCCCTAGTGGAGCTGTCGATCGGAAGGTACCCAATCCCCCCGCCAGACTCCAAGGAACTGGAAGCAATTTTTGGCCGTCCTGTGGTGGACGGGGCGGAGGGAGAGTCCCCCAGCATCTCGCCGCGGGCCAGGCCCCCAGGACGCCCCGTCAGTGGTAGGGGCTGTGGTGTGGCAGCAACGCTTCCATGGGGGATGAGAGGGGCTGGGCTGAGGCTGGGAGAGGAGCCTGGGCTGGGAATGTTTGTAGGGAAAAGTCGTGGATGATGCTCTGGGCGCCTCCCACCCCCGCCACAGGTTTGTGGGAGAGTGGGGAGGGGACTCTGAGGATGGGTTTGGGATCTGCTGACGATTCCTTAGGAGCCTCCTGTGTCTCCAAGGCTCAGCCCCTCCTGCTGTGGGCACAGCTGGGATGTGGCTCCCTTGGAGAAGATGGTTTGAGGGACGCTGTGACAGCTCCTTGTGCTCCTCGGGCTTTGCCTGTGCTGCCAGCAGGTTCCTCTTTTTTGGGAAGAGCTTTGCTGGGAGCTCTCACAGAAGCACCAAACAGCACCAGCATTCCAGGGAGGCTCTGCTGGAGCCGTTTCCTTGGGAGCAGAAGTTCTGCCAGCCAGCCAGAGGAGATGGTCTGGTGCTCTCCAAACATTCCAAGCTGGGAAATAAATCTGGACTGGAGGTGAAAGAAACCCAAATTTTGGGATTTTGATTTCTATTTACCCATGACTCAATTCCCCTGGGAGCTGCCTCAGCCTCTCCCAGCAGAGCTCCCCCAAAGTTGTGTTTTTCACCCCAAGCTGAGCCCTGAGCAGCCTCTCAGCCCCCTTTGTGTCGTGTCACCCCCCCAGGCCACGGGATGGACACCAGGCCTGCCATGGCCATCTTTGAGCTGCTGGATTACATCGTTAACGAGGTGGGTGTTTAATTTCCCAGGGCTCTGCTGGGATTCCTGGAGGTTCCACAGGGATGTGCCTGCTCTGCTGAGGCAGGGTGGGATCTGGGATGTTGGGTCATTGGTGGAGTCCCAACATGGTTTGGGTTGGAAGGATCTTAAAGCTCATCCAGTGCCACCCCTGCCATGGCAGGGACACCTCCCACTGTCCCAGGCTGCTCCAAGCTGGCCTTGGGCACTTCCAGGGATCCAGGGGCAGCCACAGCTGCTCTGGGAAATCCATTCCAGGGCCTCCTCACCCTCCCAGGGAGAAATTTCTTCCCAAAATCCCATCTGAACCTTCCCTCCTTCAGCTTAAGGCCATCCCCCTTGTCCTACCCACCTTGCACAAGCTCTCACAAACAAGTGGAAAGGGCAGCTTCTCTTTCCAGGGTGATGGGAAAGTCTCATTTTGGGATTGTTTCATCAGCCATAGGCATGGCCAGAGCTGGGATTTGTGAAGCTGGATTTAGGATTGGGATGCTTGAGGTTGGTTTTCCTGGCTGGAAAAGCAGCGAGGATGAGGAGGATGAGGGTGGCTGTAGAGCACAGCTCCCTGGCACTGCAGCTGACACTGATTTTTGGCACAGTAACACAGGAGTGGTGCAGGAACCCTTTTTCCTTCTCTCCACAGCCACCTCCCAAGCTGCCTAGCGGAGTCTTCACGCAAGATTTCCAGGAGTTTGTAAATAAATGGTGAGGAATTCATCTCCTGGCTTCTGAAGGTGGAGGCCTGGACGTGCTCCCTGACAGCTCTGCAGCTCCAGCCTCTGTGTTCTGCCTGATCCCACCTTGTGCTGGGAGCTCTTGCCTTGGGAAGGGTTGGAATAAAAGCATTTTATTTGTGGGGCTGCTGAGCAGGATCCCAGCTCCTTCTTAAACCTGAGCCTGGCAAGGTGGGTGGTGGAGCAGATCCTGGGGCTGAGTCACCCCATGGGCACAGGGACACCTCCAAGAGATTGGATATTACAAAAATCCCAAATTTCCTGCCAAGCTTTAGGGCCTTTTCTCCATTTGCAGGGCACAGTTTGTCCCCACAGGCTGCAAGGGATGGATCCTGCAGCTCTCCTGGGATCCTGAGGGGCTCTGGGTGAAGCTGGAACTTCTCCAGCCTGATCCCCACATTCCCACCAGGAATCTCATGTTGGCTTCACTCGTTTGTTCTTCTCCTTTCAGCCTAATTAAAAACCCAGCAGAACGAGCAGATCTGAAGATGCTGATGGTGAGTGGGAAGAGGATTTTTTTTTTTCTCCTGGGGTGGCACCAGCTCTGCCAGCTGCTGCCCCATCCCTCCTGCTCCAAAGGCTGGGAATCCCCAGGCTGAGCTCAGGCTGAGGCAGAGTGACCCCCCTGATCCAGGGGCAGTGCTGGGATCCTGCCCAGACTCTGCTGGGACAAACCTGGCTCCTCACCTGGGCAGGTGGGTGGCACTGAGGGCTGGATCCCAGCTGTGCTCTCATCCCAGAGATCCTGATGAGTCCTGGGCAGCAGGGGAGGGGGCGATCCTGGGGTTCAGGTGAGACCCCACCTGCAGAGCTGCCTCCAGCTCTGCTCCAACAGCAGCAGCACCTGGAGCTGCTGGAGAGAGCCCAGAGGAGGCCCCAGGGCTGGAGCCGGGCTGGGAGAGCTGGGGGTGCTCACCTGGACAGGAGAAGGATCCAGGGAGAGCTGAGAGCCCCTCCAGGGCCTGAAGGGGCTCCAGGAGATCTCAGAGGGATTTGGGACAAGGGATGGAGGGACAGGACACAGGGAATGGAAACACTGCCAGAGAGCAGGGCTGGGTGGGATATTGGGAAGGAATTCCTCCCTGGAAAGGTGGGAGGGCTGCAAGGAGCAAAATCCTCTTTCCCCGAATCACCTGTGGCACCAGGATCTCTTCCCCCCCCTTCTCCAGGGCATATCCCATGGCACAGAGCTGGCTTTTTTGGGGTCTGGGGATGCTCCTCTGGGCTGTTCCTGACCGTGTTTTCCCTGTGCTTGCAGAGCCACACGTTCATCAAGCGCTCCGAGGTGGAGGAGGTGGATTTCGCGGGCTGGCTGTGCCGGACGCTGCGGCTGAACCAGCCCAGCACTCCCACCCGAGCTGCCATGTGAGCCTGGCCCGGCACTCCTGCCTCTGGCACCGCTTCCTCTCCTCCTCCCTCCACGGCAGAGCTGCCCCCTCCTTCCTCCCTCCCAGCCCCAGCGCCAAAAAAGCTCCGGCCTCCCAAAATTTCGGAGCCCTGGCAGAGGCTCCATCCCCCGGGGCTGCCCGGTGGGGTTGGTCCCTGAGGGTTTGGGGATGTTCCAGGCCTCTGCTCCAGATCTGGAGCTCCTGACACTTGGGAATTGTGGTGCTGCTTATGTTGATGATTTTTTTTTTTTCTTCTTTATTTTGGGTTGTTTTGTTTTGGTTTGGAAATGTGTTTTCACTCGGGTTAAAAGAGAAGGTGATGGAGGTGCGTGAGGTGGTGATGCTTCATCTCCTCCCTGGTTTTCTCTCTGGGATGGAGAATCGGTGGGATGAGGAATGGAGGTGCCTGGGGTGGCCCAGAGCAGTGACACTGTCGTGCCTGGGGCCAGGGCTGGGCTCTGGGTTGGCCCCGGGCGTTGGGGCAGAGCAGAGATCGCTCTTTGCCTGGTTTACTTTTTAAAGGGTTCTTTTAAAGCCTGGCTTTGTCCCGCGCTGGATGTTCAGGGCAGGGGGATGGGGATGGGGATGGGGATGGGAATGGCTCCCACTTTTCAGTGTCCAGGTGAGAGGAGTTTGTGGATTTTTCCTTCCCTGGAGAGGTGGAGCAGAACCCGGCTGTTCCCAGTGGCTGTGCCTGGGATTGGGGTCCCTGTCCTGATCCCATGGGGGGCACAGGGAACCCTCCAGGCTTCATTTCCCCCCTTCCAGGCTGCATTTTCCCCCCTCCAGGCTTCATTTCCCCCCTTCCAGGTTGCATTTTCCCCCTCCAGCCCATCGCAGGGGTGGCCTCAGCCCTTGTGGACGTGGCCCAGCTCCAGGATTCCCTGTCGGAGCCCCCTGGCCAGGGCTGAACCCACATTGTCCCCTCATTGTCCCTCCCATCAAGGACCTTTTGCAGCCCCCAGGCCCCGAGCTCCTCCCTTCCCACCACGTGGATTTTTTGGGGTGAATCATTCCCCTCCTCCTTCCCCCACGTGGGTTTGGCAACCGTTGAGTCCCCCGTGATGATTTGGGAAGTTTGGTGGGAATTTTTTGGTGTTTTCCTTCTTTTTTTTTTTAATTTCTTTTTAAATTTTTTTTTTTTTTTTGGCTGTTTTTCACCCGGTCAGGCTGGCAGCTCCCATCCCCCTGAGTACCACCATGACAAACCCCCCCCAAAATTAACAACCAGAACTGGGTAACCCCAAATCCCTCATCCCTTTTCCTTTCCTGTTTTTCAGCACAGGACAAAGGCACTGCCCTGCCTGGGGCCAACCCAAAGAGGGGGAACACCCCAATTTTTTGGGGAAAACACCCCAATTTTGGGGGGAACACCCCAGATTTGAGGGATCCGTGCTTGCTGGCTCAGCTCATGCCAGGCCAAGCCCCTCCCTGGGGCCGTGGGGTGCTCGATGTGATGGATTTTGCCTCTTATTTTACATGAGAAGCAGGGAATGTTCTTCAAGTTTCGGGCTATTTTCCATAAGTTTTGGTGCTGGGTTTTGGAGGAGGAAGAGGAGGAAAAGGAGGAGGAGATCGTGGATGGAGCAGTTTGGTGGTGCAATTAAAAAAAAATTTTTTTTTTTTTTTTTTTTTTTTAAAAACTCGATATTTTCATCATGGATGGGGGGGTGGGAGTGGGGAGGGGGGGAAAATAATAAATAAACGGCACTTTACATTTCCAGGCGGTTTCTCTCCTCGGTTGTGCTCCGGGTGGGTTTAACCCTTTTGGAACCGGAATTTCTGCCGGGAGCTCTGGGATGTGCCCGTGGCTGTGCTGGGATGCTCTGGCCGCGCTGTCCAGCGGCTGCCTCCAGGGGAAGAGGGAGACACCGGAATAATCCTGGCACCAGGCAGCCCCGGACCTAAAATCCAGTTGGAAAGATTTAGGGGATGAAAAATATTTAAAGGGTGTTCGATATTTGGGGTGAGCAGGGGCTGGGTGAAGCTGGAAAAAAATCCAAATTGAACCCAAAATGGGAAAATATTTTGTAGGGGGTTTTTTTGTGCTGTGAAAAATTCAGGAGGTGACAGCAACACGGTGCCATCCCGAATTCCAGGCTCCTTTTGGGACGTTTTTTGGGGTCTCGCGGTTCTGTCCCCAATTCCAGGCTCCTTTTGGGACATTTTTTGGGGTCTCGCGGTTCTATCCCCAATTCCAGGCTCCTCCTGGGATATTTTTGGGGGTCCCATGCTGTAGTTCCTGACTCCAGGCTCTCGTGGTGCTGCTTTGGAGGGTCCCGGTTTGGTTTTTTCCTGATGTTTTGGGGTCCCCCACAGCTCTGGGGTGCCCTGCAGAGCCCGGCTTGGACTCGCTGCACCCTTGGGTGCTGTGCCAGGTTTTGGTAGTGCCAGCTGGGAATTGGGGGGAGGGTCCCGCGGGGGTCCCCAGGGTGAAGGTGACCCCGGCCCTGGTGCCCCAGCGGGATTTTGGGGGTGCAGGGAGGAAAGGGGGAGTGCCCAGCAAAAAGGGGAGTTCATTTTTTAGGGTGCAATTGGGGAGGGGGGCTTTGGGGTCCTCCCCTCACTCAGCCTCACGGTGGTGGGGGGTTTACAGCTGATTTTTGGGAAGTTTCCAGTGCAGGGAGGAACAATTTGGGGGGTTCATTTTTTTTTTTTTTGGGGGGGACACCCTGGGCGTGCCCCAGGCGCGCCGGGGGAAAGTGAAAGCAGCCGGGAGCTGCTGGGGCACGGCAGGGACGGGCCCGGGGTGCAGCCCCCCCACCCCAAACCCCACCCCAAAACCTCCCGTGTTCGGGGGGGGACTCAGGGACCCCCTCAATCCCCACCCCCAGCCCGTCCTGCCTCAGTTTCCCCACCTGCTCCATGGGGTTAATGACCCAAAACCCCCCTAAAACCTCCCCAAACCCACCCCCCACCTCCGGGGGGCGGGGAAAGGGTGAGGGGCGGGCGGGCGAGGAGCTGAGCCGGGGTTATTTAAGGCAAAAAAAAAAAAAAAAGGGGGAAAAGGGGAAATCCCAGAGAGCCGAGCGTGGAACGGAACCCCCCGAGCCCGGGGAAGGGAGGAGCTGTTGATCAAAGCTTTGCTTTTCTCGCTTTCTCTTCCTTTAATTAATTAAAACCCCCAATGATCATTAATTCCAAATCCACCCCAAAAATCTCGCTTTTTAAAAATTTTTTTATTTTTTTCCCCGTGCGGATCAGGCCGGGAAAAAGCTCTGGAATTGCGGGAGCTGTTCCGTGCCGAGCCCGGTACCGGGGGTGGCACAGCCCCGCCCGGGTGGGGACAGTCTCGGTTGTGTCGCCGTGTCCCCCCCCCCCTCCCGGCCCCGGGCAGGCCCAGGTTTGTCCTGTCCTTGCCAGGCTGGCTGCCAGCCCACCGTGACCTTGGGCTCCGTGTCCCCTTCCCAGCGTGGGGGGGGGGGGGTGGCAGTCGGAGGGGACACGAGGAGGGGGTGGCAGGGAAAGGGCTGGGAAGGTGGAAGGAAGAGGAGGGCTGGGGGGGGACATTGGTGACACACAAGGTGGCACGTGGTGGCTCGGGGAGGTGACCTGGAAGGGGAGGGAGGCGTTTTGTGGGGTGACACGAGTGGGTCTGGGGGCGTGAGGAGGTGACAGCCGGGTGGGGTGACCGGGAGGTGTCCTGTGGGGGGGACAGGGACGTGTCCTGTGGGGTTTGGGGACACGGGAAGGGGGTGACACGTGTGCAGGTGACACAGAGGAGTCCAGAGAGGTGACACGAGGGGTGACACGAGTGACTTTGGGGGTGCAGGGAGTGAGGCACATAAAGGGGATGACCCCGTGGGGTGACACCAGTGGGTAGGGTGACCCAGAAGGGACCTGTGGGGTGACACGGGTGGCTTTGGGGAGCACAGAGGTGCCCCATGGGGTGACACGTGCGTAGGGTGACACAAAGGGGCTCAAAGAGGCGCCCGGTGGGGACCCCAGAGGGTTTGGGGGACACCAGGGTGACCCGTGGGGTGACACCCGTGAGTAGGGTGACCCAGAAGGGACCTGGGGGCTGCCCCGTGGGGACACGAGTGGGTCTGGGGTCATGGGACATGCAGTGGGAGGTGACACCGTGTGGGTCTGGGGTCTGAGTGTGACAGTGTGACATTCCCGAGTGGGGGAGGTGACACTGTGTGACACCGTGTGGGTCTGGGGTCTCTGTGTGTGTGACAGTGTGACACTTTGGGAGGGGAGGGTGAGGTGACACCGTGTGACACGCGTGGGTCTGGGGTCTGTGTGACACCCTGGCCAGGGGGGGAGGTGACACCGTGTGACACGCGTGGGTCTGGGGTCTGTGTGACACCCTGGCCAGGGGGGGAGGTGACACCGTGTGACACGCGTGGGTCTGGGGTCTGTGTGACACCCTGGCCAGGGGGGGAGGTGACACCGTGTGACACGCGTGGGTCTGGGGTCTGTGTGACACCCTGGCCAGGGGGGGAGGTGACACCGTGTGACACGCGTGGGTCTGGGGTCTGTGTGACACCCTGGCCAGGGGGGGAGGTGACACCGTGTGACACGCGTGGGTCTGGGGTCTGTGTGACACCCCGGCCAGGGGGGGAGGTGACACCGTGTGACACGCGTGGGTCTGGGGTCTGTGTGACACCCTGGCCGGGGGGGGAGGTGACACCGTGTGACACGCGTGGGTCTGGGGTCTGTGTGACACCCTGGCCAGGGGGGGAGGTGACACCGTGTGACACGCGTGGCTCGCGCTGTCACGCGGGGCTCGGAGCGGGGGGGAGGGGGCGCGGACCGTCCCACTCTGCGCGCGGGCCGGGGGGGGTCAGCGGGGTCCCTCAACGGGGCTGCCCCGGACGCGCCCCCCCGAACCCCCCTCTCCCCCCCCCCCCCACCTCGGCCGGCCCGCGCTGCGCCCCCCCCCGGCCGGAGGCGGCTGCGCCCCGCGGGGGGGGCGGCGGGCGGGGGGGGGCGGCGCGCGGCCCCTTTAAGAGCGGGGCGGCCCCGGCCGGAGCAGGAAGGAGCCGCATACGGGCCTCGGCGAGCAGCTCCCGCGGGGCGGCCAGAGCCTGCTCCGCCCGCCCGCACGGCCCGGCCCGCCCGCCTCGGCACGGCGCGGCCCGCTCCGCTCGCCCGGACCGCTCGGCCCCCGCCCGGTACGGAACTGAGGGGTGG
The DNA here is from genome assembly GCF_052056855.1 of Sturnus vulgaris. NCBI lineage: Eukaryota > Metazoa > Chordata > Aves > Passeriformes > Sturnidae > Sturnus > Sturnus vulgaris. The sequence goes on along the minus strand of NC_142268.1, from coordinate 882,194 downwards.
GCGCGGAAGGGGGGAAGGGAGGGTCGCGCATGGGGGGGGGGGGTGGTTCAGGCCTGACTCTTCCCCCCCCCCCCCCCCCCCTCCCCGGGGGTAGTGGGGGGGAGTGGGGGGGTGGGGAGGGGTCGGTTGGGTCCGTTGCGGGGGGGGGTGGGGGTTGCCCCCCCCCTCCGCCCCCCCCTCCGTATACGTTGTACTTGGCCGGGCCGTGCTGGGGGGGTCGCGGGGGGGGGGGGGAAGGGTTCGGAGCGGGGAGGAGGCGGGGGGAGCGCGGCGCGGGGGTTGCTGGGAGCTGTAGTCCCTCGGCGGCGCCGCGCCGCAGGTGCCGGTGGGCGAGTGGACTGCGCTTCCCGGCGCCCCACGCGCGCTCCGCGAGCGGGAGGCGTGTTGATGGGCAGCGGGCGGGGCCAATCGGGGCGCGCCCTCCGCCCCGCGAGCCCGCCCCGCCCGCCGCCGCCCGGCCCAATGGCGGGCGCCGCGCGGGGTGGCCGGGGACGGGCGCGGCGGGGCCTGCGCGCCCCCCTCAACCCAGACCCGCGACCCCCGCCCGGTCCCGGCACCGCCGCGACCCCCGCCCGCCCCTCCGCCACCGCGGGGCCTCTACCGACACCTCACCCCTTCCTCCTCTCCCCCCCACCCCCGGCGCCCCCCGCCCCCGCCTCCCCCCGGCCTCCATTGCGGCGCCCGCCCGCCCGCCCGGGGGAAGGGGTGGGGTCGTGGCGCCCGGCCAAGGCTCCCTGTGGGCCCCGCGGGGGGGGCGGCCCGGGCCGGCGGCGGGGGGAGGCCGGTCATGGGTGGGGTCCCCCGGGGCCGCCCCGTGCGGGGGCGTCGGGCCGGGCCGTCCCCGCGCACCCCAAGGTCGTTGCCGGCCGGGGGGCGCCGTCCCGGCCCTGCCCGCCCCGCTCCGGGCCTTGCGCGTCCGGGGTTGTTTTTACCCCCCTTGGCCGTCCCTTATCTCCCCCCGGCCGGCTGCGGGCAGGGGGGGGGGGCGGCGGTGATAATCCCCCCGCGGGGCTGGGGCGCTGCTGCCCGCAGGAGCCCGGCGGGATAAGCCTCTCCCCCCCGCGGGACTGCGCAGCAGCGAGCCCGGCGAGTGCTCGGCGTGAGGGGCAGCATCCCTTGGTCCTGCCAAAACATTCCCTGCGTGCCCGGGGACCCGGCACTGCCTGCTCGTCATCGTCCCCTCACCGCAGGGCTCGGGCTTGGACGTGCTGGCTCGGGTCAGGTGCCCGAAAGTGCCGTGCTGAGTCCCCCGTGACACAGCCAAAGGTCCCTGCCCTGCTCCCCTTGGAGCGGTGCTCGGTGAGGTTGGAGCGGGACAAAGTCACGGACACATCGCTGGGACCGCGGGCTGGCACGGCCACGGAAAGGGTTCCTTGCCTGTGTTGTTGCAGGAGTGTGGGAAAAGTTGGTTCGTGTTTCAGGAGAGGTTGAGAGGTTGGATATCAGGAAAAGGTTCTTTTTTTTTGCACAGCACGGACACGTTCCCCAGGGAACTGTCCTGTCCCCGAGGCTGCCAAAGCTCCGGGAGCACCTGGACAACACTGCCAGGGATGCCCAGGGTGGGATTATTGGGGTGTCTGTGCAGGGCCAGCAGCTGGGCTGGATGATCCCTGTGTGTGTCCCTTCCAGCTGAGGTTATTCCATGATTCCATGGAAAGCCTTGGGACTCGGGCAGCACCAGCAGAAAACGTGTAAATCCTGGCGTTCCTGTGTCGAAAGCAACAGTTCCTGTTGTACAACCCCTCCGACGTGACTGCCTGGCCCCTGCCTGGCTCTCGGTGTTCCCAGCTCCTGCAGACCCTCGGCTGCAGGGCAGGACGGGTTTGGGCAGCCAAAGTTTCTTTGGGCTCAAGAACTCTTGGTAAGAGTTTGCTGCCGGTCCCAGTTCAAGAGCAGCCGTGTTCTCAGGGCTGTTCGTTGTCCTGCCTATCGAAACCATAATTTATATAATAACTATTTTATGGACATGGGGAGAGAAAGGTTCTGCCTGGAAGAATTTACAACCTAATGAGGGTTGAAGTTGTGCTCAGCGTAGCAACGGAGCTAAAAGGTCATCCTGGCGCTTTCCAAAAGTGTTCGGGGTGGTTGGTGGTGGTATTTTTCAAGGAATTGTGTGATTTTTCTCAAGGGTTCTGCCAGTCCTGGTTGGAAATTGCAGCGTGTGGGCTCTTCTGGAGGCTGAGCAGGAAGAGCCGGGCTGGCTTTAATTCTGATGGTTTTGCTGGAGTTGTTGGATTTCAACTACTTTAAAAAAAAAATAAAAAAATAAGAGACCGAGAGAAACTGAGGAGTTTATTAGAGAGGAGCCTTTCTTGTTTAATATTCATTCTGGCCCCTGTTTAGGCTTGTTCTGGTGAAAGAGGGAGTGAAGAGGCGCAACCCAAACACGGGTGAGATGGTGGGATTTTTCCACCAAGCCTTAATTGCTTCAGTAACTCCAGGGAGGGTTTTGCAAGGCAGGAGCTCTTAATAAATGTGGTGGTGAATGAAAGTAGTTCTTCACTTTGCTGCTCTGCAACTCTTCCTTTGCCTTTTCTTTTTTTTTTTTTTTTTTTTTAATTATTAATCGTTTTTCACTCGTATTTCATCTCGTGGCCGTGGGTCTGGTGGAGATCTTTAGCTGTGGTTTCATGAGGGGCTCTGCTCCGTGGAGGAGCTGGGTGGAATTAATTTGGCACGGTGAGGACGCCGGGTTCCCTTCGTGTTTGGTGACTTTTGGAAGCAGAATTAAAAATTCCAGTTGTTCTCCCAGCGTGGGAATTTGGATGTGGGCACGGGACGCAAATGAGGGGTGAAATTTATGCTGCCATCGAGGCTCTGTGGTGGTTTGGGTGCTCCTGTCTCCCTTCAAAACCTTAATTTTGGGATTAAATTCCGGGGTTTGACTGCAGGATCGAGCCCCACACAAGTGTCCCACCTAAAAACTCTGAAATCCCAGGTCTGCGTTTGACTCCGAGTCCAAGTGCTTGAGAACTGTGGTTTAATCTTGATTAAAGCTGACACTCGAGGTTTTTCTCGCCGTCTCGGGATGCTGAGTTTTTTTGGAAGATGAGTTTGTGTGGCTCACAATTAGAACCCGACTCGTTATCTCTCCTAGCCCAGGCAATAAACAGTTGCTTTCACTACGCTCTCAACCAGCCTTAACCTCAAAATTTGAGCAGACCGGTGCCAGTCTGTAATTAAAAGCCTTTTGACGAGCAGAACTCAGGGGAAGGGGAGGAAGATAGGCAGCGTCTGGGATAAGAGAAACGCTTTATCCCCAATCCAAACTGGTTTATCTTTGATCCAAACTGGTGCTGTGTCCGTGCCGGTACCTGTGCCTGCAGAGGAGCTTTGCGAGGACGTCAGGGAGTAAACGAGGTCAGGGAATCTTGTACGAGTGGCCAGGGCCGATTGTTCCTCGCCCAGCCCCCTGCCCGTATCGCCTTCCCTGCGCTCAGTTTCAGTTTCCCGGTGGCTCCGGTGGCAGAGCCGGGGACGCGACTCCCCCCCCCCCCCCCGCCTGGAATCCCGTTGGGGGCTCCTTGATCCTCCCGGGGGGTGGCCGAGAGGGATTTGGGAGATTTGGGATTGTCCCCGCAGCAGCTGCAAGGTGGAAGGGAACTATAGAGCTCAGCTTAACCCTAGAGCTCGGCTTAATGTGACAAGGTGCGAGAAACTGGAAACTGGTGCGAGGTGCCCCGGGGCTGCAGGTGGGAGCCAAGGGCACGTCGCGGTGGGATGAGCCGCAGATCCCCTGGCAATCAGCGGCTTCCCGGCACCCTGGCTTCTCCCATCCCGCTAAAAATGAGTGAGTCCTGCCAGCGCCGTGTCCCTGCCGGGGCCGCGTCCTCCCGGGGCACCCTCGGCTTCTTCCTCGGCTCCTCTTTGCCGCTCCTGTCTGTGCCCACCTGGAGCCCGGGACCTGTCCCAGCCCTGTCCCTGGTGTTACAGGATGCTCCCAGCGCTGGGTTTTAACTCCTTCCTGCCCGCCCTTCACTCTGTTCCTGCACCCATTTCCTTCCTGGTTCGTGCACCTCCTTATTTCCCACTGGGACATGAGTAAATGTCTTTTTTTTTTGGTTTTTTTTTTTGGTTTTTTTTCCCCAGTGTTTGCTGGAGCTGGGAAGGTGCCCGAGGTGGGCTTGTAGCTACAGGTTGGTGCTGTGCAGTTCCTCCTGTCCCGACAGGCAGAGCACAGGGATCAGCATTCCCTCCCTCCCTGCTGCATCCCCGTGCTCCCAGCAGGGCACGGAGGAAGGAGCTCCCTTGGCCAGGGATGGATGAAGCCCCACTTGCTCCAGGGATTCGCTTTTGCTCGTCATCACCCGGGGCTGGGAATGGCAGGACGAGCTGTCTGTTAATCCACAAACTGGGAATTACATAAGGGACTGCCCTGCCCTGCTCTCTCACCAAACTCCACTCTTATTCTTTTATTTATTTTCCTTTTTTTTTTTTTGCCTTTCTTTTTTTTTATTTTCCTTTTTTTATTTTCCTTTTTTTTTTTTTTTTCTCCCCTCCTTTACCTGTGTGGAAAAGAACAACCGGTCTGTGAGGTGTCATTTGAGGCAATTAGATGAATGCCAGAGCCTGGGGCAGGGAATGTCAGGAGTGGCAGGGGGAATCCTGTGGGAATGGGGGGATTTGGGGTTGGAGCAGTTTTTATGGTTCTGTCAGTTCAGGAGAGGGGGAACGTGGGGTGGAGGGGCAGATGGGCTTGGTTTTTCTCAAGGAAACCCTGGAGTGATTTATTTTTTTTATTTTTTTTAGGGAGATTTTGGCTGGAGTGGGGAGGGGGTGTCCAAGCATGACCTGCTGTGGGTCAAAGCTTCGAGTCCTCAATTGCTCCCTGGGCAAAGAGAGGCCCCACGTTGATTTTTTTTTTTTTTTTTTTTTTTTTTTTTTTTTTTTTTTTTTGGAATAGCAGCTGCTTATTCCTGCCTGGATCCTGGTGCCTCCAGGCTCCCAGGTTGGGAAAAAAAAAATCCCTCCTGGGAGAGAGCTGCTCCTGCAGCACACACAGCCTCGTGGTTTGTGCAGTTCCCCCCTTTTTCCATGTAACTCCTGAGACTTTTGAAAGTATTTTGGAGAGCAGTGGCTGGCTCAGCCATGGCCTGATGTTGTCCAGAATCTCCCAAAATCAGGGAGCTTTCCCACAGGAGCCAAGTGGGAGAGAGGGCCAGGGCTGCAGCAGCGTGGGCACATTTGGGCTCAGTGAAAAAAAAAAAAAGGGTTTGTTTGAGCGGGCAAACAGGGAGTTCCCATGGCTGGGCCATCCTGGGCACTGGGCTGAGCTCAGATAGACTCAGCTTAGCCTGAGGGCTGAGGGAGGCCCGGGAGTTGCTGGACCAGAGGTGGGTTTGGAGCAGGGGTTGAGGGTCTTTGAGCATCTCTGCAGTTTGAGGTTTGTTTTGTCTCAGAGCAGGGAAATTCCTGTGTCCTGTTGGTGCTGGCAGCGACAATCCCAGCACACGGAGTTTGTGCCGTGGATGGAGGGGCTTCTCACCCCGAAATTACCCCTGACAGAGGTTATAACACCCAGAGCTCGGGTGGGAGACTCCCCAGGCTCACACCAAGGCACATTCCTGCCGGATTAAATCCGGCCTCTGATGACAAAGGAGAAAATTGGCAAGGAGGGCTGGGTGGAGGAACCAGTTCAGGCTCACCTTGCAACATGAGAGGAGTTTGGTGCTGTCAGGGCTGAGGGTGGCAGCTCGGGGAGGTTCTGTGCAGATTTGGGATCCTCCAAAACAGCACCAATGTTTGGCCACGTGGCCGTTGCCCATCAGGGTCCACGTCCTGCCTTTGGCCAGCAGCTGGAAACTGAAGTTGCCCAGGAGCTGTGCCCTGCTAGGAAATCCCATCCCAGGGAGCTGTGGAATGAGACATTGGGTCATCCCTCAGCCTGGCCTGTGGAAGTGAATCCTTGGAGAAGGAGCCACTCAGCCTCTGGGTGTCTCTGGGAATACCATCAGCTTTCCTGGGAGATTTTTCCCGGGCCTTTGGGATGGGTTGGAATGAGCTGTTCCTTGGTGACACTTGTCCTCCCACTGGGACAATTCCACAGCTGGCTTGTCCAGCCTGGTCTGGGCCAGCATGTGGAAACCACTGGAATTCAGGCAGTTTGGGAAAACCAAGGGGAACGAGCCCCTTCCTTCCTGGTGGCTCCACAGCAGCATTCCCAACCATTCCCTGTCGGTGATGAGGAATCCCAGACCTCCAGCCCGAGCTGGGTGGTCCCTGCTCCATTGTGGTCCCTCCGTGGTTCCTCCTTTCATGGATCTTTATTCCAGTCAAGTTCCTGGGATGCTCGTGGAGGGTGTGAGGGATGTTCAGACTCAGTGCCCCATCCAAAATTCAGTGGGAGCAGTTGCTCTTCCTGCCAGAGTTCCCTTGGCAGCAGCTGCAGGGTGTGGGATTCTCCTTTTGCTGTCAGATCCTGGTGTGTCCTGACTGCTCCTGCAGGGCTTCAGGTGCTTCTTCCCTGGGAATAAATAAATGGCTCATGGAGAGCTTTGGCTCTTCACAAGTGTGGAGTGCCAGGGCAAGGGGGAATGGCTTCAAAATGAGGGCAGGGATGGATGGGATATTGGGATGGAATTCCCAGAGAAGCTGTGGCTGCCCCTGGATGTGCCCGAGGCCAGGTTGGATCACCCCGGGACAGTGGAAAGTGTCCCTCAAGGTCCCTCCCAGCCCACACCAGCCCGGGATTCTGGGGTTTTAGGGATGTGTGGATCCATGCCCCGGGATCTGCAGGGTTTGGGGCAGATTTCCTTTCCCTCGGAGCAGCTGCTGGGTGTGAAAGGGCTGTAGGAGGGGGGGTTTGGCTGTGCTGGAGCTCCCTGTGCTGCCCAGGCACATCTTCCTAGAGCAGGGAGAGGAAAAAATCCTCCCTGGCAGGTCGGGCCTGGCCAGGACAGCCCGGCTGTTTTGGTTCCATGGGTTGGGCTGAGCCAGGGGAGGCTGCTGGAGCTGTCAGAACATCTCAGACGTTCTTCCACTTCACCTTGAATTTGAGACTTTGACTCATCACAGGATGGTTTAGGGTTGAAGGGACCTTTAAGCTCATCCAGTGCCACCCCTGCCATGGGCAGGGACACCTCCCACTGTTCAAGGCTGCTCCAAGCCCCGTCCAGCCTGACCTTGGACACTTCCAGGGATCCAGGGGCAGCCACAGCTTCTCTGGGAATTCCATTCCAGTCCCTCCCCACCCTCACAGGGAAGAATTCCTTCCTAGTACCCATCTAAACCTACTCTGTTTGAATCCATTCCCCCTTGTCCTGTCACTCCTTGTCCCTCCCCATCTCTCTTGGGGCTCCTTTAGGCACTGCAGGGTCTCCAGAGCCCTGGCAGCAGCATTCCAGCATCCAAAGGACCTGCAGGAAGTGGGATGCTCTGATCTTTGGAAGGAGCAGAACCACCCCTGGAGCAGGGTTTGGGATCTGGAGCCTCTTTGGGAGCCAGCTGAACCCTCCTTGTGTGGTTCAGTCTCAGTCGTCATTTCTCACATCCCAAATCCAGAGCTGTGGTTGCTTTTCCCTGTTGGGAGCTGTGCTGGGGCTGGAGGGGATGGATGCCCATGCTTGGAAAACAGAGCCAGATTGTCCAAAGCAGCCCACAGAGATTTGCAGAGCGCTGGTTCTGCTCCTGTCTCCTCACTTCAAGAGCTGCATGATCTTGGTCATGTTACCCCGGATGGGATGTCCAGTCAGGACACAAAAAAGCTGGAATTCACTCTTGGCCATTAATGGCTCCGTTGCCTTCTCAAGACCAGGGATTTCTTCTCACTGCATCATTGAAAATGCAGTTTTACTTAAAATAAAAGCATGCTGAGGTGTTTTTTTTTTTTTTTTTTTTAAATCTCGAGATTTCCCACAGTGCAGTTCCTTCTGTTGATGTGCAGGATCTTCCTCTCAGGAGCACCCAGCACTTCTCCAGCTCCAAATAATCGGGATAGTTTGTCCCTGAAGCACTGAGAGCAATGTTGGGAGCAGCTGAGTTTCCGTGGTTCTGTGCAGTGGCTGGAGCTGTGACTTCCCCCCCTTCCCTTCCTGGTGTGTGTCCCCAGGCCTCGGCCGAGTTTGGGGTGGATCCTGGGCACAGGGAGGGAGGGAGGGAGGGGAGACCTGCTGGGACCTGTCCTGGGCTGGGTGTCAGCACTGCCTCCCTCTCCCCATGGCCACAGAGCCGCCTCACAGGGCTCCCTGCAGCTGGAGGAAGGATGGGGGGAAACTGGGATTTAGGATATTTAGGGTCCCTCCCTAAGTATGAAGAGGTTTGGATTTGTGGGCTCTGAGTTCACAGGGGGAAAATGCTCATTTTTCCAGCTAGGATTGTGTTTGGGCTTTGGGCAGCAACCACTGGGGTGGGTTTTTTTTGGGGTTTTTTTGTGTTAAAAATGATTATTTCAATACTGCTTCCCTGGCGCTGCTGCTGAGGCTGCCCTGCCTCGGTCATGTGAGTTTGCTCCAAGAAATCCCAGAGCAACTTGGGCTCCTTGGGCACCTTGAGCAAGAGGCTGAGTCTCCCAAATTCCAGAATGGCTTGGCTTGGACAGACCTTAAATATTCCTGCCATGAGCAGGGACATCCTCCAGTGTCCCAAACTGCTCCAGCCTGGCCTTGGGCACTTCCAAGGATCCAGAGGCAGCCACAGCTTCTGTGGGAATTCCATCCCAATATCCCAATATCCCATCTCACCCTGTCACTTTGAATCCATTCCCCCTTACCCTGTCACTCCATCCCACAGGCAGGGAACAGAGCTCAGCTCTTCCCAGGAAATGTTGTTTTGTGGGTGGCAGAATTCCCTGGAGCCGTTTAGCCTCGTGCTCCTCACAGGGTGATGCTGGTTCTCCCTTCCTGCCCCAGGTGTTGCTCAAGTTCTCACCTGTGCTGCTGCACTGGGTGGCACCTCTGCCTTTGGAGAGAGAGTTTTGGGATCTTTTCTGGGTTAGAGCACCCAGGGAACATTGGCTGTTCCCATTCCCCAGGTGTGACCCAGCTTTTCCACCTGTGTCTTCCTCCCAGACTGCTCAGGTTCCTCTAAATTTTAAGGCCAAGAAGCAAAGGGAGAAGCAGGGGGGGGGGGGGGGAAAAAAACCCCAACAAACCAACCCACTGAGGTTCTGTGGAAAACTGGTAATTAAAGAGGTGTTTGTCAGCACTTTTGGTTGTGATCCCATCTTGATGTGGTCGTCTCATTTGAATGTAAATGTCAAATTCCAGAGCTCCTGGAGGAGAGGGATTGGGTGACATCCTGCTGAGGGAAGCACAGGCTCAGGGGTTTCAGTGAGCTCTGGGTGCTGCTCTTGGGCTGGTGGGGGGATCTGGGAGGGAGGAGAGAGGTGAGAAACTGAGTTTTGAGAAAAAAAAAAAAAAAAAGAAAATCGTGATGAGTGTCCTGATCTGTGGGGCTGGAGTGAGCCCAGAGAAGGGAATGGAGCTGGGAAGAGTCTGGAAAACATCTGAGGGAGCTGGGGAGGCTCAGGAGGGACCTCCTGGCTCTGCACAACTCCCCTGACAGGGGCTGGCAGCCAGGAGGGGTCCGGTTCTGCTCCCAGGGGACAGCAGGGCAAGAGAGAGAACGGCCTTGAGTTGTGGCAGGGTCAGGTTGGACATTGGGGACATTTCTCCGTGGGAGGAATGATGGGCTTGGAGTGTCCAGGGAACTCCTGGAGGTGACACTCGGTGCTCTGGGCTGGCATTGAGGTGGGGATGGGGCTGTGGATGATCCTGGAGAGCTTTTCCGACCTCGGGGATTCCATTTAGTGCTGAGGAGCAGCGGCCAAGGGTGGTCAGGAACCAGCTGGATGTGGAACATCAGCTCGGGGAGGTGCAGAGCTTCCCTGGCTCCCGTTCAGCACCCCAAAAATGACATTTTTGCTGCCTGGACTCCCTGTGTGTGTGCCAGGCTGAGCTGTGGAGCTGTGCTGGGATTTTTGGGAGCACCAAGAGCGGGGTTGGGGCTGCACAGGGCTGTCAGTGATGTTCCTAAATCCCCCAGAGGGCTCTGCTGTGCTCCACCCTCTCGGGCTCTATTTCACCTCAGTGATTCCCCCTCACTCATCTGCAAAGGCCATTCCCAAACTTTTCCCCCACAGCCACTTTTGGGGTGGAATTTGGCACCTCTGAGCCCCGCGGAGCCACCCAGTGTGGGACAGGGAGCTGGGCAGGCAGGGGGAGGATGGAGCTGCTGGGAAATTGAGGTCAGTGGCTGAAGCTCCCCCTTGGTGGCCCATTCAGACTTTTCCTTGCCAGGGAGGGGACGAGCTGTGGTTGTGCCAGCGGCTTTTTTGTCACTTGTCACCTGGCTTCAGGACATTCCCAAGTGGATTGTGCCCCTTCCATCGTGGCCTTGAGCCCTGTGACCAGGAGCAAGCAGTGGATTTGGGGTGCCTGGGACTTCCTTTGAGTCACCCACCTTAGGAAGTTCCCAAAACCCCAAATCCATTCTTTGGAACGCTCCATTTCCCCTTGGTAATTCCTGGGCTGTTGGGAAGGGGAGGGGGGCGATGTTTTAAAGACTCAACCTGTGGATGTGGCTGGAGCATCCAGGCCCTGAATCCATCCCCGGGGGGCTCGGGCTGCCCCCCTTTGCCCCCCTTTGCCCATCCTCGGTGGCCGTGGGACACAAAGGCCGTGTTGTGTGCGGGGTGGCCGAGTTGGAGCAGGCTCCAGGCTGGCCCTTGGCAGTCTCATGACCCTGCAGCCATTCCCACACTGTTGGGATCATTATCCCACCCCCAGGCTGGGCAGGAGAGGGGGGGGACCCTGCCTGGGTGCTGCTCCCCCAGAGCTGGGGACCCTCAGGATCCCTGCCCAGAGCTCCCAAAGGCTGCACACAGCTCAGGTTCACAGGTGTGGGGAGGAAAAGCTTTGTAGGGCATCCCTTGTGGAGAGGGGGGAGCTCCAGTGCTGGTTTTGGGGTGGGCAGGGATGTGGGATCTGCTGTCCTGTGTGTGATCAGGAGGTTTTGGGAATGGGACAAGTGAGGCAGCAAAGCCTCCCTGGGGTCCCAGCTCAGGGGGTCCCGGGGGGCCCCTGGGGTGCTGCCATGGGCTGACCTTGCCCAAGGTCGCACCTGAAGCCAGGTACGAGTGCAGAGCGGTGCCACCAACCAGCCCTGATGTAAAAATCCCTGAAATTCGGGCTTAAAGGTCAAATCCTGGAGCTCAGGGGGTGGCTCTGGAGTCAGTCCCACGTGTCTCAGGGCTGGTTTTGGTGTTTGGTCTTGGTGTGGCAGGACTGGTGCCTGCCCTGCTCCCTTGGATCCTCCTCTTCCTCCTCACCCCCATCCCGTTCCTGCTGGGAGCTGAGCACTGCTGTCCTCCTGCTCTTGATCATGCAGGGATTTCCTCCAGATCACTTTTCCACAGCCTCAGACCTGCCTTCCCCTGCCTTTTCTCTGTATAAAACAGGAAGGTGCCAAATTTAAACTTATTTTCTGGGCTTAACAAAACTTTTCAAAAAGAAGTAAATATGGAAAACTACTGAGGAGGCCGGGGGTGGGTGGGGGAAGCTGGAGTTGTGCAACCTGGGCTCCTGCTCCGTGCTGGGACCCGGGGCTGGGAGTTGTTTCCTGGATAATTGCTCCTGTCCTGGATCCATCCTGACTCATCCATCCCCCCATGGCGTGGGACAGGCCACGTCCCGCCGTGCCTCAGTTTCCCCATCTGGAAATCAGGACCTCGGATCCTCCAGCCTTGTGCCAGGGTGGTTTCTGCACTGGTTTGTGCCTGGATTTCTTGGCTCCTGCTGATCCCAGTGCTTGGGATGGGGGGAGTTACGTTGATTTTTCCAGCAAAGGCATCGTTGCTTCGAGGAGAGTGTGGATTTGCTGCTTGAGATGGACGGGAGGGAAATTTTGTTCCTAATTTTTGGGGTCAGAAGACTGGGACTGTGGGAGAGTGAGAGCTTGTTCATGTTCACAGTTGGGCCTCAGAAAGCAGGCCTCTCCCACCTGGGGCTGCTCGGTTTCTCCTGGGTTTTTCCAGCCTTTGGAGTCAAGTGGATCTGTCAGGAGTGACTTTATTTATTTATCTTGTCCCAAACAAACCCTTGGCTCTGGGAAGAGCCGCTGCTTCTGCTGGAACCTGTCCAAGATCCAGGTCTGGTGCTGGCACTTGGTGATCCTGGTGTCCTTTCCTCTCTCCTTCTCTCTGGGAAGGAGCAGGAGCTGCCTCTGGTTCCAGGGCTCAGCTCTGCTCTGTCAAACACCCGGGGGAGGCTGGGGCTCCCCTCTGCCTGCCCTTCCCAAAGGATATTCCCTGCCTGCATCCCTCCAGGTGTGCTGGCTCCCAGGGATGGTGTTCCCGGGGATGACATCACTGTGTTGGCCGCTCTCAGAGCTGGGCACCTTCCCAGTAGGGAGTGGGAATGGGACTGGGATGCACTGGGGGAGGCTCAGGCTGCCATAGCCCCACACTGGGCACAGCTGTGGCTGGGTGATCCCAGCTCCCTGCTCTGGCCTGGATCTGTGCTAATTCAGCTGTTCTCACTTGAGAGCACCTGGGCTCTGTTGTTCCTCCTCCTCCTCCTCCCCAGGTAAGCACAGCACGGGCAGGACAATGGGAGAGGCACAGGGGACACGCCGGGTGCGTCCCTCAGGAATTTGGGAATTCTCCCGATGTCTCCAAGCTCTGACTCACAGCCTCCCCTCCCTCCCCTTTCCTTCCCCACAGCCTTTAGCGTGGAAGATGGCGGGTGGCGTGGACGGCCCCATAGGGATCCCGTTCCCGGATCACAGCAGCGACATCCTCAGCAGCCTGAACGAGCAGAGGAACAACGGGCTGCTGTGCGACGTGGTGATCCTGGTGGAAGGCCAGGAGTTCCCCACCCACCGCTCCGTCCTGGCAGCGTGCAGCCAGTACTTCAAGAAGCTCTTCACCTCAGGGTTAGTGGTGGACCAGCAGAACGTGTACGAGATTGACTTTGTGAGTGCGGACGCGCTGTCGGCGCTGCTCGAGTTCGCCTACACGGCCACGCTCACCGTCAGCACTTCCAACGTCAACGACATCCTCAACGCCGCCACGCTGCTGGAGATCCCGGCCGTCAGGGATGTCTGCACGGATCTCCTGGAGAGGAAGATTCTGGCCAAAAATGACCAGATGGATACAGTAGATCAAATTGATCAGAGGAACCATCTCAGAGCTAAAGAGTACCTGGAGTTCTTCCAGAGCAACCCCGTGAACGGCCACCAAGGCAGCTTTCCGTGGACCAACCCAGAGTTGAGAGACCTTCAGAGACTGAACTTCCGAGGCCAAGAGGAGGAGGAGGAGTCCAACTGCAACGGCCTGGACTTCTACTCGCAGGCCACCCCAACTGAAAGACCAAAGGCAAGTGACTGTGACCCCGACAGCAACCCGGCCATGTGGCTGGACCGCGAGGACGAGGAGCCGGTCAGCGGCGGGATGTTCTCCCCTTCCCAGAACGGACATTACAGCAGCCGTGGCTTGGCCACCCCGGGAGAAGAGGAGGGGGGCACCCCCAGGGGCCCTCTGGACCCGCAGGAAACCGGGGACTCTCCCAGCTTCATCCCCGCGGGCACGGAGACGGAGGATGACGGCAGGGAGGTGGATGACCTGGCCGCCAGCGCCCTGCTCCAGCAGATGATCAACTCGGTGGGGCGGCAGCAGCTCGGCGACGACGACCGCAAGGACGAGGACGGGGTCATGGATTATTACTTGAAATATTTCGGCAGTTCCAGCGAGGGCGACGTGTACCCGTCCTGGTCTCAGAAGGTGGAGAAGAAGATCAGGGCGAAAGCATTCCAGAAGTGCCCCATCTGCGAGAAGGTGATCCAGGGAGCCGGGAAGCTGCCGCGCCACATCCGCACCCACACCGGGGAGAAGCCCTACGAGTGCAACATCTGCAACGTGAGATTCACCAGGTACGGGCTGGGCACAAACCTGGGGGATAAACAAAAACCCGGGGGATAAACAAAAAACCCAAGGCCTGTGCACAAACTGGGGGGCTGCACATAAACCCAGCTCTCTCCTCACCCCAGGAGCTATCACAGGGCTGGTCCTGGGTGATTTTATTTCTCTGCTCAACTCATTTCCATCCTAAGAGGCGAGTTGGGGCTGGAGGCCAAAGTTTTCCAGAGAGATGAGCAATTTGGGGGTGTGACACTCGAGCTGTCTCAAGGGGCCTGGCTCCGTGGCCAGTGCCACCACCCCACTGTCCTGAGTTGCTGAGCTCTGCTGGAAACCCCACGTGGAGGGGAAACAGAGCTGCAGCTCTCGGTGTGTCCATCGTGGCCGAGGCAGGAGTTTGGGAATCCTTTGGGAATCCTTTGGGAATGGCTCCGTGGCACGGCTGAGGTGATGCTGGTTGTGTTGGCAGGAGCCTGGAGCCCACTCGTGTCCTTGGCAGCCCCGCTGCAGCTCCTGGGGGCGTTTGCCACGGCCCTGTTCGTGCTCAGGGCTGCTCTGCCCCTCGCCTGGGCCAAAGAAAGGGGACATTGTTTGGGTCGCTCCGGTTCACTCCAGTCCGCGCCCGGCGCCGCCTCCTCTCCCCGGGCTCTGGGGCAGGGCCGGGCTGGGGGTCCCAGCCTGGAGCAGCGCTGACCCTGCCGAGGGGCAGCGTGGAGCTGGGGCTGCTCTCGTCCCTTTTTCCCTTTTCCCTTTCCCTGCTCCTTTCCCTTCCCTTTTCCCTTTCCCTTCCATTTTCCCTTTCCCTGCTCCTTTCCCTTCCCTTTTCCCTTTCCCTGCTCCTTTCCCTTCCCTTTCCCGTTCCCTGCTCCTTTCCCTTCCCTTTCCTTTTCCCTGCCTGTTTCTCTGCCTGCTCCTTGCTGAGCCTGGGGCCTGCTCCCCTTCCCTTTCCCTTCTCACCCCCTTCCCTTTCTCTGCTCCCCTTCCCTTTCCCTGCCTGCTTTTCCCCCTTTCCCTTTCTCTTCTCTTTCCCTGCTTCTTCTCCCGTTCCTTTTCCCGTTCCCGGCCTGTTCCCGGCCTGTTCCCTGCCTGCTTTTTTCCCCCTTTTCCCTGTCGCCGCCTGCCCAGCTGTTCTCTCTGTTCCGGTTCCCGCAGCCCAGGCCGTGCTTTGGGGTCTCCATCCCGGTGGGATCCGTGTGGGATCCCCTTGGGCAGCTCTGAGCCCTGGGCCGGGTCCGGGTCCGGCTCCTGCCCCTTCCCCTGGTGCTGCCGCGCCCAGCCCACGTTGGAGAGCTGAGGAATGCAGATAATGGCAGGGGCAGGGTGCCAGCCCTCCCTCCCTGCCTCCCTCCCTTCCCTCCCTGCTCCCCCGGCCCTGCCACGCGGCACCTCCCTGCTCCGGGGGCCCGGGGGGATCCCAGAGCGACCCCAGAGTGATCCCAGAGAGATCCCAGAGAGATCCCAGAGCGACCCCAGAGTGATCCCAGAGTGATCCCAGAGAGATCCCAGAGTGATCCCAGAGCGACCCCAGAGTGATCCCAGAGTGATCCTACAGAGATCCCAGAGTGATCCTACAGAGATCCCAGAGCGATCCTACAGAGATCCTAGAGTGATCCCGTAGTGATCCTACAGAGATCCCAGAGTGATCCCACAGAGATCCCAGAGCGACCCCATAGTGATCCCAGAGCGATCCCAGAGTGATCCTACAGAGATCCCAGAGCGATCCTGCAGAGATCCCATAGTGATCCTACAGGGATCCCACCCCTCTGGGGTGACTGCAGCATCTGGAAATGCCACAGGGTCCCTGGCCCTGCCAGAGGAGGGAGGGGAGGGACGGACGGGGATTTTTGGGGAGGGGGAGTTGGTGAGGGCAGTGCCAGCTCAGCCTTTTTCCATCCTGCTCCCATTCCCTGGGATTGGGATCTGCTCCCATTCCCTGGGATTTGTTCCCTGTTGGCTCCCAGGAGCACCTGGCACCTGTAAAAAGCTGCTTTTCTAAACCACCAGATTCCAGCCAGAATATTCCTCCTCCTCCTCCTCCTCCTTCCCGCAGCAGGAGAAGCCTGGACAGGGACAGGGAGCTGTCCTTGTTCCCTGCCATGCCCTGAGCTCCATTCCCCCTGGATTTTAGGATTCCATGGGGCTCGGGGAGGGCTTTGGGCTGTGCCGGGGGGAGCCGGGGCTGCTCCAGCCGGGTGTTCCCGGCCGGGTGTGGACCCAGCCCGGCCCTGCTCAGGGATTTTTGCTCCCTGGTGCTTCCTGGTTCCTGCGCGGTCGCAGGGGGAGGAGCGGCAGCGGCAGCTCCGATAAGAGCAGAGAGAGTGGGGGGTGATAAAACGACACATTTTTAACTTCACAAGCTCTTTTTTTTTTTTTTTTTTTTTTTTTTGTTTCCCTCACAGCTGGGTGTGTAAACTTGGGGCTTCCATCCTTCCCTGGAGCTTTAGGATTTTTGGGGATGCTGTGGGCAAAAGGGAGAGAAAGGTTGAGGGCTGGGATCTGAGTGTTGCATGCAGGGTGGATCTGCTCGGGAAGGGTTGGGCAGGTGCTGGGGAGGGCAGGAGGGGCTCCCAGTGCCCGGCCACGTGCCCGGGGCTGGCACTGGCCCGCAGGAAGCAGCCATGGCTGAGGCTCACGTGGCCCTGCTGGCCCCCAGCCCAGCCCGGGCCCCACAGGAGCCCTGTGTGACCCCATAGCTGTGGGCTGGGCAGGGTGTGACCCCATAGCCCTGCCCAGACCCCATAACCCTGCCCAGACCCCATATGGGGCAGGGTGTGACCCCATAGCCCTGCCCAGACCCCATATGGGGCAGGGTGTGACCCCATAGCCCTGCTCAGACCCCATAACCCTGCTCAGCCCCCATATGGGGCAATGTGGGACCCCATATGTGACACAGTGTGACCCCACCCTCCCACCCTGTACTGGGCAGTGCTCAGCCCCACACCACTGTGCTGGACAAGGGTGACCCCACAGTGATGCTCAGCCCTGTATGGGGTGATGTTTGACCTCGTGCCAAGTGATGGTCAGCCCCAAACCAGGCACTGCCCATCCCTGTGCCAGTGTCCAGCCCCAAAACAGTGTCCAGCTCCACACCAGGCACTGCCCAGCCCTATTCCAGCTGATTTTTCAGCCCTACATTGATACCTAACCCCAATAACCAGCCCCACACCAGGCACTGCTTATCCCTGTGCCAATGTCCAGCCCTGTGCCAGTGTCCAGCCCCAAAACAGTGTCCAGCTCCAAACCAGGCACTGCCCACCCCTATTCCAGCTGATTTTTAAGCCCTACATTGATACCTAACCCCAATAACCGGCCCCACAGCAGGCACTGCCCAGCCCTATTCCACCCAATACTCCTCCCTGCATCGATGCCCACTCCCAAACCACCCCCATTCCCGCTCCCCCCTCCCCAAATCCCCGTTCCCTGACGGTGCCCCGTGTGCTCTGCGGCAGGCAGGACAAGCTGAAGGTGCACATGAGGAAGCACACGGGGGAGAAGCCCTACCTGTGCCAGCAGTGCGGGGCCGCCTTCGCCCACAACTACGACTTGAAGAACCACATGCGGGTGCACACGGGGCTGCGGCCGTACCAGTGCGACAGCTGCTGCAAGACTTTCGTCCGCTCCGACCACCTGCACAGGCACCTTAAAAAGGATGGATGCAACGGGATCCCTTCGAGGAGGGGCAGGAAGCCCAGGGTCAGGGAGGCCGGGGCGATGCCCCCCACGCCCACGGGAAGCGCCGAGGACGGGGGAGGATTCGCAGCCGAGAGCCACGAGTGCGAGGACACGGCGCAGGGAAACGAGCAGGAGCAGCAGCAGCAGCAGCAGCAGCAGCAGGAGCAGCACTTTGAGGAGAATTCCAATAACGAGGAGCCGGGATTGAATGTAGCAGGAGGGTCGGATGAGGGTAACGAGCAAGGACTCTCCTAAACCAAAAAAAAAAAAAAAATTCTATATATATATATAAACAAACAAAGCAACCCCAACCGATGAAAACAGCCACCTGAGAAAAAAAAAAAAAAAAGAAACAACAAGTCACAAAATCTAGTTAGTACTTTTCCTCCGATTTTTCTCTTTAAAAGATGTTTCTCTCCCTTTTTTTTAAGGAAAAACAAAAAAAACGACAAAAAAAACCAACAAACAACGACAAAAAAAAAAAGAGAGATATTATATTAATGTTTTCCAATCTTCCCATCGTAAGTGGGGCTCTCCCCCGAGGATCCCTCATAGCCAAGGACCTTTTTTTGGAAAGGCAAGGACAGTAGGGAAGCACGAGGTGGGGATGGAAAGTGGCTCTGTCGCATGGAAAAGAGCTTCCATGTAAATCCAAAGCTTTATTTTGTGTCCAAACACGTGTTTAAAAAAAAAAAAAAAAAAAGAGAAAAGAAAAAAAAACTTATTTCAGAGAGAGATCTATTTAAGAAAAAAAAAAAAGGAAAAAATAGCAAAAAAAAAAACCAGAAAAGGAGTGGTAGGAGTTGGAAGGGCTGTGGCAGGGAGGGGTTTGGGATTTGGGGGTTCCTTCCCAGGAGATTGGGGTCAGGATTTGGGGTCTGTCCCCCCCAGCCCCCCCAGCGAGGCTCAGTGGGGCAGAGAGGGCTCCGGGTGGGGAGCGGCCGGAAAAAAAAAAAATTGCTGGAAATTGCTGGAAATTGCCTAAAAAAACAAACAAACAAACAAAAAAAATCATGTGAGAGAAGGGCAGCAGGTTCGGCAGGGTTTGTGTCGGGCACTCGGGGCTGGGGACAGCAGGGATGGGACAGCAGGGATGGGACAGCAGGGATGGCTCAGCCATGCCATGGATCCAGTGCTGCTGTGTCCATCCCTGTGTCCATCTGTCCATCCCTGTGTCCATCCCTGTGTCCATCCCTGTGTCCATCTCTGTGTCCATCTGTCCATCCCTGTGTCCATCCCCGTGTCCATCCCTGTGTCCATCCCCGTGTCCATCTGTCCATCCTTGTGTCCATCCCTGTGTCCATCCTTGTGTCCATCCCTGTGTCCATCTGTCCATCCCCGTGTCCATCCCCGTGTCCATCCCTGTGTCCATCCCTGTGTCCATCTGTCCATCCCCATGTCCCCAAGTCCATCCCTGTGTCCATATCTGTGTCCATTTGTCCATCCCCATTTCCATCCTTGTGTCCGTCTGTCCCTCCCCATGTCCCCAAGTCCATCCCTGTGTCCATCCCAGTGTCCATTTGTCCATCCCCGTGTCCGTCTGTCCCTCCCCATGTCCCCAAGTCCATGTCTGTGTCCATCCCCGTGTCCATCTGTCTGTCCCCATGTCCATCCCCCTGTCCAGCCCCTGTGTCCATCCCCGTGTCCATCTGTCCATCCCTGTCCCCATGTCCCCAAGTCCATCCCAGTGTCCCCCTGTCCCTCCCCGTGTCCGTCTGTCCCTCCCCATGTCCATCCCAGTGTCCATTTGTCCCTCCCCGTGTCCCCCTGTCCCTCCCCGTGTCCGTCTGTCCCCCCTGTCCGTCCCCACCCCGCGGTGCCCAGGAAGTGCCTGAGTCAGCCCAGCCCCCGCTGCCGGCGGAATTTGGGGCTGGGGGGTCCCAAATCCCCCTCCCTCCCCCCCACCCCCCACAGGGAAATTTTTATTTTTCCCTCTTCCTCCAGGGAAATTTTTATTTTTCCCTCTTCCTCCAGGGAAATTTTTTTTTTTCCCTCCTCCCCCAGCACGGCCCCGAAAGCGCCTCCCAAATTCCTTTTGGCAAAAAAAAAAAAAAATAAAAATACAAATAAAAGGTTTTTGGGGTCTCCCCTAAAGGAGCAGGAGGCCTTTGGGAAAGGGGGGGAGCAGAGCCCGGTCCCCCCCCCAGCCCCGTTCTTCCCCCCTCCCCTCTAAAAAAGAAAAAAAAAAAAAGAAATATTATATAAATAAATCTATAAATCTATATCTAGAGATGCTCTATGGCTGGAGAGGCGGGTCCCGACCCTCGGGGGGAAAAGGCACCTTTGAGTTGGTCACCTGTTTTCTAAATGCACATTTTTAAATGCTTCAAAAAAAAAAAAAAAAAAAAAAAGACAAAAAAAAAAAAGAGTAAAAAAGAAAACCAGACAGATTTTAAGCCCTTTTATTTTCAAAGCACTTTTTAGATTCTCTTCCTTTTATTTTATTTTTTTTTTTTCGTTGTTGGTTTTTTTTTTTTCTTTTTGGGTTTTTTTTCCTTTTTTTTTTTTTTTTTTTTGGTGTTTTTACTTTTAAAAAAAAAAAAGCAAAGAGCAGGTTTTGGCCGAATGTATTTTGGAGAGGGAGTGAGAGGGGAGTGTGTGCTGGGGGGTGGGGTTGAGTGGTGGGGCTGGGGGAAGAGATGGATGTTTATTTAATGCAGAAAAACAAACAAAAAAAAAAGCAATAAAAAATTCCAAAAAAAAAAAAAAGCTTAAAAAATAATAATTAAAAAAAAAAAAAAAAAGAAAACAAAGAAGTCTTAGCACTTTGCGATGGAACGGGTACTTTGAGCTCACTTTATCTTAATTTAAAAAAAAAAAAAAGCAAAATTCAAGATGTTTACAAGTCAAAAAAAAAAAAAACTTTAAAAAAAAAAAACGACTTCTACGGAGAAAAAAAAAAAACTATTATTAAAAAAAAAAAAAAAGCCTAAATTTATTTTTGTAAGAAAAAAAAAATGTGTATATATATATATATATTTAACAAAAAAAAAAACCTAGAAAAAAAAAAAATACAAATATAGGCAGAATCCAAGTGAGATTGGAGGATGGGAGGAAGATGCTAATTAGGTTCTGTGACATGCCCTGACCCTCGGGAATTTTAACTAAAAAAAAAAATAAAATAAAATAAAATAAAATCCATAGAAGCTTGAATTTTAGGCAGGAATCCTGGGGGTTGTGGCTTCGCTGCTCCCCACAGCCTTGAGGAAATTGTTTGGGATTTTTTTGGGATTCTTTTGGGGGTTTTTGGTGTTTTTGGTTTTTTTTTTTGGTAGAAATAATTTTATTTTTTTGGATGTTTTTTAGCCAGTGCCAGCGTGGAGGTGTCGGGATTTGGATCCTGCCTGGGGCAGGGATTTGGGATTTTGGGATTTTGGGATTTTGGGATTTGGGATTTGGGATTTGGGAATTCCCCCCCCCAGGAAGGGGCTGGAATTGTGGGGGGAAACTGGGATTGTTCCTCAAGGATTTTGCAGCTTTCCAGGGCAGGGAATGGGATCTGCACCCAGAAATTTGGGATTTGGGCTGGGAAATTTGGGATTTAGGCTGAGAAATTTGGGATTTAGGCTGAGAAATTTGGGATTTGGGCTGGGAATTTGGATCAGGGCTGGGAAATTTGGGATTTGTGTTTTTCCAGCTCTGTCCTGGGCAGAGAAATTGGGATTTGGGCAGGGAAATTTGGGAATTTGGAATTTGGGGTCTGGAATTGGGAATTTGGGGTCAGAAATTGGGAAATTTGGGGTCAGGGCTGGGAATTTGGGGTCAGGAATTGGGAATTTGGGGTCAGGGCTGGGAATCTGGAATTGGGGCACCCCCGATGCTCCCCCTGGATTTGGGATCCCAAAGAAATCCCCAGGGATTTGTGTCCCTCCTGTTCCCCTTTGGGGCAGGAAAATCGGGATTTCATCCCTCCCCGAGCTGGAAATTTGGGATTTGGGCAGCGAATCCCACAGGGATGGGGCCGATCCTCTGGGATTTTTTTTTTTTTTTTTTTTTTTTTTGGGAATATGCAAAAAAAAAAAAAAAATCCCCTAAATGGAATATTTGTAAGCAGAGATTTGTGGGGGTTCCGTGTTTTGCTCCAGGTTTTGGTGGCTCCTCTCGTCCTGGATTTTTCCCTCTGGGAATTTTTTATTTTTTTTTTTTCCACCCTCGTTGCTGTTTTTTCATCCCATCCCCTTTTCAATCCCGAAGGAATTTTGGGATTTTTGGGGGATGTGGGGGAAGCAGCAGCGGGAGGGATGTTCCAGGGAAAAATGAGGTAAAAGGGGGGAAAAAAAGGCGGGGGAAGGAAAAAAAAATCAGGGGAAAAAAAGGGGGAATGGTAAAAAAAAAAAAATTAAAAATAAGGAAAAAAGGGGAGAAAAGAAAAATGGAGGGGAGAAATAAAAGGGGAAAATAAGGGGAAGAAAGGGGGGGAGAAGGAAAATGAGAAAGGAGGAAAAAGGAGGGGGGGGGGAAGGAAAAAAAAAAGGAAAAAAAGGAAAAAAAAACCATAAAGGAAAAAGAGCACAAAGGAGGAAGAGGAGAGAGGAGCAGACTCAGGATTCCCCTCCCTGTCCCCAACCCCCACTGGCAACACTTTAGCACAAGGTGAAGTTTGCACTAAAAAAAGAAATCAAAAGAGAGAGAAAAAAATAAAAATAAAATAAAAAAAAAAAAGCTCCAAACCCTCCCCCCCCCAAAAAAAAAAAATCCCCCAGGGTTGTCCCTGTCCCGTCGCCTTAACCCCCACCCCAAAATCCGCCCCCCCCGTAGCTCAGCATCGAGAATAAATTTTTTTTTTCTTTATTCTGATTAATTATAATTTAATTTGAGGGTGTTTTTTTTCTTTTTTTTTTGTTTTTTTTCTTTTTCTTTTTTTTTTTTTTTTTTTTTTTTTAAATCCAGGTAGGGATGAAAGTGTTGCCAAAGAAAGTGCTGAGTTCCGGTGGGAAGAGAGAGGAATAATAATAAAATTATTATTATTAATAATAATAATAATCATGATTTAATAATATTTGGATAGAAGCCAAGCAGGGGAAATAGGGAGGAAAAAAAAAAAAAAGGAGTTTTTTGATTTAAAAAGAGGAAAAAATTTGTGTTTTCCCCCCCCCCCCCTCCTCCTTTCCCCCCCCTCCCATCCAACCCTGAGGGGGCTCAGCCCGGGCTTGAGGGGGTTAATTCGGATTTTTGGGGGGGTTTTAATTCGAGTTTTTGGGGTTTTAATTCGGGTTTTTGGGGTTTTAATTCGGGTTTTTGGGGTTAATTTGGGTTTTTGGGGTTAATTTGGGTTTTGGGGGTTTTAATTCGGGTTTTTGGGGGTTAATTTGGGGTTTTTTGGGGGGGGTTTATTCGGGTTTTTTTGGGGTTTTAATTCGGGTTTTTGGGGGTTAATTGGGGTTTTTTTGGGGGGGTTTATTCGGGTTTTTTTGGGGTTTTAATCCGAGTTTTGGGGTGCAGAGCCCAGGTTTGGGGGGCTCAGGCCGGGTTTAAGGGGATTAATCCCGGCTTTGGGGTCTGGGGGCTTCACCCCCTGCTGGGCTGGGTGGGGATAAATTTGGGGACAAATTTGGGGTTTTTTGGTTTTTCCCCCCCCCCCCCCCCCCCAAAATCGGCTCTGGCCGATTAATTTCTCATTTTTAATTTCTCATTTTTAATTTCTCATTTTTAATTTCTCATTTTTAATTTCTCATTTTTCCACAGGAAAGGGCTGATTCCCCCTTCCCCCACCCCAAAATTCTCCTTTATCCCCCTCCCCCCCCCTTTAGGCCGCCCCCCCCAAATTAATGATTTAATAATTTAATAATAAACCAAGACGAAACTCCCCCCTCCCTGAATTTCTCTCTCTCTGTAAATTTTCTAAAATTTTTTTTTGGTGTTTTTTTTTTTTTTTTTTTTTTTAATTCACAAGGAAAAAAAAAAAAAAAAAAATTTAATTTCAATCAAGAGAAACAAAAATAAAAGAGCAAAACGGGACGGAAATTTTGGGGTGGGGAAGGGGGCAAAATGCTGCATTAAATGGTGTTTTATATAATAAAATTATCTATATATCTATATATATATATATATACACAGCAAGAGCTGAAATGTCCCCAGGGACGGGGGGGACACCGAGCTCGGCCCGGGGACCCCAAAGGACGCTCGAGGTGGGGCCACTTTATTATAAATATTAATTTTATTTTCATTTTTTTTTTCCCTTTTTTTTTTTTGTTTTGTTTTGTTTTTTCCTGCGTCTTTCTATATAATCTATTAAAGAGATTCTTTATCTTCAAGCACTCGCAAAGGTTGCAGCGGTTTTTTTTATGTGTTGTTGTTTTTTTTTTTTTTTTCCAAAAAAAAAAATTTTTTTTTTTTTTTTTTTTTTTTTTGCTGTTTCGGTGAGGATTTTCGCGGGGGTGGGAGGGGGAGGAAAAGGAGCGAGGAAAGGAAGAAAGAGAGAGAGAGAGAGAGAGAAAAAAAATGAATATAAAGAAATATATTAAAAAATAAATAAATAAAGCACAGAAAAGACATTCCATAGATTGTAACTTTGATAGTTCTTTATAAAGCGGGGAGGGGAGATGAGGAAAAAAAAAAAAAAATAAAAACGATGACAAAAAACGACAAAAAAAAATATTAAAATAATAAAAATTGCACTTTGGGGGGGGGGGCTTTAAAATAAAAAAAAAAAAAAATTAAAAAAAAAAAGAGAGAAATAAACTATATATTAAAAATACACCCGGAGCCCGCTGGATTTCTTGGGGGAGGAGAGGATGGAGGGCACGGGCTCTTTTTGGGGGGGGGGGGGGGAAATTGTGGGGTTTTAATTATTCATTTAATTAATAATTTAATTATTAATTAATATTTAATTTAATTATTTGGGGGGGATTTTTTGGGTGTTTTTTTTTTTTTTTTGCTGTTTTTGGGGCTGGGGAGCTTCCCTGAGGTTTTGGGGAGATTTCCTCGGTTTGGGGGATTTTTTTAGGGGGGGGTTCCCCGAGTTTTGGAGGTTTCCAGGGTTGGGGGTGTGGGGGAATATTTTGGGAGGATTTCCTCTATTTTGGACGTGTCCAGATTAGTGGAAGGAGTTTCATTTTTGGGGGTTCCCCGATTTTGGGACTCTCCAGGACTGCTCAAAGGGATTTTTTTGGGGGGGATGTTCCCCCCCCCCCGCCTCATTTTAGGGCTCTCTAGGGCTGCACGAAGCGATTTTTGGGGATATTTCCTCTATTTTGGGGTGCCCCGTGTGTGGGGGGCTCTGTGTCCCCCCAGTGTCCCCCCAGTCTGCCCAGTGCCCCCCAGTATCCCCCCAGTGTCCCCCCAGTCTGCCCAGTGTCCCCCCAGTATCCCCCCAGTGTCCCCCCAGTGCCCCCCAGGGCCTCCCCCAGTGTCCCCCCAGTGTCCCTCCAGTGCCTCCCCAGTCTGCCCAGTGTCCCCCCAGTGCCCCCCCAGTGTCCCCCAGTATCCCCCCAGTGTCCCCCAGTGTCCCTCCAGTGTCCCCCCAGTCTGCCCAGTGTCCCCCAGTGCCTCTCCAGTGTCCCCCCAGTCTCCCCAGTGCCCCCCCAGTGCCCCCCAGTGCCCCCCCAGTGCCCCCCCAGTGCCCCCCAGTGCCTCCCCAGTCTGCCCAGTGTCCCCGGCCCCATTAAGCCCGGGGGGGGGGTGGATTAGGGGGTGTCCCCTAATCGCGTTTGGGGACAGATGGCCGCGGTTTAAGGCTCCTCCAGGCACAGGTTTGGGGTGTCCCCCCCCTTCTCCCCAAACCCCCTCCCCAAAATACCCAGCGCGACCACCCCAAACCAGCGCAACGCGCGGGATGACCCCACACACACACCAACAAAAAAAAAAAAATTAAAAAATTAAAAAAAATCGCCCCCAAAATGTCCCAAATGGCGATGTCCCCTCCGGCCAGGGCCAGCCCGGCCCCCCGAGGGGCACGGCCGATGCCAGGGGATTAATTTGTGTCATAATCTGCCCAGTCCGGGCCGCGAGCGGGGCTTGCCGGCTTTATCCCGGGATTTAGTGGCCGGCTCGTCTTTCTTAGCGAGACGCCCTAATGCCACTTAACACCTGGAGCCGCGATTTTCATTAGGGGCGTCAGGGACAATTAGTAAGGGAATAATTAGGGCAGCGCTGCAGGGTTTAAGCCCCATATGTGCCTGAGTGTGCGTGTAAAGGGGGGAGGGATGGGGGGAACGGTGACAATTTGGGGTCGTGCCTCAGTTTCCCTCAGTGGGGAAAGGGTGGGGGGGTCACCAGTGTCCCCTCCCAGTGTTCCCAGTGCTGTTTGTGGGGGGACACTGGGAGGGTGACAGCACGGGGGGACACGGAGTGGGGACATGGAGACAGCAGGAATGAGAATGGGTGCCAGGGGACACCCAGGGGTGACTTTTGGGACACCTGGAGTAGGTGACACATCCAGAGGGTCCCGGGGGGGTCACAAAAAGGGACCCCGGGACAGGAAGGGCACAGAGCTATGGGACAGGGGGGTCACAAAAAGGGACCGTGGGGTAGGGGGGTCACAGGAAAGGACCCTGGGACAGGGGGGGTCACAGAAAGGGACCCCAGGACAGGAGGGGCACAGAGCCGTGGGACAGGGGGTCACAGGAAGGGACCCCGGAGTCACAGAGCCCTGGGACAGGAGGGTCACAGGAAGGGACCCCGGGGTAGGAGGGGCACAGAGCCCCGGGGCACTGGAAGCCGCCCCCAGCCCCATGGTGGGGGACACTGGGGGACCCTGGGCAGGGCCAGGGGGGGCCCTGGGGGGCGCGGGGGGCAGCAGGGGCAGCAGCAGCCCAGCCCGTACAGGGCGTAGGGGTGGAAGTAGCCGACGTTCACCCTGCGAGGGGAAACAGAGCACGGGGTCAGAGCGGGGACCCGAACCCTTCCCTGGGGAGACCCCCAGAGCCCCTCCCGAGCCCCCCGAGCCCCCCTGACCTGCGGACGCGGCGCCGGGCTCGCCGCCGGTGGTAATCGCCCTTGGCAAAGTCCTCCAGGTTGGCGGGGTGGATGGCCCAGAAATGGCCTTTGCCGTTGTCACTGCGCCCGGCCTTGACGAAGCACTCGTTCAGGGACAGGTTGTGGCGGACGCTGTTGCGCCAGCTCTTCTCCTGTGTCCAGAGGGGTCACTCAGGCCCACAGGGGTCAATAGGACCCAAAGGGGTCACTCAGGCCCTGAGGGGTCACTCAGGCCTTGAGGGGTCACTCAGGCCCAGACAAGCCCACAGGGGTCACTCAGGCCCACAGGGGTCAATCGGACCCAAAGGGGTCACTCAGGCCCAGACAGGCCCACAGGGGTCACTCAGTCAGGCCCTGAGGGGTCACTCAGGCCCAGAGGGGTCCAGCCAGGTCCAAAGGGGTCAGTCGGACCCAAAGGGGTCACTCAGGCCCAGACAGGCCCACAGGGGTCACTCAGTCAGGCCCTGAGGGGTCACTCAGGCCCAGAGGGGTCCAGCCAGGTCCAAAGGGGTCAGTCGGACCCAAAGGGGTCACTCAGGCCCAGACAAGCCCACAGGGGTCACTCAGGCTCAGAGGGGTCACTCAGTCAGGCCCAGAAGGGTCAGTCAGGTCTGAAGGGGTCACTCAGGCCCACAGGGGTCAGTCAGGCCCTGAGGGGTCAATCGGACCCAAAATGGTCACTCAGGCCCAGTCAGGCCCACAGGGGTCACTCAGGCCGAGCCCCCAGCCCCGCTGCACCCACCCCAGTCCCTGGAGAAACCATCCCCGGGTTCCACGGGAGTTTTCCCGATGGATTGGGGTCAGCCAACACCGAAAGGAGCCCGGAGACCCCGACCCCGGCAGCAGCAAGGGCTGAACACCACGGATGGATCCTGACGGATCCGCTCAGCAGAGTTCCCCAGCCCAGCCCACAGCAACCCCAAACCCTGGAAATTGGGGAAGAAAAAATCCCCAGGAAACGCCCCCAGCCCCCCAGCCCCTCCTCACTCACCTTGTTCTTGAAGTAGGGGTAGTTGTCCATGATCCACTGGTAGATGTCGGAGAGCAGCAGCTTCTTCTCGGGGGACGAGAGGATGGCGGTGGAGATGAGGGCGATGTAGGACTGGGCTGGTTTGTCCCCGGGCTCGGGCGGGGGCCGGGGGGCGGCCGGGGGGCTCCGGGCTGGGGGCTCCGGGCTGGGGGCGGCCCCGTCCCCCTGCCCCGACAGCAGGAACTCGATGGTGAAGGAGGCTCCGGGTGGGCGCCGGGGTGCAGGAGCTGTGTCCCCGTTCGTGTCCCCGTTCGTGTCCCCACTCGTGTCCCTCCTGTCCCCCATGGTGCAGGTGCTGCCGGCAAGTGCCGGCGCTCATGGCCCGGTAATTAGTGCAGATTACGGGGTTTGCTAATTGTGTTTTCACAAACGAGCTGCCCCCAAAGCGGGCTGTTTATCTGGCAAAGCCCCGGCTTTAACGGGATTTGGGCCCTTAAGCCTCATAAATAAAATGATTAATCCGCTGGAGGTGGAGGAATTCAAAGTGGCACCGAGGAGGTGCCCGTGGGGCCGGGGCTGGGGGGTGCCCGGGGGTCTGGCTGCCCCCCAAAACCCGGGGGAGAACCCAGAGGGGGTTGGGGTTGCCCCAGAACCCTCCAGGCTCTGTTTGGGGTGATCCTGGGATGTTCAGGGAAATCCTGGGATTGCTCCAGGACCCTCCTGTCACGCAGGAAAATCCCCTGGTCTGATTTTGGGGTGAGCTGGGAGTGATCCTGGGGACCCTCTGGAGATCCTGGGGATCCTGGTGAGATCCTGAGGAGCTCAGGGAGATCCTGGGGAAGCTCCTGGTGACCCCAGGAAAGTTGGGGAGGCCCTGGGGGAAGATTTTCCCCGGTAAGATCTTGGGGATGCTGAGTGAGATCCTTGGGAGCCCCTGGGAGAAGATCCTGGGGAAATCCTGAAGAGCCCAGGGAGATCCCGGGGTCAGAAATCCCAACAAGCTGACACAATTAAATGTAAATCTTTCATTTTATTTAACAAACACTATAATTTGAAGAATGTGTACTGAGGGAAAGAAAAATAATTTTCTTTTTTTTTGTTTGTTTTGTTTTTTTTTTTCTCTTCTCTTTACAAAACAAAGAAGAAAAAAAAACAGGATATAAGAAAAAAAAAAATAAAACCAACATATGTACAGGAAGAGCTGGCCAACTCCAACAGAAAGCACTAAAACAAGCATGGCGTTTCCAAACAGTTGCTTGGCCTGGAAAATTTAAAAGCAATTAAATTAGAATAAAAATATTAGGAAAACAAGTGGACTCTAAAGCTACTGTGCAGCCAGGGCCGCGAGCACAGAAGTTTGTACAGTAAAATTAATTTGGGAGCTCTACCCGGGTTTTTTTTTTTTTTCAGTTGTTTTCATCCCCCTTTTCCCACCCCCACCCCCATTTCAACCTGAAAACATATTGCTTACAGCCAGGAAAGAGAAGGAAAAGCAAAGCCTGGGGCCACCAAGTGCAGGTGTCCCTGTGGGAGAAGGAGCAGGAGCTGCTCCAGGCCCCCCCTGCCACACCTGGGGGGCTTCATCGCCACCCCCCTCACCCTGCAGGGCTGGGGACACAACCCAGCCAGGCAGGAATGGGAGGAGAATGGAGAATCCCCCTCCCACAGGGGCTCAGGGACCCCCCAGCCCACCTGGGAGATGGGGGTTTGGGAGAGGTGCCCCCAAGCTGGCAGGGGACCCCTCCTCGAATTGGGCAAGTAGCCAAGGAGGATTTGGGGCAGCTCTGGCTGGACCTCGGGGGCTTTTCCCTCCGGGTGGGATTGGCCACGTGTGGAATTTTCTGGAGTGAGGGGCTGGGAAAGGCACCAGCACCCCCCCTCTGTGCCCCCCTGGCTGCTGGGGTGAGGGATGGAGGGAGGATTTGGAGGGTTTGGGGTACCCTGAGGGTGGGGATGAAGGGGGTTAGAGGGTTTTGGGACACTCAGAGAGGGATGAAGGAAGGAAGGAAAGGAGGGTTTGGGGTCTGGCAGTGCCCAGCAACACCAAGACCCTCAGGGGGGAATCTCAGCCCAGCACCGGGCACAGGAACATCCCCCCTGCTCCTCACCCAGCCCAGGGCCAGGCCCAGCTTATCCTGAGCTTATCCTGAGCTCCGGGGGGAAAAGCCAGCGAGGTCCAGAGCAAACCAGAGCCGGGAGGAGCCAGTGGGAACAGCAGAGCTGACGCAGAGGCCGGGACAGAAACTCTCCAAGACAAAGTTAAAAAGGTGACGCTTCGCAAACTCAAAAAAGCAACAACGTTTTTGCCACCAAAGAGCACAGGAGGAGCTTTGGCTCTGGGGCCAAAGGCTGGGACAGAGAAGTGGAGGGGCCGGAGCGGCGGCAGCGCCCGGGCCCTGCCCTCGCACCCGCCCGGGACGGGTCGGGACCCAAAGAAACCTGAATTGGAGTTACCGAGGTAGTTGGCTAAAAACTGAGATTCCCCCAGCCGGCATCTTCTGGAAGGACCCCCCTGCCCTGCTCCTGCTCATGTGCCAGGTGTGGGGGGGCCTGCAGGTCACTGCCAGTGTCCCCAGGTCTGGGGGTGGCCTGCAGGTCATTGCCAGTGTCCCCTGCAGGTCACTGTGACTGGCCCCAGGTCTGGGGTGCCCTGCAGGTCACTGTCACTGTCCCCAGGTCTGGGGTCCCCTGCAGGTCACTGTCAGTGTCCCCAGGTCTGGGGTCCCCTGCAGGTCACTGTCAGTGTCCCCTGCAGGTCACTGTCAGTGTCCCCAGGTCTGGGGTCCCCTGCAGGTCACTGTCAGTGTCCCCAGGTCTGGGGTCCCCTGCAGGTCACTGTGACTGTCCCCAGGTCTGGGGTCCCCTGCAGGTCACTGTCAGTGTCCCCTGCAGGTCACTGTGACTGTCCCCAGGTCTGGGGTCCCCTGCAGGTCACTGTCAGTGTCCCCTGCAGGTCACTGTGACTGTCCCCAGGTCTGGGGTCCCCTGCAGGTCACTGTCACTGTCCCCTGCAGGTCACTGTGACTGTCCCCAGGTCTGGGGTCCCCTGCAGGTCACGGCCGCCGCCTCCAGAACCAACCTCAATGAAAAGGGAATGCGCAGCCCTTGTCAGTCTTCAAAAACACCAAAGTTATTGCACTTCAAAAATACAACAGATCTGTGGTTCGAGCCCCCCCCTCCCACCCCCCACCCCCCCATGGCTTCTGCTCAACTAAAACGAGTCACTACTGCACAAATCTCTACACTTCCCTTGGGATTAGGTTAAAATTCCAAACGTGTCTCTTTACATGAGGTGCAGAGCTGCTGGAGCTCCGAGCTAGAACAGTGCTTCCATCCAGACATGTCCCCCCCTGGCACCCCATGCCCCCAGCCCCACCCTACAAACCCCCCCCCCTTCTCTAATCCTGGGTTATACAACCCCCACCCCGAGACCCCCTCCCCACACACCCCCCTCCCGCCCCGCCCCGGACTCACACGTCCAGCAAAACCTTTAGATTAATTAAGGAATGGTTAATTAACAAGAGGATCAAACTGCACACGGCTTTGGAGATGCAGGGGTGGGTGTCCTGGAGGTGTGCAGGGGAGCTCCCCCGATCCTGGGATCCAGGTGAGGGAGGATCCTGCCTGGCTTAAGACACTTTTCTTTACTTCAGGCTCCAGTTCAGGGTCAGGCTCTGAGTGGGGTCGTTTTCCAACCAAGAAGCAGCTCAATGGTTTTTGTTTTGTTTGTGTCGTTTTTTTCGTTTTTTGTTTTTTTTTTTTTTCTTTTCTTTTTTCTCTCTCGTTTTAATGAGTAATTTGGAATAGGAAAGTCACAGGAGATGAGGGAGGGAGGGAGATGAGGTGGGAGAGGACGTTTCTCCCCCTCCTCCAGTTTAATAAGCACCAGAGTATTCAAGTCTGTCCGTTGGGAATTCCGAGCCGTGGCTGCAGTCAGCAGGCAGAGACTAAACCTTTCTCATAAGAGCAGCGTCGTTTGGGCTGGGGTCCCTCATCATCATCATCCTCCTCCTCATCCTCCTCCTCGTCCTCCTCCGAGGATGAGCTGTCCAGTGTTAAATCCACAACATCCGCCGGGGCTTTGCCGTTCTCGCCGGTGCCGTTGGGCGTGGCCAGGAGCCCGTTCACCTCCGAGGAACCTGAGGGAGGAGAAGGAGCTGGAACCACTCCTGTCCACTCAGCCTGGACAAGGGAAGGCTCCAGAGAGAGCTCAGAGCAACTTCCAGAGCTCAAAGGGGCTCCAGGAGAGCTGGAGAGGGATTGGGGACAAGGGATGGAGGGACAGGACACAGGGAATGGCTTCCACTGCCACAGGGAATATTGGGGAGAAATTCTTCCCTGGCACAGCTGCCCCTGGATGTGCCCAAGGCCAGCTGGACAGGGCTTGGAGCAGCCTGGGACAGTGGGAAGTGTCCCTGCCCATGGCAGAGGGTGGCACTGGGTGATCCTGCAGGTCCCTTCCAACCCAAACCATTTGGAACTCAGTGATTTCCCCCCAGGGGTTTCCAGACTTTCTCACCTAGAACCAGGATTGGGCACTGGGGGCTGCAGCTCCTCTCCTTCTCGGCTCGGATGGGGCACCAGGAGCCATCCACCAGGTACTCAATCTCATCTGCATCTTCACATTCTGTCAGGATCTTGGACAGGAGCCTGCAGAGGGGACAGGAGGAGCTGTCACAGCCCTGGCAAGGAGCAGGGTGTGTGCAGTGACCCTGCAGTGAAAAGGAATCTGCTGCTGGCTCCTGAGCTGAGAGCCCTTGGAGTCATGGACTTTATTCCCCATAAAACCAGTGCAGGTTCTGACAGTGCAAATCCATCCCAGCCCTTCCTGTCCATGCACCCAAACCATCAACTACGTCCTTAATTAGCTGCAATTAAAGACAGTTTTGCCTCTTCACCCAGTTTCCCAGGCACTGCTTGCAGTGCTGCCCCATCCCATGGGACATTCCCAGGGACATTCCCAGAGAGGCTTTAGCAAAAGGTGAGATATCCTTTGGCATCAGGAACTTGGCAATCCAACAAGCAGCACTTCCCTTCCTTCCCAGTTCTATTTCCCAAATCTCCACAGCAGCCACCAGAACAACATTCCTGCAACAGGAACACCATGAAACCATGGAAATCCACCTGGAATGAGGCCCTGATTCCAGAGAAACTGGAGACTTGCTTTATTCCCTGTGTCCCACCGTTGGCCTGGGATGTTTATTTGGAAATGCTGCTCTGCCAGGCCTCGCTCCCTCCTGGACTTGGGAATTTTCCTTCAGAAGGAAGGAGAACTGCTAATGGAAAGACTTCCAAGGTCAGGAAAGCTTTGTGGCAGTGGGAGAGTTTCAGCTTTCCCCAGCTCCTGCAGGAACTGTTCCCACAGCCAATCCCATCAGCAGCACAGCAACCACCAAGCTGCAGCTCCCAAAAAGCTGACAAGGCCCTGAGGATCCCAGACCTGACCAACCACCTCCCTCCCATGGGAGCCTCCGGCTCTTCCCTGACTCCCAGCACCCAGCTGAGTGCCAGCTTCCCTCTCTCACTTCCAGGGAATCTGGGAAAGGCTTCATCCCACAGAACTGGCATCAAACCCAGCCCTGAGCAGGGGACAAAAGCCTGCTGAGCCTTCCCCAGGGACACCCTGCTCCTCCTGGTGCAGGACACGGGCACGGCTGACCCGTGGGGGTTCCACAATCCAACCCCTCGCAGCTTCCCCTTCGTGTCTCCCCTGTCAGAGATCTCCAAGGAACTGGATTTTCCTGTCAGGGTTGGCCAGGGGACAAAGCAAACAGGTTATCTGTGCTGAGGCTGCTCCAGGCTGCCTGGAAAGCCACAGCTCCTGGATCTGCCCAGGGCCCACAAAGGCAGCGACGCTCCAGGAAGCCTCGGTGGGGCTGGGAACAGACTGGTCTGCTCACTTCCCTGTGCCAGGGCAGCTGGAGGCACCCCAAACACTGCTCCAAACTCTCCCTGCTCTTGAGGGAACTTGCAGTGGAGGCCAAGCACGCAGCCACGAGGGTGGAGATCATTTCCCAGCAGGCAGGAACCACGTGTGTTGTTCTACCAGTCCTTGGCCAGCACCACGAGGATGCTGGTGGTCCCAATCCACGGAAGGCTCCCAGCATTTGGGGACCACAAAGCTGCTTCCAAACTCACCCTGAAAGTGCTGCACCACAAACCTGTTCCCTCCCAGCACATTCCCACTTGCTCTAACACATCAAAACACCGAAACCAGAATATTATGCACCAGCAGAATAAACTTTCAACAGTTTCAACACGAACTTCAACCAAGATCTAGATGCTGCACCCAGTGGGGAAGGGGAAAGGTGCAGAGAGGTGCAAAACTCACCCATCAATGATGAGCTGGTCGTAGGGGGCAGGTTTGTCACACACAGGGCACATCCATGTGGGCTTTTTCTCATTCATCTGTAGGTAGAAGACGGCATCAAAGCACTGCAGGTGTGCACAGGTCTCGGCCCGGCACGGCACCGACAGGCGCATCTTCACCAGCTGTGGGACCAGAGAGCAGAGCATCAGCCAGGAATGGTGGCAAGGAACCCCCAGATCCCCTCAGAAGGAAAAAACATTTGGGAGTTTGCAAAGCTGCTCTGGGAGTATGGTTTGGGTTCTTGACAAAATCAGATTAAAATAAGAGCTGGAGCTCCTCGGTTCTGGAGCAAACTGGGGGAGCTGAAGGGGCTCCAGGAGAGCTGGAGGGACAAAGGATGGAGGGACAGGACACAGGGAATGGCTTTCCACTGCCAGAGGGAACACTGGGAAGGAATTCCTGGCTGTGAGGGTGCCTAGAGCAGCTGTGGCTGCCCCTGGATCCCTGGCAGTGCCCAAGGCCAGGGTTTGGAGCAGCCTGGAGCAGTGGGAGGTGTCCCTGCCATGGCAGGGGTGGCACTGGGTGGTTTTAAATTCCCTTCCAACCCGAAGTGCAGTTCCATGAGGAGCCTGCAGGGACTCACCGGACAGATGAGGGACACTCGGACACCGGTGGTGGCGATTTCACTGTCGGGGTCCAGGCGTAGCTTCTCTTTCACTGCAGGCAGAGCAGAAGACACAACATTTAACAAAACTCAGCCCTTGGCAGCACAGGGGAAGCAGCTGACCCCAGCCCTGGGGTGTGTGTGGATCATTTTCCCTGCCAGGGAGGGAATGAGCACATGGATTCCTGGGCATGGTGAGGTTTATTCCCTCCTGAGCTCTGGGGCAGCAGGATGGGGGGAAAGGTCTCCCCACGGGCACTTCCAGTTCAGAGCAAATCCCCCAAAAGTGAGCAAACTGAGAGGGGAAACACAACCCATCCTTTTCCCATCAGGTTGTCCTGAGCATCCTCTCAGCACTGCTGTGCTGGCCACCTCCTTCATTCCAGAACATTCCACGGGAACCACAACAGGCCCAGAGGTAGCCAGGCAAACAGCTCAGAGCAAGGCAGCCATGCAAAACCAGGCACAGCAGGCACCCAGCACAGGCCTGGGAAAAATCAGATGTTTCAGGAAGGAGGAATCCTGCCCCTGCTTCTGCAGCCTGAAAGGAAAAGCCAGAGGAGCAGCAGGGAAACCAAAGCAAGCAGCAGATGGGCAGGTCCCACATCAAGGTGCAAAAATCAACCAAACGAGCTTTGAACTGCTCCCCCAAGTCCTGAGGAGGAGCTGCTGCTCCCACCGATGTCTGCAACTGCCTCTGACACTTCCATCACTGTTTTTCTTTGGAGCAAGTGAACCAATTCTCTTGACCTTTTCAGATCATAACAAGATGTCTCCAGACAATGAGGCTACATGCAGCTCTGCAACACCCAGCTTTAATTAGAGAGTGACTTCTCAGATGTGAAATTCCCAGGAGATTACAAGATTTGGGCTTGTTTTCCTCACATTAGGAGCCTTTTCATCCAAGCTTAATTTTTTATGAAGTTCTTTGTCAGAGCCTTCTCTGTGCATCAATTACTGGGAGACATGGGAAGGAGAATTTCCTAGGATCTCCTCATCAGGATTTTGGATCCAAAGCCACGATCTGTTCTCACATAATGTTCCTGTATTAACTTCTACAGAATTGTATGCAAAGGAAGATGAGTCAGCAGTGAGATGTGACTGAAGCCAAAGGGCAGCTTCAGTGACAGGGAATTATTTGCAGAGCAGACCACAGCTAGAAAAGCAAAGTTTAGGAGCTCATCAGGTTGGCCAGTTCTGGATATCCAAACAACTTCCCAGTAGGAAAACACAAAGGAGCTGAAATAAGACATTGCTCTTATTTGGTTTTATTTCAAGTCACCAAATACAACTGATCCCTGCCCAAAATCCAGGTGCCTGCAGGTTGGATTCACCTGGAATCATCCATCACCTTCCCTGTGAACTACAATCCACCTCCAAGACTGACAGGCTGAGGAAGTTCAGCCTGGAGAAGAGAAGGTTGAGTGGAGACCTCCCAGCAGCATTCCTGCCCCTGGAAGGGCTCCAGGGATGCTGGAAAGGGGCTTGGCTCTTCATCAGGAAATGGAGTGACAGGATAAGGGGAATGGCTTGAAGAGGGGAAAAATTGAGGTGAAGATGTGCAGGAGAAATTCCTGACTGTGAGGGTGGGGAGGCCCTGGCACAGAGTGCCCAGAGCAGCTGTGGCTGCCCCTGGATCCCTGGAATGTGCAAGGCCAGGCTGGACAGGGCTTGGAGCAGCCTGGGACAGTGGGAGATATCCCTGCCATGGCAGGGGTGGCACTGGATGGGATTTAAGGTCCTTCCAACCCAAACTATCCTGGGATTCTCTGACAGTTTCTTATCCTTGGGAAGAGTTCTCCAGGATCTGGACAGTTTTAAAGACCATCAGGATCCCAGGCAGAACGAAACAGTGAGAAGATTTTGTCCAGCAACATGAAAAAATCGGGAATCTTCCACACTCGTGAACTTCAAGTCAGATTCCACCTTGGAAAGGCAATTTCCC
Source organism: Sturnus vulgaris (assembly GCF_052056855.1). NCBI lineage: Eukaryota > Metazoa > Chordata > Aves > Passeriformes > Sturnidae > Sturnus > Sturnus vulgaris. The sequence continues at coordinate 845,865 of NC_142268.1, read as the reverse complement.
CTCATTTCCAGTAAAGTTTTACATGTCCCTCATACCAGGAGGATTTACCTGAGTGGTTTGGGATAAGCATCTCTTCTCTGCAGCTCTCAAGGCATATCAAAGTGCTGCTGGTGACATCCCACTGCCACCCCAAGGACTCCCAGGGCAGCAGGACATTGTCACCAGGATCCCTCGCTCCAGAAATGTCCTTTGGAAATCTCAAGGATGAATGCTGCTCATACTGACCCAGGTCGAAGGCATGAAGCCCCTCCAGCCACAACGACACGGGCACGACACGAACCTGGCACAAATCCTAAATCCAACTACAGAGCTGCCACCAGAACCACGGCTTGGGGGCGGGGGGTGACCTCACACACAGCTCAGCAAGTCTGTTCAGATAAAAAGTGGGGTTGACAGAGCTGCAGGGAAGCACAGGTGTGAGTGGTGGTGGTGGATATTCCCCAACAAAGCTGCAGCCAGGCCCTTCCAGAGCCACTCACCCAGTGCTTTGCAGAGCTCCGGGTGTTTGATGCCGATGGTTTTCAACCTCTGCAGCAGCTCTGCTGAGGTCATCTGCCGCACCAGGTACAGCCCCACCGAGTAGCTCTGGGGAAAGAGGAAGCAGAGGATGAGGAGGATGCTCTGCAGGGGCTGCCTGAGCAGCTCTGGGGGCTCTCCCTGGGCTCTCACCTTGCCATAGTTGCCCCAGGTGACCGTGATGCGGTTGGTGGCTGCAGACAGGTACATGAGGTGGGTGAGGTTGATGGGTCTGCAGGGCCTCTTGGGTTCCACCCCGGGTTTGTTTGAGGGGTAGTAGCCCTAGAGCAGGAAGATTAAATAGAGAGATTTATTTTTTTAACTCAAGGTACATCTGTTGATCAGCTCCATTAAATTCCACTCAGGTCTCAGGGATGGGGTTGGGGGAAAGGAACTGAATACACCTGGAGCACAAAGTAAACAGGATCGAGCTTTTATACACAACAGCTCATTAACAACACGGCTAATCCATAAAGAAATTAGCATCAAGCTAAGCAGTGCACTTCCAGGAAAGCAATTTCCCCCCAAACTGCACACGTTTCCCCCCCAGATTTGCCCCCTACCCCCCGGTGCTCACCGGCACGGAGCAGTAGCTGTGGTTCACCTTGACGGCGATGTTGGGAGGGTACTGATCCTCCTGAGGGCAACTGGTGTCTGTGTAGCAGATTCTGGGCAGAAAGGACACATCCCATAATATCCCAACACTCTGCACATCCCCAGCTCCCATCCCAATCCCAATCCCAATCCCAATCCCTCAGCAGAGCCCAGTCCAGGTGAGGCTCTGCAGTTTCCGCTCCAGGTTCAAAAGTGGAGTTTTTAAAAGATGCTCCCGTGAGCAAAAAGTTCACTGGGAATTCTCTCTGGAGCCATGAAATCCAGGTTGGAAATTGCTGGGTTGTGCTGGAACGTTCCCTCCTCCCCTGCTCTGCCCCTGATGTTCAATGAACCCAGTCCAGACCTACCTGAGCACCACCTGAACCGATTTCACACCGGGTTGCAACTCCCTGGGAAATGAAAGAACAGAAACTTCAAATTAATTATGCAAAAAAAAAAATTAAAAAAAAAAAAATCCCTACCCCCCCAAAAAATCACCCAAACCAGCTGCCAGACTCAAGAACTTTAGTTGCTCCTAATTTTTTTTAATAGACTTTTAAAAAATTACCTCGCAGAACTTTATTTAAATTGTACAATTCCCCCTGCAAATATCAATGGTCCTGTAATTATTTTTTTTTTCCTGATGCACCAACCTACAGCTTTGCTCTGGGTTTTTAAAACTCTTCAGGTGCCTTCTGGTGATTTGTGAGAATTTATAAAAACTGGGTTTTAAGGTCAGGTTTACCTGACAGTGCTCAAGATTCTCTGTGTTTAATTATTCAGCTGAAGCTGCTCATGCAAACCAAGGGACTGAATATTAAGGTCCCAGTGTGAATATTGCAACCTCCATCAGGGCTATTCCTGCCAGGATTTTAACTGGAATCAGGAAAGGAATGGAATACACAACAAGGATATATTACCAGGAGGCAAAATAACAAAAAGAAAAAAAAAAAATTATTTCTCCAGCTCTTTTTTTTATGATAAAGAGAAACATTTATAAAGGTTTTATGTTGAATTTTTGGAGGAATTCTTCTGCATGAAGGGAGCAGGTCAGCTAAGAGGAAACCTCCCTGCCTGCACTGCCAGCTCTGAGGAGAGGCTTTGTTTGAGTCAAAAGTTGCATTTGACAGAGGTCAGGGTAAATCCTAATCCCGATGTTTTCCTGGGGCAGCTCCTGCAGCCTCCTCCCCACCAAGGAAGGTCCTTTCAGATGCAAACGGCCTCACGCTCTGCTTTTTGAACCTGCCACGCAAAGGCAAGGCTGCAGACACTCAGGGCACAGAATTTAGGTCATCCACGATTTCATTCCCCCTTTTCCTGCCCAAATGCACCATCCCAGAGGGAGGTGAGAGCAGCACGAAGTGAAAATGAAGGAGCTGCACGGTTGAATTTGCAGCTCCCACTCCCCCCAGAGCTCTCTGCCTTCCATGAGGAGCAGCCTGGTGTCCTCCTCACACGAATCCTGCGTTCCCTTGCACAGAACAAAAGCTTCCACAGGCAGGGAACACAGAGGAATTGTGGAATTCTGCAGCTGCATTTTCTTGGATTGGTTTAATAAGCAACGAGGAGTACCTGGAATTTCTGATCAGCTCCACTTGTCTTGGTGTTAATGCAAAAATGCACGGACTTTCCTGAAGCTTCTCATTATTCTGTGGAACTGAGGAGGGAAGGGAAGAGTGTCCATCAAAGCGAGCACGAGGTGATTGTTATGCTCTGTTTATCTCCAAGTCTTGTCTTCTCCCACACCCCACAATTCCAGTTTTCACCTGTTTTGGTAATTCTGCTTTGATTAAGAGCTTTGCTCATTTATTGCTGTCATGGTTTAGGAACCAGTCTTAAAGTTGCAGAATTTAATATTCAACACCAACAGAACAGACGATTTGGGGATACAGGCATCATACAGTCACCCCAAAATAATTGCTCACTCTTCAGTACAACCAGCACAGGATTGGATTGGATTTATCTCTTTTTTTTTTTTTTAAATTTATTTATTATTTTTCCTCCCCTCAAATAATTCAAGAGCCATCAGTGGTGTCACAGTGTGACCACATCCTCAAGAAGCCCAAGACGAGACCCGAGCCTGACACAAAAAGCCCAAAACCAACCAGAATGAGCAGGAGGGTTCTGGAAAAGAAAGAAAACAACCCCAGCAACAACAACAAAAAAAAAGATTAGCTCAGATAATAAAAAAGCAACACAAAAAGCAGCTGGAAGAGACAAAACACGACTTCCAACCCCCTGACCTTGAGGGTGGGACAGCAGCTCACCCTCAGAGAGGCTTAACAAGAACCCAGCATTAACTGTGGCCTTTTGCACGCTGATAATTTTAAGATCAAGTGCATTTAATGTGGGGAAAATGAAGCTTGAGACGTGGGAAATTTTTGTCGCAACCTTTACTTCAACCCAAACATGTTTTATTTTCACTTTTGTGCCTCTAAAGCAAAGTTCAGACCCTGAGCTGCTGAAAGCCACGGGAGGAACACAAAGAGGAAATGCTAAAACAGTTTTTTTTAAAAAAAATAATTTAGCAAGAATTGGGTGCTTCCATTGCATGGTAGCTCAAAAGCCAACGGGATTTCAGAGGTAGGAAAGTGCATTTTGTATGAAAAAGAGGAGATGAGGGAAGGATAAAACCTCAGCAGCTCTTGGAAGAGCTGGTGACAACCTGGGCCACTCCAGGTGCTTCCCCTTGGTCCCTTTTCTGCTTTGAAAATGCAAATGCAGCTTGCAAAAATAAGTTTTGAAAGTAAGAGTGAAGATATATATTCATGGAACTTTTGTTTAATTCCAGTTTCCATCCAAATATCTCCTGACAGAAAAGACCAGCAGAAAATCAAGCATTTCACGAGGTAATTTTAGCAAGTGATGATTGACAGGGACAACAACAAAAAGTAATTTTAATGTTTCTGATTAAAAAACTGCCCCTAAACCGAGTCCTGCTGATTGTTCAGCCACACAAAGACAAAGCAAACCTGATGAGGAAAAGTGAGAAGCTGCTCACGGTTTATTTTGCATTTATATCAGCTCCCTTTTCCTTTAGACAACAATTAAATTGCTGCTGGAAAAGAAACCCAAAAGCTGAGAGGTGCAAGCTCGGGGCACCTGATCAGGTGTGAGAAACATCTGCTGGTGCCCAGCTGCTCCTGGCTCCACAGAAACCTGGGCCAGCAGCAGGAAAATCAGCCAGGAAGGCTCCAGGGGACCCAGGGGAGAGACTGATTTTAATGAGCAGGGGACATTTAATGGCAACCCAGAACAAAATCTGGTAATCCCAGGGAGTGTTATCCAGGCTCTTCTGTCTCTGGATGTTTCCAACTCTTGGGAGATTTGTTTTCCTTCAAAATGCCACATTGGAATTGCTGACTAACACACATTTAACACTGAACAAACCATTCCCCACACAATTATAACGTTTGAGCTTGACTCTGTCACCACTCAGCTGTTTTGTCACAGCATTAATGCCTTCAAATGAAGAAGAAATTATAGAAAATCTGACTAATTAGTCCTTTTTCTTTTTGTTGCTGCACAATCTAATATTTGCCTATTTTTTTCCTGCAAGCCACAACAAATATCTTTTCATCATAGCCAGACCAGCTCGAGTTGTAGAATCATTTGGTAGAGAATTCTGACATTACCACATGAATTTATGAGACACTCAGCAGAGCACAGCTTCTCTGGACACACTGAATTTGCTATCAGACCATTGCATTTAACATCAGTTAACAGCATTCTTTGTTTTTTCAAACTAAAATAACGACAAATCAGTCTCCACACCCCAGGGAAATGCTCTTCTTCCAGTTTTACTGGTTACCCCCACCAAAACACACAGCACTACACACAAATAACTGTGACAAGCACAAAAAAAAAAAAAAGTCAAAAATCCAGTCTGAGGTGTTGCCACCCTCTTTTATCCACAGGATGCTTCAGGCCAGGGATTTTTAGTGCTAACAGCAGCATTAGTGTAGAATACAGCCCCAAAATCCATAGGAACCAAACAAGGTGGGCTTCCAAGTTCTACCCCAAAGTGCCACATTGCAGGTGTGAGGAGAATCCCAGGAGCACAGGATTTGGGTCGGGAGGGACCTGAAGGATCCATCCCACAGGCAGGGACAACTTCCACTGTCCCAGGCTGCTCCAGCCTGGCCTTGGACACTGCCAGGGCAGCCACAGCTTCTCCTTCCCTGTGCCAGGGCCTCCTCACCCTCACAGGGAAGAATTGCTCCCCAATATCCCATCAGAATCTCTCCTCTTTTAGCTGGAAAGCTCTCCCCCTCTCCCTCTGTGTGAGAAGTTGCTCTCTCTCTTTTATCAGCCACCTTAAGCACTGGCAAACCCAGAGATAAAAATCCCTCTGTAAATTCTGAGTATGAGAGGGGAGAAAGAGAAGGGAGAGAGAAGAGAAAGAGAAGAGAAAGAGAAGAGAAAGAGAAGAGAAAGAGAAGAGAAAGAGAAGAGAAAGAGAAGAGAAAGAGAAGAGAAAGAGAAGAGAAAGAGAAGAGAAAGAGAAGAGAAAGAGAAGAGAAAGAGAAGAGAAAGAGAAGAGAAAGAGAAGAGAGGAGAGAAGAGAGGAGAGAAGAGAGGAGAGAAGAGAAAGAGAAGAGAGGAGAGAAGAGAGGAGAGAAGAGAAAGAGAAGAGAGGAGAGAAGAGAAAGAGAAGAGAAAGAGAAGAGAGGAGAGAAGAGAAAGAGAAGAGAGGAGAGAAGAGAAAGAGAAGAGAGGAGAGAAGAGAGGAGAAGAGAGAGAAGGATTCCCACCACCACATCCATCAACCTCCTGTACCACACGACTTCAGAAAAAAAAAACAAAACCCCAAAACCCTTCCAAACCCAACCACCAAAAACCTCACCTAACTCTGTCGGCTTCAACAACTCGTCCAGGGTGGTATAAAAGGGCAACTTCACCAAGCGAACCTCGGGCTTGGCAACTTTAGGGGGCAACCTGCCCAGTCCGTTCAGGTATTTTCCGTAGAGGGCAGGGTAGTCGATGTTGGTGGTGGGCAGAGTCCGGGGCACGGCGCTGCCGCGCTCGTAGGACGCGTGCAGGGACAGCGGCTCCGCCCGGTGCGGCGCCCCCGCCGGCGGCTGCGCCACGTCCGAGCCTTTCTTGTTGTAGCGAGTCTCGTAGAGCTCCTTGATCTTCTTGAACACCTCGGGGCTGCAGTCAAACTGGACCAGCTGCAAAGCTCGGGTCACTAGTTCGTGTTTTAGTCCGCTTTTACTCCTGCCAACAAAACCCAGCAACATCTGAAGATCTGAGACTCGGAAACTCATCACCATGTTCTGGGGGATAAAAAATTAAAAGATGTTCTCATAGTTATAAAAGGCAAAGGTTTAGTTCTTACTTTATAAGGCAAGATATTAAAAAAATTCCCCCTCAAAGAAAGACCACCCCCCCCCAAACCTGTCCAAAAACAGGCCCCAAACTTGTGCAAAAAACCCCACAAATCTCTCCAAAAACAGGACCCAAACCTGTCCAAAAACAGGGCCCTGAACCTGTCCAAAGACCCCAAATCTTTCAAAAAAAAAAAGCCCCCAAACCCGCTGCTGTCACCTGATTTTGGTTCCCATTTCTTGTCTGAGCAACACAAACACAGAGATCACTCACTGAAATATCACCTAAATGACAAAACCACCGGCACTGTCATCAAATGACTCAAAAAAATCACTCTGACAGATGCTAAGCATCATCAAGGAGTGACCTCAAAGTCTAAACCAAGAGGCCTCACTTGTGAAAGAGCTCATGAATTCCTTCACCAGCCTGAGGCATCCAAAATTCCCACAGAAACGTGGAAAACTTCATCCCAAATGGTGTCAGGGCAAGGCAGAGGAAGAAAATCAGTATGAGCTGGGTGAGGCTGAGGTGATGGATGGGAAAACCCCTCCAGAATCCTCCCTATATCCACAGGATCTTTAAAAAAAAAGACACATTTTAGAGTATGGGATGATATTCAGATTATCAAAGAGAGCAGTGTGATCCCAGGAGAACAATGCCCAGCATTTCCCTGAGATCCCAGCCTTGGTGTCACACTGTAATGATCAATTTCAGTGTCTGATAAGCAGCAAAACCCAGCTCAGCCTTCCAAAATTCCCTCCCTGTGGAAGTTCAGGCCTGTAACTGAGTAGAGTCAAAGGTCACAAGGCAACTTCCCATCAGAAACCAGGAATTGTCCCTGCTCAACCCACAGCTCCAGGCTGGGCATTTCAGTTCCCTAAACACCAAACAGCCTTAAAATTGAAACAAAAATAGATTATAAAGTACATGGGTTGGAAAATACCAGTTGCCCTGGAAATAAACTTGGTAGATATCCACATATATTCACTCCACATCCTTCCTGGCTTGTGGGGAATATAGGAATTCAAGAAGGAACCTCGCTAAAAAAAAAAAATAAAAATCCAGCAGCAAAGATCCAGCAGATATTCCCCAACCTCTACCCCACTCTTGAATTAATAATTAAAAAGAAAGCATAAAAGATAATCTAACAATCTTATCATTTCCTTGAATAAACCAGCTATAGATTTTTCTTCTTTTTTTTTTTTTTAATTAAGAAAGCTACAACTGTTTCCAGAAACATTTCACATCCACTTTTGGATGTGTGGGAATTAGATGAGAGAGAAAATGCCATTTGATTTTCTCCTTTTCCCTTGCATATGTCATTTAATCTGGAAACCCAAAAGCTGTTATGTCACTGTCTGTAGTTAGAACTTCTGGGAGTCGTGATGAGTCCCAAAATATCCCTGATGAGGGGAAAAAAAGACTGATGAATAAAGAAGAGAGAAAAGATGTTTAATTGCCACAAAGTCAGGATTTCAGAGCTCTGGAGCTGCTCCAGACACCACCTGTGAAATCCTGGAGAAATTTACTTTGTGCCTCAAGTTTTCTTCAACTAAAACACAGAACCAGGATCGTTAAGATTGGGAAAGACCTCCAGGATCATCAAGCCTGATCAAATCCCACCAGGATCATTAAACTGTGTTAGGAAATGGGGAAGAGTGTTGTTCTCCCCGAGGGATTGGAGGATAAAAGGTGCATTTGGAAAGATAAATTCATCAAGACACAGCAGCAGGAGGCACCAGGGCATCCCAGGAGCACTGGAGACAGGAATTCCTACTGTGGCAATTGCTCCTAGTGCACCTCACCCACCACTCTCGGGGTGGAAAGTGGAGCTGGAGCCCAGAGTTTCCATTTTGAAGGAATTAAGGCCCAGCAGGATGATGAGATTGGAGCAGCAACACAACAAGAAACCCCAAACAAAGCAAAGCGAGGGCTCGATGTGCCCCGGGCGAGCAGGGAGAGCACATGGGCTGGGTGTTCCTCCTCCCAGGAACCCTCGTGTGGGAACCCTCTGGGGCCACCACGATGCCTGGCAAGCGCATTCCCCCTCTCTGGAATTACATGGGAAGGGCACAGCACCCCCCAAAAAAAGCCTCTCCCAATGGGATTCCTGCGGCCATCCCTGCCAAGGAGCCGGGGAACGCTTTCGCAGGGAACGGTTCCTTGTGAACATTTCCAGGGAACGCTCCCCGGCCGCTGCCGTTGCTCCTCAACCGCCCTGAGCAGCGGCCGCTCCCCGGCTCCCACAGAACCGGGATCCCGAGGGAACGGGAAAAGCTCCCGCTCCCCTCAAGCGAGGCGCAAACCGCCTTGGAAACACAACTCCGAGCATGGATGTGCTTCACCCCATCCCAGAGGGGCCCTGCGGCCGCCCCTGTCCCCCGAGCTCTGCCCGTCCCGGCGGCTCCCGGACCCCCGCCCGCCGGACACTCCGCACCGAGCCGCCCCACGCCTGGAGCGGGCAGCGGCACCGGGCTCGGGGGGCTCGGGGGCAGCGCCAGCGATCCTTAATCCTGGGAATCAGCGGGATAGACCCGGCATGAGGGCAGCCCCGAGGAGAGCGGGCAGCACCGCGGGCCGGCCCAATAAAACCCGGTTCGGCCCCGGGAGGTCCGGTGGGGGCTGCGGCCCTGAGGCCGGGGCGGGGCAGTCTCTAAGGTAAAAAGGCGAGAGGACGGCCCCGGAGCGCCGCCCCCACGGTTCACAGCGCCGCCCCCCGCCGTCCCCCCCGCGTCGGGAGCCGCCCGGTGCCGGCCGGGCCCCGCGGGCGGGGCGGCGGCGCCGCTTCCCTCACCTTCGCCTCCACCAGCTCCGCCGCCATCTTGGGCCTCCAGCGTCCACCGCGCCGGGCGCCGCCGCCGGGTCACGTGACTCCCCCGCGCCGGGGGAGGGCGGAGCCGCGCCGCGAGCCTCGCCCAATCAACGCGCGCGCTTCCCTCTCCGGGGCCACGCCCCCGAGCCACGCCCCGACAGGCCACGCCTCCCCGGGAGTCTTAAAGGAGCCGCGCTCCCCGAACCGGGGACGCACCGGAGGAACGGCGGCGGGGGCGGGGATGGAGGCGGCCCCGCGGGCACTGCGGGAAGGGCAGTGGGTGGGTGGGCAGGAGGTGGGTGCTGCCCCCAAGATGGCGGCAGGTGGATGCCCCAGGGCAGGGTAGGGCCCGGTGGGCTCGACCCGAGGCTCCGCCGCTGTCCCGAAGCCTTGCGGGGCTCCCGGAGGAGGCAGCGCGCTCTGGGAGAGGAGGGATGGGGAAGGGTCCCGGTGCTCCGGTTCCCGGGGAAGGTAGGGCCAGGGAGGAAGGACTGCTCCCCAAAATTTTCTCTGTGGCAGTAATGTCCCAGAGACCCCCAGCTCTAGGACAGGGTGGGATTGTTGGGGGGTCTGTGCAGGGCCAGGGGTTGGACTGGGTGATTTTTGGGTAACTCCAGCGTTTGGGGTGAAACGCTGCACTGGGAGAGGTTTTCCAGCACTTTCCTCTCCTTGCCATCAACCCCACGTACTAATTAAACAAAAAGGCAATTAACAGTTTCTCAGGAAGAGCAGGATGTTAATCAGGTTTCCCAGTTTTCCCTTCTAGGCTGGCAAAAGCCAAGCTTGGTGCTAAAAATCCAGCAGATTGCTATGGAAACCCCAAAGGCCGATAATTCATCCTGTCACGGTGGGAGAGCCGGGCCCAAATCCATCCTGGCTGGAGCTTCATGGCCGTCCTGCCTGTCCCTGCCTCACACAGGGATATGGGAATGTGCTGGGAATTTGGGAACTGCCGGCGAGGTGATGGGGGGGGATTAAGGCTGGGAGAATTGGGATTGTTCAGCCTAGAGAAGAGAAGCTTTGGGGTGACCTCATTGTGGCCTTCAGGATCTGAAGGGACCCCACAAGAACCATTGTGAGAGACTTATGGACAAGGGATGGAGGGACAGGACACAGGGAATGGCGTCCCACTGGCAGAGGGCAGGGATGGATGGGACATTGGGATGGAATTGTTCCCTGGGAGGGTGCCCAGAGCAGCTGTGGCTGCCCCTGGATCCCTGACAGTGCCCAAGGCCAGGCTGAAAAGGTGCTTGGTGCACCCTGTGACAGTGGAAAGTGTCCCCGCCATGGCAGGGGTGGCACTGGATGTTCCTCCGTGTCCCTCCCCACCCAAAGCGTTCCATGACTCCATGGTTTTTGAGCGCTCTAACGCACAGGGACGGCTCCAGGACATCCCCGTGACACCGGGGCCGGGGTGGGGGGGGTCAGGCCGGTGCCGCTCCCGGTGCCCCCGCGCTCCTCCCCGCCGGCAGGGGGCGCTGCAGCACCGCCCCTCCCGGAGCATGCGCAGTGCGGGCACCCTGCGGGACGGGGCCGGACTCACCGGTGCCCGGGACCTCTGCCCGCCACCGGGCTCGGCCCTACAGCCTTCTCCTAATGGCCGAGCCCCCGTGCTCGCCTGCCAAGGGCGGCCTCACCGACCCCGGTACCCCGGGCCGGTTCTCACACCGGCAGCGGGAGAGGCACACTTCTCCCCCCGCTGCAGCCCGGGCGGGGCGGGGCCGTCGCTGCCGGTCGCTGTTCCCCCGGTGTCGCCTCGCTGTAGTCCCGGTGCAGCCGCGGTGACACCCACGTGGTGCCGGCGAGACGGAACAGCCTCCGGACCATAGAGCGCGCGGGACAGAGCGGCGCGGCCGCGCACGCGCTCGGCGCAGACCCCGCCCTTCAACGGTGCCGCCCTATAAGAAGACGCCGGCTGACGTCAGCGCTCTCTTCCGCCCGCTCTGCGCTCGCCAGCGAGACAGGGCCGAGCCGCCGCCATTGCCGCGACCCCCCCGCCCCGCAGCATCCGCCGCCATCCGCCACCATGGTGAGCCCCCACCGCTCGCCGCCGCTCCCGGGGGGATGAGCGGCGGTCGCGCTTGCCGTATCGCCGGGGATGGCGATTCCGCCAGCGCCGCGGGTCACACGGCGGTGGCTGCGGCCTGTGCTGCCGGGCCGGGCCTCGGCTGCGGGGAGAGGGTGGGGCGGCCAGAGGGGGCAGGCCCGGGCCGCCGTGACACCCCTGGAGCCGGCAGGGCCCGCCGGTGTCGGTGCCGGGGCTGCCGGTGCCTCACGGGGCGCGGGAGCGGCCGCGCTGATGTGGCAGCGCGGTGGTGGCGCTGGGGACGGGGCGCTGCGGTGCCGGTCGTGCCTTATGTAACGCTGCGGTCTGGGCTGGTCTGCGGTCCGGCACCGGCCCGGCCTCGCCTCGGTTTTGGGGCGTTTTGCGCGCTGACACCGCGGCTTGAGGGACACCGGGGCAGGGAGGGGTTGGTGCTGCAGCCCCGCTGCGGCGCCCTTGCTGCGCGTTGTGTTGTCACCCAGGCAGAATTGATGTCACCGTGATTATGACAGGTATTTACGGGAGATTGGCATTCCTTAGAATCGCCGGAGCTGTTTCCGTGCGTTCTGAGTCCCCCTTCTCTCCTCCCCTCAAGGTGAACTTCACAGTAGACCAGATACGGGCCATCATGGACAAAAAGGCCAACATCAGGAACATGTCCGTGATCGCCCACGTGGACCACGGCAAGTCCACGCTGACGGATTCCCTGGTGTGCAAGGCCGGGATCATCGCCTCGGCGCGTGCAGGGGAGACCCGCTTCACTGACACCCGCAAGGACGAGCAGGAACGGTGCATCACCATCAAATCCACGTGAGTGCCTTCCCCTCCCGCTCCTGCTGCTCCCTGGGGGGGGTTGGACTCCTCCAGGAGGTGGAAGAAGATGCTGTTGGGCTCTGGTCTAGTCCAGAAGCTCATCTTGTGCTCCTGAACGATGGAGGAAATGTTGATTGGCTTCTGCTCAGTCACTGAGCAATTCCTTGCTGTTTGCTGGGGAAGTAGGAGCTTCACGCTCCCAATTTAGCACCAGGATTGTTGGATGTCCCGTTGATGTGGGGTGGAGATTCTTGGGAGTATCTCTAGGGATGTACATGGTGATTGTGCTGCCACAGAGAGTGTGAAAACTCTGAGAGACCTGAAAAGGGCTGGAGAACATGGTTGGGATTAGTAGGAAAAACCTAAATCCATGATTTGGGAGTGGAACCCTTTATGGGTGCTGGAGAGCTGCCGGGGTTCAGAGGAGGTTGGGATTTTGGAGGATGTTATGGTTTAGGAAGGGCAGATTATAGCCTGTGCTCCTTTTACCTCCCACACTGGCCTCCCAGGAATACACTTCAGGAAATTCTGGAGCCCAGCATTTAGGTTGGAAAAAAGAATTCCAAGGTCATCAACTCCAACCTTGTCAAGTAGAGCACTTTTTGTGTGGGGTAAAACGTTCCTGAGCTTTAGAGGAGGAATAACAGATCATTATTTTAATAGTTCCTCCTTTCTTTCAGAGCCATTTCTCTGTTTTATGAGCTCTCTGAGAACGACTTGGCCTTCATCAAGCAGAGCAAGGACGGTTCTGGTTTCTTGATCAACCTCATTGACTCCCCTGGGCACGTGGACTTCTCCTCAGAGGTCACTGCAGCTCTGCGAGTCACTGATGGTGCCCTGGTCGTCGTGGACTGTGTCTCTGGTGAGGTTTTCCTGCAGCTGGAGCGTTTTTTTTTGGGATGGGTGGAATCTGGAGAGGGAGAGAACTCATTCCTAACTAATGCCGTGTTTGGCAGGCGTGTGTGTGCAGACAGAGACCGTGCTGCGTCAGGCCATCGCCGAGAGGATCAAACCTGTGCTGATGATGAACAAGATGGACCGAGCCCTGCTGGAGCTGCAGCTGGAGCCAGAGGAGCTGTACCAGACCTTCCAGCGCATCGTGGAGAACGTCAACGTCATCATCTCCACCTACGGAGAGGGAGAGAGCGGCCCCATGGGCAACATCATGGTGAGGGCACTGGGCTTGCATTGGGCCCCTCTGGGGACAGGGAGCAGCTCCTGCTCAGTGGTGATTCCTGATCCCAAATGGAAGAGAGGGATCTTGAAGGTGCCCGAGCTCCCAGGCTTGGGTTGGCTTGGGGTTCTTGTTGGCTCCCCTCCCAAATTTCCTGTTCAAGGCCTGAGCAAATAAAGGCTGGGATTGTTGCCCAGAGCAGCTGGGGCTGCCCAGTCTCTGAAAGTGTCCAAGGCCAGGCTGGACAGGGCTTGGAGCACCCTGGGATCACTGGAGGTGTCCCTGCCCATGGCAGGGGTGCAGTGGGATGGTTTTTAAGTTCCCTTCCCAGCTGCTCTGCTCCTGGTGAATTCCTGGGAAGGGAGCAGGGCTGTGGGGCACAGTTCTGAGGAGAAGCTGGAGGTGTCCATGCCTTCCTGGTCCTCCTGGGAAGGATGGGAATCCTGCCTGCATGTGAACCTGAGCACACACCTGGAGGGCAGTGGAGCAAAACCAACCCAGTTCTATGGTGCAAAGCTAAAGTGGTTCCTATCCAGACCTCAGAGGTGCTCCCTGGGACAGGACCACTTCAGAATCTCCGTGTCCTGAAGCTCCATGTGTGCTGGAGTGTTTTTGGGATGGGGTGCTGCTCCCCTGACCCAGCTCTGCTGTTCCCTCCCAGATTGACCCGGTGCTCGGGACCGTGGGCTTTGGCTCGGGCCTGCACGGCTGGGCCTTCACCCTGAAGCAGTTTGCTGAGATGTACGTGGCAAAGTTTGCTGCCAAGGGAGATGCCCAGCTCAACCCAGCCGAGCGTGCCAAGAAAGTCGAGGACATGATGAAGAAGCTGTGGGGAGACAGGTGAGCAGGGAATGGTGGTGCTTGGAATTCCACATCAGTTCCTCATGGCTGCAGCCCGACACTGCAGATGATGGTGAAGGGAGGGTGTGGTTGTGCATGGTTTAACAGGAGTTAATTACATTTGGAAAGTTGGGTGAGGGGGAAAGCAGGAAATGGCTCTGCCCTGAGCAGACAGAACGAGCTGTGTGTCTGAGCTGACCTGAGCCTGGACATTTGTCCGATTTCCTTCTCTCTGCAGATACTTTGACCCTGCTACTGGCAAATTCAGCAAGTCTGCCACCAGCCCTGATGGAAAGAAACTGCCCAGGACCTTCTGCCAGCTCATCCTTGACCCCATCTTCAAGGTGAGTTCCTCAGGGTTCCTCCTTGGAACCTCCCGCTCCGCTTGTGTTCCGTGCGTGATGATGGAAAATTTCTTCACTTTGACCTGACTTGTTTGATTGAAGAAATTCAGCTGTCTGACACATCTGGTTGCTCCGGGGGCAGATGGGCTTGTGTCTCCTGGGTGCTGGGGAGGAGCAGGAATCCTCTGCAGGTGCAGTGGTGCAGCTGCTCCAAAGTGGGTCACGGCAGCGCTCCCAACGCCCGCTCTCGTCGCAGGTTTTCGATGCAATCATGAACTTCAAGAAGGAAGAGGCGGCGAAACTGATCGAGAAACTGGACATCAAGCTGGACAGTGAGGACAAGGACAAGGAGGGCAAACCCCTGCTGAAGGTGAGGCTGGCCTCAATCCTTTGGGGAGCAGCTGTTACTGCACCAGCTATGTCAACATGAACCTTGTTGGGAGGTGGGGAGGTGAATCCCTGTTGTGATCACTCTGACTGGGTCCTGCTGCTCTGCCCAGGCCGTGATGAGGCGGTGGCTGCCAGCTGGAGATGCCCTGCTGCAGATGATCACCATCCACCTGCCTTCCCCCGTCACAGCCCAGAAGTATCGCTGCGAGCTGCTCTACGAGGGCCCCCCCGACGATGAGGCTGCCATAGGTAGGACGAGCTGCTGCTGCTGCTGCTGCTTTGCTGCCAGGCCTCAGCTCCAACGTGCCTGGAACCAGTTTGTTCTGCACCTTGCACGGCTCAGGAGTGTCTGGAATTGAGTTTGTAGCTTTTCTAGCGTGGATCAAACAGTTTTAGTGATGCACGGTTCTGTTCTGAGTAACCTCAGAGGGTCCCATCTGAGCCTGGATTTGTTGAAAGCATTTTTTGGTGATGTGATCTTCCATGGAATCACAGAATTGATTGGGTTGGAAGGGATCTTGAGAGTCATCCAGCCCTATCCCCTGCTGTGGCAGGAACACGTTCCACTGTCCCAGGCTGTTCCAAGCCCCAATGTCCAGCCTGGCCTTGGGCACTGCCAGGGATCCAGGGGCAGCCACAGCTGCTCTGGGCTCCCTGTGCCACGGCCTGTCCACCCTCCCAGGCAACAATCCCTTCCCAATATCCCATCCAGCCCTGCCCTCTTGCAGTGGGAAGCCATTCTCCATTTCCTCTTGCCCAGACAGAAGCCCTTGGGCTGGGACAGTGGCTGCAAGGTCTTGAGTTGGGATTTTAGGGTGGGTGCCAGATACATCAGTAACTCTGGGCTAAGCTGGGCTCTCTCCCCCTCCCAGGCATTAAGAACTGTGACCCCAAAGGCCCCCTGATGATGTACATCTCCAAAATGGTGCCAACCTCTGACAAGGGGCGTTTCTACGCTTTTGGCCGTGTCTTCTCTGGTCTCGTCTCAACTGGCTTGAAAGTCAGAATCATGGGACCAAACTACACACCTGGCAAGAAGGAGGATCTGTACCTGAAACCAATTCAAAGGTGTGTCCTGCCTGGGGTATTGAGGTCTCTTCTCGTGTCTGAGGCCTGTCAAGGTGCTTAGTTATGGGGCTGAGTGGGATCTCCTCCCCTTCCCAATCTCACTAACCCAACTTTTCCCTTTAGGACCATTCTCATGATGGGTCGTTACGTGGAGCCCATCGAGGACGTGCCTTGTGGAAACATCGTGGGGCTGGTTGGTGTGGACCAGTTCCTTGTGAAGACTGGAACCATCACCACCTTCGAGCACGCCCACAACATGAGGGTCATGAAATTCAGCGTCAGCCCCGTGGTCCGTGTGGCCGTGGAGGCCAAGAACCCTGCAGACCTGCCCAAGCTGGTGGAGGGGCTGAAACGCCTGGCCAAGTCTGACCCCATGGTGCAGGTGAGTGGCTGGAATGGATCCAGAGCTGCTGCTTCCACTCCTGCCAAAGTCTTGAGTGTTAGTCGCTGCCTTGGTAGTTGAGTGTTGGTCCCAACTGTGGTGGTTTGTAAACCCAACACCACTACAAACACAAAAAAGCCATGGAGAGTTTTGCTGGTGTTTGTGGCTGTGGCTTGTTCCAAAGCCTCACCTGCTGTTCCTGGTGTTCCCAGTGCATCATTGAGGAGTCTGGGGAGCACATCATCGCTGGTGCTGGGGAGCTGCACCTGGAGATCTGCCTGAAGGACCTGGAGGAGGACCACGCCTGCATCCCCATTAAGGTAGAGAGAGGCTGAGACGGAGCTGGCTGAGCTCAGGGTGGGGCTTTGGCCGGGTTTGGTGCCTCACAGCCCGCTCTGTGCCCTTGCAGAAATCAGATCCCGTGGTGTCCTACCGCGAGACCGTCAGCGAGGAGTCCAACGTGATGTGCCTTTCCAAGTCCCCCAACAAACACAACCGGCTGTACATGAAGGCCAGGCCCTTCCCCGATGGCCTGGCCGAGGACATCGACAAGGGCGAGGTGTCGGCCCGGCAGGAGCTGAAGCAGCGGGCGCGGTACCTGGCCGAGAAATACGAGTGGGACGTCACCGAGGCCAGGAAGATCTGGTGCTTTGGGCCCGACGGCACCGGCCCCAACATCCTCACTGACATCACCAAGGGAGTGCAGTACCTCAACGAGATCAAGGACAGCGTGGTGGCTGGCTTCCAGTGGGCCACCAAGGAGGTGAGGGGTGGGTCTTGGTCTGGGTGGCATCCATGGCTCTGCACATCCTTGTGGTTTTTATGATTCTCATAGAGAAGAGTGCAGCATCTGAGCAGTACAGGTGAATAACACAACTGGAAAGGTGCTCTGGGAGTCTTGACAGGGATCTGGCCTTAGCTACCAATTACTTTCAGGACTAGACAGGAGAGGACTGCAGGGTAAATTGACAGACTGGGAACAGCAACAGGAAGGATTCATTTTCCTGTGCTTAATTTGTCTGAAGGAGATTCCAAGCCAACAACTTCTGTAACATTACTGGGACAAAAAAAAAAAAAACAAACCAACAACAAAAAAATGTTTCCCTTGGCCAAATACTTGACTTGGGTTTCAGCACCATAAATACGTGACAGCTCTTGTGGCTTGAACCTCAGAGCTGATCATGAGGATGCTGCAGTGGTGACACAGAGGTGGGAGGCGGTGCCCCACAGATCCCTTAGGTTGGGAAAGACCTCCACGAGCACAACCTTTGCTTGCCCAACAAGGGCAGGCAAGGAGCCGCTTCCACGAAGCTCCTTTGAGCCAGGAGAGCAGCACCCCTATGTGGGGACACTGAGCACCCCAGGGTGCCTTCACCCGTCCCCGTTGTGCCGTGGCAGGGGGTGCTGTGTGAGGAGAACATGCGCGCCGTTCGTTTCGACGTGCACGACGTGACCCTGCACGCCGACGCCATCCACCGCGGCGGCGGCCAGATCATCCCCACGGCCCGGCGCTGCCTCTACGCCTGCGTGCTCACCGCCCAGCCACGCCTCATGGAGCCCATCTACCTGGTGGAGATCCAGGTGAGCAGCCCCTGACTCCCCCTGGGAAGAGGAGGTGGGGGGGGACAGCAGTTGGAGGGTGCGGTGCTGACCCGAGTTTGTCGCGCAGTGCCCGGAGCAGGTGGTCGGAGGCATCTATGGCGTGCTGAACAGGAAGCGTGGCCACGTGTTTGAGGAGACCCAGGTGGCCGGGACCCCCATGTTTGTGGTCAAGGCCTACCTGCCTGTCAACGAGTCCTTCGGTGAGTCCTGGAGCCGTTCAGGGAGGGAAAGCCTTGGGAAGGACCTCAGGAGATGCTTGAGTTGCTGTTCAGCCAGCACTGAACCCTGTCCCCAGTGCCACATCCACGTGGCTTTGAGATCCCTCCAGGGATGGGGACTCCAGCACTGCCTGGGGCAGCTGTGCCAGTGCTTGACCCATCCCTCTGGAGAAGAAACTTTTCCTCATCTCCAACCCTGGCAGAACTTAGGAGTGTTTCCTCTCATCCTGTCATTTGTTGCCTGGGAGAAGAGACCAAGGTTGCAGAATATTTTTGGCTGGAAGGGGCTTGTCGAGGTCTTCCATTGCCACCCCTGCCATGGCAGGGACACCTTCCCTGATCCCAGGTTGCTCCAAGCTGGCTTTGGACACTTCAGGGACCCAGAGGCAGCCACAGCTGCACTGGGAATTCCACCCCAGCCCCTCCCCACCCTTCCCAATATCCCATCCATCCCTGCCCTCTGGCAGTGGGAAGCCATTCCCTGTGTCCTGTCCTTCCATGTGCTTGTCCAAAGTCCCTCTATAGTTTTAGGCACTGGAAGAGGCTCTAAGTTCTCCCTGGAGCTTTTTTTCCATTCCCTCATATTGATCAGGATCTCAGGAGGCTTTTGAGAGCTGCTCTGGGTTCCTCTGCTCCACCCAATGGACGCAACATTGACCTACAACCATTCCTGTCCCACCTCACCTTTTTCTCTTCTTCCTCCCAGGTTTCACAGCAGATTTGAGGTCCAACACAGGGGGCCAAGCCTTCCCCC
Source organism: Sturnus vulgaris (assembly GCF_052056855.1). NCBI lineage: Eukaryota > Metazoa > Chordata > Aves > Passeriformes > Sturnidae > Sturnus > Sturnus vulgaris. The sequence continues at coordinate 826,983 of NC_142268.1, read as the reverse complement.
AGTGTGTCTTTGACCACTGGCAGATCCTGCCCGGGGACCCCTTTGACAGTGCCAGCCGGCCGTGCCAGGTGGTGGCCGAGACCCGCAAACGCAAAGGGCTCAAGGAAGGAATCCCTGCCCTCGACAACTTCCTGGACAAACTTTAATGAAACTCATGGAACTCTGGGAGAACAGGAAAAAAATTTAATTGATTAGCGTTATCACCCATGCTGCCAGGGGGGTAGACGCCTGTGACCACCATCTTGTTAATTAAATGGGATTCATAGCGATTTTGAGAACTTCAAATGAGGAAAACAAACAAAAAGAAAAAAAAAAAAAAAAGCCTTATAGGTTTCTGTGTTGCACATGACTCATCTTTGCCATTGTAACTAAAACATTTCCACTAGATCTGCCCAATTCTGTATTTATTTGACTCAAAAAAAAAAAAAAATAGTGCTGCAGAATGGCCCAGAAGGGGGTTGGGGTGTGCTTAAATCGAAAAAGGAGGACAAGGAAAACAGGGGGAGAAAGAGAGTGGGTGAGGATGCCTTATCTGCAGCGTGAACTGTCCGTCGTGCCCATCGCCGCCTGTATTAGTGCCACTGGAATTAATAAAATTGGATAAATGGTGACGAAAAGTGAAAGTGACATTTTTGGGGTTTTTTTTAAGGGTGAGGGTGGCGCCCTCTGGTGGGGGCGAGCGGCACCGGCACCGCCATTGGTGGGCGGGGCTTTGGGGGTGGGCGGGGCTCGGTGGGTACGGGAGCGCTGCGGGGTGGGCGGGGCCTCATGCGGGGGTGGGCGGGGTTTGTGCGGGAGGGGGCGGGGCCTGCTGTGCTGGAATGTGGCGGCGGCGACGCGGGCGGCGGCGGCGGCCCAGGTTGGGAAAGGGGAGCCGGTGCTAATGGGGGATCTGTGAGGGGCGAGGTGGGGCCGGGAGGGGTCGTGAGGGTGGGAGAGGGGTGATGGAGGGAGGCTGGGTGGGGTGGGGAGGGAGGGATGGCGCGGGGAGGGGTGTGGGGGGGGTTGAGGCCTGTGGGGTGGGGTGCGGAAGGAAAGGGAGGAATGGGGGGGGGCTGTGGGTATGGGGCCTGTGGGGCTGGGAGGTTCTGTGGGTCGGGACTGGGGGGTTGTGAGGCCTGTGGGATAGGGAGGGATTGGGAGGGATGGTGGGGCTGGAAAAGGAAGGGGTCGGGATTAGGATGGGGGGATTGGGATGGGGAGGGGCTGTGGGGCAGGAAAGGGACGTGCAGGGATTGGGAGGAGAGTGGGTGTGGGGCCTATGGGGGATTATTGGGTGTGGGGCCTGTGGAGCAGGGAAAGGCTTTTCCCCTTTCCCTTCTCTGTCCCCCGGGTTTTGGGGTGTGGTGAGACCGGGGGACATCCCCGGGATTAACCCCTGAGCTGCCCCACAGCACCGCCCACCCCGGGGCTGTGCATCCCCCGAGGATTCGGGATCCCTTTGCTGGGTGTTGCTGTGAGCTCCTGGCACACAAACCCCCCCCTTTTTTTTTTTTTTTCTTTTTTTTTTTTTTCTCCCGGTGCCACAGGTGCTGATCCCCGCTCCTGACACCCAGCGCTGGCAGCACCGGGGCGGCTCCTGCTCCCCAGGGCCCCGCAGCCATGTCCACCTTCCGCCAGGAGAGCGTGGAGGATTTCTATGAGATGGGGGAGGAGCTGGGCAGGTGAGGAACATCCCGCTGCCTTCTGGGGGGGCTCCCATGGCTGCACCCCCTGCCAGGAGCCTCCCTGGATCCGGCTGCTGCATCCCTGCGGTGTCCCTGTGCCCTCTGTGTAGGCAGCAGGGCCAGGGCTGTGCAGAGTCAGGCATCTCTGGCAGATAGAGATATTAAAAAAAAAAAAAAAAAAAAAAGTCATAATTAACGTTTCTCCCGGTGGAGCTCCAGTCCGGGGCTGGCGGCTTCCGGCCCTCCTCGGTGGCTACGCCTGGCCCGGTGCCTGTGGGAGGGATCCAGGGTGACTCAGAGCCTGCAGATGGGATTTAATCAGCCGGGATGCAGAGGCGGCAGCGGGGGGAGCTGCCTCGGCCACGCCAGCCTCACATCGTGGCTCCTCCTCGGGCACTTGGGCACCAAAAGCGTTTGGGGTCATTTAAGTGTTGTTGTTTTTTTTTTTTTAAGCAGAGGAACTTGCAGGGGCTGCCCCAGGTTCTCTTGCCCCTCTGTGGCTGTGGTTGGTTGGGAGCCATGGGGAGGGATGTGGTGCCCATGGATCCCCACCAGGGCTGTGCATGTCCCTGATTGTGATCCAGGGATGTGTAAAGGTACAAAGGAGTCTCGGGTCCAGCTGCAGCCACTCTGGTTTCAGGCATTTCCCCTTCCACCTGCCCTCTCCATCAGGGCATTAGAGTCTCCTGGGATTTGGGAGCTCCGGGCTGAGAAGGGGGAGCTGATGAGCCCTGAGTGATCACAGCAGCACCTGAACAGCTTGGGGAGGATTGGCACCTGCCACATTCCTCGGGAGGAATTCCCTCCCTCCACCCTGGCTGGTGCAAAGCCGGGAGGAACATCCCAAAATCCCAATTCACGGCATTGCTGTGGGAAAAACCGCGACATGCAGGACATCCTTCCCTCCCCTCACCCCGCAGCGGGCAGTTCGCCATCGTCAGGAAGTGCCGGGAGAGGAAGACGGGGCTGGAATACGCGGCCAAGTTCATCAAGAAGCGGCGGCTGTCGTCCAGCCGCAGGGGCGTGAGCCGCGAGGAGATCGAGCGCGAGGTGAACATCCTGCGCGAGATCCAGCACCCCAACATCATCACCCTGCACGACATCTTCGAGAACAAAACCGACGTGGTGCTCATCCTGGAGCTCGTGTCCGGCGGGGAGCTCTTTGATTTCCTGGCTGAGAAGGAATCGCTGACGGAGGAGGAGGCCACGCAGTTCCTCAAGCAGATTCTGGATGGGGTTCACTACCTGCACTCCAAGCACATCGCCCACTTCGACCTGAAGGTGAGCCCTGGGGGCTGCAGGTACCCTGAGCTCAGCTCTGGGAGCGGGGATAAACCCCCAGGTGAGCTCTGGAAATCAGCACTGAGGACTCAGTAGAGGGGCTGGTGCTTGGGATCTCTCCCAACCTGAGGCACATCCTCTTCTCTGGTGTGTGGGGTCTCTCCCAGCCTTGAGCCACTCGTGCTCTCCTCTGGAGTGAGGGGCCCAGGGCAGCTCCCACAGGGACAGACCCAGCTCCTCTCCCCCCACAGCCAGAGAACATCATGCTGCTGGACAAGAACGTGCCAAACCCTCGCATCAAACTCATCGACTTCGGGATTGCCCACAAGATCGAGGCTGGGAATGAGTTCAAGAATATCTTTGGGACCCCAGAGTTTGTAGGTGAGTGTTCCTGGGGGCTCCTCAGGGTGTTGAGGATTAATCCTGGAGCGCTCTGGTTCCTTCCCCCACAATAAACTCATTTTCTTCCCTTTCCTCCTAAAGCCCCAGAAATTGTGAACTACGAACCCCTGGGGCTGGAGGCCGACATGTGGTGAGTGATTCCCCTCTCAACCCCTTCCCATGGCCCCAGCAGCCACTCCCCTCATGCTGGGGGATCTCCCCTCGTGTCAGAAGCTCTGTGTGACTTCAGCCTCCTCTTCCTCTCTCTTCCAGGAGCATCGGGGTCATCACCTACATCCTGTGAGTATAAGGCAGCTCTGGAGGGGACAGGGCTGCAGGATGAGCCCCTCACCTCGGGCTGGAGCCTTTTTGGGGTGTCCCAACCCTCTCTCCCCTCAGGCTGAGCGGAGCCTCCCCGTTCCTGGGGGAGACAAAGCAGGAGACTCTGACCAACATCTCTGCTGTCAACTACGACTTCGATGAGGAATATTTCAGCAACACCAGCGAGCTGGCCAAGGACTTCATCCGCCGCCTGCTCGTCAAGGACCCCAAGTGAGGGACAGGGAGCAGAGCCGGGGGTTCCTCTGGGAATTCTGAGATCCCCTGAGGGTGCAGGAGCTCCACTGGGGTTTGGGAGGGTTTGAGCTGGGCCCCCCCAGGGCTCAGGGTTTGGGAAGGAGCAGCAGGATCAGGAGGCTTCCACAGGATGCTCTGCCTGTTTCTCTTGGGAGAGAGTTTGAGGAGTTGGGGGCTGGGTGCAGCTCCTGCTCGGGGGGGCCCTGAGTGCAGAGAGTTTGTCCAGGCTCAGCCAGACCCCAAAAGCGATCACAGGGTCCAAGGTGCTTTTCCAGAGCAAAGCCTCTGCCCCGATCCCAGCCTTGCTGTGTTTGCAGGAAGCGAATGACCATCGCCCAGAGCCTGGAGCACCCTTGGATTAAGGTAAGGAGTTAAAAAATCAGCGCTTTGTGACCCCCCCCGAGGCCTGGGCTCTGCTGTTCCCCCACCCCTGTGGGGGCCGGTTTGGTGTCACCGCCTGTGGGCGGGCGCTGCAGCCACAAGTGTCCCGGCCGCAGGTGATCAAGAGGAGGAACGTCCGCAACGAGGACAGCTGCAAGAAGCCCGAGCGGCGCCGGCTGAAGACCACGCGCCTGAAGGAATACACCATCAAATCCCACTCCAGCATGCCCCCCAACAACACCTACATCAACTTCGAGCGCTTCTCCAAGGTCATGGAGGAGGTGGCTGCAGCTGAGGAGAGCCTCCGAGAGCTGGAGAGGAACAAGAAATCCTTCCAGGAGGACATCGAGGCGCTGCTGTCCATCTACGAGGAGAAGGAGTCGTGGTACAAAGAGGAGAACGAGAGCATCAGCCAGGACCTGCGGCAGATCCGGCAGGAGCTGCACAAGACGGAGGCGCTGAAGAAGCAGGCGCAGGAAGAGACCAAGAGCGTGGTGCAGGCGGCCAACGGGCTCAGGCGGCGCTACCGCAAGCTGGAGAACCACTACGAGGCGCTGGCCAAGCAGGTGGCCTCGGAGATGAAGTTTGTGCAGGAGCTGGTGTGGTCCATCGAGAGGGAGAAGCTGCAGAGCAGCGAGGGCGACGGCAGCATCCGCTAAGCCCAGCCGGGCCTGGGGGCTCCGGTACTGCCCTGCTCCCCCGCCCCGGGCACTGCCAGCGTGCAGGGGGTGTTTGTGGAGACCCCACCCCAGGGTTTGGCTTTGCTGCGTGCAGCTCCTGCCTGGCTCGTGTCCCTGCGCTCCCTGTCACTGCTGCCACGCTCTGGGATTTGTCCCCTGCCGTTCTGAGCTGCCCCAGTGCCCCGTGGTGGGGGGGTTGGTGGGCAGAGCTCCCCTCTGCACTACAGCAGCAGCCACGCACGGGCTGGGACCAAGGACTGATCCCTGCGTGGCCTCACACTCCACAGCCCCCTGGGTGGCTCCTGTGCCCCACATTCCCCCCCCAGGGTGCTGCACCCCTTGTCGCCCTGTCCCAGCCCTGGCTCCCCCTTTTCCCACAATAAAGGTTTGTGTAGTGGGGTGGCTGTTTCAGCTCCTGCCATGGTGGGACAGGGGTCGGGAGGGGGATAAGGATCATGGGGACAACACTGTGCTCCCATCCCAGAGGGATTTCCTTAATTTGGGGGGTGGAAATGCTTTTTTTTTCCTTATGAGACCCAGTGCTGGTGGGTGAGCTCGCTGTGGGTGCAGAGGGAGGAGTAGGGATGGTTTGTGGGGTGTTCCCAGGCTGGGGGAGCCCCCGGCCCCTCTTGCCTGAGATTCCTCACTGCTGGGGACAGGGGCAGCCAGGTCCCAAAGCGCCACGTTCCAGAGAACACCAGAGCAGTTCCCAGTTTCCTCTGGGAGCACCGAGGGCTTTCCCACTGCCCGCGGCCCCACGGAGCCAAGATCCAGCTGAATTTGATCCAGGGGAATCACCAGCCCAAGCCCAGGGGATGGCAGCGTCCTCCTGGCTGGCCAGAGTGGGTTCAGCTCCAGGCCCAGGGGATCTGCTCCATTTAGGATTTGTCACTCTGTCCTGGCCCCTGCAGCTCCCTGGGGATCAGAGGGGCAGTGCCCCACGTCCCTGTCCCTGCTGACGTTCCCAGAGGTGTAGGTTTCATCCCCAGCCGTGGCACACGTGGACCTGTTGGTAACTTAATCTGTCCTGATGTTCCCTGCCAGGGCCCTTGGCTCCCAGGGGAGGTGGCGTGACTGGGGCTGTCCCCGTGTCCAGCACAGCCACGGGCTCTGGCCGTGGCCAGGGGACACCTGAGCCCTGAGCGTGCCCCATGCAGCCACTGTGTCCTGGGGAGGCCTCGGGCTGTGGATTTGGATGGAGCCCCAGCTCTGCCAGCAGAGGCAGTGGGTGAAAGGATGGATGGAAATCCTATAGCCCAGCTGTCCCCAAACCGGGCAAAGTTCACATAGTGACAGAGAAACCTTCCCGGATTCTCTGCGTGCCAGGCTTTGGGTTTCACACTCCCAAAAGGCTCTTGGAAGTCACTGGTCATTCACCCCAGAGCAGCAGGGGATCTCACCCACGTGGATGCACGAAATGACACCAAAATAGCTCTAAAAAAGCAGAAGTTGGGGTGTGATTCATGATTCCATGAGTCTACTAATCCTGCAGCCCATAGGGAGTGAAGGGGCTGTGACATTACCAGGATGTTCTGCTCCAGTCCCCTCTGTGCAGCCACCACCCCGTGACATTTCCTTCTCTGTGGAGAGACACCAAAATGCCTTTTTTAGGCTTCAATTTCTGCTTCCCCGAGTTTGGCAGCAGGTGGGAGCAAAGGCTTTTCCCTTATAAGTCTTCACAAACCCCAAAGGCTTTTGCAGGGCTTAAACCAACCCATGAACACCCAGGGAAACCCCACGGACAACCAGGGATCCCCTGGGATCTCCTGGAGGATCCAGGGTGCCAGGGCACTGCAGGGTGGCATCAGAGTGGGGTGGGTGTCCCCAGGCACGTTGGGAAATCTCCCTTTTTATAGCCTGGGGAAGCCAGGGGTGGCAGCAGGAGCCAGAGCTCCTCCTGGCCATGGCATTCCTGCTCAGGACAGCTGGAAAATCAGCAGAGTAAGGACAAGGACGAGGAGATGGATGTGGCTCCCCTCTGGCTGCTGACAGCCCCTCCCTTGCTGGGTTTTTGGGTGACTCCTCATTAATCTGTGGCAGCTGCTTTTGCGGGGCTTTGTTTCTAATTCAGGCCCCAAAATTTGGGAAGGGACCCCCCCCTAGGCCAAGTTATTTCAGTGCCTGAGAGCTCCCAGTGCTCGTGCCCCAGGTTCTGTATGGACAGGCAGCACTGCCCTCTCCCAAGCTGGAATTTGCAGGGTGTTTTAGCTGAAATGGTTCCCAGCTGAGTTTTCACCTCTCATTCCCTGAGAAATCCTCCCAGTTCACCTCATGGATTTAAATTCACAACCTGAGCCGTTCCCACCTGTGTGAGCACCCAAACCCAAGCAGTGACACCTGGAAGGAGCTTTGAAGCCACCCGGGGCTGGAATTTCAAACACCCAGGAACAAGGGGCTGCTGTTGTGTTCTGGATGAGCTTCACACCCATTTTTATTGCAATAAAGCTGAGTGATGAATTAAGCCAGGACCTCAAAAGGAGACTGAAGTGGATTTTTACTGAATTGATGACGTTACAAACAAGCCTTGCACGAAGCCTTCCTGTCTGCAGGAGCTCTCTCATTTCCCAGCACTTGCTCTGCTATAAAAATGCTGTTTCCAACTTCTCAGTAAGCCAGTGGAATATAAAATAATTACAAAAAAAAAAAAAAAAAAAAAACCCAAAACAAAACCCACGGAAGCGATCCTGTCCATGAGGTGGGAATAAGTTATCCTCAAATTTCAATTATATACAGAAGGGACTTGCCAAAGGGCAGTGGGAGAGGAGTTCACACAAATAACCCCCGTTCCCACTTCCAAGTATTATTTACACCACGCTGTACACAGATCTTCCCAGACCCTGGAAAGCAGGAAGGGAAAAAGGTGAGATCCAAGCAGTTCCCAGCACAGTCCCTCGTGTCCCTGCCCTCTGGATTTTAGTTACCTATGAGCAATTTAAGAGCTTGTTGTGAATATCTTCCAAGACTTGGTTGTAGAGTTCATCCCTCGACTTCAGGCCATCTAAATAAACTGGGAGAAAAAAGGGGGAGTCAGGCTGGGGCTTCCCATCAGAATGAGATTTTGGGAGATTAGTTTTAAAAGATTTCATATTTTTTTAACCCATAGGACAACTTGTTTTTCTGTTGGAGAAACAGAACCATCCTGAAAACACAAAGATTTGTACAATCCTTCTTCCATTGTAAATTCCTTCTTTTTAATTTTTTTATCCCCTCTAAGTCCTTAAGAGTCCAAAGCAAAGGCAATAAGTTCTTAGCTCTAAAACTGCCTGTATTTATCCAAAGTAGGCCAGGATTACAACTTGGGAGTAAAAATAGCACCCTGCATCATCCCAGTGGAAGTTTCCTGGAATGAAATCACCCAATTCCTTCAATTCCAGCTGCAAGGCTGAAGGGATTTGTGCTGGGGGGAGCCTTACCCACATCCACACCACTGTCCTCCATCTCCTTCCTGTGCTTGAGGTACATGGGCCACACGTGGCCATCGAAGAGCCCCGGGGGGTCAGGGACAGTGTAGCTCCGAGTACTGGGAACAACAGCAAGGAAAAGGAATGTCAGGAGGGCCCGAGGTTCAGCTTGGGTATCAGGAAAAGATTGGAAAGGATCAGCACAGGGCAGTGCTGGAGTCCCCAGCCCTGTGTTTGTGGCACTTGGGGACCAAGTCAGTGTGGCTCCATCTCAGAGGTCTCCAAATTCCAAATTCACACCACACTCCCTTCCTCCACCCTCTATTCCCATTTCCCCCTCTGACACCAATACACCCCAGAAACTCTGAATTTCCACCCCTGGAAGTGCCCAAGGCCAGGCTGGAGCAGCGGGAGCTGGGATGAGGTGACCTCTAAGGTGCTTCCAACCCCAACCATTCCATGATTCCATGAGGAAGAGCAGTGTAAAGGGGCAGAGGGAAGGAATGGCTGCACAGCCAGGGATGTTCTCACCTCCTCCTCCTCTTGCACTCATCGTAAGGCACTGCCAGGTAGTAGCGAAGGTCAAACAGCTCCACCAGAGGTCTGGGGAGGGGACAAGGACAGGACAGGGAGATCTCACTTTTAATGACAGGAAAAAGCAAGAAATCACCCCAGACACCACAAAAACCTCTCTGCCTCTACAGGATTTGTGTCTGTTACAGAAACCCCAGGGTAAGTCATGGCTTTGTTAACTCAAACCCACAGAAAACTTCTTTCTAAAGGTCAGAATGGCCCAAGCAGGGACTTTTCCCACCCAAACACTGCCCCTGGTCCTGAGGGGGATCAGGCACTGGGCTGTGAATCCTGGCTCTTCCTAGATCATTCCAAAACCAGTTTGCAGTAAAATCTGGGACAGGGCAGCTTCCTTCATGGAAGTGTCCAAGGCCAGATGGGGCTTGGAGCATTCTGGTGTCCCTGCCCAGGGCAGGGCCTTGGAGCTGGATGGGCTTTAGGGTCCCTTCCAAACCACTCTGGGATTCCTCCACAAAAATCCAGGGACTTGTCTCTGCTCCTCTCACCAAGCTCAGTGGAGTCAGTGTTAAACAAGCAGGGGACTGTTCCTAAACTGCAGGAGAAATTCCAGGCAGTGAATGGATTAGGGTGGGGGGGATGAGGGGAAGCCTCCATCCCTCTGCCAGCAGAAATCCTGCTCTGAAACTCCCCTGGAGTTCAAGGCCGTGCCCTAAATCAGGACCTTAAATTCACTTCACTTGTACATTTAGGAGTTAATTTTACATTTTACAGCAGAAAACCCTCTGGGTTGAGAATTCAGAACAAGGCAGGAAGGGTAAATTAGTAAAAAGGAGTTTTTAGCTCTGGCACGAGGGATTTAAGGAATCTTCCCTGGCAAACCATGAAGAGTTCTCCAAACCTTACTTGTAATTATAAAGCAGGAAGCCTTCAATGACCAAAATATGGATATCTTGGGAGGTTGGCTCTCTAGAGCCAGGTGTGACATTCACCCCGTGGGAACGGGCAAACTTCACGGGGTTCTCAATCCAGGCCCGCACTGTGCTCACCATTGCCTCCATATCCAAGGAATCCAACACTGGTCAGGAGAAAGGGGGTGGGTGGGAAAAAGGGGACACCATCAAACACCATCAAACACCACGGGCTCGAAAGGAGAAGATAGATTGAGCTCGGTAAAGTTACAAATTAACGGAAAATTTACTGTTAAAAGCTTTTAAAAATGAGAAAGAAATACTTAGGAAAAGAAGATACATTACTGCATCCTATAGGGAACACTGCTCTTACCATCCCATTGTTTAAAGCCGTCTTCCCCGACTTCTATTTGATCTTGTGGCTGAAATATAGTGAGCAATAAAACATTGCTGCAACCTCAGCGGGATCAGTTCCCTCCGATGCCATCAGCACCTGGCCACTACTGCAACACAAACCCCCCAGGGGCTGCAGGAACATTCACATCCCCAGCTCTCCCCAACCCCAGGAGCTCGGAAAAGCTCCCTTGGCTCACTCAAAACCACTTTGGATAAAGGCTTTTATGTTCATCACTTGATACGTTGTTTGTTAGTTGGTGAAATGCTACAGGGTGTTGTTTAGAAATCAACTTACAAGAATTTTAAAGTGCAAATTTTGAAGTGCTAGAATGCACATTTTAGAAAAAGAAGAGGTGTTTGAACTCCTCTGTTAAAAACACAGGTGGGCATGGCAGCACTTTGGTTGCTCAGTTACCACTTTACTCGTGCTGGCATTCAATCAAAAGAGAAGTTACAGATTTTTTATGGAAAATCAAACAGAATTCCTCCCCCAAGGGCTCCTAAGTGATCCAATCTGTGCAGGACAGACTGAACACACCATGCTGGAGCACTTCATGTTTTGGGGCTGACCCACAACTGCTCCAAGTCCATTCCTGCATCTCTTCCATGTGTGGTGGTGTGCAGGGATATCATCATTGCCAGGAAATGGTGCAGGGTTTAGGAACATTCTGCACCTCCAGGCAGAAGGCAGTGAATCCCTTCTGCATTAATCTCTGCAATATTTTAATTAATCTATCAAAGCTGCCCCATAAAATCCCCTTTCTGTATTTAAACCAGCATAGAGGTGCTTAAATCCTAAAGCATCGTTTAGCAGTCTCATTCTTATTTTAATAAAATAAGGTGGGAAATCCCAATATGAAGAAAATAATTCATGCAGAGCACAGTAAATAACCTCTGCCTGAAATCAGTACTAAATTTAAATCTGTTGTTAACACTTAAAGGTGGTTTTGCTGCGACCTCTCTGAGCTGGGTCATGCCAAGCTCCTGTGGCCTTTGTAAAGGTCAGGAACTCCCCACCTGTCTAGTCATTTAAAAATTAAATATATATATATATATATATATAAAACCCCATAAAAGCAGAAAGCTTGTGGCTCCTAAACTGACTTGCCCTGCATGTATAATTAATGCTGCAAGGAACAGGGGACTCAGCTTACCTTGAAGAAATCATCCTGATGGACCACACAGCAGTTGGGGAGCACCTTGATGATCCTGTTGGTCAAGGTGGTTTTACCACCATTGGTGACCCTGCACGGAGCGGGGCGAGACAGAGGAAGAATCGCATTAGAACCGGGTCTGGGAGCCACTGGGGTCCCTGGTGGGGCAAATATGGCTCAAGGAACCGAGCCCTGAGGGACCCGAACCCTGCCCGTGATGGCGAGAGTCCCTGAGGGGAGCCGGGCACTGAGCCCCTGAGGGAACCGGGCACTGATCCCCTGAGGGAACCGGAGCTCCTGAGGGGAGCCGGGCACTGATCCCCTGAGGGAACCGGAGCTCCTGAGGGGAGCCGGGCACTGATCTCCTGAGGGACCCCAACACCCCCCCCCCCACCCTTTGAATTTCCCGCCCCTTCCAGCGCCGGCCGCCGATTGGATGCGACCATCCCAGTCCCGCCTTTTCCCCGGCTGTCGATTGGCTGTGACGGCTCCTCTCGGTCCCTCCCCCCGTTCCAGCGCCGCGCGCCCGCGCTCCGCCGCGTGTAACGGCCGCGCCGGTTCCCGCGCGCGCGCAACGGCGGCGCTGAGGGGAGCGCGCGGAGCCGCCATGGCCGCTCCCTCATAACCGCGGGATCCTGAGGGGAGCGCGGGGCCGCCATGGCCGCTCCCTCACAACCGCGGGCTCCTCAGGGGAGCGCGGGGCCGCCATGGCCGCTCCCTCACAACCGCGGGTCCCTGAGGGGAGCGCGGGGCCGCCATGGCCGCTCCCTCATAACCGCGGGCTCCTGAGGGGAGCGCGGGGCCGCCATGGCCGCTCCCTCACGGTCGCTGCCCTCATACGCCCCATAACCCTTTCACTATAAAACCCTTCAATAACTTTCCCTTGTCTTATTCCTCTTTTTTTTTTTTAATCCCGAGGCTGTATAAGTCCCTCGGTCGCATATTATAAATATATTAACATTCTAATGACCCTTATTACCCTTCGCTGTTCCATTTCCTCAACCCTCCCTGCCGCACTCTCACCCCGTCTCAGCACAAATACATTTTTAATGCATTATTAATGTAATAAATTTTTTAACATGAAAATCAATGCCCTTTATACACCACCACCCCATTTTGTTAGAAACGGGATTTTCCCCCTCTTCGTCTTTCACAGAAAATTTTAAAATATTTTTTGGGGGTCTATCTGGCCTCTAAATTTAGTTGAGAGAGTGTTTTTGCCATCTCAGCATCCCTCCTGTTAACCCTATAAAAGGAGATATAAAACTACGGATAAAAGTATCTCTAAAAAGATATAAGCCTGTAATTTGTATATATAAATATGTATATAACACAAGTAAGTATATAAAATTTAAGTAAAGTGAATCTAAAATATAGATAAGTCTCTATGAAAGGATGTGCTGCCCTGCAAAACTCTGTTGAAGCAGCATCTATCCTTTTAATCCTATAAAAATATATAAAATAGAAGTATATCTACAAGTATATAATAAAATATAAAGGATATATAAAAGTGTATGTCACCCTGAGGAGCTCTCTGTATTTAAGCATCACAAATTAACACTCATCATCTCTCAAATCTCCCGAATATTATTTCATAGCCAGATAAATAATCCCCATCTCCCCTACAAAAATTAAAAACAGAGAAAAACACGAATTACCCCAAATTTTAGCAGGCACTTACCCTCCGATGCCTATAATATATTTCATTTTGCCGAGCGAGCCGGAATGTGGCGAGGAGAGGTGGGGAAGGGGGAAAAAAAAAATAATAAAAATTGGGAAAGCTGAAAGAACTTAAAGAACTTTCAGCTGAATAAAAACTTCGCTGTCGCTAATTTTTTTTTTTTCTCTCTCTCTTTTTTTTTTTCCCCAGGTCCTGCTGTGCTTCCCTGATCCTTTCATTGAGGAAAAAGGCGCTTTTGGGGCGGATTTATAGGGCGGTGTCCCCGCCCCGGAGGAGCCCTGTGACCATCATGAGCAGCGATGTCACATTTTGGGCAGGTCCGGCCAAGCTTCAATGTCACATTTTTGGAGGGAATTTTTTTTTTTTTTTGGGGGGGGGGTTTAACCCCTCGGTGTCACATTTTGGGGGGGTTCGACTCTCCACTGTCAAATTCTGGGGGGGTTTTAACCCCTCAGTATCAAATTTTGGAGGGTTTTAACCCCTCAATGTCACATTTTTGGAGGGATATTCAGCCAAACCCGCCCGTGCCACATCCTGGGGGGGGTTCGATCCCCTAATGTCACATTTTGGGGGTTTTTAACCCCTCAGTGTCACATTTTGGGGGGGTTCAACTCTCCACTGTCAAATTTTGGGGGGGGTTTAACCCCTCAATATCAAATTTTGGAGGGTTTAAACCCCTCAATGTCGCATTTTAGGGGAGTTTAACCCCTCAGTGTCACATTTTAGGGGTTTTCAATCCCCCAGTGTCACATTTTGAAGGGTTTTAACCCCTCAATGTCACATTTTTGGGGGGATATTCAGCCAAACCCTCCCGTGCCACATGCTGAGGGGGGGGGTTCGACCCCCTAATGTCACATTTTAGGGGGTTTCAACCCTCCAGTGTCAAATTTTGGGGCTTTTTAACCCCCCAATGTCACATTTTGGGGGGTTCAACCTGACCATGTCATATTTTAGAGGGTTTTAACCCCACAGTGTCAGATTTTGGGGGGGGGGTTCGACGCCCCAGTATCACATTTTTTGGGGAATTTCACCCTTACATTGTCCCATTTTAGGGGATTTTCATCCCACCCCCCCAAAATGTCACATTTTTGGGGCTCACCCCACCCCCATGTCACCCTCTGGCTCTGCACCTGTCCCTCTCCCTCGCTGGCCCCGTGAATTGCCGACTCTGTGGTGGCCAAAAATAACTTTTTTGGCCAGCTCTTCCTTTTCCTAAATTAGTCATGGGGCAGGTGGAAATGTCACCCCCGTCACGATTCCCTCGGGACCAGCAGAGGTGTGCAGGATATAATTAAGTCAGGATTTTTTTTTTTTTTCCTTGCTGTCTCCCCTCCTTTATTCCCCAATTCCCGTCTGATTATTTGAAACTCATCCAGGAGTAGCACGGGAAGGGATTTTTATTTTTTTTTTCTTTAAACTCCAGGAAAAAAAAAAAGGATAATTAATTTTTTTTTTTTTCAGTCAAGCTGTTCAGAGAAAGGAATGTGGAGTGAATCTTGCTGGAATGTCTCTTTACAAGGAATTTTTTTGGAACAGTTTATTTTTTGTAAATAGACACAAATTCCTAAACTGTTATCTCTGCAGAGAGCCTCCTCCTCCCAGTTAACTCACATAAAATAAGAATTTTTAAGGTAAGCTAACTCTACACCTTGTGGAACCTGTGCTTTGATTTGAATTATTCCAGATGTTCCTTAATTGGGGTTCTCTGAACGATGTCAGGCCTTTTCAATTATGTTTTTTGAAGTTTATAATATGAATTTTTAAATAATATCTCACCTCGTTCTTCCTTTATTATAAAACCACACTGTGGCAGAATTAAAACGTCACTGTTAAAAAAAATTAAAGGTTCCTCGTGCTACAATGGGTTGTAAAGTGATGGGGGAAAAAAAAATCTGTAGCATCAAATTTGGGGATCTCCTGTTTGACATTTTGACTTGGGGTCTTCAGCTCTTACAGTGTAAAATCCAAATATTTTGCAGGATTCCAAGGGAAGTTTTTGAAGGAATATACATATATATTTTTTAATATATCTTTTCAGATATTTATTAATATAAGATCCTCCATTCCATTTGGGTTCTGGAATTTTCTTTGCCTCATTCCATCCCATGGCACCATCTCACTCTTTATTCATAGCCCCATTAATTCCAGGATACATTTCCTCAATTTGTGCTTGACATCATTAACTTTTATTCACACCTGCTCCTGTGCTGTGTTTAAATTGAATTTTTCTCTTTCAAGCTTGAAGGGTTTTGTGACCTCAAACCTCCCTTGTCTCAGCCCAGCTGTGTCCGTTGAGCTAAAATAAAAATAAATATAAAAATAAAAAAAGTTATTTTTCTCTTCAAAGCTGTTTCTGGCCCTCAGCCACCAGGCCAAGGCCAAAATCAGCTGTTCCTGAATAAACATGAACTGCAAATTGGGGCAATTTTAACAGTCAGAGGTCAAGGTTCTGGAGGTTTTGCAGAGCAGATATTGAAAGCAAGGAGAGAAATCAGGTTTTAAGGTAGAACTTGGTGAATTTAGGGATAGAAATAAACAAATGAGCTTTTCCAGCCTTAATTCCAGTGTTAGAATTATTAGGGGAAATATGAATAAATAATTTGGCTGTTCCTGGAGGCACCACTTGCACTTCCACCATCAATCCCAGGGTAAAATGAAAATTCCAGAGAAATCTGGAGCTTGGATTCTTGAGTTTGAATAACTCAGGGAAGTTGAATTTCCAGCCCTGCTTGGCATTTGTTTATATGATATCCCCACATCACCCCCTCAGCAGATGAAGGCATAAAAAAAAAAATTGATTAAATGATAAATTATCCTCAAATTAGCTCCTACTCAAAAATTTTGATGCCCTTTGATTGCTTTTCTCACCCTTCCCTGACCTAGGAAGTTGTCTGGGTTAAGAAATTCAACTCCAGGGATTATTTTACTGCATTTGACCTGTTGTGAAGGGAAAAAAAAAACAACAAAAAAACCAAGAGGCTCCAAAATTGTGTCAAAGGTCCGAGGGGACACTGGCCCTGGGCACCTCTGCTCCAGTGCTCTTCACACTGCAGACCTGCAAATCCAAATATTTTTGAAAAATTCCAACCCAGTGAGTGAAATTTGTACTCTGCCCATTTGGATTTGCCCACAGGGACGTGGCTGGTGTTCTAAAAAAAAAAAAGAAACAGATTTTTTTACCTTGGGAAAGGGTAAAAAAACAAAACACCCCAGGATTTTTACCTTGGGATAAGGTTAAAAAAAAAATAAAATATATGATTTGGCCAAAGTTGTATCAATTTTTTTTAGTGTTGGAATCAAACAGTGGGAGCAGCAGGGTTGGATTGTTTGGGATCAGGGAATCCTGTCCCAATATCTCAATGTCAACACTTCTGTTTCTCCTGCAAAAGGGAGGATTGAAGGACATGGGGCTCAGTTGTTGCTGTTGGGTTTTTTTTGGTTTTTTTTTTTTTAAGCTCACAGCTGCCAACCCCATTCCTGTCAGTGTAAAACTCATTTCTCCTCATGGAAAAGCTCATTTAAAAGTTCATTTCTCATCAGTGTAAAAACTCTTTTCTTCTCATTTAAAAATCTCCTTTTCCTCAGTATAAAAACTCATTTCTCCCCAGTATAAATCTCAGTTATCCTCATTTAAAACCTCCTTTTCCTCAGTGTAAAAGCTCACTTTTCCTCAGTGTAAATCTCATTTCTCCTCAATGTAAATCTCAATTCTCCTCAGTGTAAAAGCTCACTTCTCCTCAGTGTAAATCTCATTTCTCCTCAGCATAAATCTCATTTCTCCTCAGTGCCAAGCTCATTTCTCCTCAGTGCCAAGCTCATTTCTCCCCAGTATAAATCTCAATTCTCCTCATTTAAAAGCTCACTTCTCCTCAGTGTAAAAGCTCATTTCTCCTCAGTGAAAACCTCACTTCTCCTTAGTATAAAAGCTCCTTTTCCTCAGTATAAAATCTCATTTTTAAGCTTTTTTTCCCCTTCCCTCAGTGCTCTCTGTCTGTTCCTTTCCCCAGTTTGTTTTTAGGCTCCTTGGGATGTTTTTTTCTCTCTATTCCTGCTCACTCACCGACCATGCTGGGAGCTGGAATTCACCCACATAACTCAAATTCCCAAATTCCTGCTCAGGCTCCTCTTGGTGCCTGCCTGTATTTGGAGATCCCATTCCAGCTGTCTCCTTCCTTCCCAGCAAATCCCAAAAAACCTCCAGCACTGCTGGCACTGCCCAACTCCAACAAACTTCACCCAAACCACAAATACAAGACTTATGTAAATGCCAAACATTCAGAAAGGGTTTGTTTTTTTTTTTTTTAAGCCCCTTTGGTCATTTGAAACTTCCTTTTTTTTGAGGGGTTTGTTTGTGGCAGAGATAACGTTATCTGCCTGACACTTTACTCACACAAATGCCATTCACCAGCGAGCCTGAATCAAAGACAGGCAACGTTCCCTGAATGGTATTTTTAGAATACTAATGTTTACTAAAAGTTCACATTAATATTCTTTGTTCAAACTTGGCTAAATTTAGCAGCAGGCTGTTTAATCTTCCTGGAGCCATCGGGGTATTATTCCCCTGGGATTGTTTAGTTCCTGGGTGCCCCGTGACCTTGCTGAATGTGACTCATTTCTTCTGCAGCTTTAATTGAGAATTTTAATCCTGCCTCTAATCATAAAGCATTGTTTATGGGATGAGCAAGGTTATGCCAAGGTTCCTCCTGCCTGGGAACATCAGAGGCGAGGAATGGGAGTAATTTTCACTTGGGAATGTTGGATTTTTGGGGTTATTTATTATTTCCAGAGCTCTGGGGGGAGTTGGGTGGCTCAGAATCCTCCTCCAAGGCCAAGGGGATCTTCCCAAAACCTCGATGTTTGGAGGAGAAAAGGGAAACAAAATCACAAAGAGAGGAGAATTCACCACGAACCTCAGCGAGTACAGCAGCTCCTGACGAGGAAAACGAGGGTAGTGGAATAGCAGAATTAATTAATGTGAGCTTTAACTGGCTGGCACCTCCTCCTGGTGGCTCCTGGCCAGGAGCTGCCACCATCGGGGTGACAGGGTGACATTCCCGGTGGCAGTGACAGGAGATCCCGTGGGAGAGGTCACATGGAGAGTTTGGACAAGGCAGGGCTGGGGAGCAGCAGCTGTGCCCACAAGGAAAAGCCAGAGGAGAAGAAAAAAAAATAAAAAAATAACCGGGATTTATCACAGTTTTGGGAAGTGAGATCAGCCTGGAAAAGTGTCCTGGAGGGGAGCAGGGACAGGGACAGGGACAGGGACAGGGACAGGGACAGGGACAGGAGGGGCCGTGCCAGGAATTTGGGATGGGAATCAGGGAAAGGTTCTTCCCCCAAAAGGTGCCGGGCACCGAAAGGTTCCCCTGGGAACGGGAACATTTCCCTTTGGAAAACGCTCTGGGATTGTTGGGGAGCTTTGGATGTCGGGATTGCATTTTTTGGGGTCGTTAAACAAAAAGCCTCGAACATGCCCAGAATTTAACCCAAGGTGCCAAAGGTGGGTGATCCAAGGTGGAAAAGGAGGGAACGTTCCAGCCCTTTCCCCTCTTTCCCTCTCACATCATCACTTTGTTCTCCTCCCCTTGGCTCTGAGTCATCGAACGAATCCTAAAAGATGTGAGTGGTGTAAAAATACTTTTTATATTTACTGTTACAGGCAGTGCAGACAGGAGCTCCCGGCACAGAGTGACTCAGCCCCAGGCAGGTGAAATCATCCCTCAAAATCGTTTTCCTTCATCCAGAGGGAAACAGAACTGGGGAAAACCCACCCTGAAATCTTGAAATTGGAATTTTCGATGGGTGAAAGGAGGCGGGATGAACTTCCCCCCTCTCGTAGGGGTTGAGAGTTCAGGAGAAATCCTCATTATCCTAAACTGGGAATTTTCATTTGTGGCTGGGAGATCAGCCAGGATGGGGAAAGCCCTGGGAATATTCGCGGCTTTTCCTGGAGATTTCTCCTCTCGGGAGCCCCAGGGGCTTCCAGGGAAGAGCAGCTCGTGGGAGGAGAGTGACAGGAGATTCCAGCTCTCAGGAGGAGGCAAAATGCTGATTTTCATTCAACTGTTCCATTCAAAATTTCCATTGAATTTGGGAAAGATTTCTCTGGGTTGGAGGCAAACCCAAGCTGCTTTTTATTTATTTTTTTTTCCTTCCCAAAATCCCACCTATCCCTGGGAATTCACTCCCTGTATCCTGTCCCTCCATCCCTTATCCAAAATCCCTCTCCTGGAGCCCCAAATTTGGTCACCCCAAAGCTCCCACGTGGTTGTTGGTGCCATAAATTGAATATTTGAGCTACAAAATTGCAACCCTGACAAACTTTTCTAATAGAAATTAAACAAAAAAAAAAAAAAAAATCCCAGAGGATGAGCAGAAAAAAAAATGTATTGATACTGATAGGATTTGGGGTTTTTTTGGAGATAATAAAATCAGAGCAAAAAATCTGCTTCATACAGAGTTACAGAACAAACGTAGCCCTAATTTAAAATTATTTTCAATTAATTAATTAATAATTAATATGCATTTCCTGAAAGAATTCCCAGCATGAATACAGCAGTGCTTGCTAGAAGATTAGACTCGTGTATCTTCCTATTTCCAATTCATTAATTACGTTAATGATTTATCTAAACCCACTCAAATTCGACATCTCACTGTAAAGAGTTGTTTTAAAAATACTAAATAATATGAACTGTTAATAACATTCATACTAAAAATAAAAAAGGGGTTCTTAGGGTTTGGGTATTTTCTGTTTAAGTGGCTTTGAGTTGGTTTTTTTGTGAGTTGGGGTTTATAATTCAATTTCCAGTCAAGGCATTAATTGGATGATAAAAATCGATGTAAAAATAATATGAGATTAAAGAACTTGAGACAAGCAAGGTTCTGTACAGCTCGATAGAAACTCAAGAAAAGGAATTTTTTTCCATGGCTCTTTCCTAAAGCTGAGCCAAACTGGGAAAGAATCCTCCAGAACAAGAATTATTTGAGTAAAAAACACTTGGAATTTTGCAGTGTCAGAATTTCCAGCGAGGCCTTTGAATGCTTTTCTTCAAGGCAACAACATCCAAACAAAAAATTTCCCTCATATTTTCCACCTGAAGCCAAATCCTAAATAAAAATCTACTGACAGAAGGAAGGGTTGGCTGAAGGATTAGTCTCATTTTAATTGAATATCCACAGATTTTATGGAATAATACAAAGCAAAACTCAGGGTACAGATGAACAGTCTGCTAGCACAAACCACCTAATTACAACCAGATGCAGAAAATGACATTTCACAATTTTGTACAGGTGGAAAGGAACAAAAAAAACCCAAAAAAACCAAAAAAAACCCCAACCCTGGGGTTGTGATTTATTGTCGTGGTGAGTTCTCAACTCTGCTTTACCAAAATCTGGATGCCAGGAAGGAAGGAAAGAAGGAAATAGAAAAGAGAAAAATGTGCTTTTTTTTTTTTTTTTTTTGTGTTTGTGTGTGTGTTTAGAGCCATTTTTTTGTCCCTTTCTCCTGTTCCAGGCCAATCCCAGCTCATGCCACCAACCTTTCCTCGACTCCTGGGTTTTGGAAAACCTCTAAAAAAAGAGGATTTTGTTGCCTTTAAAACCTTTCCTACAAATCTTAAAAAAAAAAAAAAAAAAAAAAAAAAAAAAAAAAAAAAAAAAAATAGAGATGGAAAAGTTACCACGAGGGAAGCTCTAAATATCCACTCACTCACATTTATTTACAAAGCACTGGACAGAAAAAAAATGGGATGAGTTTTATTTTTTTTATATACTCCACTGAAATCTACAGCAGCATCCCAGCTTTGGCTCCTGTGCCTTCCTTGTGAACCACAATAAAAAAAATCACTGGACAGCCCCAAATTTGTGTGGAAAAAAACCAGAAAAGTTTTATGTGGAGCTGAGGAGGGCCTGGGATAAATCCTGGAAGAGAAAGGGAAGGAAATTCCTGCTCTGGGATCAACAGCACAGGAAGAAATTGGATTTATTGGATTTTTCAGGTTGATGTGGAGTGAGTTGAGGTCTGGCCATTAAATACACAACAATAAAAACACCAGGATTTTGGTGAATATGGGCATAAAACAACATTTTCTGCAGCTAAAATGTGACTTGCCACGGATTTACTGGGAAGAAAAAAAAAAAAAAATCTCAGGAAAAGTCAAATCAGACCAAAAAAAAAAAAAAAACAACAAAACTGCTCAATATAATCCAGGCAATGAATAAATGAAAATTTTGATCCTCCAGGACGAGGCAGGACCAGAGCCTGGTGCACGTTTGGGACACTGAGCAGTCCAGCAGTATTGCTAAAGGGATGAAATTTTTATTTCATTCGATTCTTTAAACATATTTATATATTTATATACTGCTCAAAGTTCCACTGGAAATGCACTTTTAGCAGCAGCAGCAGCAGTGCAGATTTCTCCCCATCCAGCTGAGATTTTTCACTCCACCTTCAGGACAGGGACTTTTTAATTTTTCTGTTTCTGTCCAAGAATTTGCAGCTTTTTGCCTGAAATCGCTGGTTGAAAGAAGTTAATGATAATTAAATTTTTTTTTTTTTTTTTTTTTTTGCTGCTATAAAATGGACTTTTGTCATTTCTGATTTCTCCTTGATGGGGCTGCAGGTTCTTCTCTGTGTTGAAAAGACATAAAAACATTTTCCACGTGTCCATCCATCCATCCATCCATTCATCCATGCTTGTAAAACTCTGTGAAAAATTAAAATCTAGTGCACACCACTTGGAGTGCTCCATCACAAAGGGCACTTTTAAAAACAAACAAACAAACAAACAAACAAAAATTAGCTCCAAGAAGTTAAAAATTGATTTTTTCTATGGAAACAAGTGCCTGCCTCCATCTCGTGAAGGGAAATTGGGATCTGTTCTTTTCCCAGCTGCAAATTCCCTTGCTCTGCAGGAATTACTTGAAAAAATGTGATTTTTCATGGTCAGATCTGCTCATTCTGTATTTTTTTTTTTTCCTGAAAGTGCAGACAGAATGATTTTAGGAAGGAATTAAAAAAAAAAACCAAAAAAGCACATTCTGGTGTGGAGACTGCAGAGCATCCAGAGCCCCCACGTGAAAGGAGATTTGGGTTCCTCATCTCCCACATCCTTGTTTTCCATCACAGCAACGTTTCTGAACTTTTTTTTTTTTTTTTGATTCACAAAATCTTTCTAGAGTTGCATTTTGAACCCATCATTCAACATTTTATCCACTTTATTCGTTGTATAATTGCAAAATTCCCCTGCAGTGCCCAGCGTGGGTCACTTTCTTGGTGGAAAGGTGATGGTTTGTCTCTAAATCCTTAAAAAAAAAAAATTAAAAAAAAAAAAAAAAGAGAAAAATCGACTTGAAATGTTCTCAAAATCACAAACTCTGGGTCCACGAGGAGCTTTGTGATTGTTCAGAGTCTGAACTGAAATGGATTTAACAGCAAAGCCTTTCCTTCACCCTGTGCCCTGGGACAGAGTCAGGGACAGGGATCCCAGCTCTGCCGTGGAAATTTGGGAATTCCTGGCTGCTGCTTCTGTCCCCAGCCAGAGCTGGGAGCTCAGGAGAGCAGGGATTTGTCACCTGCAATAAACCCGAGCTCCACACACACCTGGAGGCTCCTTCTTCCCTTGAAGCACAGAATTCTTTATAAAATTCCAGCCTTGGGTTGGGAAGGACCATAAATCCCATCCAGTGCCATCCTGGGTGCTCCAGCATGGAAAATTTTGTCAATAATTGGTTTATAATGAGCTTGTTTGGTGCTTTTTTTTTTTTTTTTAGATGGAATGTGGAATTTTTTTTTTTTTTTTTTTTTAGATGGAATGTGGAATTTTTTTTTTTTTTTTCCATCTTCAGCCTCTGGGTTGGTGCTGTGGGTGCAGTGCTCTGATTTCCATGCAAAGGCGTGGCCAGGAAATCCATCCTTAGCTGGAGTGGGTGAGGAGAACGTCTCAAATGAGAATTAAGGTTAAAAAGTGCTTTTGGTGCTTCCTTGGAGCATCCAGGGGAAGAAGGAATCTCATCCAGAGTGATTTTGTTCACTGAAAGGAGGAGAAAAGCAAATTTGTGTGTCCAGAGGAGCCATCCCCACCTGCAGGAAAAACCTTGCTGTGCCAGAATTCTCCTTGAAGTGATGAAATGGGCAGGGAAAATTCTTCACCTGCAGGTTTTGGAGAGGGGTTTTACCTGATCATGGAATCAGGGAGTCCTGGAATGATTGGGAGGGAATTAAATCCCATCCAGTCCTGGGCAGGGACACCTTCCACTGTGCCAGGCTGCTCCAACCCAGTCCTGGCCTTGGACACTTCCAGGGATCCATCCTGAGCCCATGCAAGGAGGCTCTGCCTCTGAAATCAGGAATTCCCAAAGAATTTTGCCCAGACTTTTGTTCCTTCATTTCTTTCCCCCATCTCTCCTTTGCTCCCAGAATCCTCACGAGTCCAAATTCCAAATTCCAAGAGTCGAGGTCACACCCAGAGCCCAGCCCTTGTCCTGCACTCCCCACGGGGATATTCCAGGTGGGAATGCTGATGGATGAGAACCCCCCCAGAGGGAAAATTCCAACATTTTAGCAGCTCCTAGGAGGTATCAGCAGCGAGTGATTGTCCAGAGGTGAAGACAAGGCGTGGAAAACTTCCCTGTCCTTAAGGCTCCTTCTAAACCCAAACCCTTTTGGTGTGTTCAGAAGGTTCTGTGGGGCAGCCACTCCCTCCAGAGTGCCACGTTCACCAGGATGGGACAAACCAGGGAGAAAAAAAAAAACGGGAAAAACCAGGAAAAAAACCAAGAGGAACCCTTGGGATGACAGAGTCACAGGGGAAGAGGTGGTGATGGAAGCTGGCAGTGCTGCCCTGGGCAGGAACTCCCTTACACTGGCCGTGGGAAGGAGGGAAAAGCTCTTTCCATTGCCTGGAGTTGTCATTCCCAGGGGTTGCAGCTTTTTTGGGATGTCCTGGAGGATCCTGGGGTGCAGAAAGGCTCCGTGCTGGCCAGCAGCAAGTGAAGGGTTTGTCATTTAAACCAAAAATAAATTTTCTTTCTGGGCTGGAGGATGCTCTTGGTTTACCACGAGGATACACAGTGAGGATTTGCACTGTGCCAATGCTGTCCACAGATCATTCCCAAAACACACCAGAACCTGGCCTGTAAAGTGCTGCTCTTGCTTCATTTTTTGGGGAGGGGGGGAGATTTGTTTGGGTTTTGTTCTTCTTTTTCATTTTTAAAAGAAATTTATTTCCAAAAGGTTGAAGGGCTTTGCATCTCGGAGGCAGAAGAGGCAGCTCCAGGATTTCCAGGACTTGGAAGAAGGTGGTGGCAAGGTGTTGTCCCCAAAGGTCCTCGAGGTGGGTGAGTGCCAGGCTGCTCCTTCTCCTACTCCATTCCTCCGTGCTGCTCCCACTCAGGACATGCTGGGCAGAAAAAGAGAGACAGGAGGGATTTTCAGGCAGCAAACTGAGGTAAAAAATGTTATTATTGCCACCACACCACCAACAACACCAAAAATAGAGTGAATTTGGGTGAAATCGTTCACAAAAGCGTGTTGGGGGACACGGGTGGTGGCAGAGGGGACAATCCTGGGGTGACACCAGGCTGGGGGATCCTGGGGGAATCACCCAGGCTTGGCTTTTCATGGATCACAAATGCCATGGAAACTGTCCCAGACACACAAAGAGCTCAAACCTGGTTTCCTGATCCTCTGCTGGGGGCACGGGCCTGCTGCAAAGAGAGGACAAAAGGACAAAATAAAGGAATGTCCAGCACAAACCAATCCCTCCCCTCTGTCCTGAGCTCCTGGCGATTTCTTGGAATAATTCAGCCTCATCCAGTGGATCTTTCCCTGTTCCCCTCAGGAATTCGAATAAGAAGAGAGGCTGTGTCAGTGGTCAGGGCCAAAACCAAGCCACGTCATCCTAGTGAGGGATTTTATCTTCCAAACCCCTCCAGAATTTCCTTTCCCTGCAGTTCCAGCCTTTTTATCTCCTGAACTCTCTGGCAATGTCCTGTTGGATCCCGAGGGGGTTTTGGGGTTGTTCTCAGCCCCAAAGACAAGGAAAGGATAAACCAAGGATAAACCAATCCTTACCTTTCCCTCTCAGCCATGTCTTGTTTCTCCTCTGCCCTGTAAACACAAATCCCAGTGGGAATCATCCCCCAGTGGGAATGGGGGAGACTCCAGAGCCTCTCTGGGGTGATGGATGAGCCTCGGACAGGAGCCACTCTCCATCCCACCCCTCCCCAAATTCATCTCACCTTTCTTTCCTGGCCTTGATTCTCTCCTCTTCATACCTGCAACGAGCACAAAACATCCTTTAAACTGCTGATCACTTTTAGTCACATTCAGTGTTTGCTCTGAGGGGGACAGGAGCTCCAAGCTGCCACAGTCTGAGGCTCTTCCTCGGCTGAGACCACGTTTGCTGCAGGCTCTGCCTTCCCAATCCCTGGGTTTTGACTCCATCCCACACAGGATTCTGTGCTGGCCCTCCCCAGAGCCCCAGGCTCCCTCTGGCACTCACTGCAGGACACAGTCTGGGATCTGCACGTGCTCCATGGGGATGAGCTGCTCCAGTTCCTCCAGGCTGTGGACGTACTGGATCTTATTGATAAACTTCACACTGGCACAGAGAGAGAGAGAGAGAGAGAGAGAGAGAGCAGTGCCACCCCAGTGGTTCCTAAAAACACCCCTGGAATTGTCATTGGAACTCTCAGAGGGATGTAGGACAAGTGACAGCTTCATCTTGGTCACCCCTGGCTAAGGGGGAGCTTAAAATCTGATTTGTGGGATTAAACACCAGAAAATGGTTGGGGCTTGTGCTGCAAAGAGAGGGAAAGGACAGCAGCACGGGGCTCTTTTTGGGGAAAAAAAGGCCAATTTATTGTACAGCCAGCCCGGATTTAAAGTGTGTCAGTGCAGCCAGGACAGGACAGGAGCTCATTGGACAATTGGGAAAAACATCCTTGGGACAGCACCTCAGGATGTGTCCCACGGGAAAGACACCAGGGGTTAATGTTGGTGATGAATTCCACTCTGTTTGTCACCGTGTTGTCACCCTGGGAGACTCCTCCCTAACTGAAGCTGCAGTCAGCTTGTCAGCCTGGGAATGGAGCTGAGAGTCAGGAGAAATCCAGGCCTGGAGAGAATTCCCAAGCTGGAATTCCCCAGCTCTGTCAATGTGTGTGTGCACAGGGGCCATGCCAGGGGGTTGGGATGGGCATCAGGGAAAGGATTTTTCCCCCTGAGGGTGCTGGGCAGTGCCCAGGCTCCCTGCAATGGGCACATTCCCAACCCTGCCAGAGCTCCAGGAGAATTTGGACAATGCTCTGGGACAGGCTGGGATTGTTGGGGTGTCAGGGGTCACACGGGGTGATCCCAGTGGATCCCTCCAAACTGAGGATTTCCCACAACTCTGTGATTCCAAACGTGCACTGCAGAGCCTGCTGGGTGTGTGGGGACGTTGTGCTCACCTGATGAAGGGTCTGGAGATGGCCAGCACGGTCCGGATGAACCACGATGGGTGGACAATGATCAGGGCCTTGAGGTTCTTCCTCAGCCTGGGGACGAGTCAGGGGACAGTGTCACATTCCCAGAGTGACACATTTCCTAAACTCCCCCGTGCTGGGCTGGGCTCTGACAGGTGTGGTGTGGACAGGTAAAATCCCTCAGCAGGATATATCTGGAAATATCTTTATAAACCAAAATATTCCAAGGCCAGGTTGGACAGGGCTCGGAATAACCTGGAATAGTGGAAACATCCCTGCCCTGCCTGGTTTTTGAGGTTCCTCCTGGCACCTGGTGGGTGTAAGGAATGTGGGAGGGGGGTCAGGCTCACTCCTGTTGAACAGCATCTGATTTTCCTTTCAATTCTAGGATGGGGACGGTGATCCCAGCACCAGGATTGGTCCTCACCTTCTGTCGATCATCTGGTAGCATTTCTTGAGCCAGCCCAGGCCTGGCATCCTCCTGCGGGGCGTGGCCCCGTTCAGGTACACGATCATGTAATCCTCAGCCACCAGCAGCTCCAGGCTGCTGATCACGTACCTGCCAGGGGGTGAGCAGAAAGGACCCAAATGAGACTCCAAAAACATCCTTTTAACATTTCTTCAAGTGCCCTTGTGTGAAGGGAGCAGAAATTCAATAAAGTCTCCCTGCACCCTCAGAACAAGCCCCTTGGAAAATCATAGCTTAAAGATAAGGAATGGCTGTGAAATGACAAATACAAAAGGAATTTAGCTTCCCCCCGTTGTTAGACCCTCTTATATTATTATCTTATTCAATATTAGTGGTTCATTCTCTTTTAGTATCCATAGGCCAGCTTTGAATGTAAAATCCCTCAGGGATTGGTTACAAAGTAGAATTCCCTTGGTAATTGGTGCAAACTGTCAAACCCTCCAAAGATATAAAACCCCTGTAAAACAACAGCCGTGGGTATGTGCAGACAGGAAGCCTTCATAGAATAAACCATGGGTTTGTGCCTTTCTGCATGTGCTGGTCTCTACCTCGCTGGTCTGAGAGCTCCCCACGAGCCAAAATTCCATCTGGGCAAGGCTGGGGAATTTGCTCCATCACTGAGAGCTGCAGGAGCAACCTCAAAAATCCCAAAGAAACCCCAAAAACCCCCACCAGTGACACCCTTATGTCACCCTCAAACAGCTCCAGACCTTCCTTGCAGGTCCTGGAGCAGGTTTGTTCTCCTGGGGTGTCCCAGTTTGGACACCCCAGTTCCATTCCCTGCCCAGCTGCAGGAATGTCCCAGCCACGCTCCAGCCCGGCTGGGAGTCCATCCTCACATCATTAACTGCAATATATTGGAATGTTTGAGCTTGTTGGACTGGGAGCTGGAGCCCCACCAGTGCAGCTGCACACTGGGAGTGCTGGGCTGGGATCCAGGCCTGCTGCCAGCTGCCATTGCTGACACCAGGAACACAGAGAAGCTGTTGTGTCGTTTCCCTCACCCTGCTGTCCCCCCCCTCCAGGCACTCACAGGAAGAGATTTTCCATGATGTAGTGATAATCAGCCAGGTTGCTGTCCGGGAGGTAGCAGGCAGCAAACACGATGATGGCATTGAGACCTTCTCCATAATATCCTGGCAAAGAAACACAGGGAACATTTTCCAGGGAAAGATGTGGGAGCTGAGGGGAAATCTGCACTGGAGTTTCCTCCTGGGGTGGGTTTTGTGTCTCTGCTCAGCTCCAGGTGAACGTTTCTCTCTTCAGACCTCTCTCCCTGTGAGATTTCCTCCTGGTTTGGGCTGTAATGTGGATTTGGGGTTCAGAGAAGGAATCTCAAATTCGGGGTTTTAAAGCTGGGTTGTTCCTTGGCTTTGCTTGGGCTTTGGAAATAGATCTGACTGCACATGTGTGGAGACCCTGGAGCACCTCAGGGACTGCTACAGTCCCTCCAGCCTGTTAATTCCACAATCACTAAATATTTCCAGCACCATCTGAGCACATTTGTGCTTCTCCTCCACGCAGAGACACCAAACAAACAGAGATTTTTTTTTTTTCCCTAATCAGGGGAATGAGGGAGCCGGGCTGGGGGGTGTCCCCAGGCTCACCTCCGTGTGTCACCACCCTCATGTAGGGTTTGATCATCTGCAGGTCGATCCTGTGCTCCTGCTCGCCGATGATGACGGTTCTCCAGAGCCGCCCGTTGGTGGCACTGCCATCCTCGGTGGCCCCGTCCCCAAACAGGTCTGCGCTGTCCCCGGGCATGTTCTTGGCCGTGGCCACGGGGGTGTCATCTGGGAAAGGGACAAAGAGTTCTGCCTTGAATGCGAGAAGAGCTTTGGCGATGCTCTGATCGTGTTTCACCTCCAGCCTTGATCCGTGTGAATTTATGGGTTTAAACCTCACCCAAATATTATAGAAACGGCTTTAAAACCTCCCTCTGCTTATCAACCATCAGCTGCTCATTTTAGCCTTTAAAATGAGGCTAAAAACCACCCCAACCCCTGGAAATGTTCACCCAGAGCCAGCCTTTCACCTTCCCATTCCAGTTCGTTCCCATTCCCCAGGAATTCCAGGGAATCTGTCTCGTCAGGAGTTTCAATATCGTCCACATTGATGTCCAGATCATCGGGAGTGTCCAGGAAGTCGTCAGAGAGGATGGAGCCCTCGCTCTGGTCCAGGGAAATGTTGATTTCGGGTGCAACAAGAGTCTTCCTCTTCCGATGGGCCCCGTTAAAATTCAACGTGTTGGGAGGAGCTGGAGATCAAAGGAAAAAAAAAACCAAAAAAAAACTGACAGGGATCCACAGAGCAAGACATCATCATGGATAATTCCACCCTGGGAATATGGACCTGGAACCCCCAGGGGGGTGGGTCACGACTGGGAGGCACTGGGATGGAAATGCCCAAATCCCTGAGATCCCAATTTCCTCCTCCAGCTTCTCAGGAAAGGTGAACAATTCCGAATCCCTGCTGGTTTCTTCTCCCATTTTTTTTTTTTTTTTTTGGTGGGAATTTTTTTGGGGGGGATTTTTTTGTTGTGGGCGATCCAAGGCTTTCTCCCTCCTTTTTTCCTCATTTTCCTGCAGGCTCTGGGGAAGGTTGGTACTTACAGGACGTGGTCTCATCTTCCGTGGGGCTTCCCAGTGACTCCATCCCTGTCTCTTCTGGGAGAGGCCTGCAGGACACGGGAAAACACACGGGGGATGTTTAGGGTGAAGTCATTCCCAGAGAACGGAGACAGCAGGGAAAAAACTCCACCCCAACCCGAGATCTGCCCTTTGCCTTTTCCCAGCGAGCCCATCCTGGGATTCCCACAGGGAATCTGCCCAGGAGCAGCCCAGGATCTGTGCAATCCTCACTAACCTGCAAATTATCCCAAAGGGATGAAAAATCCAGTCAGGGAGCAAATCCCGACCCCAGATGAGCTCAGCAAAGTTCTCCTTCTCTATATTATCCTCATTTTTTCTCTGTAGGGACTCTGAGCCCTCACCTCAGGCCCCACTGCGTGACTCCCAGCCCCTGCTCAGGTTTGGGATCGGGTTCATTCCTTGCTCAAATCCAGCCACCAGCACTCCAACCCCTATTTTGGAGCCAGGGGCTGATCCCCCCCACTCCTTTCCTGGGATTTGCAGCCTCTCAGCTCCTGCATCCTCCTGGTTCAAATCACAGCCCCTCCAGCTGGAGGCATCAATGGATTTAAAAGTTTTCCCGGCTGAAATCAATCCACGGGGCGTGGCTGTCACCCTCTGGGGGCTGCAGGAGCTGCTCTGACCCGCACTGGGGTGAGTGAAGTGGGAATTTGGGTCTGAATTATGGAGAGGAACCTTTTATGTGGCTGAGCCTGACCGTCCACTGCCCACCCTGGACATTCCCGGGTGCTTTTCCCTTTAATTCTTGCTGGGGCTGGTTCTGTCTCCTGGAATTATTCTGTGTTTGTCATTTTTTGACCAAGTCCCACCAACTCTACAAGCTCACGTTGTCAAATCTGTGCTTCAGACGCCTGGCAGCTCTCCCTGCCCAGGCAGGAGCTGTAAAAACCCTCCTGGATTTGGATTTTACAAATGGAAAACCGGAACTGGGAGAAATTCGGGGATTTTAGGGGTGAGGAGCCACACAGGAAGGGAGGTGACAACGGGGACAGACAGGATCCAGCCCGCTCCTCTTCCTGCTGTCGTGACACCGCTGCCGCCAGCCAAATTAAACCCTATAAATATGTAGATTAAGGGATAATCCTCTGCTGCCGGTCATTGCATATTGATGAGAGCTCAGGACCCGATCAAAGGCGCCTTGGGCAGCACCGGGACCCCGGGGGGAAAAAAATCCCCGCGCCCCTGCAGCTGCTCCTGTCGCTGTCCCCGCGCGTTGTTTATCCGAGCCTGGCACGATTTGGTGACACAGCATCAAAATGGGGAGGGGAGGGGAAGGGGGGCAGCCCGGGATCCATCTGAGCACAGGCAGGGAGTGAAGAAAATCCTTTCCTTACCTGCCCCGAGGCTGCTGCCGCCCTCGGGAATCCTCCCGAGCCGACTCGGGGGGGGGGGGCTCAGAGATTCTCCTGAGCTCGGGGGGCTCCGCTTTGCTCCGGGCTCGTCCCGGGCCAGCCCCGGCTCGCAGGGATGGGGCGGGCACGGAGGGATGAGGGGATGGATGAAGGGAGGGATGCAGAAATGGATGCAGGGATGGATGCAGCGATAAATGCAGGGATGGACTCAGGGATGGATGCAGGAATGAATGCAGCGATGGATGCAGAAATGGACGCAGGAATGGACGCAACGATAAATGCAGGAATGGACGCAACGATAAATGCAGGGATGAATGCAGCGATGGATGCAGGGATGGATGCAGGAATGGATGCAGGGATGGATGCAGGAGTGAGCATGCTCCCGCTCCGCGCCGCCCGCTCCTCGGTTACGGCATCCCCGCCCCGGGCCGGCCGAGCCGGGCCCGAGATCAGAGCCGGGCAGGGCTGAGCCCCGGGGAATCGGTTCCCCCCGCTCGGTTCCCCCCGCTCGGTTCCCCCTCGGCCAGGCCGGAGCTGCTCCCGCGTTTCCTCTTCCCAGGAAAACCCGGGAATGTCGCCCCGTGTCCTCAAGGAGCGGCTGGGTTCTGTTTTCCCGGCCCAGATCTCTGTCTAGGATGTGGCTTTTCCATTTTTTTTTTTTCTTCCCCTGCTTTTCGGGGCAAGATTGGCTAATGGCAGGCAGGCAAAAATAGCTCTGCAGCAAATCAGCTGCTGGAGAGCTGCTGTCCCACATGCAGCAGCCTCTGCCCTATTATTCCAACGCTTCCAGCGGGGAAGCGGCTGGAAAAGGACAATTTCTTTATTTTTATTGCGAGTAGAACCCAGCTGGCTTTCCCTCGTTCGCCTGGGGGCTCTTTGGGCTCTGTCTCGCATCGTTCCTGCTCGAATCCCTCTGGAGGAGGCTGGGGAGGGCTCCAGCCTCGTCCCGGCCCCGCTCACATCCCTTTGCCTCTTCCCAGATTACATTTCCGAGGCGTTTTCTCGGGTTTGGGGGTTTGGGGGCTTTTCCAGGAGAGATTTCCCTGGAAGGCTTGGCCGTGCCTGGGCGGAGTTTGCTGGGACAGAGCTCCCAGGGGATGCTCGGGTTGGTGCCGAGGCGTCCCGGAGCCAGACCAGCTTTATCCCGGATTTTCCAGGGAGTTCTGGGACAATATTTTCCTTTTCTACACCTCGATTTCCTGTCTATTTTCTCTCAGCAGCCTGATCTGGTGGAAGGAGTCTCCACTCTTGGAAAGGAGATGAGTTTTAAGGTCTCTCCCACAATTCCCATCCATCCCTTCCTTTTCTTCACTCCTCTCTCCTTTTACTCCATTAAAAACCAGGGGGGAGCCTGAGGCTGGCAGAGATCCAGCAGCTCTGCTCTCAGAAATAAAAAAATAAATAAAATAAAATCCAGCCTGAGAACGCCAGGGAAGGACAAACCCAGTGCTGTGGGATGCAGCACAGAGGGGCTCACACAGGGCTGCAGCTGGAGCTGGGATGAACAGAGCCAGGCTCAGCCCAGGGGAACAGGAGCCCCTTTCTCCAGGGCTGGGAATACTGGGATGCTCTGTGGGCTGCAGCTGGAGGGGGCTAGGACAGCCCTGAGAGCCCCCGGGCACCTGCAGCTGCTCCAGCAGGGCTCAGAAATTCATCCCAGAATTGGCAGGGCTGGAAGGGACGGGTGGAGATCCCCCCGTGCCCAGGCAGGGTCACCTGGAGCAGGGATGTGCCCAGGTGAGTTTGGGATGTCCCCAGAGAGGCAAAGGGAGAATCCAAACCCACCCTGAGCAGCCTGGAAGGGGAACAATGCTGGGAATGGGGGGGGGTGGGGGCTGGGAATTCAGGGTTTTGGCACCTCCGTGCAGCTGCTGGAGTGGATGTGAAGGTGGGAGGTGACATTTGGGCACCTCCTGTCACCCCCACACCTCCTTTCCCACCAGGTTGGCACCCGTTTGGGTTCTTTGCATCCCAATGGCAAATTCCTGGCACAGCAGAGCTGCTCTGGTTGGGAAGGCTCTGCTTGATTCAGAGCCTGGGAAGGAGTCCATGAATCCAGAAATCCAGAAATCCACTCCCACATGGATCCATCCAGCCTCCATCCCTCTGTGTATCCCTGTACCCATCCTGGCCTCCCTGTGCTCCACACCCAGCTCCTTTCCCTCCTTCCCCTGCCCACACAGGGCTGCCAAAGGCACCCCAACATTTTTGACACACTCAGAGCAGCTCCAAAAATTCTGAACTCCTGTTGGAGCTCAGGCTCCTGTTGTGTCTGTGGGAAGGACCCTCCCACTGCACATCCTGATGGTTTCTCACAGGAATTTTAAAAAAATTTAGAATTCTCCTGGTTTTTCTTTTTGGTTTGTTTTTTTTTTTTGGGGGGGGGGGGGGGGGGGAACGCACCTGGGGAAGTC
This sequence comes from Sturnus vulgaris, assembly GCF_052056855.1. Taxonomy (NCBI): domain Eukaryota; kingdom Metazoa; phylum Chordata; class Aves; order Passeriformes; family Sturnidae; genus Sturnus; species Sturnus vulgaris. The sequence continues at coordinate 793,590 of NC_142268.1, read as the reverse complement.
CTCGTCTTGCCATTCTTCTTTCACATCCACATTTTCCATCCTCAGCGTGGCCTCCGTGGTCCCCATGGCTCCCAGGGAGGGGCTGGAGCCAGCAGATCCCTCCAGGAATGGCTCAGGCTGGAAAGGGGAGGCAGAGAGGTTGGCACGGAGCACCCCGAGCTGGGAGCAGCCCCACAGGTGCCAAGCAGGGTGAGTGCTGCTTGTCTGGGGAAAAAGCAACAAAATTCGGGATTTTGGAGCTGCTTGACACATTTGGGACCAGAGGGAGGAGGTGAGATTGGCCCTGGGGTCTGTTTGGATCCCAGCTCATGTCCCTGGGGAGCAGAAATTGTGTCCACTCGTTTTTCCCTTCCTGCTCCTCCTGCAATCCCAATCTCCTGATAAATCCCTGATTCCCAGATCCCACATTCCTGGACTGGATGGAAATTCCCGGCCTTGGTTCTGCAGAGATTCCTGAGGAGGCCTCACAGGGATTGATTCCACACCCCCACTCCAGGTAATCCAAACCAGGCTCCAAAACCCTGGAGCAGCTCAGCCTGGGGGTGTGTTCCCAGTCTGGCCTTTCCCCTGCACTTTGGGAATGAGTTCAGACCCAGCAATCCTGGATTTCACCCACACTGAACCCCAGAGTCCCTTAGAACCATATATTTAAAAATATATAGATATAATTTTTTATATATGTCCAATTTTAATTTTTTTTTTTGCCAGACAGAGAAATTCAATCTTTTTTTACCCAATTCCTTGGGCCTGCAGCTCCCAGCAAAGCCCAGCTCAGCACTCAGGACCAATCCTGGCTGGTCAGGGAGAGCAGACACCCCATTCCCAGCCCCGAGGGAACAAAGTCAGGCCTGATCTGCTCTGGAGCATCCTCAGGTGGAATCAGCTCCTGTGCTGGGCCCAGCATGCAGGAACATTCCTGGCATCCAGGATCCTCAAACTGGGGATTGTTCCAGCCACTGGCTGGGTAGGAACATTTAGGAATATATATATATATATTTTTTTTTTTTAGGATGAGGGGTTTGGGTGGTTCTGGGGCTGCTGTGTCCCCATGGCAGCTCCTCCCAGAGCTTCTCCTGCTGCCTGTGGAGGCTGGGATGATCTGGAGGAGATAAATCCGGCTGTGTTTGCTTTAAAGGGATGAAGCTGAACGAATCCAGAATCCCTGAGCGTTCCAGGCTGGGATCAGCAGAGCTCGCTGCCAGCACTGCAGGGTCCCTCCCTCCCTCCCTCCCTCCCTGCTGCCATTCCCAGGATTGTCACTCCCAGGATTATCATTCCCAGGTTTGTCATTTCCAGGATTGTCACTCCCGGGATTGTCATGCCCAGGATTGTGATTCTCAGGATTGTCATTTCCAGGTTTGTCATTTCCAGGATTGTCATTCCCAGATTTGCCATGCCCAGGATTGTGATTCCCAGGTTTGCCATGCCCAGGTTTGCCATTCCCAGGTTTGCCATTCCCAGGTTTGCCATTCCCAGGTTTGCCATTCCCAGGTTTGCCATTCCCAGGTTTGCCATTCCCAGGTTTGCCATTCCCAGGTTTGTCATTCCCAGGTTTGTCATTCCCAGGTTTTTCACTCCCAGGTTTTTCACTCCCAGGTTTGTCGTTCCCGGATGGTCCCAGCCCCGCGGCTCAGCGAGGTCTGGCTCCATTCCTGCCTTCCCTACACCAGACCCCTCAAATCTCTGGAAAATCCAACCTTTCCTCCCCCCATTCCCTGCCTCTGGCAGCTGCTCCCTGCCAGCCCCGGCCGCGTCATGGAGGGAGAAGAAAAGGAGAAGAACAACGGAGCAAATCCCGGCTGGATCCGCTGCTCCTTTATCAGGGAGCGATGCCCCCAAATCCCCGATCCCGCAGCACCCAGAGCCGCACTCACCGCTGCTGCTGCTCAGCGGGGAACAAAGGCGACCCTGCCTCGATCCCAGCTCGGCATTCCTCCTCTTCCTCCTCCTCCTCCTCCTCCTCCTCCCGATGGATGCGGCTCAGCAGGTGCAGCCCCTGGACCGGGATGCGGATGGAGGAGCGTGGGGCTGCATCCAGGTCGGCCTCGCCCGCAGCAGCCGCAGCTTTTGCGGTTTTCTCGGGGCAGACAGGGACGGATTGAGGTTATTTCTGCTCCTCCATGACCTCCCTCCCTCCCTCCTAAGATATTTTATTTTTATTTTCCTCCCGCAGCTCGCTGAGCCTAAGTCAGCGAATTCCCAGCTTTTGTGTGAGAGGGAGGCGAGGGGGGTCTGGAGGAGGGAGGAGAGAGAGAAAAAGGAGCCCAGAGCATCCCCCCCTGTGCCAGCCCCGCTCCCATTGGCTCCGGGCTCCGAATCTCTGCCAGGGCTGGGCACAGCCTCTGCTCGCTGCGCTCACTGGGAGCCGCCGATGCCCGTCAGAGGCTGGAGGCTGGCGGGGATTTGAGAGCATCCTTCCCTGGGAAAGCAGGAGGAGCTGTGGGATTTGGGATTTGGGTGCATCAATCCCTGATAAAGGTGCTGTGGGATTTGGGTGCATCATTCCCTGTGAATGCAAAAGGTGCTCTGGGGTTTGGGTGCATCAATCCCTGTAAAGTAAAAGGTGCTCTGGGATTTGGGTGCATCAATCCCTGGGAAAACAGGAGGAGCTGTGGGATTTGGGATTTGGGTGCATCAATCCCTGGGAAAACAGGAGGAGCTGTGGGATGAGGGATTTGGGTGAATCATTCCCTGATAAAGGTGCTGTGGGATTTGGGTGCATCATTCCCTGTGAATGCAAAAGGTGCTCTGGGATTTGGGTGCATCATTCCATGGGAAAGCAGGAGGAGCTGTGGGATTTGGGATTTGGGAGCATCAATACCTGAGAAAGTAAAAGGTGATGTGGGATTTGGGATTTAGGTGCATCATTCCCTGTAAATTAAAAGGTGCTGTGGGATTTGGGATTTGGGTGCATCAATCCCTGATAAAGCAGGAGGAGCTGTGAGATGTGGGATTTGGGATTTGGGATTTGGGTGCTGACAGAAGCTCCAGGGCACAGGAGACACCAGGAATTCTGTAACTCTTGTTGGCTCCAAGGTGAATTGTCCAAGGGCACAGCATCACCTCCGGCTCTGGTGTTTCCCCCTTTTCATTTTCCCGTGGGAAATGTTCTTTTCGGGGCTCCATTCTGGGAATTCTGTGCTGAGCCCAAATCCTGCGGGTCTGGAGGGGACAAAAGCAGCGAGGGAATGGCTGGGACAGGATTGGATCCATCCCGGTGGGACAGGACTCACACACACTCAGGCACAGCCAGATATCAAATGCCCCTCTTAAAATAAATTATTTTTAAAAAAGGAAAAAAAAAGGAAAAAAAAGAAAAAAAAAAGAAAAAAGTTGTAAATATAGAAAAAGAAGCTCAATTGCTTCTCCCTCCATCCATCACTCTGCGCTCGATTTCTCCTCAGGCACACTCTGACACACCCAGATCTCAAATGCCCCTCATATAATAAGTTATTAAAAATAAATAAAATAAAATAAAGTTATAGAAAAGAAAAAAAAAGCTCCATTGCTCCTGCCTTGATCCATCACTCTGCCCTCGATTGCTCCTCAAGCACACTCAGATATCACGTACCCTTCACATAATAAGTTATTTTTAAAAAAGATATTAAAAAAATAATTATTAAAAAAAATAAGCTCAATTGCTGTTGCCTCGATCCAGCACTGGGCGAGCGAGGGCTCGTGATTGCAGAGGGGGGTGCAGGAGCGATCGATCGGCAGGCATGAGCAACCGATAGCTGATCAATCGATCGGCAGGCATGAGCAATCGATCGCCGATCTAATCGATCGACAGGCATGAGCAACCGATCGCCGATCTAATCGATCGGCAGGCATGAGCAACCGATCGCCGATCTAATCGATCGGCAGGCATGAGCAATCGATCGCCGAGCTAATCGATCGACAGGCATGAGCAATCGATCGCCGATCTAATCGATCGGCAGGCATGAGCAATCGATCGCCGATCTAATCGATCGGCAGGCATGAGCAATCGATCGCCGATCTAATCGATCGGCAGGCATCACCAATCGATCGCCGATGTAATCGATCGGCAGGCATCACCAATCGATCGCCGATCTAATCGATCGGCAGGCATCACCAATCGATCGCCGAGCTAATCGATCGGCAGGCATGAGCAATCGATCGCCGAGCTAATCGATCGGCAGGCATCACCAATCGATCGCCGATCTAATCGATCGGCAGGCATCACCAATCGATCGCCGAGCTAATCGATCGGCAGGCATCACCAATCGATCGCCGATCTAATCGATCGGCAGGCATCACCAATCGATCGCCGAGCTAATCGATCGGCAGGCATCACCAATCGATCGCCGATCTCATCGATCGGCAGGCATGAGCAATCGATCGCCGAGCTAATCGATCGGCAGGAATGAGCAGTCGATCGCCGATCTAATCGATCGGCAGGCATCACCAATCGATCGCCGAGCTAATCGATCGACAGGCATGAGCAATCGATCGCCGATCTAATCGATCGGCAGGCATGAGCAATCGATCGCCGATCTAATCGATCGGCAGGCATTAGCAATCGATCGCCGATCTAATCGATCGGCAGGCATGAGCAATCGATCGCCGATCTAATCGATCGGCAGGCATCACCAATCGATCGCCGATCTAATCGATCGGCAGGCATGAGCAATCGATCGCCGAGCTAATCGATCGGCAGGCATCACCAATCGATCGCCGAGCTAATCGATCGGCAGACGCGATCAATCGATCGCCGATCTAATCGATCGGCAGGCATTAGCAATCGATTGCCGATATAATCGATCGGCAGGCATTAGCAATCGATCGCCGATCTAATCGATCGGCAGGCATCACCAATCGATTGCCGATCTAATCGATCGGCAGGCATCACCAATCGATCGCCCATCTAATCGATCGGCAGGGATGATCAATCGATCACCGGGCGATGGATCACTCAGGCACACTCAGGCACACTCAGGCACACTCAGACCATTTTTTTTTTAGGCAGCGCTGATCGGGGCCGTTCTGCAGTGACCCAGAGCCGCTGAATTCCTTTTGTACCGGGAGAAATCTGCGATATCAGCGGCTCTTGGAGCGGCTCCGGAGCAGCGGGAGGGCGGAGGATCCATCCCGGAGGATCCATCCCGGAGGATCCATCCCGGAGGATCCATCCCGGCCGTGGCTCCCTCCCTGCTGTGGATTCATCTCGGTGGATCCATCCCTGTCGCGGATCCGTCCCAGCGGATCCCTCCCGTCTGTGCCTCCATCCCTTCTGTCTGTGGCTCCATCTCTCCCCCCTGTCGCTCCATCCCTCCCTCCTGTCGCTCCATCTCTCCCTCCTGTCGCTCCATCTCTCCCTCCTGTCGCTCCATCCCGTCTGGGCGATGCGCCGCTCGGGCTGCAGAGGTCCCCGTGCACCACGAGATGGATGCCGGAAAGAATTCCCGCGGGATTTCTCCAAGGGAAAAGCAGGAATTGTGAATTTACCCTCAACCTAAGTCTGCTGCTCCTTAAAGACAGGCTCAGGTTCTTCCGATATTGCAGAATTCCAGCCTGGTTGGGGTGGGAAGGGATTTAAAAATCATCCAGTGCCATCCCTGCCATGGCAGGGACACCTCCCACTGTCCCAGGCTGCTCCAAATCCCACCCAGCCTGGCCTGGGACATTCCAGGGATCCAGGGGCAGCCACAGCTGCTCTGGGAATTCCAGCCCAGCCAGGAATTCCTTCCCAATATCCCACCCACATTCCCCTTTCCCAGTTTGGAGCCGTTCCCCGTGTCCTGTCCCTCCATCCCTCATCCCAAATCCCCCTCCAGCTCTCCCGGAGTCCCTTTAGGTTCTGGAAGGTTCTTGTGGACCCTCAGGACATTCCCAAGGGCTCCCCCCTCCAGGTCCTGCGGGTCTGGAGTTGATTCTCCCCAGGGATGGAGACTCCACAACCGCCCTGCTCAATCTGCTCCAGCATTTGGCCACCCTTAAGTTAAAAAAAAAACTAAAATTCAAGATTTCTCCTCTGCTTAAAGGGAATTTCTGGGTCTCCACTCATGCCCTGGCCTCTTGTCCACTCGCTGGGCACCTCTGGGAAGAGTCTGGCTCCAATCACTGGAGGCTTCACAAGCTGAAATTCAGATGAAACATTTGTTGTAGGGGAAAATAAAAGTTATTTTGGGTCCTTTGAAATTATTTACAACTTGAACCAAAACCAAAAGGAGTATTTGGGGGATGAAAAAGCTGCAGCTTTGTTCGAGATATGCTTGAAATTAAACGCTTTGCCTTTTATTGAGCTGTGGCATTTCCCAGTCGAAATCTGCCTGCCTTTAATTAAAAAAAGCAGGGGGACCACAAGAGCCTTCAAAGATGCATTTGCAAACCCAGAAATGTTTTATTTCGGGGAGAGCAAGATGTTTTCATTGACTCCACTTAAGGGAAAAAAAAAAAAGAAAAAAACAAAACCAAACCCTGTTTTGCTGGGACAAATGGGAAGGTTTCATTCTGAGTTGACCTAAAGGGAAAAAATCTTGTTTTTCCTAATTTTTTAATTGAACCTCTAAAGGCCAGAGCAGATGTTTGCACAGTCCAGGCTTTGAGAAATCCCTGGGAGTGTCCAAGGCCTGGCTGGATGGGGTTTGGAGCAACCTGGGGCTGTGGAGGAGAAGAAACAATTCCCATAGGAGCCACCCTGGAGTTCCTGCACCAGGGTGAAAATTTGGGGTGAAAATTTGGGGTGAAAATTTGGGGTGAAAATTTGGGGTGAAAATTTGGGGTGAAAATTTGGGATGAAAATTGACTCTGAGGAAAGAAAGGAGCGGGTGGGGGGTGGTTCCTTGACCTCCCCACTTTAATTTTGAAACCTTAAATCAGGCCCCCAAAACCATCTGGGAGACATTCTGGCCCTGGCCCTGGTGTTTATTCCAAATGCTAAGAGGGCACCAGGGGCTGACCTGATCCCAGGGCTTGTTTACATCTCACCAGGAGCAAAACTTCCCCCTCACCCCGGTGATCAGCAGCAAATCCTCCCTCCCTCGGCCTCTTGGGCTTCCCTGGCCACGAGAACACAGAAAAAGGAATAAACAGAGCAGCCCTGGGAGCTCCTGCCGGGGTTTTTTGGCCGACCCTGCCTCAGGGTGGGGATTGTTTGGTGTCCAGGTCGCCCTGGTGAGAAGGATCCCGGTCCTTGGCTGCTGCCACACCTGCCTGGCTGTGCAGGATGCAGATTTGGGAAGTTCCTGGTGTTTTCTGTTTCTCCAGGATGTGTCCAGCTCCTGGTTTTGGTTTTTTTTTTCTGTTTCCAGCCCCTGTTTTTTGGGTTTGTTCTGTTCTCAGCTCCCATTTTTTGGGTTTTGTTCTGTTCCCAGCTCCTGTTTTTTTTTGGTTTTGTTCCATTCTCAGCTCCCATTTTTTGGGTTTTGTTCCATTCCCAGCTCCAGGACACCGGGCAGGTGTCCAGAGGGTCAGTGCTGGGTGTGACCCCACCTGGGCACCCACAGGGAATTCAACACCTGTGGGCAGAGCTGGGTCTGGTTCTGGGATCTGCCAGAGGAGCCTGTGGCTGTTTGAGCTGATTTGGGTTCAGGGGGGTGGAATTTAAATTGCTTGGGCTCACCAAGGACGTTTGGCTCAGGAATTCCTGTGAGCAGGAAACAGCTGGAGACAGGGAGAGGATTCAGGATGTCAGGATTTCAAATCCCTTTGTCCTGTCCTTGTGTCCTGTGGACCTTGCCATGGTCACTGCTGAAGAGAGGCAGTGAGGGACCAGTGGCTGCTGTGGGGACCACGGCCCTTGGCTCATTTTTGGGGTCGTTTCCTGCTGCTTTGGCACCGGTTTCCTCTCCAGGGAGCTGATCCTGGACTCTGAGGCAGCCAGGTCAGGATGATCTGCAATCCCAAACTGCTCCAGGTCAGCTCTGCAGGAGAGGAGAGCCTGATCCTGCCCAGGGAGGTGGGGATGGATGGCTGGGACTGACCCTTCCTCCATCCCATCCCTTCCCCCATCCCATCCCATCCCATCCCATCCCATCCCATCCCATCCCATCCCATCCCATCCCATCCCATCCCATCCCATCCCATCCCTTCCCCCATCCCATCCCATCCCATCCCATCCCATCCCATCCCATCCCATCCCATCCCATCCCATCCCATCCCATCCCATCCTTCTCTTGAATTCCCAAATATTCCCTCGGAGCTTTTCTCTCCCTGCAGGGTCCCCTGCTCTTCTGCTTCTCCCCTTCCTCTGGTCTGTGCATTCTCATCCTCATCCTCATCCTCCTCCTCATCCTCTGTAGGAAGCAGCTCCCAGCTCCTTCCAAACCCAGCCTATCCCCACAATTTCCCAGTTCCTGGAGCTCTGCAGGGAGGGAAATTGAAGCAAACGAGCCGTGAAAACCAACACCAGGCAGGAGCTGCAGCTTCCCGAGGTTGGAATGGGCTGATTCCTGCAGGAGCAGAGCCAGGAAGGGTTTTCTGTTCTGCTTTAGGAAATAAAGTTGGAATTTTTTTTTTTTTTTTATTTTTTTGTGCTGCATTAAGTTTGACAGCCGGGATTGCTCAGGGACGTGATGGGTGAGTGGCAGAGAAAACAAAATTTCCCTCGTGGATTTGGGGAGGATTCCCAGGGATTGCCTGCTGGCATTGCTGCAGTTTGGGGGTCCCCTCTCTGTCCTGGCTCTGTTTTTAAGCCAGGTTTAACTGGGCTTGTCCCACCAGGTACCAGTACCAATTCCAATTCCAGGCTGGGCTTTATCCATGGAATGTGCTGAGCTGGAAGGGACCCACAAGGAACAGCAGCTCCAACTCCTGACCCGATTTTTGGGTGAATTCCAGCCCTGGTGAAGGGGGACAGGAACCTTGTGCCCGTGTTTGTCCTTGTCCCCTCCTGGGATCAGCTGGAATGGGAGAGGCTGTGAGCTTGAGCTTGGGCTGGATCCCTTTGCAAGGGCTGGGTTTGGATCTTCATGGGGATGTGAAATGCTCAGAGCCACGAAATCTTTATTGGCCAGGTTGGAAAAAACCTCTGAGATCCTCTGGTCCAACCCAGCACTGCCAAGGCCACCCCTAAACCGTGTCCCCAAGTGCCACATCCACATTTATGGGACACCTCCGGGGTGGGGACTGACCACCCTTTTGCTGAAGATATTTTTCCCAATATCCAATTTAATGAAGAATTTATTTTTTTTTTCCTTCATACTCCATCTCCTCGAATTATCCAATATTTCCACTGGAAACCACTGGTGGATCCTGTCCCCTGAGGATGCTCCAGCTCCTCCTGGATGCTTTTCCTCTTATCTTTTATTATCTGCTCAGAAACATTTCTTTCCTGCTGCTCTTTCCCGAGGCCCGTGGTGATAAATCCCTGGTGATAAAGGACATTCCTGCCTTTGGGATTGCCAGGAATTCACCAGCCAGGTGACACTGGCTGCCCCAGCGACCTTGACACTGACGTGGGAGGGGTTAATTAGGGCTCTGCTCTGCCTCCCCTGATTAATTCCAGCCAGGTGTCCACGGTTCTCTTAAAACAACAACAGCTCAAGAGTCTGGGAGCACTTAGCCAGGCCTCACGCTGCAATTCCAAGTATGGATAAATATTTGCACCTCCGTGGCTGTGAGACACCTTGGAGATGTGGAGGTTTGCTTGGGGTGGGGGTTCTTTCCAAGGGAAAAGATGAATTTCCTGGGGAGAAGCCTGGGCTCCTTTTGCAGCCCTGCCTGGGTGGTCTCGGGGAAGATCCTGGGGGGTTTTTGGGGAGCTGGAAAGGGGAATTTCATCCCAGGGAATCCAAGCACAGCTCCTTGATGTGATGGGTTTACCTGGGAGGATGAGGAGCAGCAATGGGGAATGTGCAAATCCCTTTTTTTGGGGGGGTACCCTGAGGAAAAGCTCAGCCATCCCAGAAATTCCATTTTGTTCCCTGAATTCCCATTTCCATCTCGGTGTGGTTTGAGGGCTCCAGGTTCTCCCTTTCCCTAAAACACTCCTGAGTTTTTCAGCTCTGACTTTCACCCCTGTGAGTGAATTTCTGCCTTTCAGCAGCTTCTGATGAGTGCCAGGATGACAGAAAATTTGTGTTTGCTTCCAGACCGGGGCAATCCAGGTTTTCCAGGCCTCCTTCACACCTGGGAAATCCAAGGAATTCAGTTCCCTGCTCTTCTACACCTTTTATCAGGTTGGAAAGGACCTCTAAGATCATCCAACCCAACAATCCAATGCCCCTGCTGCTGCTCCCTTCACCACTTTTTATTTTTTTAATATTTTTTAGCTTTTTTTTTTTCCCCTGTGTTTGGGTTTCAAAAATCTCATGGGGATTTACAGACCCGACCCTCATCTCTCCAAAACCCATCCCAGGGTTGTGATTGAGTGGATCCAGGGATGTCTGGGCTGCAGAATCCAAATTATTTGGGCAAATGAGGAGCCCCACAAGAGGGCTCTTCCCTGCAGGGTGTGATGGAGCTGCTCTGCCCCTCTGGGGAGTCTGTGCTGTATTAAAACTCTTGTAATAACTTCACAGGAGTTTCCACCTTCAAGTGATCATAATAATGCTCATAAAGCACACTCCAGAGTGAAGGATTTATGAATTATTTGACTTAAAGTAGGGAGGAAATAAAAAAAAAATTAAAAAAAAAAATAAAAAAAGAAGAAGAAGAAGAAAAGACCTGGGCTGAATTAATAGCTCTGGGAGAGCCATAAATTGAGAGGAATCATATTGCAGAGGGTAATTTTGTGTGTGTGCAATAAAAGCAACGTTTATGGCTCCGCTGCCTAAATTTGCTTTGGATGTTTTTGAAGCAAAGAGCTTTGAAATCATTTCTAATTCTTCTCCTTTCGTTTTTATATTGCCTGGAAGAGAAACACCAGGCAGGGCTGTGTTAGGCCTGGAGCAGGTGAGGAGGAAGAGCAGGAGGAAGATCCAGAGCTCAGGGGAGATGCTGGGCTGGCTCCCAGGGACAATAAATGGGATCCCAAACCCCTTTTGGGGGATCAGGGCAATAAATGGGATCCCAAATCCCTTTTGGGGGATCAGGGCAATAAATGGGATCCCAAATCCCTGGTTTGGGCTGTTGCTGGGAGCTGTTCACACCCTGCAGGGAGGGCTGGGAGCTTCCTCTTCCCTCCTTTCCCAGTCTGATGCTTTTCCAGGAATACCTGAGGCACGCTGGGTTCATCCCAAACCTCTTTCCCACATGGTAAAGAAGGAAAAGGATTGGGAAAACTCTGCCCTTTAGAAAACTGGGATGGAACTTCCACCACATCCCTCAAAACTGTTCATAAATGATTGGGAAGAATCTCAGAACTGTTTATAAATAATGGGGAAGAATCTCAGAACTGTTCACAGGTGATGGGGAAGAATCTCAAAGCTCTTCAGTGGTGATGGGGAGGAATTCCCAGCCCGGAGGAGGAGGGCAGGGAGAGTGGAGCTGCTTTTGGATGTGGCTCTGAGGATGGCAGGGGTGACCCCGGCTCAGCTGCACCTTCCCCGAGTCCCTGCAGCTGGGGAGGGCCTGGATGTGCCAGGAATCCGCTCTGATTCAGGCAGCAGGAATGCAGACACCATCCCTCCTTGGTTTGGTTTTTTTTTTTTTTTTGTTTTTTTTTTTTTGCTCCTTTCCTACATACCAGGATCAGGCAGAACAACCCGAAGCGAAGCCCCAGCTCGTAAATCCTCGCCAGGACCCGCAGGGATTTCTTCCCTCTGTCAAACCCAGTCATCAAATCCTTCCCAACACGTTTTTAAAGGGGGAATTGGAGGCTCTGGCTGCCGTTCCTGGCCCAGCAGCAGCCGGGATTCTCCTGCCTGGAAGCGCTCAGGGCTCGGGGTTGTGGCACCCACATGGAGCTCTGGGGTTTGGGATGAGCCCCTCGGGAGTTGGGGATGTTTCCCCATTCCCCCAGTGAAGGGAGTGAGGGATGGCTGAGGAGAAACCACGGGGGATTCCCAGAAAACCTCTGGAATAAATCAGCTGGGGGCCGGAGGCACATCCGAGCCTTCGCTGTCAAATTTTCAGGTTAAAAATTCAGCACTGAGGTGGTGATTCCCTCACGGGCTGTGGGATTGTCAGAAATGTCACTGGGACAAGGACACAAGAGCATCATCACCATCATCATCACCATCATCATCACCATCATCATCACCATCATCATCACCATCATCACCACCATCATCACCATCGATGGAATCTCCCGAGCTGGAAGGGATCCAGGGGGATCCAGGTCCCGGTGGGTGGGAATGGGGACACTCAGTTCCAGGCTGGATTTGATCTTGCAGATCTTTTCCCAACCCTGATGATCCCACCATTCTGGGATTTTCAATCCTCACCGGGCCCTGGTTCCAGAGAACAGATTAAAGATGAAAACTGATTAACCACGAAAATGGATTAAAACCTTGCACTGAAGTTGGGATCACACAAAGCTGGACCCCCTGGGCTGGGATCCTCCATGGCTTCATTAATGAGAGAACCAAAAATTAACACTCAGCAAGATGATTTCTCTTGGCTGCTGCTTGGGGGGACTTTTTAACCTTAAACCAGACATTTTCAGGTCTGGGTTCAATTACTCCTCCACAGGCTGTCATTAGAGAATAAAAGGAGCAGGTAATTGTAACATTTTTGAACAATTGCCCAGATTAAATTTTTTTTAATTTTTTTTTTTAAAGAAGAAACCTCTGTGAGCATTTCATGGATGCAGAGAGGAAAGCAGGGCTGGAATGCTTTGATTTATGAGTGGGATGCCCGGGGAGGAGCAGGTCCTTGGACAGAGGCCACAGCAGCCAGGGAGGCTTGAAAGCCCCGCCGAAATCTTTGTGGTCAGAGGCTTTCACTGCTGCCCTGATCCCTCTCAGATCATCAAACAGAGCCCAAATTCCTTCCTGATGACACGGGAGGAGGGAGAGCAGTCGGGGAGCAGCCAGCTGATGGATTCAGGGTGAGATTTGGGATATGGCTGAGGGTCCTTTGGGTTTGGGGGGGGGAGGAATTCCGTGCTGGGGTGACTCGTGCAGGTTCCTGCAGAGCTCGGGATGTTTTTTTTTTATTCTCGCTGTAGACGCGGCCATTGAACCACAGAACCCCAGAATGGTTTGGGAGGGATCTTAAATTTCATCCCATCCCACCCCCTGCCATGCACAGGGACACCTTCCACCGTCCCTGGTGGCTCCCAGCTCCATCCAGCCTGGCCTTGAAGGCATTTTTAAAAGGTGAAATAACTTCCTTCCCCATGACACGTTCTGCAGAGTAACTGCATCCCCCAGCCTGGAAGAGAAAACCCCAAACAGCAGCACAGGGTGAAGCCAGGGCTGCTTGGACTTTTCTCTTTTACGTTTTTCCAGAAGGGGGGAAAGCATCAATTCTGCTCTGAGCTCCCCAAACCTTCACAAACCGGGAAAATTCGAGCTCCCCTTGAGGCTGAGCCTGCCCAGCAGTGAGGGGAGGCAGCAGGAGAAGCATCTTGACCCCATTTGGGGAGTGAGGAGCAGCAGGATCAGCGCTGGGACAGAGCTCCAGACAGCCCTGGCTGCTGTGAACGAGGCTGCAGGGGGGTCCTGGGGGAACGGGGGGGCTCTGAGCCACCCCCAGCCCATGCAAAGGGAGCTTGGGCTGCCTCTGAGCCAGTGCAGATGATGGAGCCCAAAATCCATTTCCCCCTCCGAGGAGGTTTTGTTTTTTTTTTTTTTTGTTCTCTCAGCTCTGCCCCTGAACACCAGGGATGGGATGGGGAGGGTCTGGCATTGGCAGCTCCTCCAGGAATGGTGCAGAGCAGCTCCAGGGGGGGATTGACAAACAGAATCATAAAATCATGGCATGGTTTGGATAGAAAAGAGTTTAAATCTCATCCAGGAATGGTGCAGAGCAGCTCCAGTTAGGATTGACAGAGTCAGAACCATAAAATCATGGCAAGGTTTGGGTGGAAAGGAGTTTAAAGCTGCTCCAGTCCCATCCCATGCCATGGGCAGGGACACTTTGCAGCAGACCAGGCTCTCTCATTTCTGCTGGATCCTTTTCCAAAACAGACAGGAGAGTTTGGGGCTGTGCCAGCCCGTGCAAGGAGCTGCCCTGAATCAAATCTCCGTGCAGACAGACTCTGGTGGGGTTTGTAAAACACTGAGCACCTTCTTGGCAGAGCTGCAGTAAATAAGAGTGAGTAAAAAAAAAAAAAAAAATTAAAAAAAAAAAAAAAATTGGCCTGGTCTCCTGGGAAAGGAGAGCTCCTGGCCCGGCTCATTTCCAGCCCTGTGGAAAAGGGTTTATGGCTGAAGTGAGGGGGAAAAAAAATCTTCAATTTGATGAAGTTTGATCGATGAAGTAAGGGAAAAAGGGCTCAGGGAGGAGGATGGGCCCAGAGGGGGTTTGTGTGCACTGGGAGATGAGCTGGATGTGTCACTGACACCCGGCCTTGGACATTCCAGGGGTCCAGGAACAGCCACGGCTTCCCTGGGAATCTGTGCCAGGCAGGAATTCCTTCCCAATATCCCATCCCAGCCTGAGGCAATGGGAAACCATTCCCTGTGTCCTGCCCCTCCAGCCCTTGTCAAACTGACAAAGTTTTGGCCAAGTTTTGGCAAAGTTTTGGCAAAGTTTTGGCCAAGTTTTGCCTGGTCCAGCCTGGGAAGTGCTGTCCTAGCAAAGCCCAGCCCAGGGCTGCCTCCCAGAGGAGATGCTGGTGCAGCCCAGACCCAACACAGGCACCAAAAATAAGATAAAACAAAAATAATTCCCAATAAAGCTCTCCTCCTAAAAGCAAGAAATAACCCTGAGCAGATGCTGGCTGCTCTCAGTGCAATTATCCACCAGCAGGGCTGGGAAACACCAAATCTCTTTGCTGGGGACTGGGGTTCAGCCTCTGCCAGTTTTTTGCACCAGTTTCTCCCACCCTGCCCCAAATCCAGGAGCAGAACATCCATGGGCAGCACGGGGCACCTCTGCAGCCTCAGGGCTCTGCTGTAAATTTTTTTTTTTTGGGGGGGGAATTTGGGAATTTTTACACTGCAATACCCAACCTTGAGTGGCTCACCCCCACATCAGGGCTTTGAGGAGATCTGAGGTTTGGGGAAAAAACCTCCTGCAGCCCAGCAGAGAATCTTGGAATGGTTTGGGGTGGAAAGGAGCCGAAATCCCACCCAGGGCCACCCCTACCATGGCAGGGGACACCTCCCATTGTCCCGGGCTGCTCCAAGGACACCCAGCCCGGATGTCCCCGGATAATTCCAGGGATCCAGGGGCAGCCACAGCTGCTCTGGGCACCCCTGTGCCAGGGAGAATTCCAGCCGGGATGGGCTCAGAGCCTTCGGGGTACCCAGAGCCAGCCCTGGTGGGCACAGAGGACGAACCTGGGCAAGGTTGGAGCAGGGCTGTGCTGTCCCTGTGCTGCTCCTGCTGCTCGGCCACTCACTGGGACACCCTGGGAGCATCCCCAAGGATTCAGTGGCCACTTTTTGAACCCTGCAGCCCCCACAGAGCTGCTGGAAGGGGCTCTGTGTGTGACAGCACCGAAAATGTTGCTGGAGGGGCGCCCTCGGAGTCAATCCTTGGCAGCCACGAGCTGATTCCCTTCCCATAAACAAAGCCAGGCAGATAAAAGCAGCAAAAAATCTCCCCCCAGAGCAGCCCCTGCACGCCCACCCCCCATCTGGAGCTCATTGGGGGCAGCTGCTGGAAGGACAGGGCTGGGATCCAGCTGAGCTGCCGGGAAGGAGCTGCACAAACGGGGCCCAGTTTGGGCTGGGAACTGGGGTCACCCCCGTGGGCTCCAGGCTCCAGCTCAGGGGGTTCCACAGGGGCAGGAAAAGGGGGTTCCAGAAAAGCGAGGTGGGGTTTTTAGCACCGGGGGGATTTTTTTAGGTTTTTTTTTTTTTTTTTTGCTCTGCCTCAGCCACTCCTGACTCCCACCAGATCCTCAACCTTTCAAACCCCAAGGTGCTTTCACCTCCTGAATATTCCTCAGCCTTTTGGACACTTTTTGGTTGGGATTTTTTTTTTTTTTTTATTTTTTTTTTGTTTTTTGGTGAAGACAAACTGACAAATCACCCTTAATCCACCTGAGCTGTTAAATCTCCTGGTAATCCCTGCCCAGAGCTGCTCCCCTCCAGCAGCCCCTCTGGGGCTCCATCAATCTCCTGGGTGTCCATCCCTCTTTTGGGAATTCTGGAGACCTCCCACAGCTTCCCAGAGAAGAGATCAGAGCACTGAGAAAACTGCTGGGCAGAGCAGGTCCTCATATTTCTATGGAAACCCTTTAGCTGGAATATTTTCTCCCCCTCCAGGTTGGAAGAGGAGGCTGGGGGTGATGGGGAGGGCTCTGGGCACAGCTGGAGCTGCCTCTGGAATTCTGGAATGTTCTGGTTCACCCTCCACGCTCACACAGCACATCCTGAACGTGAAAAGTGGCTGCTGAAGGCGTTCAGAAAAGGGGAAAAAATTAAAAAAAAATGAGTTGAGAGCCTTCCCAAAAGCCAAATAAAAGCTCCCAAACCAACCTGGATCCCTCCTGGTGCTCCAGCTGCTCCCTCTGGGGATGATGTCCAGCTCCAGGCTCACGATGGATTTTGGAGGTGTTGCTCTTTCCAACCCAACCCTGACAATCATTTAAGGATTCAGTAACAGTTTAGGCACGATAATTTAGTAATCCTGATTACTAAATGCTGAGAAATGCGGGATGTTGGCCCTGGAGCTGGGAACTGGATGATTTCAAGGAATGGGCAGGACAGGGAGAGCCAGGGGAGCAGAGCTGAGCTGCTCTGGATCAGGGAGGGGAGGGTGAATTTTCCAGGGAACTGGGTTGGGTTTACAGATGGATTTGGGCAATGCTGGAGCCACACAACATCCACCAATTCCCCCACCCCCCCCAAAAAAAAAAAAAAAATTTAAAAAATGATGTGGCTGCTCCCCAGGAGAGCTCCACGAGGAGCTGAGATCCTGGGAAATGCAAAGGGAAATGTTGGGACAGAGCAGAGCCATGGGGAGGGACAGCAGGGATGGGGTCTGGGCCACTCCAGGAGCCCGAGGAAATGCAGATTTTGGGGCATTTCAGGGGATTTTTTGGGGATTTTTGGGGTGCTCAGGGCTGGTTGTCAACCCCAGGCTCCCATCCCAGTTTCCCTGCTGCCATCAAAGGCTCTGGATCAGGCACTGATCAATTCGTTCTTAATGGGTTTTTTGGTTTTGGTTTTTTTTTTTTTTGGTTTTGGGGTTTTTTTTTGGTTTTTGGGGTTTTTTGCTGCTCATGATCCCAGAAGACCAAGACCTCACCTCTGGGTGCCCACCAGGATCTGGGACCTGTTGATTTTGTGAGTTTGGGTCCCTCCCTTCTCCCTGACCCCTTTCCCTAATTGGAAAAACAAGAAATCCAACAGGGCGAGAGCTCCTATTGAAAACGTCAATAAACGCGAACAATTTTCTTTTTTTTTTTAATTTAATTTTTAAAAAAATTAACTATTCAATGTTAATAAATTTCTGTCTGCAGGGGGGAAAAAGGTTGAGGGTGATGAGGGCCCATCCTGTTTGGACAAACCCCACTGGATGCAGGTTGGAACCTGCCCCTCAGTGATGATTTCCCACATCATCCCCTGTTCTTGGAAAATCTCAGCAAAACATCCTGAGGAGCAGAGCAGGGACACCACAGCTGTGAGTGACCAGCCTGAGCTCCCTGGTGATTCTTCACAAAAGAATTCTGCATTCTTTCCACAGCAGCAAAAAGGAGAATTATTCAATTTTTCCCGGGTAGAATCTGCAGAAGTTTTTTAAAGGAGTTGGAGGAACAGAGAGATTTTTTTGGTTTTTTTTTTTTTCCTTTTTAAAATTAATTTTATTGCAAATATTGAGCAGGGATCTCTGGGGTGTGAGTTGTGTTCCCTGATCCCTTGGAGACTCTTTTTCTAGGATAGGATGATTGAGGAGATAAATTGAGATGATAAATTGAGATAAATTGAGATAAATCCCGGGCTGTGGATTTATGGTAGCCCTGGGTTATGGAATTTCTTCCCATGTTCCATATGAACAGAACAGAGCCAGAACAAGGCACTGAAACCTTCCCACCCTCATCTGACCAAACAATGCCCTTCAAGGAGAGCCCAGGGCAGAGATTTTTACCCTCAGCAAAAAAAAAAAAAAAACAAACCAAAAAAACCTGGAAGCTGCAGTGGAGCAGGAGTGGAGATGGGAGCCAGGCATCCAGAACCATCAAAAATTCTTTTTTTCATCTCCAGACTCTGCCACCTTCATTTTCCCTCTGCTTCACTCAGTAGAACACGTGTATTAAACTGAGATTTTCTCATTGGGAGTTAATTTTGAGAAACTCCAAAGTGATTTTTCTCATTGGGGTTAATTTTGAGAAACTCCAAAGTGATTTTTTCTTATTGTGAGTAAATTTTGAGAAGCTCCAAACTGATTTTTCTCATTGTGAGTAAATTTTGAGAAACTCCAAAGTGATTTTTTCTCATTGGGGGTTAATTTTGAGAAGCTCCAAAGTGATTTTTCTCACTGGGAGTAAATTTTAAGAAGATCCAAAGTGATTTTTTCTTATTGGGAGTAAATTTTGAGAAACTCCAAAGTGATTTTTCTCATTGAGGGTTAATTTTGAGAAGCTCCAAAGTGATTTTTCTCACCAAGAAATAATTTTGGGAAGCTCCAACATTGGAGTTCCCCACCGAGCATCCCATTTCCTGCCCCCTTCCTTTTTCCATTACAAAATGACCAAAGGAATACTGGACATCATCTGGGAGCTGGGAATTCTAAACCAGGGCTTAAATGAAATTACTTTACTTAAAGCAACAAAAATTTGCCACTTACACGATGGAAGTTGACAACACACACCTCATCTCTGAGGAATTACACCCAAAACCATCCCTGAGCCCAACATTTCCCCAAATTCACTTTTTTTTTTTTTTTCCCCTCTGCCATTGTTGTTTTCATCCCGATTTTTTTTTTTTTCCTGCTTTTGAAGGAATCGGATTTTCCGAGCAGCCCTCTCCTGTGAGATCATTAAACTTTAATTTTTAATTTTTTTTTTTTTTAAATACGAATTGATTTCTCTCAGGAAGGGCTGGCAGCAGGATTTGGGTTTCCCTTGGTGTTCCTGTGCACGAGCACGGGGTGAGATTTATGGCTCTCCGAAGATTCTTCCTAAAATATTTACAGAGTGGAGCAGGGATGGGAATGTTTGACTCGGCCATGGCTGTCAGGCCTCTGGGTGGCACGAGGGGGGAATATAAACAGAACTTTTTTTTCCGTTCCCCCCAAAAAAAAAAAAAAAAAATCTTATGAACCTTTTATCCTTTTTTTTTTTTTCTTTCTTTTTTTCCCCCACCCACCTCCCATTGTTCTCCACTTTCCGGTGCCAGGTTTGAAACGATTTTGTAGCGAAAATTAAAATAAATTCTGTTGTTCTGGAGAGACTGGGCTGGGACTGGTGGTGTTGAAGGACAGAGATTTTTTCCTTTTTCATTTTCCCTTTTCCTTTTCTCTTTTCCCTTTTCCTTTTCCTTTCCCTTTTCCTTTCCCTTTTCCTTTTCCCTTTTCCTTTTTCATTTTCCCTTTTCATTTTCCTTTTTCCTTTCCCTTTTCCTTTTCCTTTCCCTTTTCCTTTTTTCTTTTCTCTTTTTCCTTTTCCTTTCCATTTTCCTTTTCCATTCCCATTCCCATTCCCATTCCCATTCCCATTCCCATTCCCATTTCTCGTGATTTCCTCAGAATTTTCACATTTTTGACCCAATCCAGTTGCCAGCTCCTTTCCCAGAATGGCCAAATCTGATTATTTCTGTGTCTTTCCCAAAAAAAACCCAAATTCTCTTTTCCTTGGCCACTGACCATCACTCAACCAGAGGAGAAATCCACAAAATCTTTCTTTTCACTCCCACTTTTCCACCAGGATGGAACAGATCCCACCCGAGTTCAGGTTCGCTTTAAAAAAAAAAAAAAAAATAAAATCTCCAACATCATTTTATTTCATTTTATTTTTATTCCCCCACCAACCCCCCTCAAGGTTCAGGATAAATGGTACAAATGTAATAAATGTAAACTGCACTTGGCACCGTCGGGGGCGGGGGGGGGGGGGGTCAATAAATAAAATTAAAAAAGGGAGCGAGCGCGGGAGCGTTTGGGAGGCGGCGCTTTGGGGATCGAAATAAATAAGATAATTTACTCCAATAAATAGCAGTATCCAAAATAAAGATGCATTGCATCCACTTGTGCAGCCGGACAGAGCCCGGCCATTCCGGAGGGGAGCAGGAAAATCCGGCTGCAACAGGAATCCCTTCTCCCCTTTTTTGTTTTGGTTTGGTTTTTTTTTTTGTTTTTTTTTTTTTTTTCTTTTCCTCCCCTTTTTTTTCCCTTTTCTCCTATTTTTTCCCCATTTTCTTTTCCCTCTTTTTACCCTTTTCCTTTTATTTCCTTTTTTTCTCTTTTTATTTTTTCTCTTATTTCCCCTTTTTACCTTTTTTTCCTTTTTCTCTTGTTCCCTCCCCTTTTTACCCTTTTTTCTTTTTCCTTTTTTTCTTTCTCCCCTTTTCCTTTTATTTCCTTTTTTCTCTTTAATTTTCTCATTTTTCCTCTTTTTTCCTTTTTCTCCTATTTTTTCCCTTCCCCCCTTCCCCCCCTTATTTCCCCTTTATTTCCTTTTTCCTATTTCATTTATTTTCCCCCCTTTTCCCCTTTTTTCCTTTTTCTCTTTCCCCTCTTTCCCCTCTTTTCTTTTAATTTCATTTTTTCCCTTTTCTCCTCTATTATTTTTCCTTTTCACCCTTTTTCTCTTTTTTCCTCCTTCCCTTTTTACCTGCTCTCATTTCCCCCATTTCCACCTTTTCATTTTAATTCCTTTTTCCCCTTTCCCCCTTTCCCCTTTTTTCTCCTTTATCTTTTCCCTCTTTTTAATTTTTTCTCCCCCCTACTTTTTCCCTTCTCCCTTTTTTCTTTTTTCTCTCCCCCTCTTTCCCTCCTTCTTCTTTTATTTCCTTTCCCCCCTCTTTTATAAAATTTCCTTTTTTTTTTTTTCCCCCTTTTCTCCCCCCTCCTTTTGGGCCTCCCCTTCGAGTCCACGCTTTGTTTAGCCCAGAAGGAAAACACGTGGCAGCCCCGTTCCAAATTTACAGCTCTGAATCCCACCAAAATATCATTTATCTTGATAAATTGGGAAAATCCCTTCTCCCCAGCAGGATCCTGGAGCTCTTTAAACCCAGAACATTCTCTCGGCTTTCATCGAGTGGAAACGACGATGTTGGACCCAAATTCTCCCTCCCGTGGATCCCAAATTGAGATCCCGAGGGATTTCTGGGGTGTTTGGATCTGACCCCGAGCTGGAGCCGGATCCTGCCTCAAATCCTGATGGAAAACTCCCCTGGAAATCCCAAAACTCAGCTGGGAGAGCACAACCCTGTGGATTTTAAACATCTCCTGGTGTTTCCAGACCTCCTGCTCTTCCAAACCCTCCTCTCCTGGGAGGAGCTGCAGCCCCAGACAAGCAAAAACCCAACCCCAAAATCCCCTCAACAGCTGTTGCACACTGGTTATTATTATTATTAATAATAATATTAATAATAACAATATTAATATTAACCAGCACACGGGATGCTGAGGAAGGAGCCAGAATGAGATTTCTGCTGTGGCTTTTGAGGAGGGAATTTTCCACTTTTTTTTTTTTTTTTCTTTTTTTTTTTTTTTTTTTTTTTTGAGCATTGTAGACATTCTTCCGGGCAACTGCAGCTCCTATTACAGCAGAGGGGGCTGGAGAAATGGAAAGCATTAGGGAAAACCTCAGTTTTTCTATTGGAACCACATTTCCAGGCCCGGGTGGCAGCGGGATGGCACCGGGAATGCTGGAGGAGCTCCATGAGGAGGAGGAGGAGGAGCCCTGAAAAAGCAAAATTCATCTTTTTGGCCACACCACCATGCCACAGCTCACCCCATCGGGGAGTTTTGTGGCTGAAATTCCCAGTTGTTCCCAAAAAAAAACCAAAAAAAAAAAAAAAAAAACCAGCAGGAGCAGCGTGAGGCAGATGGGGAACATCCCCTCCACACGGGCTGGAGCTCCACTGCCAGCAGGGGGAAATTTAAATTTAAAAAAAAAAAAAAAAAAAAGCAAAGAAATGATGGTTTGGAGCTATTCCTGCTGGTTTTAACACACCATTGTCTTGAGCCAGGTTTTAATCCCGGTTTTGGGGGCTCCAGGCTGGATTTGCATTGGGAATGGGGGGGGGTTGGCAGCTGGGAGATGTCCCAGCCCTGCTGCTCCCTTGTCCCCTCATCCTCCTGCTGCTGCCACCACCACCCACGAGAGGAGATTCCCTTGGGCCATCGAGGCACCTAAATCCCTGGATTCTGCCAAAAAAAAAAATAAAAAAATAAAAAAAAAATTAAAAAATCCCAAACCAGGGTGCAAATTCTCTGCACGAGCAGAGGCAGCTCCTGCTCCAAATCCTCCTCAGGGCACCGGGTCCTGCTCTGCTTCCACTGCTTTGCTTTTTTACTGCAACAAAACTAATTTTAGTTTTATAGCAGCGAGACCTGGAAAGCACCCAAGCCCTTGAGAGGACAGTTGTTATTATTGTTATTATTATTATCATTATTATTATTAGATTTGGGTGCTTTTTTTTTTTTTTTTTTTCCTTCGAGTGAGCTGCTTATCCACTGCGAGCTCCTGCTGTCCCATCTGCCATTCCCATCCTCCTTTTTTTTTGGGGCCACTTTTCCCATTTCCAGCTAAAATCAGGGCTGCAAACTCACATTTTTGGTTCAGGAGCTGCACCTGCAGCGTGGAGTTTTATCCTCTCTCAGTTCCCATTTCCTGGGTGAAGCTTTCACACCCCACACCCACGGCTGGGTCCTGCCTTTCCCAAAATCCAGGGAAAACTCGGTGTTACAGAGTCCAGGCTGCTGAAGGATGGTGTTTATATTCCTCCACTACACCCTGGCTCCACTCAGTCAAGAGCTGAGTTTGGATAAAAAAGGAAGGGAAAGAAGAAAAAAAAAAAAAAATAAAAAAATTCCCCACCAGCCTGGCTCTGTGTGGAGCTCGGGAATGTGGCTGGGCCAACATTGCTGCCCCTCAACCCATCCCATCCCAAAGGATGCCCCAATTCCTGCAGCACCATCCCTGTGCTGGGATCACAACCAGAAGCCCTCCTCCTCCTCCTCCTCCTCCTCTTCCTCGGGATGAAGGCACAAGGGAATTTTTTTTTTTCCCCCCCTTTTCACCCGGGAGAGGAGCCAGGACACCGAGGGGGTGGCACACGGAGTGTTTTCCCTCACGTTGGTTAATGCCCAGGACATGACACCAATATTCTCCTTCTGTTTATGATTTGCTTTTTCTGGGAATGGAGCCAAGGGGAGAAAACCCATCAATCCCAGGCAACAAATCGAGCCTGCCCAGGGAATGTGAAATCTGCGGGCTCATTTATTTCCCTGCAGAGTAAACAGCAGTGACACTGCTGTAAATGTGAACGGAGCCAAACCCAGGACTGAGTCCCCCTCTCCTGCAGGATTCCAGCCCCGAGCAGGGGATGGGGGGATGCTCCTGGGAGAGCCAGGGGGGTATTTTGGGAGACCAGGGCTCTGCTGGTGGCCCTGGGGAGGTTCTGTCACCTCCCTGGTGGTGGCCGGGCTCCAGCCCAGCTGCCCGTGGCAGGGGCACGGGAGGTTAATCCAGTTATTTCAGATTATCCCGAGTTTTAAGAAGAAAAGCCCCAGGGCTGCAGGAATGAGAAGATGGCAAAAGGGGCACAAGCCAGAGGGAGTCAGAGCCACGCACAAACCAGTGTGGGAGTTTCTGTGTCCCCAAAACACCGGGACCTGGGGTGGCTGGGACTCCCCCAGCAGCTCAGGGTGGGCACAAAATCCCCAAAGCTACGGAGAGAAGGACTCAGCTCCCACCCTGGGGCAGCACAGGGCACCTGACACACTCCAAAACCTGAAATGCACCCCAAAACACACCCCAGGTGTGCAGGACACCCCAAAACACACCCCAGGTGTGCAGGACACCCCAAAACACACTCCGAGTGTGCAGGACACCCCCAAACACACCCCAGGTGTGCAGGACACCCCAAAACACACTCTGAGTGTGCAGGACACCCCAAAACACACCCCGAGTGTGCAGGACAACCCAAAACACAGCTCAGGTGTGCAGGACACCCCAAAACACACCCCGAGTGTGCAGGACACCCCAAAACACACCTCGAGTGTGCAGGACAACCCAAAATACACCCCAGGTGTGCAGGACAACCCAAAACACACCCTAGGTGTGCAGGACACCCCAAAACACACCCTGAGTGTGCAGGACACCCTGTCCAGTACTGGCACGGCTCACATGTGCCACACCCCTGTGCCACACCCTGTGCCACACCCTGTGCCACACCCCTGTGCCACACCCTGTGCCACACCCTGACACCCCTGGCACGTGCAGGTCCCCACGCGGCCGCGTGGCCTGTGACACACAAGGCCACACGTGTGACCCGTGTGACACACGGCGCGCCGAGGCCTGGAGGCGTTCACACCCGCCGTCACCTCAGCAAGGGACAGGGCCGCCCGCCGAGGGGGGCGACGAGCGGCCATCACCGCCCCGACGGCGACACCGAGGCCTCAGTCTCCTCCTCCTCCTCCTCCTCCTCCTCCTCCTCCTCCTCGTCCTCCTCCATCCCCGCGCCCCGGCGGCCTCGTCACACGCAGCCACACTCCTTGGCCGACAGCTCGTTGACGGTGTAGTAACGGTTGTAGGCGTCCAAGAAGGACACGTCGTCGTCGTAGGCCAGCGGCCTGCAGCACGGCCTGGCCCTGATCTTCTCCTTGCGGATCTTCCTGCGGCCCCTCATGCTCCTGAGGGAGAGGTCGTAGCTGCGCACGGCGGCCTCGCAGGTGCCGCTGCAGTAGCGGAACAGGACGGTCTCGTCCGACTCGTAGCCCAGGCCCAGCTCGCTGACGCTCACCTGGAGCTGGCGGAGCTCGCAGGGTTTGTGGCGGGCGCGGGCGCGTTTGCTGCGGCCGCCGGCGCGGGGGAAGAGCGGCCGCCCGTGCCCCGCCGCCCGAGGCCATGGCCTGGCGGTAACGCCGCAGCAGAGCCGAGAGCAGCTGGCGCAGCTCGCCCTCCGTGTAGCTCTCCAGCAAGGCGCTGTCTGCAAGAGGAGGGGATGGCGTTAAAGAAGGGGAAGGGGAGGGGGTGGCCACGAGGTGGGTGAGGGGGTGATGGGGTTACTGGGGTAGGGGGGGAGGTGGGAGGTTCGGTGTGGATGAGGGGGTTGGGATCGTCCAGGATGGAGGTGGTTTGGGGTGGGTGGAGAACCTCAGGATGGAGATTGTTTGGAGTGGAGAATATCCCCCAGGATGGAGATTGTTTGGAGTGGAGAACATCCCCCAGGATGGAGATTGTTTGGAGTGGAGAATATCCCCCAGGATGGAGATTGTTAGAGTGGAGAATATCCCCCAGGATGGAGATTGTTAGAGTGGAGAATATCCCCCAGGATGGAGATTGTTAGAGTGGAGAATATCCCCCAGGATGGAGATTGTTAGAGTGGAGAACATCCCCCAGGATGGAGATTGTTTGGAGTGGAGAATATCCCCCAGGATGGAGGTTCACTGGGGTGGATGAACATCCCCCAGGATGGAGATTCCCTGGAGTCTGAAGGTCCCTGAACATCCCCCAGGATGGAGATTCCCTCAACTGGGGAAGGTCCTGCAGGATGGAGATTCCCTGGAGTCAGTGGAGGTGGATTGGGATGGGAGATTCTCTGTGGATGAGGAGGTTGGGATCCTCCAGGATGGAGCTGCCTTGGGGTGGATGGATGATCCCTGGGATGGAAATTCCCTGAGGTGGGAGGACATTCCCCAGAATGAAAATTCCCTGAAGTGGCTGAACATCCCCTAGGATGGAGGCACCTTGGGGAACGTGGATTTGGGGAGAAGCATCAATAAATTTCCCTAATTTATGCTTCCTAATTTATGTTTCATAATTTATGTTTCATTTTTTATGTTATTTCACTGTGGGCTGGGACCCCAAGGGCTGCCCCTGGGACCCCCGGGCCAGCAGCCAGCACACAAAATGTGCCCAGGCACTGCTGGCAACCCCCCCACGCCTCTATCCCAGCCCTCAATCCAGGGTTATTCCAGCTCAGCTCCGCAGGAGGCACGGGAAAGACAGAGGAAAGCGGGATTTGACAGCTTGTCATGGATTTCCAAATTTCCACCCAAAAAAAAAAAAGCAGTTCCTCTGGTTTGGAATCAAAACAAACACGTGGGGATTTCCAGCCCTCAGGGAGCACCGAGGGGGGAGTTTGCTGCCGTGCCCTCATCTCCAGCTCCTGTTTGACATTTTCCATTTGTAAAAAATAGCACGGAACTAAAAAAAAAATTAAAAAATTACCAAAAAAGAGCTGTTTGAAGGGGGAAAAAAAAAAAAAAAGCAGCTTCTTTGCACTAAACGAGCTGTTTGAGTTTCTGCTGTGTTCACACCAAAGCTCGGTGCCCAGCGCCTCCTGCTCGCTGCAAGTTTTTATTTAAACCCTCCTAAAGGGGATTTTTGGGTGCAGGAGAGGGCAGGGAGTGACCCCACAGGGGTTTGGGGGATCTGTGGGGTCAGGGAGGGGCTGGAGGAGCAGGAGCTTACACTGGGCCAGCAGGGAGCCGTGGCGTTGCAGGGCTCGTGGGGATCTCCGCGGAGCCGCCGGCAGCGAGGAGGAGGAGGAGGAGGAGGAGGAGGAAGAAGAAGAGGAGGAGGAGGAGGAGGAGGAATCCCGTGAGGAAGACGGCGAGGGGCTGAATTCCCGGCTTCCGTTGAACATGTCTCTACAAACTAAAATGGATAACATGGAACTGAGGAGCATCGATGCAATGGCTGCAAACTTCCATACCTTCATCTTAGAGCAAGTCAGAACATTGAAACTCTGCAAAACAGGCAAAACAAAAATCCTTAATGCACACCCCGAGCCCCCCGAGCCCCCAGAACCCCCCAGAACCCCCCAGAACCCCCCAGAACCCCTTCCCTCCCTCCCTCCCTCCCTTAGGATTGGGATCCTTGGCTCCAGCTCCTCCCCTCCTGCCACCAGCGCGGTGCTGAGAGGGGAAACTGAGGCACGAGGGATGTGCTGGAGAGGGACAATGCAGAGGGAAAGGTGGCTTGGGGCTGGTGGTGGCCATGGGGATGAGGTGGCAGCGATGGCATCGAAGTGGCACCAATAGGGACAAGGAGACACCAATGGGGACAAGGAGACACCAATGGGGACAAGGTGGCACCAGTGAGAATGAGGTGACAACAATGGGGATGAGGTGACACCAGTGAGGGTGAGGTGACACCACTGGGGACAAGGAGACACCAATGGGGACAAGGTGGCACAGTGAGAATGAGGTGACAACAATGGGGATGAGGTGACACCAATGAAGATGAGGTGACACCAATGGGAGTGGGGTGACAACAATGGGGATGAGGTGACACCACTGGGGACAAGGAGACACCAATAGGGACAAGGAGACACCACTGGGGACAAGGTGGCACCAATAGGGGTGAGGTGACACCTGAATGGGACATTGGGATGGAATTCCAGGCTGGCAGGGTGGGCAGGCCCTGGAATGGATTTCCCAGAGCAGCTGTGGCTGCCCCTGGATCCCCGGCAGTGCCCAAGGCCAGGGTTTGGAGCAGCCTGGGACAGTGGAACCTGTCCCTGCCATGGCAGGAGGTGGCACTGGATATTTAAGTTCCCATTCTGGAATTCCATGCCAATCAGGTGCCTTCAGATCAGATTTCACCCTGGAAATGAGGGCAGGAGCAGAAAACAGGCACAGAAAACCCCCTGGCATCCAGCAGGATCAGCGCTCAGCACTGCAGGACCAAGAAAATCCCAATTTACTCCTGGACAAAATGGGTGGAAATGAAGGATTTGTGAAGAACCAGCAACCCCAGGGGAGGGTTTGGGGAGGAAAGGACACTTTGTTCTGCTCTCCAGGAGGACAAACAGCTTTTAACAGCTGATTTTTGGGAGATGAATTCCACGGTGAACCATCAGCAGCGGGACCACACAAACCCCTGAGCTGAACCTGCATCAGCCAGAGGGGCTCAGCCCAGCTCGGGGAGGACAAGGCTGGGCTGGAGCAGGGCTCTGACACTCGATCCCACCACCTGAGAAAGGGCCTCTGGCTCCTTGCAGCCCCATAAAATTTTAGGAGAGCGGTTCCAGCCTCGTTGCACGTCCCATAAAAAAAAAACCAAAAAACCTCCCATTCCGGCAGCCAGAAATCCTGGCCCCCACCCACTCGCCTGTGACCTTTCAAAAGACACAAATCCCGGCTCCAAAGTGCAAAACAATAACAACAAAGTTATTCCAGGCTTTGCTGTTGATTTCTTTTGCTCTAAAAAAGCCCCAGAACAGCCCTGTCCAACCTGGCCTTGGACATTTCCAGGGATGTCGGTGTTTCCATTTGTTTTTCCTGATAAATCAAAATCCAGCAACTCCATCCCTGCAGAGATTTTGGGGTTTTTTCGTCCACAAAAAAAATTGGAGCATTTGGGGTTCTTTGGTGTCCTTCACGTTTCACACTCTCACTTTTTCCCATCCCTCTTGCTTTTCAACCCCACTCCCAATTTTTCCAGCAGGCTCTTGGGATTTGTTTCCAATATCCACCGACTCCTTAAAGCTCCTGGAGTCATGAGATGAGGCAGAAAAACGATTTTTTTTTTTTTTCCCCTTAAATCCTTCTTGCCGAAGGAATCAAAAGGAGGAGATGCCAAAACTGTCAGTGCTGATGCTTCAAAGCAGAGGACCCAAAAGTCATTATATTCTAAGTGCGCCATGAATTTTCCGTCGATTCATGTTTCCGGGCATTGATTCATTATTTTCCAGAGCCCAACCTCAAGAATGGATGAAGCCACGGTGTGGCCGAAGGATTTTTGGCAACACAAAACACTTGGAAAGACGAAGGAGGCCTTGGGACATCAGAGAGAGCTTCCACCTGCCACACACTGTTTATTTGAGTGCCTTACATGGGAGCCAAGCTGCTTTGAAATCCCGGCTCCTCATGACTCATCCCGCAGGAATTAAACAATTTCCATGGGCAGCAGCTCCAGAGGCTGCTCCTCCAGCAGCAGCTCCGGCTCAATTCCTGCTCAAAGGATGAGCCTGGGTTGTCCTGGAGAGGATGGGGGGTGGTGGAGAGTCAGACTGGTCCCAAAACTGCCTCAGATCTTCCTCAAAACTCCCTCAGACCGTAAAAAAAACTCCCTCGGATTTTCCCCCAAAACTTCCTCAGTCTGTCCCCAAAACTTCTGCAGATTTTCCCCAACTTCTGCAGATTTTCCCCAAAACTTCTGCAGATTTTCCCCAAAACTTCTGCAGATTTTCCCCCAAACTTCTGCAGACTGTCAGGTTCGGGGCACTCCTGGGTGAAGCCAGTGAGGGAACGGAGCTGGGCTTGGATCCATGGGATGGGGAGAGGGAAATGGGGGAGAGGGAGATGGGATAAGGAGAAGGAGATGGGGAGAGGGAGCTGGGATGGGGAGAGGGAAGCAGGATGATGTGGGAGGGAGGAGCTCCAGCAATCCCGGAGCCCCCGGGGCTGAAGGCGCCGAGCGCCCTCGTTCCCACGCTGCCATGACATTTACGTTCGGGCTGAATTACGGCGGGTTTGGTTTACATCTCTCCAAACAGCTGGAGAGCAAAAAACGCACCCCAACCCCCTCAACACGGTGGGAATAATAAGGAAAAGCATCCCTCACCGAGCTTGGCGATGGGCCAAGGGCTCCCCGTGGTGCCAGGGGCGATGCCAGCACTGGTGGCCACACCAAGATGTGGTTGGAGAAGGAAACTTGGGGAGTTTCCATCCAACGGAGCAGCTCTGTGGCCACATCCAAATTCCCAGCACTCCATAGAATCACGGAATCACAGACTGGTTTGGGTTGTAAAGCCCATCCAGTGCCACCCCACACCTTCAACTATCCCAGGCTGCTCCCAGTCCTGCCCAAACCCGGTTGAAATTTTCCCTCATTTTGGATTCGGCAGAGCCAAACCGGCTCTAAGGGCTGAGGCACCAGGACAAGGCAGGGATTTTGGGACACTGACCCATCCATCCTCTCCACATCCCCATCCCGGACACTGAAGGGCAAGATTTTGGGAATGAGCAGGCACAGGAACCCCCCAGGAAGCTCAGACCCGCCCTGAGGAGATGCCCTGTCCCATATTCCCAAAATTCCCCAAGCCCACCGTGGTGACGGGAGCACAACAAATCCTGCCAGAGAGAATCCGGGAGCTCTTCCAGAGGAAAAGGAGGCACAGAGGAGGAAAATCCCAATTTGTGCCATGGCCGAGGGGCACCTTGAGCCATCCCCGCTTGGCAGGGACAGAACCCAAATCCCCCGGGATGGAAATCCCGGCCCCAGAGCGGCTCCGGTGACCCCAACCCCGAGACCCCGCAGCCACAACCCTCCTGTCCCTCCCCACCCCCAGGAGCTTCACCCAGATCAATTTTGGGGCTGGATTTCCTCCCGGGACCCTCGGGACAGCCGCCGGGGCGGTGCTGACCCCGTTGGGCTGCGGGGAAGCTGCCGGCCCGCAGGGATAAATCCATGCCCTGGGAAGCTGCTGCGGAGCCTTTGATTCCTTCCCCGGAGGTCTCGCGTGGGCTTTCATGTCATTAATTAACGGGATCAGCAGCGGGGAGGAATCCCGCTGGATTCCGCGGGGATTTCCGCCGCCTCCCCTCGCTGGGACCAGTTTGGGATCGGTTCAGTCCCAGTTCAGCCCAGTCTGGGCTCAGCTCATCCCCGCAAGGGCAATTAATGGTGCTGCTTGCCCTCCAGCCTCGGCTTCCCTTGGTTCGCCCCCATCCCCGTCCCCGGCGCTCGCCGGGACACGCCGGAGGTTGGGAATGCAGCTGCAATATAAATCAGCAGGAAATAAAAGCGTGGTTTGATGCAGCACAGCTCCCTGCAGTGTCACCCAGGCCGGCTCGGGGACACCCGAGGGTGTCTGTGCAGAGCCCGGGGACACCTGGCCGAGGTCTGCCCCCACCCCCGACACCTCCAGCTCTGAAAAACATCATTAAACCCCGCACATTTCGGCGATCATTATTCCCTTTCCAGCTAAAAAAAACAGGCAAAGCATTTAAAAGTCGTAGTGGGGTGGGCATGGGAGGTGTGATCCCAGTTTGTGATCCCAGTTTGTAATCCCAGTTTGTGATCCCAGTTTGTGACTCCAATTTGCGATCCCAGTTTGTGATCCCAGTTTGCGATCCCAGTTTACGGTCCCAGTTTGCGATCCCAGTTTACGGTGCCAGCCCAGTGTCCCCACTGACCCTGGCAAGGTGTGACAGCCCCGCCAAGGTCACCACGGCTGCAGCAACCCAAAAACCTCCCTAAGCCGATTCCGTCAGACCTAAGCAGCAGCAAGAGCCGCCCTTCACGGGAGGAGGTGAGTAATTAGAGATTAATTGCCGGTGAAATCTCTCTGGTATTGCCCAGGAGCGGAGCGTGCCTCTGGTGAGGTAACACCGAAACGGGGAGAGAGGTGGGGATGTCTGAAGGAAAACTTCCTGCAGACGGATCGCGGAGAAAATCAAATTATAGCCCTTGAAATCCCACCAAAGCCGGCATGGTTTCTGTGGCCACGGAGGAAATCAGGGGTGACACCAGCCAAGGACCCCCCACCCACTGCCGGGCGCCTTTGGGTGCTGCTGTGCCAATCTCCTGCACTCCTGACTCTGCTTTTCCAGCCCAAATTTCCCCTCTCGTGCCAAAACCTGGACTCTGAGTGTCAATTATTTTTGGATCCGGAGCGACTTTCCCGCCTCCCCGGAATTAATAAACCTCCCGACGCCAAAAAGGGGCGGTTTGTCAGAGGAAACTAATTACTGTGGCTTGTTTGAACAATCCCAGTGCCTCGGGAAAGGGGGTTAAAAGCTTAAATTTTGGCAGCGAGACGGAGCCCAGGCCCCAGATGTGCTTTGCTCTGGGCCCGTTCCGACACCGCTGGTATCTGAGAGCTGCCACGGCTGCGCTGGGGGCAAAAATCTTCTTTTTTTTCCAAGAAAGGAAAAGCCCTCGGTGGGATCAAGGAGGGAGAAATAAGCCAGAGGCAGGAGGGCGACCGCGACAGCCTCACCTCCCACAGCACAGCTTGGCCACTTTCCCCTTCCGTGTTTTGTGGGGTTTCCTCCGTTGTGGATTCCCCAAATCCCTCAGGGGGGGTCACTGTGCCTCAGTTTCCCCCTTGGAAAAACACCATGAAGGACTCCAGGTATTAATTCCCGATTTTCCCAAGGTGCCACCTCTGCATTTTCCTGTCTCAGGTGTGCTGTCCCCATCCCTTCAGCTCCCACCTGAATAATTCCCATTCTAATTCCTTGGGAAACAGAGGCAGCATTCCTGCAGGGATTCAGGATGGATGGGGCGAGCCAGGGAGGAGCGATGGGATGGAGGAGCCGCATCCCTGTGGGATGAACATCCCGAGCAGGCAGCACCGGCGAATTCCCATCGGAATTCCCATCCCCATGCCGAGCTGGGAATTCCTCCATCCTTCCCCTCTCTTCCCCACACCCATCCCGGATTCCCGGCTGCACAGAAGGAGCCGCCTCGTCCCGGCGCCCGCCGGGGATTAGGGCGCTTTGCTGAGGGCACCGAGACCGCAGCGAGGTTTGCAAATCCAATTTGCACTAAACCCTCGCAGTGCGTTTTGGCCGGAGCACGGGCTGGGATCCCATTAGGATTTACTGTCCGACTCCAGCGGCAACTGCCAACACATTGAAGCACTTAGCGCTGCTGCAGAGAGAGCAGAGGAGGAATTCCGCCCGGGACAGCAACAGCAGAATGAGAGAATGGCGATTTTAGCCAGAGGGGTTTCAGAATTTGGGAGATGTTTGGGAGAAATGGGGCTGGAGGTGATGGGAGGAGCGGGAGGGGCTCCAAAGGGCAGCAGGTCAGGTCAGCCGGACTTTTGTAGGTGGAGATGGCGATGCCATGGGGCTGGAAACGTCCCCGAACTCTCCTGTCACTGCAGGGATCCCTCAGGGCTGAGAGGTTTTTCCCCTGGGAAGAGCCACGTGGTTTCAAAAAAAAAGCAAAGTTTTCGCTCTGCTCCCAGCCAGGACATCGATGTGAGGGGAGAGCTGTGGCCACTCTGCCCTTCCCACCCCCCTGGCCTCGCCCATGGCTCCAGCTCAGAGCTGGGAGTAAAAGATTGGGATCGTTTCTCCTGC
Organism: Sturnus vulgaris; assembly: GCF_052056855.1. NCBI lineage: Eukaryota > Metazoa > Chordata > Aves > Passeriformes > Sturnidae > Sturnus > Sturnus vulgaris. Next base: position 760,473 of record NC_142268.1, on the reverse strand, counting down.
TGCCATAAAAACATCGATTATAAATCCTGACCACGCTCCTGCACAGGAGCTGCCACCAGCAGCCAGGGCAGGGCAGGTGACACAGACGGGGACAATCTGCACCTTTCCATGCCCATTTCCCACTTTTCCAACACCAGAGGCTGCTCAGAGCAATAAAAAATTCAGGAAAGGAAGAGAACGGCATGGCCAAAGAGCTCCGGTAAAACATGGATTGGGGCATTTCTCTGTCACTGCCCGCGGGAATGGGGCTGGCAGCTGCTCCTGCTGCAGCTCCTGTGCTCATGGTCAGGGATGGAAAACATCAACCGTGCCCAGATTCAGTGCCCGGAGCAGCTGGGGCTGCCCCTGGATCCCTGGAAGTGTCCAAGGCCAGGTCAGAGCGATCCAGGCTTGGAACAATTTGGGATAGTGGGAGGTGTCCCTGCCCATGGTCCTTTCCAACCCAAACCATTCCACGATTCCATGAGCTGCTCCTGGACACAGGTGGGGGCCAGACGCCCCCTCTCCTCCCCGGGGAGATCCCACCACGAGCGATGCTTTGCCAGGGCACAGCTCAAAATCCATGCTCAGAGGGTTCACACCACCCAAATCCCGCCTGGATCCTTCCAACCTCTCTTTTTCCCTCCCTAAATTTCTCTTGGGTACCAAACAGGGTTTTTTTTCCCCCAGCTCAGGATGATGCTGTCAGTGCCCAGCCTGGCTCAGCAAAGCTTTGCTGCCTCTCTCCTCCTCCCCAGCGCTGGCACCGTCCCTCCCAGACGGCTCCGAGGAGCTGCTAAGCCTCAAAAATGTGTTTTTAATAAGCCAACACCACTTAACGAAGACAGCAGCTGCCCTGTTAAATCAGAGGCGAGCTCTTCCTCCTCCGAGGAGGACGGGATGGGTGTTCCCAGCTGGAACATTCGGTGGTGAAAGTCCCAAAACTCGAGATTTGGGCTGGCTCTGGCGTCCCCCTGTGCCGCACGTGAACACAGAGTTAGGGAGGCAGCAGAGAGGAAAAAAAAACAGGGGAAAAACCAAAAAATCCACTCCAGCACCTTGCTGGGAGCATTCCCTGCCTGATCCTCCCAGCTCGGGGAACAAAACCACTGGGATGGAGCCTGCAAGGATTCGGGATTTGGGTTTGCTGGGGACTCTGCCCTGTGTCACCATCGGCCACCAGATGCCATCAGCAAATCCCACAGCCCTGGTGGGAGTGACAACAGCAGCAATAAACACACCCCGGGCTCCCAGGCAGCTCCTTCAGCCAAAACCAACATCATTAAAGGCAAAAAGGCCCCACGAGCCACGAGGCTTGGTCAGTTCTGCATCGCTGCCATCACCAGCAAGACCCAGACACGGCAACCACGGAGCAAAGTCGGTTTTGTCACTGGGAAGGACCAGAGCTGGGTTTACGACCACGTCTAAACCAGGCCAGGATTTGATTGAGGGACTCCCTAAAGCCTGAAGCCACAAAATCAGGACCCTGCTCCTGAATTAGCTGCACCCTCAGAGCCCGGGAGAGCTCCAGGATGAGATCCATGGGATCCATCACCCTGCCCAAGCACCACAGGTCCCTGTGCTGCAAAAAAAAAAAAAAAAAAAAAAAGCTGCTGAAAGAGAGAAAAACGCAAGTCCTGCTTTGGATTATTGCAGCCTGAGAGCGATGCTGGAGGAGGAACTTGCCCTGCTGGGATATCTCCTGCGACCCCTCGGCAGCCACCAGCCCTCCCCTCCAACGCTGCGCTTGGAGCCAGTTCAAAGGGAACCTTTGCTGCGGGAAAATAAATGAAATTGTGGTTCCATCCAAATGAAAACAGCCCAGAAAGCCGGCGCTGATGCGAGTGGCATCGCCTGCGACACGGCAGGAGGAAACGCTTTTTGGAGAACAACGCGATGGCAAAGAGATTGTTTCAATTTAGCTCCGGGGTGAGCCCGGAGCGAGCCCGTTTCGGGTTTCGTGAGGGAGAGGCGATGGGAATGGAGCTGCGAGTGGCTCTGGCACACGAGAGCCACGCCTGGCACAGCCAGGAGGGAGCTCCTCTCCCTCTTCTCCAAATTTCACAGGGAGACTCTACCCCAGACTGGCCAAATCCCAGAAAAATCTGGAGTTGGGTGAGATTTCTCCAGTCCAAGCCATTAATGGTGGTGCTGGAGCAGATGGTTCACCCTGACCAGGGACTGCACCACCTGGATGCCAAGAGATCCCAGGAAAAGAACCCACACCAGGAAAATAAAACCCACACCAGGAAAACAAACCCACACCAGGAAAATAAAACCCACACCAGTGAAACCCTCACCAGCCCTGCACTACCTCACCTCCGGATGGGAACAGGAGCCTCCTCCCCTCAGCATCTCCCTCCAGCCGAGGCTCAGCCCTGCTGGGTACCATGAGCTGCTCAGGGGCAGGGGTGACATCCAGAGGCAGCTGCCAGCTCTTTGTGCCCCCCAAACCCAGCCCTGTGAGGGCATGACCCGGCTCAGGATGGGGACAAACCAGAGCTCCCAATGCCACCTCCCCCGCTGTGCTGCACTGGGGACAGGCAAGGTGACACCTGCTCACGAGAGGAACCTCAAAAAGGGGATATTGAAAATCTTACATCCATCCCCTACAGACCCCCAAAAGGTGCAAATCAACCCCAAAGCGCATCCTGGACGCCCCTCACGGCCCAAGGAGGCTCCAGGGTGGCCGAGCGCGATGTGATTCATGGCAGTGCCATGGGAGGGCATCCGGTGCCACCACAGCCGGGGCCAGCACCCCCCGCCCTTGGCACGGCCACCCATGGGTGCCTGCGTGTCCCTCCCCAGCTGTGCCACAGCAAACCCGACCAGTTCCTTTGATTTCCAGCCCTGGAAGGTGCTGGAGAGCCCGGAGGAGCCCGGCCCTGCTGTCGCATCCCGCGGCTGTGAAGTGGCCGCTGGCAGAGCGGGAGGGCGCGCTCGGCATTGCCGGGATGTGCCACATCTCCCGTGCGCTTTTCCTCCGGGCAGCACCGAGCTGGAGCGCGGCTGAGCCATCCCCCCGACACCCAGCGCTGCTGAAAAACTCGGGATGTAGGAACAGGAAAGTCCAATCCTTCCCCCCCCCCCAGCCCCGGATTTGCTGGGGATGGAGGCGCCGGACGAGCCCGGAGCCCGGCGGTGACACCGAGGGCGTTCACACCGGGCCACCGCCACAGCACGGAGCAAACCCGAGGTGCAGCATCTGCAGCAGCCGCAGCGGGCGGATTTGGGTCGGAACCAAAGGGTAAAATGCAAATCCAAGCTCTCGCACCTCCTAAAATTTGGCACAGAGACGCCCCGTCCCTGCTCGGTTTCTCCGCCCTGTGCCAGGCTCGGCTGCTTCTGGAGCACCCAGGACCACGAGAGGATGAATTTGGGATCCACTGGGATCCTGCCTTTGGATCCGGGGTCTCAGCACACACCCAGGACTCACACGGCACTTCCAGCAGGCACCAGCCGCTTCTCCCGCTGGGATAAACCGTGCCCTTCAGGCGGCGGTGACTGCGGATCGGCTCCCCGAGCAAGGATGGGATTTAAACCAGTGCTGGCTACAAGCTACCATATATGTGCAATAAAGACACCCGAGGTCTGCCTTGTTTTGTTAAAGCCTTCGTAGAGACCGCGGCCAGAGGGGGAAATTCCCTCCCTCGGGGATGGGGAGAAATTCACCCCCCAGCCCCAGCGGAGCTCTGGACATGGTCACCACTGCGGCGCGGCCGGAGCTGGGAGAAGGTGACGGGGCTGGAGATGCCGGCTGGAGATCCTTCCGTTCCTTAAACTAATATTTAGACAGGAGCCATCTCCTCCCTCCCTCCTTCCCTCCCTCCCTCCCGCGAGCGCTCCGGAGCCGTCCCGCGCCGTGTTTGTGTTCCTGCGTGGCGGGACGGGCTCCAAGAATGAAGCAAAGTCCTGCGGCGGCCGCACAGGCCCGGGGACGCTGCTGGGTCCCCCCTCTCCCCCCATCCCCGGGGGACCCCGAAGGTTTCAGTTCTGTTCCTTCTGCCGTGGCAGCATCCGACCCGCCGGGCGCGGGCGGCGGGGAATAAACAGCGGCGAAGCCTCGGGGCTGAGAGCGGGCACGGCGCGGGTGTCCCCGGGGGAGAGGAGGATTCACCGGGAGCCCCGGAGCCGCCGCCGGTGCCGCAGGGCTGGAGCGGGGCAGGAGCGTCCCGGGCCGGGCAGGTGCCCGGAGCCGGCGATACCGAGCCGGGGCCGCCCGCGGAGCTTACCTGGACTCCGGTGCCGGTTCCGGTGCGCAGCGCTCAGCGGCGGCTCCGTGCCGGAGCCGGGGCACGCGTAGGGCCGAGGGTCGCCATGGGCGAGCGGCGCGGGGTTGGTGCGGGGTTGGCTCGGCTGGAGCCCGGCGGGGGGGGCTCGGCCGCCGCCTCCTCCCGCTCCGGGGGGCGGGTTTGGAGCCGGCCTCTTCCCCCGCCCCGCCCGGTCCCGAGCCGGGCTGCGCTCCGGTACCGCTGCCGGTGCCGCTGCCGGTGCCGCTGCCGGTGCCCGTCTCGCCCCGGTGCCTCCCGGTGCCGCTGCCGCCCGCTCCCCGCAGCCAGGCGAGTCCGCGGCTCCCCCGGAGGAGGCACCGGCTGCTTCTCGCAGCGGAGCCGACGGGGCCGCCCGGCCCCGCCCCGGTCCCTCCCGGTGCCGGTCCCGCCCCTCCCGGTGCCGGTCCCGCCCCGCCCGGTGCCGGTCCCGCCCCGCCCGGGCTCAGCCAGAAGCGCCGACATCGCCCCGGTGCTCCCAGCCCCGAGCCCCGGTTCTGCTCACGGCACCGCCCCTTCCCCCCGTTTGCCATCCTTGGACCCCGGTGCCCTCCGCGGGCAAGGACCAGCCCGGGCCCGGTGCCCAAATCTCCCCTCGCAGCGGTGCCCAACGCCCCCGGCCATGGGCGCATCCCTTCCCTATTAATTGGGGCATTTTTAAGCCGGTCTGGGCAGGGCACGCCGGGGCCGTCAGCAGCTTTCCGGCACAGTCACCTCTGCCTTTCCAGCGGGGTTTTTTCCCCACACGGGATTGGCAGGGTGAGGACACCGGGAGCGCGGCTGGGTTACCCTCGGGACAGGGACAGGCTGAGATCGATGCCAGCCACGACAGGAGATGAGCAGTGGTTTTGTACTTTCTGCGTGAAAACCAAACCGCTTGGTTGGATTCGTGAAATCGTTGAGTTGTTTAAGTCGGAAAAGCCCTCTCAGATCATCAAGTTCAGCCATTCCTCCACCCGTGTCCCCAAGGGCCTCTTCTGCACATCCTTTGCATCTCTCCATGGTGACTCCACCTCTGTCCTGGGCTGGACAACCCTTCCAGGCAAGAAATGGCCTTTAAGGCCCCTTCCAAGTGAAACCGTTCCAGCATTCCGTGAGAAGTGCTGAGGAGAGGCAGGAGAGCAGGAGGTTCATGGAGCTGCCACATCCCCCTCGGTTTTGGGGTCCTCACCTCGCTCTCCCATCCAAGCAGAGCTTCTCCCTCTTGGAAATCAGGATGTTGCTTTGCAATGTGAGTGCTGGAAATGCTGAAGAGATCCCCCCAAAAAAGGCAAATCCCGCTTTGAGAGGGATGTAGGTGCCCCTTGGAATGAAGCCAGGCTGGGACAAACCCGCTTGGGGACATTTCCAGAGGCTGCTCCTGGCACAGAGGGAGTCAATGGCTGTAGGAAACAGAGGGATCAGAGTTTCGAGAGACTTAGCGCTCCCTAAATGCCTGGCTCCTTCCTTCTCCCATCTCCCCGATGTTTGTTTTTGCAAGTATTAATATGCTGGGACTGTTTCCTTTAGCACATGTCGGGGCTGGAGGGGTTCACCGGGGGCTCTGGGATCCGGGTGACCTTGGCCCATCAGGACACCTTCCCAGGAATGCTCCAGGGAGCCTCACCCAGCCCTGGCAGGACCCAAAGCCCCCCGGCCTGAGCTCCAGGGAGCTGCTGGCGGGGTGGGCAGCAGCTCTGGGTGCTGTGGCTTTTCTTTCTGGCATGAGGAGAGTTCACCTGAACGTGTCCAGCTGTTCTAGGACAGCACTGCAGGACCCCCCCTCCTGCTCCACAACCCTCAGGAGGCAGCGGCTGTCCTGCCAAAAACCCCAGTAGCTGCTAAACAAACAATTTAATGCAAAGCAGCCTCGGTGGAGAAGGAGCGAACGTGCCCAAGGAAGCTTCGAAGCCATTACGGAGCCGCAGCAAAGGCAGAACAGCCTGGTACAATTTGCATCTTTTGTTTTAATTAATGATTTGCTAATGACGTGCGTAACACGGCTGGTGATAGGCGGCTTCCATCTATCCCCTGGTGTTTGCTCAGAGCCTGCCTGCTTGGCACGCTGGGATTGTTGGGATTGTCCCGGCTCCGTGATCCCTGTGGGATCCGGGGAATATTCCACGATCTCCACACCTCACCCAGCACCCAAATCACGACATCCAGAGCGGAGCTGGGAGCCTCTGGCTCTCGCAGGAGCTTTGGGAGCCGCTCCTGTTTGGCTTGGCTGCCTCTCCTTGACCAGCCAAGCCACCCTTGATCCACTCGGATTTAAATCGTCTCCACGCTGGATGTTTGCAGGCGGATCCTGGAGATTCCCCTTTGCTCCCGCTGCGTTTTCTGCTCTCAGCCCGGGCACCAGGAGCTGTGCTGGGACATCTCGGACACGTCCCATGCCGAAAAAGCCCCAAAAAGCCCCAAAAAGCCCCAAAAAGCCCCGGATTCCTGCGGTGCGGGCACAGGGAGGGATTTTCTGCATCGGTGGGACCCAAAGGAGAGGGGGATCGGGCACGGGATCCAGATGGGGAGGTTGGGAACCACTGGAATGGAGGGAGAAATTGGAACCAGGCGGAAAATCCGTGGTGCGGAATGTCACCCCCAAAATCCACGAGGAACAAGTGTTCATAAACACCGAGGGGGAAAATCTAAGCAATTAAGTCATTTGAAATGTCAAATAACCCATGGACCCCACATTTGGACATGACAGATGAACGAAAACATAGACATTAAAAATTCCTGAAAACTAACAAAGGGAACTATGATTAATTTCCCTCTGTTCCAGGGCAATCGCATTATATACACACAAAGGAGTCATAAAAATTCCAGGATGACGGAACAAAATCCTTCCAGAGCTCCACAGATAAAATACAACCATACTGGAGGGAGCTGGAATGGTCCAGGGAAGGAGAACGCCAGGGGGATAAAAGAATTTTCCCAAGGGATGCAGCTACGAGGTGACACCTGCTGAAAGGGAGAATTTTTTTTGTCCTTGTCGGGCATGGGACAAATCCTTGGTGACAGCAGCGAAAGAGCCACAAGTGGGATGAGCTGGGCTTTGGGAAAGCCCAAGGAATTTGGGATGTGGCACAAAGGCGGTGCAAGAACGGGCAGGGAAAGGAAAGGGATCAACATCCTTCTGTGCCACGGCCAATTCCAAAGCCCTGCTGGGTCCCAAGAGCCGGAACTGAGCGTTTAGGAACGAGGGAAAATGAAGGGATCGAGTCAAATCCTCGCAGTCCGAGAGGAAGGCGGCTTCCTTCAGCTCAGAGGAAAGATATTCCAAACCAAAACCACAAAGAAAATAGCGTTAGAAGAGGCCGCGGTGTTGCTCGGTGACTTGTTCATCGGCTTTTTGTGGGATGTTTTTCATCAAATCCGGCTGTGGAGTCTGCAAAATTAATTAAGTAGGGGGCTGAGCGGTGCCAGGGGCTGAGGGGGTTTAGGGGCTGCTCGTGTACGAGGAGAAAAATCTCCTGAGAGCAGCGAACCCCAAAGGCAGCCGGGTAGGGATGGTCCCCTGGGACAGCAGGGATGGGGATCCCAGCATCCCAAAATCCCAGAATCTCCGGGAATTCTGCATCCCGAGCAATCCCAGCCTCGCTGGAATCTGCCCATCATTCACTCCCCTCTGCTCGGCCTTGGGGGACGTCATTCCCGCATCCTAATGGGCCGTGGAACTTCAGCACGCTCGGGAAAAGCTGGAGAATAACAAAAAAAAAACCCAAAAAACCCACCCAACAACAACAAAAAATTAAAAAAAAATTAAATAACTAAATAAATAATTCACAAATATATAAAAATATCATATATAAAATAAAAATATAAATTATAAACTATAAAACATAAAAATAAATAATAAAAAATAATATGTGGCGGGGGGGGGGGGGTGACAAAAGGGTGCGAAATACCGAAAGAGCAAAGAGAGGCGTGAGGCAGGGATGGTGCCCGGTGTCCCCGGGCTGTCCCCGTGTCCCCGCCTGGCCCTGGCAGGTGACACCGCAGCCCTGCCTCCCTCTTTCCCCATTCCAAAGCCCGATTTTCCAGCCAGGAGAGGTGTGCCGGGCGAGAGCCATGGCAACTCTTACACAGAGCGTCAACAAAAATCAGCTAAATAATGACTTTCTCCTTGAAATCCCTCGGGCATGGGGGAGGCTCAGGGCCAGCTCTGTCGGCCATAAAAAAAATGCTTTAATTTATTTTTTATTTTTTTTTTTTTTTCAGTGGATGCTGAAGAGGAGCTAAGGGGAGATTCTGCTCCAGCTCAGCCACATCCCAGCCTGCGGGAGCGGGAGCAGGGCACGGATATCCGGGACTACACAAATCCATGGATGTCCCGTTCCCTGCCCTTGAGCTGCCTCGCCCCCTCTGCACCAGCTAAAAACAGCTGGATCTTGGAATCCAGCCTGGATAGGTGCGAGAGGGACACCTTGGATTAATCCTGGTTTTGGTTTGGGTTTTTTTTTTTTTTTTTTTTTTTTTTTTTTTTTTTTGGCGTACATCTTGAAAAAAAAATATTTTCTTTTCAACCCAAATCCAGTGGTTTCCAAAAAGAAAAAAAAAAATTTTTTTTTTCTTTCTTTCTCTTTTGATAATTCAGCTCGGAGGCGAAATTTTGTGCTGGATGGGAAATTCTCCTGTGAGGAACAATCCTCCACCTTCCTCGCAGCAAAGACAACCCTCCCGCCTCGCCACTCAGCAGGGACTCAATTACACGTATGAGGCTGACCCAGCTAAAAGACGAGTTTGACACAAAATTGGGAACCTGCCAAAAAAAAATAAAAAATATTCCTAATTGAAAGTGGTTCCTGCCGTGGGGTCTGAGCCCGGCGACCCCTCCTCTGTCACCGTGAGTTACGAGCGCTCTCCACTTCGAATTGAGGCAGAGGAAATCTCATCCTATTTTTTTTTTTTTTTTTTTTTAATGATTCCCTTTTTCTCCTGTCTGGGCTGAGCCCCCGGGCACGCTCTGGGATGCAGGAGAAAAGGTGGCCCTGCCTTTTTCCAGATCCTTTGGAAAATTCCCTTGGAGCGACACGCTGGATTATGAACAGATTAAAAGTTCAAGCTCTAATAAACCGAGTCCCCCAAAAGCAAAGTTCAGGCAGAGGAACAGATGGAATTTCCAGAATCGTGGACGTGTCCTGCACCTTGTCCCCGTGTCCTCGTCCCGATGGGATGTTTGGAAGGGATGGGGACACGGAGATTTTGGGGGGACAAGAGCCGTGAGGGGCTGAGAGAAGTGAGGCAAGCACAGAAGCGCTGCCACATCGCCGGTGCTTCCAAACCCTCATTCCTGCCGCTTCCACCGGAGCCTGGCCATGGAGCAGCCCCCAAAATCCCGGGGATTTTGCTCAGGGCTGTGCTCCGGAGCTGTCCCAGCCACTGTTGAGCATCCTGCCTGCTGCCGGGATCTCTCCACGGGCTCGTTTCGCACCTCGTCGGGCGCTAAGGTCACTCACCAGATGTTCCCCATCAGCAGCACATCCAAGGACATTTTACACCGGATTTCAGCAGCCAAACTGCTGAATTTTTCATTTTCTCAGAGGTGAGTGATGCTCGTTCTTGGAGCAGCGTCTGGCTGGGGAAGGGGTGGATGCTGATGCACAAGGAGTGGGATCCATGGGATCCAGAGCTGAGCCCCCCTTCCTGAGCTCTTTTCCAAAATAACTGCTGGCAGCCAGAGGTGACCGGCTCTGGGAAGAGAGGTGACATCCAGGACACTGCACTGACCCCCAGGACACTGCTCTGACCCCCAGGACACCTCACTGACCCCCAGGACACCTCACTGACCCCCCGATGCCCAAACTCCTCCCACTGCCCATCCTGGCAGAGCAGGGATGCTCAGAGGCTCATCTGAGCTCTCTCGATTCCACAAGAAATGTCCCCGGGCTCTTTTTGGAAGGTTCCCACCAGGAAAAATCCTTGTTCTGCCACCCCCAAACACGGGAACCCCCCGGGATCTGCTCCTCCAGCTTCATCCACGGCAAAGCAGGGGGCCAGGATGGATCTGGGACCCCCAGGCACATCCAGGGGAGAAGAATTTTAGGGAATATCCTTGGGAATTGCTGTCATTCCTCCTGGCAAAGCAGGATGGGAGGACTCGCCTGCCCCTGCTCTGCTCTGCTCCTCCCTCTCCATCACATTCCAGACAGGTAAAATCCTTCCAAAAGTGGGGCCATCCCACCTTATGGAGCCATCCTGGAATTCCAGCTCCAGCTGAAGGTTTGCAGCCGGCACAGTCCAGCTTCCCACTGCTGCCAGTGCTGGGGCTTCACTTCAAAGCTTTTATAAAAACCTCTGCCACGGAAATGGGGATGCCTGGAACTTCCAGATGCGTGGCAGGGCTGCAGATAAAACATTTGGAGAGTTTGGCTGGCCGGGAGTGTGAGAGAAATGTGGATATTACGGCAACAGATGGAAGCGTCAGCCCAGAGCAGAGCCTTAAACAGGGGCAGGTTTTGCACCAGAGGGATGGGAAGGAGTTGGAGAAAAGGAGAATCAGGAGAGAGGAATCAGGGACACCTCCCACTATCCCAGGTTCCTCCAAGCCCCAACCAACCTGGCCTTGGGCACTTCCAGGGATGAGGCTGCTCTGGTCACCCTGTGCCTCCTCATCCTCACTGTGAAAAGCTTCTTCCTCCAGCCCAATCTGGATCGTGCCTGCCCCTGGGGGGGGACAGGAACGAGCTGCTCCCAGCCGGCAGAAATGGGAAACACAATGGATTGCCTTCAATCCCGGGCAGGAGCACAGCCAAAGCCACCTGGCCGCAGGCCGGCAGCTGCAGGAGCTGCTGTGTCCCCCCTCAATGCCCCTCTGTTGGCACCGGAGCCCGGCCCCCAAACGGCCCCGAGCTTGGAGACGGTCAGCAGAGAACTGGGAACACTGGGAATACTGGGAATACTGGGAATGCTGGTGCAGCACACTGGGAATACTGGGAAGACTGGGAATACTGGTACAGCACACTGGGAATACTGGGAACACTGGGAACACTGGTGCAGTGCACTGGGAATACTGGTACAGCACACTGGGAATACTGGGAACACTGGGAATACTGGGAACACTGGTACAGCACACTGGGAATACTGGGAGTACTGGGAACACTGGTACAGCACACTGGGAACAGCACACTGGGAACACTGGGAGTACTGGTGCAGCACACTGGGAATATTGGGAACACTGGTTCCAGGTGAGCATCCCAAGGTCACCTTTGGAGGGGATTTTCTCTCACAATTCACCCTCTGGACACGATGCATTTTAATCCAGATATTTGCATTAAAAAAGATCCGTCCATTAAAAAGATCCATCCCTGAACCAGCAAGGAAAGTGGTTTTGGTTTTGTTTTTTTTTCCATATTTATACCTTAAAAAAAAAAAAAAAAAAAAAGGGATTTAAGATCCAGCCTTTTCTACCCCGCTGGGCTGGCATCCATCTCCCTCTCCTGCCAGGCAACCCAGCACACCAACTCCCCAGCCAATAAATCCTCTTCCTCATTAAACATTGCAGGTCTCAATTAATTAAATGAGCACAACAACCACCAGTCCCTTCAGCAATTAGAGAAGTGGCTGAGTAATTAGATGGAATGTTAATTCAATTTCCAGGAGGGGGGAGTAAAAGAAAGAAAAGGAAAGGAGAAGGAGCAAATGAGATTACTTTTGATGAGAGGGAAATCAAAAGTCACTTAATCACGGGGCAATTAAAATTACCCAAATTATGCGGCTGGAAAAGAAACCCTGGAAGGGCAGGGAATGATCCTCACCCAGGTAAAATTCCAGCAGAATCCGTGTGGGGATGGATTTGTTCAGCACCCCAGCTTGGCCTTGCCTTTCTCCTTCTTTAGGGAACGAGGGGAAGGATTTTGCCTCGCCAGCAGCGGCTCCATCCTGCCCGTACCTCCAGATCCAGATAATTCTCTTATCAGCCTCCCTCAGGCCAGGCAGAGCAGCCCTGCTGTGCCAGGGCACGGACACTCAGCAGTGCCAGCCTGCCTGGAGAGTTGTCTCCTCTTTAAAAGGTGTTTATTTTTATATCCCTTTCTGGTTTAAATGTGGTTTTCCGGGTGTCTGGAGCATTAACAGGTACCAGGTTTCACCCAGGACCTTCCCATGAATGGGATGCCCAGAGCTCACCCAAGGGTTTGCTCCTGAGATCACAAAAAAAAAAAATAATTCCCTTTTTGAGGATAAAACACGGCCAAGTGGGGAATTTCCATCTCATCCCCCCAATCCCTACACACCGCGGGGATACTCAGCACCAAATCTAACCGAGAGCTGCTCCTAAATCCCTTTCCCTCCCAAACCTGCCTTTCAGAGCTTTGGGATCCCCATTCCCAAACCCTCTCCTGGCTCAGGGTTGAGTGCCAGGCTGCCGGTGGCCTCCTGCCTTATCCCAGCCCGCGGCAGGCTTTGCAGATAAAGCTCGGTTTTGTTGGGTTTAATTAGCGCTGGCGTGGCAGAGCTGCAGCCTGCCAAGGGCTGACAGGCAGCTTAATTAATCCGCTCACCGCTGTCACCCCGGAGAGGAGCAGGGAACCTCGGCAGAGCGGAAAAGCCGGTGGGGAGAGGAGAGGAGAGGGGATGGAGGGAGATGTTTGCTCCCCCGTGATGGTTTTTTCCTTTTTTTTTTTTTTTTTTTTTTTTTTTTTCCCCTACCCCTCTCCCCGGTATCAAATCTCCTCCTTGCTCCGGAGCTACGCCGATCTTCAAACGTGAGAGTTCCGAGAGTTCCGAAGCTGCAGGACCCAAATCTTCCATCACGGAAAGCTTTGGGATGGTGGCAGGGGTTTTGGAAGGGTGAAACAGAGGAGTCAGTGCCCACGCAGCTCTTGGGGAAGAGGCAGAAGCTTTGCCAGCACCACAAGCCTGATTTTATTCCAGCCGAGGAGCGTGAAACAAAGCAGAGCATGAGCCTGGTGCGAGCAAAGCAAAAAAAAAACCAAACAAACAAAAAAAAACCCCAAAACCCAACGAATTCCACTCCCCACAACTCACTGGCTTTTAATTAGGACGTGCTGCCTTCACAGCAACCCAGGAGGGGGGAAAAAATATCCTGATTTTCCCCCAAAAGGCTGAGCTGGAATGTCCCAAGGTTGGGAGCAGGCGGAGCTCGGAGCTCTGGGCTGTCACCTGGGGACAGTGGGACATCCCCAGATGTTCCCAGATGTTCGCTGGCAGCTCGCCGTGGCAGCAGGGCAGGTGTGCAGGAAGGATCGCTGGCTGCGGCAGGTACGGGCTCGCTCAGGGAGGAGAGAGCGACGGCAGAGCTGGGACTGAGCCTGGAGAGACCGGGGAGCAGCAGAGGTCAAAAAAAAAAAAAAAAAAAAAAAAAAAAAGAGGGGAGATTGGGATGGATGGATGGATGGATGGATGGATGGATGGATGGATGGATGGAGAGAAAATGGGAATCAAATGCAGAACGGGCTGGGCTTTTAGCCTAGAAACCAGCAAGGAGTGAGGGGGTGGATGGAGCCTTTCCCATTCCCTTCCTGGCTCCACAAATCCCAACCTGGGGACAGTTACACCCAGACCCCTGGCCCCCAGACCCCCCCCCAGGTCTCTTATCCCCACAGCCAGGTCCAAAAATCCCACCCGGATTTGGTGGATTGCATCGTGGTTGTTTCTGGATGAGGGAGTTGCAGTCACTCCCAAAAGCTTTTGGGCTTTGCTGGGTGCTGCCCAAATTTAAAACGCACCAATAAAATCAAGGATGGAACACAGGAGCCGACACAATGTCAGGGATGAGGTGACTTAATTAAAATTAAATATATAAGCTGTGGATCTCCTCCTAAATGAGGCTTGGGTGGCCTCCAGGCCGGGCTCTTCCTACCTGGGCAGATCCCACGTGCAGGGCACAGGTGAGAGGATCCCTCCCGTGCCCTGTCCAGCATTGGGATCATCCCCAGAACCTCGCAGGGATGGGGTGAACCATTGGGATGAGGAGCTGAGGATCCCTGGAAATGCCCAAAGCCAGGTTGGAGCAGCCTGGGACAGTGGGAGGTGTCCCTGCCCATGGCTTTGGATGTTCCTAAATGTCCCTTCCACCCCAAACCACTCCATCATCCCGTGCTATTCCACACAACTCCCTCAGAGACCCTTCCAGCAAATCCACTCGGTTCCAAACACCCCCCAAAAAAAGGAGCAAAAAGAAATTTTTCTTTTCCTAGTGCAAAGCCGTCCAGAATACCCACAGAGATCCCAAATCCCTTCTCCCTGGGCTGCCCCCATGTGCCAGGGCAGGACCGCGCCAAATTCAAAATTTTCATCATTTTCCCGAGCTTGTCCCATCCTCCAGGAGCCCGGGGGGACTCCCGGGATGCGCTCCCGGGGGTTCTGCAGAGGTTGCAGAAATCCCTGCGTGCCCCGGGGATGCTGCTGCCCTTCCTTGTTTATTTGCTTAGCAGCAATTAGAGCAGAGTAATTACAATCAGCGCGGGTTTACACAAAGAATGGCTTCGCTTGGCTTCTGGGCGCCCCTGCTCCGCCAGCCACGTGCCAAGAAAAACCTCGGGAAGGGAGGAAAAACCTTGGGAAAGGGACAGAGGGGCCTGGGGGATGGAAAACAGGAGAGAAAACGAGCCCGGCTCAGGATTCCCCCCGGATGAGCCGCGGGATTTGGGGATTGGGGAATGTCGGATTTGGGGAATGCTGGATTTGGGAATTTGGGAATGCTGGATTTGGGGAATTTGGGAATGTCGGATTTGGGGAATGCTGGATTTGGGGAATTTGGGAATGTCGGATTTGGGGAATGCTGGATTTGGGGAATTTGGGAATGTCGGATTTGGGAATTTGGGAATGTCGGATTTGGGAATTTGGGAATGTCGGATTTGGGGAATGCTGGATTTGGGAATTTGGGAATGCTGGATTTAGGTATGTTGCATTTGGGAATGCTGGATTTAGGAATGATGGATTTAGGAATTTGGGGAATGCTGGATTTGGGGAATGCTGGATTTAGGAATTTGGGAATGCTGCCCTGTTTACAGCTGCTGCCAAGGGGACGGGAAGGATACACTGCACCTTTTAATTAGCAATTAAGAGCCAGGCAGCCCCATCCCGGCAATTAATGGGTTTGTACATGTGGGAATCTTGTCATTCCTCCTTCCTGCCTCCCAAATCCAGACGTGTTTGTGCGGGATCGGGATTTGGGCAGGGTCAAAACTCACCTTTATGAGGGTGGTGCAGCATCCGGAGGCGTTGGTTGAGGACAGGTTAAAAACCAGTCCGGAGACACCAGAGCATCCCGAATTTCCCTCCTTCCCTGCAGCAGCCTGGCTTGGCTTTCCTCCCGAGAAATCAAAGGAAAAGCTCTAAGTATCAGGTTGATTTTTTAAACAATTCCCCTCTGAGCTTTTAAATAAGACCCAGGTTTCATTGAGTAAGTGCAGTGCAGGGCAGCTGAAGACAGCAACAAGGAGGAAAAAAAAAAATAAAACACTTTTCATCCACAAAATAACTGGGATGAAAATATTTACATTTTCTTCCTCTGTGTTCTCAAGGTTTGGGTTTTAAAAAAAAAAAAAAAGAAGTTTTTCATTTGGGAAAGCAGCTTCTCGGCAATTTTAGGGGGGAAAAAAACAAAACAAAAGTCGATTGACCTTTTCCAAAATTCAGTAGGTGAAATGAGGCCAGGAACTTTAAAAAAAAAGTTTTGTTTTTAAAACCAGGTGCTTTTAGAAGCATTTGGGGAGTAAAGCAGCTGTTCCTGGAGGTTGTTCACTGCACACCCTCAACCCAGTCAGTTCTTGCCCTTCAGGTAAAAAACTAATCTGATTTTTTTTTTTTTGCAGGTCTATCCAAGCCAGGAACACATGAACTAATTATTATTTGGGTTAATTATTATTATTATTATTATTATTATTACTGGGGAGGGCTAAACCTCCTTCTCTCTTCTTCCTTTCCCTCAGGATTCTCAAATTAAGCTGGGAAATTCCTGGTGTCCCTCCAAGGATCCCGGGCTGGATTCCAGCAGCTCTGCTCCATCCTGTCCTGCCAAACATTCCCAGTTTCCCTCTTCCACCTGGGCACCAAAATATTGGGCCAGGTCCCTGCTGCCTCCACCCCTGGATGCCAGGATTTGGTTTTCCCCTTTCAGCGAGCCAGGGTTTGTTTTTCCCATGGGTTTTTTTTTTTTTTTTTTGGGATGTAAATAGGATGGAGCAGGCAGGAAGAGCTGTCGTGCAGGGAGAGGATGTGTGTGAGTGCCTGCCCCAGGAGAACACTTGTCTGGGTTTCCTGGCTGCTCTGGGGTCTGCTCTCCATCCCCAGAGGTGGTGACAGCTTGTGCCTGGCTGCTGGCAGGAGGAATCGCTCCCAGCTTGGGGAAAATCTGGATGGTTTCACAGAATTGTGGAATCACGGAATGGTTTGGGGTTGGAGGGACCTTAAATCCCATCCAGTGCCAGCCCTGCCATGGCAGGGACATTTCCCACCACCCCAGCCCGGCCTTGGACATTCCAGGGATCCAGGGACAGCCACAGCTGCTCTGGGAATTCCATCCCAGCCCCTCACATCCTTTACAGGGAGGAATTCCATCCCAATATCCAGGTTGGCACTGGGAAAACATTCCCCTTCCCCTGGCACTCCATGCTCTTATAGAAAGTCCCGAACATTTTTGAATAAAAGTCGTATAATTTGTGTTTTAAAGGAAGACATTCCCAAATCCCTCTCTCCTCCTTCTCCAGAGTCATCCTTGCCCTGGGAGAGCCCAGCTCTGAGCAGGGACCAGCAGCTCCAGGTCCCACAGGAGCTCCCAAGGAGGGACAGCAGGGATTTGAGGAGGTGTTTGCACCCCAGGAACGGCGTCCATCACCCCCAGAGAATATTTGTGCAGGGCTGGAGGAGCAGGACGTGCTCAGTCACTGGTCGGGAGCCCCTCCAAGGTTTGGATTCCCTTGGTTGTGCCCAAAGGCAACAACCAGCGGGAAATAAATCACGACAACTCATCCTACCTGGATTTCCCAGCCAGCAGAAGCAGCCAGGAGCCACCAGAGGCAATCAGAGCTTGGGAAAGAGCTGGAGAAAGGCAAGGAGGAAAAGTGAGGAGTCTGCGAGGATGGTGAGACCCTGACACTGGAAGTGTCCGAGGGATCCAGGATGGATCAGGAACATCCTGGGGCAGTGGGAGGTGTCCCTGCCCATGGCAGGGCTGGGATTGGATGAGTTTTAAGGTCCCTTCCAACCCAAACCATTCTGGGATTCTGGGATTCCCTGACTCCTGCCCCAAAAGCCCTGGACTCCCCAGACACGTTTGGGATTTCGGTGCCTCACCTGCAGCAGCAGGGACTCTTTTATTCCCTGTGGATTTTATTCCTTCCCTGAATCCCTGGGGCAATCGGCCACAGCCACGCTGGGTTAATGAATTCAAATCATTTCATCCCAGCTCAGAGGCAGCAGCTCCATGCCGAGCTGTGGGTCCCAGGGATTGTCACTCCGGGGTGTCCCAGGCAGGGGGACAGAGCCAGGATGCTCCCCCTGTGTCCCTTCCTCCCCTCTCCCTTTCCCGAGCTCGGATCCTTCCCTCGGGCTGCGAGCCAGAGCCAAACTCATCTCCGGAGGATACATTTTTAGACAGTTTACAGAATCTGCCTTCCTGCTTTTAAATATCTGCGGTCCTTTTGTTTCCCGTCACCTGGAAGGGACGGGGAGGTGTGAGAGGAGTCAATGTCCCCGTGTGACTCGGGAGGGGGGGGATCCACGAGCCGCCAAATCCACGGATTTGCAAAGAGAGGGAAACCAAACACCCCGAAAACATTTGTGGTGGGCAGGAGAGGAGCAGAGACACAAAAAAAAAAAAAAAAGGAACGACAAACACTGCTGGGACTCACTGCGAGGCTGCTGTGACATCCTGGGCTGGTCCCCAGGTGGTGTCAGACCCCAGCGTGTCCCTGCTGGGCTCCTCCTGCCAGGCAAGCCCGGGACAGGAGGGACACAAAGCCAGCTCTGTGTGTGCCGAGCCGAGTACCCGGGGGGGGAAACCTGCTGGGGTGCGGGAATTCGGCTCCCTCGAGGCAGGGAAAGGGTTTGGCTTCTCTTCCAAATCGCTGGATAGAGAAATCTGGGAGGTGCCACCTTGCCTGGGCCGTCCCCTGCTCGTTCTTCTCTTCAGGGAGTGGTTTTTTTCCTGATGGGAATTTTATAGCAGCTGGTGTTTACTGGAGCGGAAAAAAAAAAACAAAAACAAAGTTTTGTTTTCACACTATCAAACCCTCTGGAAAGGTGTCTGTTCTCTATTTAGTGGTGCCAACAGCTTGGCACTGGGATCTTCAACCCCAGGCTGGCCAACAATCCCTGTGGCAGCTTTTTGAGCAAGCCCAGCCCAGCCAAAGGGGCTCAATCCCTAAATCCTGGGGTGCCCCAGACCCCTCCCAGCCCCTGGAACGGGGAATGTCCCTTTCTGCTGTGACAATAAGAGAAGTGGGACAGCAGTGGTGGCTCTGTGACCGACGGGACATCGATTGTGGCACATCTCTCCTCAAACCCCAGCTCTGCAGCAGCTCCCACACCACCAAGGGTTAAGCAGGGACTAAACCCGAGGACGAGGCTTCGGGATAAAAGTCATTCAGGACTTTGGATGGCAGGGATTGGATGTGAGGAGGTGCCTGAGCATCCCTGTGGGTTGGGGAGGGGGGGGGGTCCCCTCGCCAGGACCCCCAGCCCAAGGACGATCCCAGCGAGGGGCCAGCACTGCCCCGAGCCCCGGAGCTGCATCCTGGCCCTTTGTCGTGCAGAGGGAGCGTGCAGGGATTTGGGTGCCAGCCACCAGGGCTTGTGCTGTGCCCGCTTCCTCCCTTGGCACGCAGCGGAGCCGGGCGCCTCTGGCTAATTCTGGCTTGCGTAAACAGCACAAGTAAGGAAGATAAATGAGGCTGAGCGGCAGGGGAGGCTGCACGGCTGCCTGGCAGCCTTTCCCTGGGAATCAGGGAATGCTGCAGGGCTCCAGGGCCGTGCTCTGGGTCAGGGAGTGCAGCATCCCACGAGGTGCTTCGTGAGATGCCTCAGTCTGGCTCCTTTAAATCACTCGTTGTAAGAGTTTGGGGTTAAAGAGTTTTTTGTTAGGCTGGCAAAGAAGTTCCGTCGTGGGGAAAGACTGAGTCCAACTCATCGTGGAGAAGAGGACACGGAGGGAAGTTTTGTCACAATCTAAAACTTGCTCATGATGGGAAGTGGAGAGGCTGCTCTGGTCTCTGCTGGCTGTGAGCAGGGACAGAACCCAGGGAAAGGCTGGAGCTGTGTCCGGGAGGGTCAGGCTGGGTTTCAGGAAAGTTCTTCCCCCCAGAGGGTGCTGGGGCACTGAACAGGTTCCCCATGGAATGGGCACATTCCCAACCCTGCCAGAACTCCAGGACAATGCTCTGGGACAGGCTGGGATCCGTGATCCCTGTGGGTCCTTTCCAATTTAGGATATTCCACGATCCTGGACCTTCCTGGGAGCGATGCTGGTGCTTCCCAGCATCGCAAATCCTCGAGCGCTGCCCCAGCCCCGGGCTCTGTGTCTGAGCTGCAGCTTCTGAGGGAAACAAGAGGTTAAACCAAAAACCCCCCTGCCCCGAGCCCTGCTAATGCCTCTGCAGAACGGAGCAGCCCTGCCAAGAGCTTATCTGAGGCTCTTTGTGAACAAAGTGAACCCTGGAAGGTGGCGAGGCTCAGTGACAGGGAGCAGGGATGCCAGCCAAGATCCCTGCCTCTGGCCAGAGGAGAAATTTCCATCTCAGAGAGGAGCCACCCCTCTGTGATAACCCTGCTGTTCCCAAGGGCCTCGGGGAGCCAGGGATCTTATTCCCTGGTGTCTCAAGGCTCTGGCTGCATAGATGGAAACCTTGGCTGAAAAGCATCCTGAGGCAGGTGTCCATCCTCCCAGCTCTGCCTTTCTGCTGCACCTTCTAAAGTGGGAGTGAAAAAAAAAATAAAAAAAAAAAAATCCCTTTTCTCCAGTCTTTAATCCTGCAGGGACACGGTGTCCAGCTCCAGCAGAAACCAGGAATCACCAGACAGACACGAGGAGCTTTTCAGCCCTTAAAACCTCTGGAAAAAAAAAATAAAAAAATCCTCGAATGAGCTGTAGGTCTGATGAAAATGTGGGAAAATCTCAGAGTGGCCAGAATTTCACAGAGGCCCCTACTCGAACTTTCTCCTTCCCAAATCCTCCTGAGATTGGGGAATCCAGAGTGACTCCAAGCCAGCACTCTTTCCATCCCAAGGGCGATAAAAATCAGCTGGGGCCGAGCATGGCCCATCTATAGCTCTGTGTTTATTTTTAATTGGGTGGCTCAAAACTGAGTCGGGCCCCACCAGTTCCTGGAAATTTAATCCACAGATCTTTTCTCTGGAGCTACCGTGCAGCCTGACCCCACAGTCAGAGCCCTCTCCGTGCAGCTGGGACACAGCCTCGGGATTTGCTGCCTGTGCAGCTGGAAAAGCTGCAAAACCCAAGGGAAACTCCGTGCCCTGGCCAGGGACAGGCAGAGAAAACCACACACACAGGGTAGAGATACTGGGAAAGGATCACTGGGATGGACTGGAGACGTGAGAGCTGCGTCCCTCTGCTCCAGGGGACCTTCTGTGAGGTCCAGGTGAGCACTGAGATGCTCCCAGTGATTCCTCCTCTCCACGGGAACTGGAACTCCCTGCCCCAGGTTGGCTTTTCCCTTTGAAATCAGTGTGGGAGAGTCGTGACTCGTGTTTGCTGCTCCCTGGGGCACAAGGGGAGGAACAGGTCTGTGTGTTCCTGGACAGACTCCAACAGAGGGGAGCTGGAGGGAGAAAATCCCAATTATTCCTGGCAGGCAGCACGAGTGAAATTTCCTCTCATTTTCGTGCCCTGGCATGGGCAGAGCTCTCCTGCTGATCCTTTGGAGTGACAGGTTAATCCCCATGGAAAATGGATTTAAACCTGTCCATGATCCACCCAGGTGGTGCCTTGGCTACTTCTCACTCCTGTTCTCCATCCCACCTGGGATGCCAGGGAGTGCCAGGGTGTCCAGTCAGGGAATTCAAGCGCTCTCAAAACCCGTGGGGATGAGAGGGGCAAAAAAACAAAGCCCTGGGTAGGTGGGGGTAAGCCAGAGGTCAGGATTTGTCCAGCCTGGAGATGCTCCCCAAATCTCACAGCAGCTCCTGGAGAAGTGCTTGGCTTTCTCAAAGGATTCGCCATTAGGGATGGATTTATCCTGGATTTCACTTGGATTTTCCTTCCCTTCCTTTGCAAAAACCCTGTTTGGACAAGGCACAGCAACATCCTCGCTCAGCACAGACAGGGATTACAGCAGCAGATGCTTCTCTGCCTGCACGGGCCGGGAAAATGGACCCAAAACTGCGAATTCCCAGCGTCCCTGGGAGCAGGGATTTGGCATTGCCAGCCCCACCAGGGCTGGCTCCAGGGCACAGTGCCAGGCCAAGCCCGTGGTGTGGCAGAGGCCGTGTCCAAACCCTCTGTGCTGCAGCTGAACCTCCTCAGGAAGCTCTGCTGGGATAATGGTGGTGTGTGAAGGCATTATCCAAATTACTCGCTGCACTCTCTGTTTTCCTGCAGCCTCGGCCAGACCCCGGGAATATTTATCCTATTTATCTTGGCCGTGGATCTCCAGCCCCTCTCGGAGCAGCAGGAGCTGGAAACCGCAGAGATTTGTTAATAGGAACCAAAGCAGCACCAGCACTGAGCTCGCAGGCGAAGGGTTCTGGCACTGGGATCTCCGGACCTGCTGCTCCCAGGGCTCTGGGGCTCTGTCCTCTCCACCCCCGGGGCTCTTTCCCTGCTCCTGCCTTGCAGGGATGGGATTGGAGCCAGCCCAGCACACGGAGATGTCCCCTGTGCCCACTCCTGCCCAGGTTCTGCTCACATCAGGATGTTCCCGGCAGAGCTGAAATCACGGCGCGCTGGACACAACCCCTCCCGCGGGAGTTTCACCCCTAAAAAGTGAACCCAGGCTGATTTGAAGCGGTTCAGCCACTGATGTTCCCTTTCTCCCTTGAGGAAACGCTCAGGCCACGTCTCCAGGACAGATTTCACACAGCTTTTCCTCATCCTCTTGGACTCGGACCCAGCTGAGCCCATCTGGTGTCCATGGCTGCTGCACTGAGGTTCCTGTTTCGGCTGAAACGAGATCTGAGCTTTGCTCAGCCCCTACCAAACCCTTCCAACAACAATCCAAGGGTGGGACCAGGCTGCACCGTGGGGTTTTAGTCACCAGAGCCTCGTGCTGCTCACGGACAGGGAGCAGAGTTTGTGGCGATTCTCTCCACCTTTTGTTTTGTTAGTTTTGTTACCCAGCCGAAATCAGGGGTTGCTCCCCGGAATCCCAGACTGGTTTGGGTTGGAAGGGACCTGAAAGTTCATCCAGTTCCACCTCAGTTATGGGCAGGGGGAGTTTCCACCATCCCAGGCTGCTCCAGCCTGGCTTTGGACACTTGCAGGGATCCAGGGGCAGCCACGGCTGCTCTGGGAATTCCATCCCAATTTCCCATCTCGGTTCCCTCTGGCAGTGTGAAGCCATTTCCTCTTGTCCCAAGTCCCTTTCCTTAGCTCTGCATTCCCTCACCGGCTCTTCTGCCCTCCTCCCTTCTCCAGAAGCCACTGGAATCCAGCAGATCCAAACTCAGCAGGTTTCTGTTACCTGTGCAGCCAGGTGAGCTGGAGCCAGACCTTCCTGCAGATCCTACAGAATTCTGATTTTCCAGCAGGGTGAGGATCTAACATTCACTCCCCAGGAGCGGAGGAGATCTGCCTTGAATTTAAATGCAATTATCCCAGCCCAAACCCATAAACCACAATTGGAACTTCGCAGTGAAAGCCAGAGTGGTTTGAATAATGAATCCCTGAAGGTTTCCCAACCCAGAACATTCCCAAGCCAGTGCAGAAGGATCCATGAGAGGCAAGCACTGGGGCTGTTTCTTATTTAGAAGCAGGCTGGAATCCCTGCAGAGCAGGGCTGGAAGGGGCTCCATCAGTTTTATCCTTTCCCAGGACAGCAGCTGAGATCCTCAGCAGGTGGAGCCCGCTTGGAATCACCAAATTATTCCAGCTGGAAAAACCCTGCGAGATCATCGAGCCCAACCATTAACCCAGAACTGCCAATTAACTCCTTCCCCAAGTGCCAAATTCACTTTTTAAAAAAAACTTTTCCAGGGTGGTGACTCCAAAGCCTTTCCCCGAAGGAATTTTCCTAATATCCAATCCAAGTCTCCAGGGAAATCCTCGTTGCTTGCAGCCATTCTTACCTGTCCAGGTCAATGCTTTTCCCATTTCTGCCCATCAGCCAGGATGAATCTTCCCTCAAACCTCACATCCTGAGACCTCCTGGAGTGAAATGCAGGAATTGTGCTGGATTTTCAGGGAGAGGACAACAGGAATGCAGGAAGGGAAGCAGAGAGCTGTGCCCAGGCAAGCTCAGAGACCCTGCAATGGTCAAACTCAGCCCAGCTCCCAGGAAAACACCTGTGGGTGTTTGGGTTTTTGTGAGGTGGCTGAAAAACAGCTCTGTTGGCTTTGTTACCCTCTAAATTATATCTTGGATTATATTATCCATGCAAAAAAAAAAATAGAAAAATTCCTCCTGCTGTGCTGGGGCTCTGTACAAAATGTTTTTTCTCCCATGGACTGAGCCACCAGAGCAAGGTGGAGGTGTCTGAGTGTGCTGGAGGTGTCCCTGAGGTGCTCAGGGCATCCCCACTGTGATCCCTGCTCAAAAGTGGCACCCAGGAATTTTGGGATGGAAGGAAGGGATGGAAGCCTGTGCCTGTCACCCTGCAGCTCTCACCAGTGATGTCATTTTATTTCCTGAGCAAGAACGTGGCCAAAGCCACCCCCACCCTGCAGCAGCTCACAAACACCAATTTAATTAAATTTTTTTTTTTTTTATCCAAAATATAAGTCCGAGCTCATATCTGGCATGAAATACTCCAAAGAGAACGTGCAGATCCCAGCCCTGAGCAATGGAATAGGAGTTAATTTCCTTTTAGTCTCTGCACACATGTTCACATATACATAAAATGTAAATACACAGATGTAGTCACACATATTCTTATACAAAGAGAGCACGAGAGCTTCTACAAACCTGCTCACACTCCTTAGATATCCAAAAGTCACCAGGACAGCAGGAATTCATGAGGGGGGGAAAAAAAAAAAAAAATCTCACTTCAGCAATTTTTAGAGCTTCAAGAAGCTCCAAAGGGAAGCCCCTGGTGTTTGCCAGCCCCTCTGGAGAAAAGGGGCGAGGACATCAATCCTCATCTCAATTAGTGCTGGAAAAAATGTCCTGAGTGCTTTTCTGGTGAGGAGCAGCATCCCACAAGTTCTGGGTTGTTTCCTCGGCCATAAATCTGTCAGCACCACCCGATGGATCTGGGATGCTCGGTTTTACTGAGCCGTGCTTAACAGAGATTTTGCTAAGGCCAGACTCGCTTAATCCAAACAGAGAGGTTTTCACTTGCTGCAGACAGAGCTGGGAGCAGATTTCAGCTTCCTGAAGGGGTGAAGGGAAGAGAAAATCAGGCCAGGGTGGAGAGGAGAGGAGATTGAGCTCTGCAGAGGGTACAGCAGGGGGCTGAGCCCTTTTCCATCCCCCTGCCAGCTCAGGGATTGAGGGATGCCAGAGCCAGGGCTGGGAACTCCTCGTGGGGACACGCTGGTGGCAATGCCACCCTGGCCTCCCCAATCCCTGCCCCACAAATCCTCTCCCACTCCAGGGTTGTTTCACACAGCCCCGGGGAGAGCTCTGAGCACGCTCTGCCCCTCAGCTCATTAAGCACATGACATTTCTGGCTGAAAAAAAAAAAAAAAAAAAAATTAAAAAATTTTAAAAATAATAATTCAGGGCTTGTTCCTAACCCTGGGTGGCTTCACTTTCTGCTTTTGCCATTCTTAACGACTCCCAGAGCTGGGATGGCAGGAGAAGGATTGATATCCAGACTGGTTCCTTCAGGGATATTGGGCTGATTTTTTTATTGCAGCCAGGAGTAAAGATTTCTATTTTTCCATGACTAAGGAAAGCATGTTCAGGCTGATAAATACCTGTCAGCAAAAGCCATTAGCTGATGGAGTGAAGTCGAAGGGGAAAATAAAAGACAACAAAGCCCTGCCATTCCCAGTGGAACAGCTCAATGGCCTTTTCTTCCATGCAGGATTTTTAATGGATTTCTTGGAGTGTTTGCTGCTGTTAAATTATGGACCTGCAGAACTTCCTTTTAATGAACCTCATCCTTAGGAATCACAATTAAGGAGCTTCCCAGCAGCAGCTTTTCCTTTTGGTTCTTCCCAGCACCGGGATTGGGATCAGCAGCACGAGGAGCTCTCAGCATCCTGAACAGCACAGGGAGTGGGGCAGGGAGATCCGGGCCAAACATCCCAAAAAACCCCAGAAATCCCAGAAATCCTAGAAATCCTCACCTCCAGCTGTAAGGAACACACTTTGTGCCTCACCTTCCTCCTCTGTAAGATAAAAACCATGACAGGTCTGTCCCAAGCATCACCTGAGTGATGGGAGTCTCTTTAGCTGCTCCCAGGAATTTTAGGGCCAATCCCAAAATCCCCACTCCAAATCGACCACACACCCCTTGGGGTCCGAGAAAAACCTCCCAAACATCACCCCAAAACGGCAAGAACTTGGAAAACAACGCAGTGGGAAAGGCTGTTTGTGATTTCCTCTCGGAGCTGGTTGGTTTTCCAGGCAGTGGAGCAGTTTATGGCAGCCCAGGGACAGGTGGTGGTTTTATCACCCCGAAATAATTGGGGTCAGCAACGCTGCCACGGGAAACGCCGGCTCCACCGTCTCTCCTCCCTGCCTGGCTGGCAGCAGTGAAAAATGTGATTTACCGCAGCAGCAGAGGTTTATATCTAATCCTTGCTTTAATCCCGAAACTTCAGGGTAGCGTGGCTGGGAAGCTGCCTCGACCTGAACCTCGGGAATCGCTCGGGAGCAGCAAAGTCCCAGCAGGGTGGATCCTCCAGGGATGGGGATGAAGCTCCTGCAGGGTCACGGCTGGACCTGGATTCTCTACAGGCACCAGGGAGGAGGAGGAGGATGGGTGCAAAGCTGGACTCCTGTGTGGTCACTGAGCTGAAAAGAGAAAGGACAGCAAAACACACGGAGCTTATTTGGGGAAAAAAGGCCAATTTATTGTACAGCCAGCCCGGGTTTAAAGTGTGTCAGTGCAGCCAGGACAGGACAGGAGCTCATGGGACAATTGGGAAAAACATCCTTGGGACAGCACCTCAGGATGTGTCCCACGGGAAAGACACCAGGGGTTAATGTTGGTGATGAATTCCACTCTGTTTGTCACCGTGTTGTCACCCTGGGAGACTCCTCCCTAACTGAAGCTGCAGTCAGCTTGTCAGCCTGGGAATGGAGCTGAGAGTCAGGAGAAATCCAGGCCTGGAAAGGAATTCCCAAGCTGTGATTCCCCAGCTCTATAAATGTGTGTGTCCACACTCCTGCCTCCCTCCCTCCTTCCCCGACGTGGCTGCAGAGCCGGCACAGCCCAGCCGTGCCACGTTCCGTGAGAAAAGCCAGGATGTCATAAAACCGACAACTAATTGCCCCCAGATGGCTCATTAAAGGCCACAAGAAAATTCTTCCAGGGTCAGGAAAGCACTTGTGGAAAGCACTAGGAGGTCACTGCTGCCAAGCCTGCCCCGGGGCCACAGCTTGGTGACACCTGAGCAGGGAATGGATCCCTGAATTCACAGTGAGGACTCGGAATCAGGAGCAGCTTCCCAGCCAGCAAAGCAGCAGCTCTCTTTGCTTCCTGGCAGGAATCTATTTATTTTCACAGAAAATCACGGACTTTATTGACAGCTTGGGACGTTCCTGGTGATTTTTGCATCGCTGGAAGTTGGGCAGGTATTCCAGAGGTCCAAAACCTCGGTATCTTTCCAACAGCTTCAAATCTCTTTTAATCCTGCTGACACCAAATCCAGGCCTCTCAATATCCCCCACCCCATGATATCAGGCAGGTTTTTTTTTTATTCCTGCTAAACCAGAGGCTGCTGTAACCCCACACTGACCAATATCCCACGGGACAAGGAAATCTTGGAGCTGCTCCTGGAGGCTGCTCCATCTGCAACTCATCCTGTGCCAGAACAGCAGCAGGGAGATAAGGAGTCCCAAAGGTCTCATGGAAAACTCTGACAAGCAAGTTATTTTCAGCTGCTCCTGCTGGACACCTCCCTGCTCCTCGGGATGAGCTGGATTTGGTGTCTCTGGAAGGCAGGAGAAGGGACAGAGCTGTCCCCTTCGAGGGGAGGGCAGTGGGCTCTGATGTCCGTGGGAATGTTTCCACCATGGAAAAATGCTGGATCCCAGAAATCCGGGGGGTTTTGAGCTTTCTGTGCTTTCAGGCACAGACCCCACCCCTGGAAAACACTGCTTTGGACCTGAGGCCTTGGAGAAGGCTCCTAAATATGAGTGGAGAAGTAGAAATCACGAGTGTGTAGGGAATTAGAAGTGTGTGCTTTCACAGGGTTTTAAATTTGGGATTTTTATAGCATAGTAACAGGTAAGGGACAAGATGGAGATTTTTGAGTGTCATCTCTTTCTTTGCTCACCTTTCTTCTTCCTTCTTCTTCACGGTTTTCAGGTAGTAATTTCTGGTTGGTCAGTCAGTGTCACTCTAAGGGTCATGAGAATGTAGTTATTGGGTCAAAAGTATAAATAATATCGATGTTAATTCTCTATTGGGCTGTTTGGCCTTAAAAGACCTGGTGGCAGTTGCCTCTGTGGCCATTTTTCCTCACTTCTAGCAAGGAGCTGGAAGTGCTGTCATACCTTCTGTACTTTCTGATAAGATGTAATAAACACCCAGACCTGAACACGAGAAAAACTGTTTCAACCGTGTTTCTGTTAATCCCGGCTCAGAGTGAAGACAAACGAGACTAATTGGCCACTAATTGGCCACTAATAGGGGGTGCAAAGCCCCTGCCCTGCTGCCCACAGAAAAAGATCCTGAGCTGCTGAGCACCACGGGCTGTGTGCAGCTCCACGTTCCCTCTGGAAAGATTTCAAGTGGTGCAGCGTCCTGGGCTCCATGTGCAGAATGATTTCAGTTCAGATTCTTTGCCTGGGGAAAGGAAAAATGCAGCAGGGAGGAAATTTCAGCTCAGGAGAAATGAAACTCTGGGTGTTGCTCTCCAGAGGGTCTGAGCTCACCCTGCCCACGCTCGGGCTCGGTGGCAGAGCTGTTGTGTCCCCACAGCACCAGGATTTGCTCTGCCTCAACCCAAAGCTTCCCACATCCTCATCCCACATCCTCATCCCACATCCTCATCCCACATCCCCATCCCGCATCCTCATCCCACTCCTTTTTCTGCTCACTCTTTCTGCTCACTTGCTCTCCAACTTTTTCCCACCGGCTCACGGCATCGCTTCTCTTGCTGGGGGCATAAAACGTGACTTGGAAATTCAGTTCAGTGAAAACAACCAGAAGAAAATTCTATCAAAAGCCCCACCCTGGTCCAGGAGCTGGTGGAGGGGAACAGAGCTGGGATGCAGCCAGCACTTGCTCCTCACCACACCCCTGGCGAGATGGGAATCGGGGCAGTTGAGCTTTAGACCTATTTTGGGAAGAGCCCAAGGGAAACCATGACCAAGGCTGATATGGAGAAGTGGACCTGAGGCAAGCTGATGGCATTTACTCGCTGAGATAAGGCCAGGAGGTGCCAGGCAGCACCTCCACAGCTCCCAGAGCAGGTGGGAATGCTCTGAATTCCAGCAGAATATCCTGGGAATTGTGCAGGTGACAGGGACTTTCCTCATGGCTGTGCTGAGCTTGGGGGGGCTGGTGAGAGAGGCTGAGTCCAGGGAAAGGAATTTTAGGGGGCTGAGAAAGAGAAGGATTTGTGAGTGAGGCACTGGGAACGGGATTCCTGGGATATGGGAACTGTGCAGGCAGACAGCTGGGGACAGTGACTGTGATTCATCCTGGATACTCTGGAAGCAGGGAAAGGGCACAGGGAGCCAAGGCAGTTAAGGAAGGATGTAAGAAGGAGAATAAGCAATGGGCCCGAGGCTTTATGAACTATAAACACTGCGATGGAGGAGCTTTGTATTCAAAATAAGCAAAGGCAAATTAAAGGAGGGAATTAGGGGAAGGGAAAGACAGAAGTGAGGAGAGAGAGAGAACGAGCAGAGATCTGTGCCCAGTGCCAGGTGAAGAGAAAGTTGTTCCCAAAAAAAGTTGTTTTTACTGGATCAGAAAAAAAAAAAAAAAAAAAAAGGAGGATGCACCAGGAGCTTGGCAGTATTCAGGGGAAAGGTCATTGTCCTGGGATTGCTGCAGGTGCAGAAAAACCTGCTCCCACAAGACCTGTTCTCCACTCCCTTGGGAACCTCAGCGTTCCGTGGCTTGGAGAAGTTTCCAGGCTGTGAATCCTGATTGCTCCAGCAGCTCCTTCCCCATCCCGAGCCCCCAGCCAGTGACCAACATCTCCCACACATCCCAGTTCCCCTCAGGGAAAAGGAGAGCCCCGAGAGGCTCCTTTGGATGCAGGAGGCACCTGGAGGTCATAGCCGTGGGAAGGGGTTTTAACCCTTTAAATGCAGCAGAAATAAGATGCACAGCTCCATGGGCGTCTGTCATGACAGGAAGAAAGAGCCAAGTTTATTCACAAATACACTTGGTTTTATAGCAGGACTGCAACTCCCAGAACAGAGAAAAGGTGATTGGTTCAGAGAGAAGACACCCCATTGCCAGGGCCTGGGCACACACCACAACAGGGGTTTGATTTTGTTATTAATTCCTTTTAATTTTGACCAAATTATCACCCTGGGAGAAATTCTCCCTTAGCCTTGAGCTGGACCAGCTCATGGGCTGGGAACAGAGCTGAGAAGCTCCAGCCTGGAATATTTTTCAGGCTGTAATTTTCTCTACTTTCTCAATCTGTGTCCCACAGAAGTCTTTGAGGAAGCCTGGGAAAGTTTCATGCAGCCAAGATATCCATCAGGAACACGGCAAAGAGCTGAGTCAGGACAAGTGTCGGATGTTGTGCTTCACTTTCACCCAGCCCAACAGGTTCCATGACCGCTGGGACACATCCCTGTGTCCCTGAGCTGCAGTTCCAGGGCAGCTCCTTCCCCCCAGTCCATCCCCCCAGTGATGGATCTCTATGGATCCACCCCAGCTCTGGAGTTTCTGTCTCCTCTTAATCCCATTCTCAACCCTTTTCCCAAAGTAAGGAGATAAGAGACAGGCTGGAAAGGCTGATAAAAAGGAACTGAACAAATCCATTAATGCTGTTTCTGTGCCAGGAATTACAAATCCCAGCCCTTGGTAATTAGGGTTCTGCCAGCCCTGAGTCCCAGCACAGCAAAACTGAGCAGGGAAGTCAGGCTCACTGAAATGTATCCTGAGAAAAAAAAAAAAAGCAATACCTGCAGGACCAGGACGTTATGGATAAAAATTAATTAATCAGGGTCTCACCTGAACAGTGAAGAATCCCCCTCTCCCCTGCTGCCCACACTGTGGGATCAGCCCAAGTCACCACTGGCTTTCCCAGATTTCCCATATAAAACCCCAAATCAACCCCAAATCACAGGGAAAAATAAAGTCAAATGCAGGATATTTTGTCGAGGTACTGAATCAGAGAGTGAGGAACAACTGACCAGGATAACTGGGACACGTTTTGATTGTGACCTCTGGAAAAAAGTCCCTTGTATAAATGGAGATTAATGGACATTTCAAAAGACAGTTGCTTTAGCTTAACCCCTCCCCTCCATGTTTTCCTTGGGATGGGACCTAAGGGATGCATAAACAATGTAAAAACTAACAAATACTAATAAAATAAATAAATCCAGACACTCATCCAACCAACACCCTCCCTGGAACAGATTCAGATTCTATTTCAATTGACATCTTCTAAAAAACAAAGCCTTTCTCAGGAAAAATAAACCATGGCCACTTCAGAGAAAAACACGGCAAGAACTGCCCAGGATCTCCCAGATTCTGGGAGGCAGAGGCAGAAAAAACAGGTCAGGAACAGAGCACTGAGCACAATATCAGAGAGTCCCTGGTTTCCCCTAAATCCAGGGATTTTCTGCTTTTTTGGGGAAATTTTTGAGCAAATTTTCTGCTTTTTCAGCAGATTTTTTCGGATTCCTGATATTTGTTGGGATTTTCCAGCCCATCCTGGAGGTTGTTGGTTCTTCTCCCTCCTGGAAGTGATGACAAGGTGCTCAGTCTTCCTGGAGCTGCCCAAAGGCTCGTTAGGAAATGGCCCTAATTAAGTTTGATGGATGGGGACTGGGGATTATTCCTAATCTCCCTGCAGCAGCCAGAGCAGAAAGGATATTTCACACAAGAATTCAACTGCAACTTGCACAGCACTGACTCCACAGACCCAGAACTTGATCCCAAGGTTTCAAATCCCGAGGGAAAAGCCACAAAATGAGGAGAGGTGGATTTGGATCCCATGGATAGTCCCTCCCTGGAGTCAGCCTTGCTGTGAGGTGGTTTGTTGGATAAAAATAATTGGGTTTATAAAGGTACATAACAGGCCTCAATCACAAAACCGAGTTCAAAATTTCAAGTCCGGTGAACGTTAAAGGATTTTCCCCCCCCCTCCAAAAATATAAGATGTTGTTTTGTTTTTCTGTATTTCCTTCCCTCCTGCTCTGATGTGGGAGGGAATATTCCACACAGGAGGCTATTTGAACATCCAAGCCCTTCCTTGGGCATTTTAGCCTTTCCACGTGGGCATGAAACTGCAAAATAATGGAAGAAATCGACAGAGAAAACACATAAACCAGAAAAAAAACCCAAAAAAAACTCCAGGTCTCTGCATTTCCAGTCTGAGTTCAAGCTGAAATCAAACAATTTCTCCAAATGTTCTGTACATGGATCTGCCTTGATGACCTGGAGATCACCCAGCAGCAGAAATCTGGGCTTTGGATGTCACAGCAGAAGAGAATAGTTGGGATAATTCACACACAGGCTTGCTCAGACCAAGCAACACCTGGGAAAGAAATGTTCCTGACCTGGGAAAGGGGGGGGGAAAAAAAAAAAAAATTGGGATGAGCCAGATCAGCTCATCAAACCGGTTTTGTGCAACCACAATCACAAACAATTGCATCAGTGCAAAAGGGGAGAATGATGTGGGGCAGTGGGGGCAGCTGGTGGGGAAAACACAGATACAGGCAGAAAATAAAGATATAGAAAATACAGACACAGGCAGAAAACACTGATACAGGCAGAAAATAAAGATATGGGAACTACAGATACAGGCAGGAAATAAAGATAGATGCAGAAAATAAAGATAGAAACTACAGATACAGGCAGGAAATACAGATAGATGCAGAAAATACAGATAGATGCATATAGAAAACACAGATACATGTAGAAAATACAGGCAGAAAATACAGATATACGCAGAAAATACAGATACAGGTAGAAAATACAGGCAGAAAACAGAGATGCATGCAGAAAATAAAGATACAGGCAGAAAATACAGGCAGCAAACACAGCTATATCCGAGGAAAAGGATGCTTTAAGCAGCCCAGGGAGCAGCGGGGATGTGCAGAGCACTCCTCGCCCAGATTGCAGCCAGGACAATCCCTTCTGCTTTAGCTCTCCCACTGCGGCTGAGCCGGGAGCAAATCCCGGCGGGCTGAGCTGGTCCCTGCCCAGGTGAGCTCGGATCCCACCTGAACCATCCCTGGCGAGCTGGGACAGCACCCTGGGCCACCCCAGCACCTCCGCGGGCTCACATCCCCCTCTCGTGGCAAACACTCGGCTCCCTGACCCCGCTGCAAAGGTTTTTTTTTTTGTTGTTGTTGTTTTTTTTTCCCCCAGAGCTGGATCCCTGCTCTCTCTGCATTCCCAGGGCTCTTTCCAGCGGCTCCGCTGATGAAATATGTGAATATTGATGATCTGCAGGGATGCAGCAGCGAAAGCAGCTGAGGGGAGAGGCTCTCAGAACTCGAGAAACCTCTGGGGCAGGGAAAAGACAGGGAACAGGGAGATTTTGTGGGGGGAAAGCAGCTCAAGCTGTTCAATCATGGTTAGGTTCAATCAAGATCCTACGTTTGGGCATCCCGGTCCTTAAAATGAAAGCTTTGGGAAAGCTGTCGCCTGTTTTTAGAGCTCAGTGGTTCTGTGGAGCAGCAGTTTGACAGCCCTGCATGGATCCATCATGGAATATCCTGAGTGGGGAAGGATCCGTGGGATCAGAGTCCAGCTCCTGGCTCTGCACAGACCCCAAAAATTCCCCTCCTTGTGCCTGGGAGCGTTGTCCAAAGGCTCCTGGAGCTCTGGCAGGGCTGTGTTGCCATCCCTACAGATGAAAACGAGCACAGGCAGCTCTGGCTGCCCTTCCCTGACCCAGTTTAGGGTGTTTTTTGGGGACACAGACCTGTTGGAGCAAGTCCAGAGGAGGATTAGAGGGATGGAGCATTCTCTCCTACAAGGAAAGGCTGGGAGAGTTGGGATTGCTCAGCCTGGAGAAGCTTTGGGGTGACCTCATTGTGGCCTTCCAGCACCTGAAGGGAACAAGAAAAAACATGGAAATACACTTTGGAAAAGGGCCTGGAGCGACAGGACAATTTGGGATGTGGAATTTGTCCTCTGCTCTGCTGGGAGCAAGAAAACCCCTGTGGGATGATGACCTAGAGCTCCCACATCCTCACACACCACTAATCACTGCTCCTTCCCAAAAACCCCCCCAGAGGGGACAGAAACCCCGGTCCTCAATCAAATCAGCACCTCCAGGAATTCTGGAGGAATTCAGTGGGCTTGAGACATTTCCTCTCTGTCAAACGCTGCTGGAAGGAGCCGGGATTGAGCAGGGGGAGGGAGCCCGTGCACCCACACACAGAGATGTAATCTCATGTCAGAATTAAGCCAGCCTAGAGAGCAAGTGCATTAGACCCTGCTGAGAAGGGATCTGGGGACACAGAGGGAGAAAGGGCTGGGGAGGGACTTTTCCAGCTCAGGAAGGGGAATGAGGAGGCTGCAGTGAATCTCCAGGACACAAAGTCCTGCTGGAGCTGCTCACATCCCAGCTCTGAGGCTCAGCCAAAGCCTCTTCGCTTCCCCAGCACTTCCCACACCCCAGGCACAGCCAAGGTCTGCTTGGAAAAAGGAAAAAGCTGCTCCTCCACCCTCTGAGAGCCCCAGCAGAGCCAGGGGGGGATGGTTTGTGCTGCATGAACACCCCAAAGATCCCCCAGGATCTTTTTCAGGGCTGATAAACCCGAGCTGGGTTTTGTGCCAGGTGACATCTCCACCTCCTTCCTTGCCTCTTTTCCCACGGATTTGCACGGAACCATGCCCACAGGACAGGGACAGCTGCCCCTTTTTTTGTCACGAGGGGGCTGAGTTGGGCTTGAAGCGACAGATCCTGGCCGAGCTGATGCTCTGAATGCAGGTCAGTGCACACAGCACAATCCCCTGGGGCTCCAGGAGCAGCCCAGAGGGGCACAGCTACCCAGGACACAAATTAAACCACCTGGACACGAATCCCAAAGGAAAAAGGGGGCACCCCCCCCCCCCCCAAGCAATGTCACAGCCCCAGGAGTGTCTCTCACTCCAGGCAGCGGAGGGCAAATCCTCAAGATCCATTTTTCAGGATCTTTTAAGGGTGAGTCTTCCAGAACAAAGACAGGATGGAAAACTGGCCCAGCCTCATCCAGGGGGAAATTTGGGATGGTTCTCATTTTGCCAAAGCCTCTTCAGCTGCTGCAGCACGGGCTGCTCCAAGTTTAGATGACATTGCAGCAGTTCTCTGCACCTCTTAGTCAGGAGGAGGAAGAAAAAAGCCATCTACACTTAGTCTGCAAAAATCCGGTGTTAGGGAGGGCTCTGGATAAAAATAGCACCCAGGTTTGTTTTGTTTTTTTTGTTTTTTTTTTTTTTTCCCACAGAGCTAAATTAAAATGTGGCGAGGTTTATTTAATTTATTTCTTGTGATTCTGCTCAGGTGAGACCTCACCTGCAGAGCTGCCCCAGCCCTGGGCTCAGCACAGGGAGGACGTGGAGGAGACACCAGGATGATCAGAGGGATGGAGCAGCTCTGCTGGGAGGAAAGGATGGGAAAATTTGGATTGTCCAGCTTCTAAAAGCTCCAGGGTCACCTAATTGTGACTTTCCAGTGCCTGAAAGAACCACAAGAAATGTGGAGAGAGATTCTGGACAAGGGATGGAGGGGACAGGACACAGGGAATGGCTTCCCACTGCCACAGGGCAGGGTTGGGTGGGATACTGGGATGGAATTCCCAGAGCAGCTGTGGGTGCCCCTGGATCCCTGGAAGTGTCCAAAGCCAGGCTGGAGCCACCTGGGATGGTGGAAGGTGTCCCTGCCCAGGGCACCACAAGGCTCCATCCACCTGTAGGGCACCCCAGAAAACACCTGGAATGAACAGGAATGCAGGGCAGGGATCAAACTTATTCATCAATAATAGGA
Organism: Sturnus vulgaris; assembly: GCF_052056855.1. Classification (NCBI taxonomy): domain Eukaryota; kingdom Metazoa; phylum Chordata; class Aves; order Passeriformes; family Sturnidae; genus Sturnus; species Sturnus vulgaris. Next base: position 724,872 of record NC_142268.1, on the reverse strand, counting down.
AAAATGCCCAAAATAGCAGTTTTGGAAGGTCCCAAAGCTACTTGAGAAGCCAGGCCAGATTTGACAAATAGCTCCAGCCAAAGTGGAGAAAATAATTAGAAAAACATTGAAATGTGTCATTTTTTTAGTCGTTCTTTTTTTTTTTTTTTTTTTTTTTTAACTGAAACATTTTACTTCGGAAATGATGAAACATTTTAGTCCCAGCAGGATCTTGGAGCCTTTGTCCCAGCGAAACAGGAATGTTTATTCGGTTTGTCACTGACTGACTGAGTTAAATGTCAGGAGGAAATTTCAGTGTTGCTTTCTCGCGCAAAAATAAAAATTAAAAATGCACGCAGGATTTTATCTGGTGGCACACAGGGCATTAGAAGAGGCCAGATAAAGGGTTGAAGGCAAGCACCTTTCCTGTCCAGATCCTCAACCCCCCTAATTCCCAACAGGCTGAGCCATGAGGGATTAGGCAACCTGCACGGAAAAGGGCTGGGGTGACCTCAGGTGACAGCAGAGGCCAGAAGAGAAGGTTCCATTTGGGAACCTCCCATGGAACTTCCCCAAAAACAGCCCTGGGAACAGCAGGCTTGAGGGTGATGAAGGCTGAGAGGGACAAAAGCTGCTGAGTGATGCCCCCCCAAGAGCCACCAGAATGGAGAATTGGGACTTTCCCCCTGCTCCCATGCCCAGGGCACTGGGAAAAGCCACATCCTGCCTCTTCCATCAGCACAGCAGCCTCTGCCAAGGAATCCGCCTCTCCCAGGAGTGGGGCCTTGGGTTGCCTCTAACTTTAGGGTCTGATGAAAAGGCTTGGGGTCTCCTCCAAGCTTTCCCAACACAGGGCTGAGTGCCACAGCCAAGAGCCCCGGGATCTCACAGTGTTCCCAGCACTCCCACGTGAGCCCAGATGTCCCGTGCTTTCCCTGCCTTTCCTTTTCTGTGCCTTTCCCTGTTCCAGGCCTTTCCCTGCTCCCTGCTTTTCCCTTTCCTGTGCCTTTCCCCGCTCCTTCCCTTTCCTTGCTCCCTACCTTTCCCTTCCTTTCCCTGCCTTTCCCTGCCCACACATCACGGCCACACCACCAACCCAAGTCCCTGTCACCACGGATAATTATCCCAGCTCTGGGAAGGAGCACTGCCAGTGATCTGACACCCACAACAGGCCCCAAGCTCCAGCCCCGCTGAGAGCTCATCCCAAATCCAGGGGCCTTGCCCAGATCATGACCTTTAGCTCCTCCAAATGCTCAGTCAGCTCTGGAACCAGCCAGGAGGGACCTGCAGCAGGGAAGAGCTTTCCAAACTCCATGACACAAAGCCTGGAGCTGCTGTTTCCAAGCTTTGGAGGTGCACACCCCAATCCCAAATTGTCCCAGCACAGGTTTGCTTGGAGCAGACAGAGCTTGGTGTGAGGCACAGCGTGTCCAGATGGAGAGGATGGAGCTGGTGATTACAGCAGGGAGGGAATTGGGAGCTGGGACGTGAAACCAGAGAGGGGAAACGTTTAAAGCTTTAATCTTGGAAACAGCTTCCTGATAGGAGATTTATGAGCAATGGGAATAGTCTCCTTTGCAGAAGGCTGGAAGCTGTGCTGCTGAAAAGAGACCGGATAAAAGGGGAGACAACACATGAGGAATGGGTTTGGTTTGAGCAGAAGACAGGACCCAGAGGTTCCCTCCCAGCTCCAGCCACCTTCCCACACACCCAACCCCACACCTGGGACATCCACCCCCCTGGCACCAGCCACAGCATTCAGCACAGCTCCAGATGAGTGTCACCAGCACAAATCTCTCTCCCCATGGCAGCTGCTCCAGAGTCTCATTTTTTGGCTAATTCCTGGCGTGGTAGCCAGACCCCGGGGCTTGACACATCCGACTTTTGTGTGGGAGCCTGTGGAAGGGGCAGGTTCATTAATATGTGTTTAACTTGGACCTTGAAGGAGCTGAACTTTTCCTGACTTAGCTCTCCCTGTATCTATATCCCACTTTCCTGTAATCAACCTTTCCCTTTTTCCTGCCTTGGCCTTTCCCAGTGAGTTCGTGGGTATTGGTTTTCTCTGGAGCTGCTTTAGTGCTGCTGGAGGATGTGGGAGTGACAGCTCTGGCCTTCCAAGCTCTGTATTCACCCTACATTTATCCAGCTCCTCATTCCCCTGGCTCTTCTTCCAACCTCAGCATGACCTGAAAGGGTGAAAAAATGAAGGAGACCAGAGCCAGCACCTCTCCAAACCCAGCAGAGAGTCATGGAATGGTTCGGGTTGGAAGAGACCTCAAAGCTCACCCCTGAATGGCCAAGGACATCTTCCACTAAACCAGGTTGCTCCAAGCCCTGTCCAGCCTGGGAAAGGCTTTGTTGGGAAGCTCATCCAAGGCTCAGCCTCGTAAAACTGCCGAGCCAGAGCCCTGAGCAGGGATTAGATGCTGAAGCCTGACCTCAGCCGGGTGCAGCCAGCCCAAAGCGCTCTGACTTCGGGACTACTGCCCCACAAAAACAGCAGTGAAATCACTTCATTCATCCCCAGAGCCTCGTTTCCTCCCTTCCTTCCTTCCCCTGGCCAAGCTGAAGCTTAAAATAGTATTTTGCATCCCTCATATTTCATTCCAGAGCTAATTAACACCCAATCAGCCCAAAGCTCTTCCCACAGCAGCCTGGCCCCGTGGTGCAACCTGCTCATCCTTGGCAGCAGCAGGAGCACCCAGCGGGCTCCCAGCTCCTCCCAAAAGCTGTTTCTGAGGGAGCACCTGGAAAGAACCGAGCTAAAACAGGAAAACACCGGAATTCAAGCCCCATGTGCAGTTTTACCTCCACCCCACGTGCACATATGCACATACAACTTTGCATAAACAATGTCAACGTTGTGGTTAACCCCCCCAACACCATGAGCAGTCACTCTTCCAGCTCCTAAATTAGGATAAAACCCACGAGTGAAGCTGTCTCCTCGTGGGTACCTCCACAGAGCAGGGCTGACCCTATGTCCAGCCTCATGGATGGTTTTAACCCAGCTAAAAAAAAAAAAAAAACCCTCCTTGGATTCAGCGCAGGGTGTGGGATGGGAAAGATGGAGCCCAGATCTTGCTTCACTTGGATTTCACAGCCTTTTTTCACCCTCTCAACACCCCAGGCCAAGCGTGAGTCAAAACGGGGCTGTGAGGATGATGGAGCTGGAAAAGAAACGTCACCCATGAGACATCAGCCCCCTCACAGCATCTTTCCTGCTCACACACGTCAGGCTCGGAGGATCACGGAGGGGCTGTGGACCAGGAGACGGTGTAAAGACTGGCACAAGCACAGGGAACTCGTGGCAGCTACAGGGGAGGGAGGAGAGGTCAAACACACCACGCTTGACGTTGTTTATTTGGTTTTCAGCCCAAACTTCCACCCACGGACCAAAGGCAAGGGCAGCCTGAACATTGCAGGCAGCTCGTGAGCAAGAGCTGGTTCATCCCTTCAGAGCTGTGTAGTCCTTGAATTTACTGCTTTAAAATAACAAGAAACCATATCGAGTATGGCACATCTCTGCAGAGCCCCATCCTGTCCCCTGATAGCCGTGAGGAGGCAGGAGAGCCATACCCACCCCCCAAAACAGGGAACTGCTGAAGGAAAGGCGAAGTGGCACTTTGTGTGTCTGGCTGACAGGATGCTGTTCAGTCCTAAGTGATCTCAGGGATCTCTGTCCTTCCCTCAGGAGCCAGGCCGGGGGCAGCAGCGGTGACCCCCTCACACCCAGGTGTCCCCACAGAGAAGCCTTAAGGAGCCGCCACAAGGGACGGCACCTCTCTCGCTACAAGGGCTGCACAACGAGCTTCTATCCCTGCTTGGGCAAGCCTGACACGCATGAGGGGCTGTGGGCAGCTCCGAAACTTGCACCGGAGAGCACAACAAACACTGCGCACTCGGTCGCGGCTCCTGCCGCTCTGAGGGGGCCGCGCTGCCCGCGGGTCTTTTTATACCTCCCGGTCACGTGGTCCCCGCCCCGCCGCTGACGTTATCGCCGCGCGCGGCAGCATGGCGGCGCCCGGCGTGGCGCCGGTTCGAGCCCGGTGAGTGCGGGATTGGGGCCTCGGTACTGCCCGGCCCCTCCTGAACACCCCCCCGGACGTGTCCGACCCCTCCATAACCCCCGCAGTACCTGCCCGGTCCCTTCATAAACTCCCCGGTACGTTCCCAGTCTTTCCATATCCCCCTCCAAGTACATTCCCGACTTTTCCGTGATTCCCCAGTACGTGCCTGGTCTCTCCATAATCCTCCCAGTATATTCCTGATCTCTCCATATCCCCCCAGTCCATGCCCTGCCCCCCGTAACATCCCTTCCTGACCCCCTTTCCCCGCAGGTTCCTCACCTCCAAGGAGCAGTTCCACGCCTACCTGCGGGCAGGGGGCGAGGAGGAGGAGGAGGAGGAAAAAGAGGAGAAGGAGGAAGAGGAGCAGGTCAGCAACGCCCAGAGTGAACCCCCAGCCAAGAGAGTGAAGGCAGAGGAGCTCGGCCAGGATGGGGAGAGCCAAGGGAATGCTGGAGAGGAGGAGAAGGAGCGCCCGGAGAAGAAGAGAGCCCGGGGGCAGAACAAGAGCCGCCCGTGCATGAAACCCAACTGCTACGAGAGGAGCAGGCTGTGCCCCTCGGTGACACAGGTGTGACACAGGGCCCTGCTCTGGCTGGGTTAGGTGGCATTTTGGGAAGGAATTCTTCCCTGGGAGGGTGGGAAAGCCCTGACACAGGTGCCCAGAACAGCTGTGTAAATAATAAAGTATCCAAGCTTGGGACAGTGGAAGGTGTCCCTGCAGGTGGGACTGGATGGGATTTATGGTCCTTCCCAACCCAAACCAGTCTGGAATTCCATAAAATCCAGCGGGGAGAGGGTGACATGGGATGAGCTATTACGAGTGAAGCCTCCCCTTCCCTCCAGCGTGTCCATCCCTGCTCACCTGCAGCACATCCCTGTGAGGGAGCATCCCCACCTTCCCCTGGTGATCTCAGGTGCTCTGAGGGCCGTGCTGCTCCATGCCCAGCTCCTCCTGCTCCGTGTTGTCCCCAGGGCTGTGGCGGGCAGTGTCACTTCGGGCCACGCTGCCGCTTCCTCCATGACGTGTCCGAGTACCTGGCGGCCAAGCCGGCGGACCTGGGCCAGCGCTGCGTCCTCTTCGACACCTTCGGCCGCTGCCCCTACGGTGTCACGTGTCGTTTTGGCCAGTCCCACCTCGGTGATGGCCACCAGAACCTGGTGAACGCCGCCCTGGCCCAGCAGTGGGAAGGGAAGCTGCTGGTGAGGAACAGCCTCTCCAAGGAGCTCCAGCAGCAGCTGCGCAAGAGGAAGTTCAGCTTCCACAAGGCCGAGGAGTTTCTCCGTGGGCTCCGTGGTGGGAAGGGAGGCAAAGCCATGGGGGGCTCCACGGAGGTGTCCAACTGCACTGCACCCCAGGAGGGCCTGGGAGAACTGCAGGAGCAGGGAGAAGATCCCAAACCTGAAGCCCTGCAGAGCTCCCAAGGGGCTGAGGGTGATCCCAAACCTGAGGCCCTGCAGAGCTCCTCAGGGGCTGAGGGTGATCCCAAACCTGATGCCCTGCAGAGCTCCCAAGGGGCTGAGGGTGATCCCAAACCTGAGGCCCTGCAGAGCTCCCAGGGGGCTGAGGGTGATCCCAAACCTGATGCCCTGCAGAGCTCCCAAGGGGCTGAGGGTGATCCCAAACCTGATGCCCTGCAGAGTTCCCAGGGGGCTGAGGGTGATCCCAAACCTGATGCCCTGCCAAATTCCCGAGGTGCTGAGGGTGATCCCAAACCTGAAGCCCTACAGGGCTCCCAGGGGGCTGGGGGTCCTCCCTCCATCCCAACCCTGGGCCCACTGACAGATGAAGACATCACGAAGCTGCGGCCGTGTGAGAAGAAGAAGGTGAGAGTCCCTTGTGTCCTGATCCCATGGTGGAGATTGTGCATGGAAAGATGGGAGAGAAACCCCTTGGAGAGCCTTTAGCTGGGGGAGGCAGGCAGAGCATTGCTTACATATGGAAGGAATTCCCCTCTGTGAGGGTGGAGAGGGGCTGGGATGGAATTCCCAGAAAAGCTGTGGCTGCCTCATCCCTGGAAGTGTCCCAAGGCCAGGCTGGAGCACCCTGGGATTGTGGAAGGTCTCGCTGCCCATGCAGGGCATGGAATTGGATCCTTAAGATCCTTTCCAAGCCAAACCATTCTGAGATTCCATAAAAACCACTGCAGCTCTTCTAACCTGAGCCTCCATCCCTGTTTTCCAGCTGGAAATCCAAGGCAAGCTCTACCTGGCTCCACTGACCACGGTAGGTTGATAACTCCAACCTTGTGCCAAAGTTCCCTGCGGTCACAGTTGGAACAGAGCAGATGTGACAATCCCTGTCCCTGCTGTGCCTGGCAGTGTGGAAACCTCCCTTTCCGACGGATCTGCAAACGTTTTGGAGCAGATGTGACCTGTGGGGAGATGGCTGTGTGCACCAACCTGCTCCAGGGCCAGTCCTCCGAGTGGGCTCTGCTCAAACGCCACCACACCGAGGACATCTTCGGGGTGCAGGTGAGTGTCACCACCCCATAACCCACCAAAAATTCACTTTCCAGGGGGAAAGCTGCCTCTGGAGCTCAGGGAAGCTGTTTCCCTTTGGCAGCTGGAGGGAGCCTTTCCAGACACCATGACCAAGTGTGCAGAGCTCCTGAACAGGACAATCAACGTGGATTTTGTTGACATCAACGTCGGGTGTCCCATTGACCTGGTCTACAAGAAGGTGAGAAGTTCTGTGATTCTGTGTTTTCCTTCCATGAATCCTTGTCTTCTCCCTCATCTGCTGCCAGGGGGATCAGACTGGAAAGGGCTGAGCAGAGCTGGAAAGGATTGAGGATTTTGGAGTGATGTTTGGGTATTTGTGAACCAAAACAAGAAGTGGCTCTCCCCAGGGGATGCACCTTTTCCAGTCTGATCCAGAGCTCCCAGTTCATTTATGGGCAGTGGATCTCAATGAGAAGGGGAATAAGCTGCTCAAGGAGCAGGGAATGGTTAGCAGGATTTGGGAGGGAAAAGCACTCTGGAGTTTGTTTTTTTTTTTTTTTTGGTTGAAAGATCCACTTTGTCCAAACTTTGAGATGCTCCAGGCTTAACCTGAGCAGCTCCATGGGCTGTCCACTGTGAGGAAAGTCCTGAGTGTGCTCTGTTGTGTCCCTCAGGGAGGAGGCTGTGCTCTGATGACTCGCTCCAACAAGTTCGAGCAGATCGTCCGTGGGATGAACTCGGTGAGTTGGAGCACCTGGAGCTGAGCTGATGGAGCCCAGTCCTGCCTGGCTTCATCTTCCCACCTCTGCAGGTGCTGGATGTCCCACTGACAGTGAAGATCCGCACTGGGGTGCAGGAAAAGGTTAATGTGGCTCACAAAATCATCCCCAGGATCCGGGAGTGGGGAGCGTCCATGGTCACGGTACGGGGACAGATGGGTGGGGTTGGTGGCTGGGGAATTCTGCCTGGGATATCACATGGGGGTGGCCTTCCTCTGCCTTTTAGTGTCCTCTGCTAAAATAAGAGGAAAATTCATGTGCAGAGGGTGTTTTCCTACCTGCTCCTGAGCCTTGGGTCCAGGTTTCCCCCAGTCAGGAGTGAGGAATGTGGGATCAGCTCTTTGTGTGGGGATTAATTCTGGCCCACGCTGCATTTCCTGGGGAGAGCCACTTCTTGCTCTGGCTCACAAATACCCAAGCATCACCCCAAAAACCTCCAGCCCTTTCAGCTCTGCTCAGCCTGCTGTCAGCACCCCTGGCTATAAATCCAGAGGTAGATCCCAAGGCATATCTCACCCTGTCAGCACCCATAGATCCCAAGATCGATGCCAAGGGTGATCCCAAGGCCCCCTCCCAAGGCTCCCTCCGCCGTTGCAGTGTCGCTGTGCCCTGTCCCCCACCCCTACCTGCCCAGCCAGGTGTCCCTGGGTGTGTCTCCACAGCTGCACGGCAGGTCCCGGGAGCAGAGGTACACGCGCAGCGCAGACTGGGGATACATCGCCGAGTGCGCCCGCATCGCCAGCCCCATGCCTCTCTTCGGTACGTGGGGCTCCCTCTGGCACTCGTTTCACCTCAAATTCCTTCAAAAATAGAGGGGGGAAAAAATGTTCACAAGGGTGGTCAGCATGGGGAGGAGGTTGGAGCATCCCTGGTGGTGCTGGTGTGCCGGAGGGGAAGGATATGAATCACTTGGGTTTAAAGGTGTTTTCTTTTAAGAAATCTCTAAACCTTCAGGGAAACGAGCTGAGGGTGAAGGAGAAGAGAGGAGAAGGCTCCTTTTTTCCCTTGTAAGGGAACATCCATCAGAAACATCCCTGGGAATCCAAACCAGGAGCCTCTTTGGACCATCTGGCTCTTGGACATTGTGTCCATTTGGAATTTTATCCCATGCCTGGATTAGCTCACTTTGACTTGTCCTCACGGATCACTTTGACCTCTGGCTTCTCCCTCCTTTCTGGGCAGGAAATGGGGATATTTTGTCCTATGAAGATGCAAATCGAGCCATGCAGATGGGAGTTTCTGGAATCATGATTGCAAGGCAAGTGTCTGTGTTTCCCTTCACTCCTGAGCTCTGGTGGTTCAAGAGAAAAAAAAAAAAAAAGAGATTAAAAAAATCCCTAAACAAACCCAAAGCGTGGAATTTCCTCTCAGTGAAACCACTCTGAAAATTGGTAAAATCAATTTGCATCAGTTGGAACTTCTTGTTGGAATGGAAAAGGAGATTTAAAACAGAATTGGCTGGGAAATCAGTGCTGGAAAGTGTCTCAAATCTTCAGGAGCTCAGTGATGGCAATAAGAATCTCTTTTCTTTTGTTTGGCTGTAGAGGGGCACTCATCAAACCCTGGCTTTTCACGGAAATCAAGGAGCAGAGACACTGGGATATCTCCTCCAGCGAGAGATTTGACATCCTCAAGGACTTCACCAACTATGGCCTCGAGCACTGGGGCTCAGACACTCAGGGAGTGGAGAAAACCAGGAAATTCCTGCTGGAATGGCTCTCCTTCCTGTGCAGGTAATGCTGCCCAGCCAGGAGGGTCTTTAAACAATCATTAATGAATCCCTAACCCTCACTGCTTTTTATTTTATTCCAGGTACATTCCTGTTGGATTATTGGAACATCTACCTCAGAGAATCAACGAGAGGCCGCCCTATTACCTGGGCAGGGACTACCTGGAGACCCTCATGGCCAGCCAAAACGTGGATGATTGGATCAAAATAAGGTAATGAAGCATCAAATCTCATTTAAATCTAAAAAGGAACCTGGCAGAGCTCCTGTAGAGCCACGGGGTCGTGTGACAAGCTGGGGACTGAACACTGACCCCTCCTTGGGTTTGGTTTTGTTGTTGTTTTTCTTCCCTGGCAGTGTCCAAGGCCAGGCTGGACAGGGCTTGGAGCAACCTGGGATAGTGGGAGGTGTCCCTGCCCATGGCTGGGGTGGCACTGGATGTGTTTTAAGGTCTCTGAGTTAATTCTAGAATTGATTCTTTCTCCCAGTGAGCTGCTCCTGGGCCCCGTGCCACCCGGCTTCACCTTCCTGCCAAAACACAAGGCCAATTCCTACAGATAGGGCTGGCCAGGCCCTGTCCTGCAGCATCAGGAGGAGTTTGGATGGGCTGGGAGGAGGAGCAGGGCTCCTCGGCTGCACTGGCAGCTGGAATAAAGCTGATGTTTTTAGAAGCTGGTGAGTTTTTTTTGCCTTCCTGCCCCACATGAATCTTGGCAGACAAACACCTCTTAGTTGAGGGGATCTTTGGCTCCAGTTCACAGCCAGAGCTGTCCCAGCTCTGCCCCACATCGCTGAGAAAATTCCAAGGATGTCCTTGGGAGTGACAAACTCCCAGGACCAGGAGCAGCAATGTCTCCCACAACCAAGGTGACACACAGCTGATGTTCAAGCTCCAAAGAGAAGCTTCTCAAAGAATTCTGAAAGCTCTGGGGACAACCTGGAGGGTGTCAGCAGCAGTGTCCCCACACCTGGGGGACCCCAGTGACACCAGGAGAGTGGGGAGAGCGGTGATCCCAGCACTGCTGCCATCCATCATGGCCACCTCCACAGGGACATCCCCAGACAACAACAGCTCCCCAAAACCAAGGTGTCAGGGCCAGGGCAGGGCTTGGGCACCGCGGGGATCCCCTGGACCATCCCCGTCTCTCCTCACCACGAGTTCCTGGACGAGCTGCTGCCTCGCTAGGTGTCATGGCGGCCTCCCGTGCCTCGCTAGGTGTCATGGCGGCCTCCCGTGCCTCGGTAGCTGTCATGGCGGCCCGCAATGCCTCGGTAGCTGTCATGGCGGCCTCCTGTGCCTCGGTAGCTGTCATGGCGGCCCGCAATGCCTCGGTAGCTGTCATGGCGGAGCCAGGAAGCGGAAGTCGTTGGTGTCACGTGACACTCGCCCAGTGCCCCGTGCGGGTGGCGGTAACGCCCGGTAGTGGCGGGGGGGGCACGAGGGGAACTGGGGGGGACTGGGCGGAACTGGAGGCACCGGGAGCTGGGGTGGTGTCCAGGAAGGGGCGCTGGGGACCCAGCGGGGTAAGTGGAGGGGTACAGAGATAACGGGGGTGAGCGGGGGGCACCCATTGGGTGGGGATGGGAGGCACTGGGGACACTGGAAGCAATGGGGCGGTGGCAGATGGGTCGAGGAGGGGCCGTGGGGAGAACAGCAGGAGCAATGGGAGGGACTGGCAAGGGGTAGCTGTGACAGCTGGGACGCTCAGAGGGGATAACTGGGGGAACTGGGAGGGTACCCAGGCGCTAACTGGGAGAACTGGGGGGCGCAGGGTGCCGGGGGCTGTGCCCGCAGGATGCTCCTGCGCTCCTGGAAGTCTCTGTTCACGGGGCGGCTGCTGCTCCTGACCAACACCCTGAGCTGCGGGGGGCTCCTGGCGGGCGGGGACCTCCTGCAGCAGCAATGGCACCGCCGCAAGCACCCCGAGAGCCAGCACCAACTGGGACGCACTGGTGAGCACTGGGATGGGCTCTTCAAATCCCATTGCCGCGGGGCAGGGGTAGCTGGAGACCTTCGCACTGTCCCGGGCTGCTCCAAGCTCCAATGTCCAACCTGGCCTTACACACTGCCAGGGATTATGGGGCAGCCCTGGAATTCCATCCCAGCCAGGAATTCCTTCCCAATATCCCACCCAAATTCCCCTTTTTCCGGTTTGAAGCCATTCCCTGTGTCCTGGAATTCCCATTCCAAATCCATCCCCTGTGTCCTGTCCCTCCATCCCTTCTCCCAAATCCCTCTCCAGCTCTCCTGGAGCCCTTTTAGGCTCTGGAAACAGCTCCAAGGTTTCTCTGGAGCTTCCCTTCTCCAACCTTGGACACTCCCAGGGAGGGAATTCCTTCCCAAAAATGCTCTCTCCACGCAAACGCTCCCGCGCTGAGGCGAGGTGTGTTTTCCAGGCCGGATGTTTGCGGTGGGCTGCAGCCTGGGGCCGCTGATGCATTACTGGTACCTGTGGCTGGACTCAGCCTTCCCAGCCCGGGGCGTGCGGAGCCTCAGGACGGTGCTGAAGAAAGTCCTGATCGATCAGGCGGTGGCATCGCCCAGCATGGGAGCCTGGTTCTTCCTGGGTACGTGGGAATCGCTGATCCAACCCCTGCTCCTGCACACGCAGCCCCAAATCCCACCCCGGGAAGCGCTGGGAGCTCCTGGAGCTCTGGGGCTGTGCTCGTTCCCTGGGGGAGTTCAGTGCCCAGCACCCTCTAGGGGGAGAATCTTTCCCTGAAATCCATCCCAAATCCCTCGAGCCTTTCCCTGAATCCATCCCAAATCCCTTGAGCCTTTCCCTGAAATCCATCCCAAAATCACTGAACCTTTCCCTGATCTCCATCCCAAAATCACTGAACCTTTCCCTGATCTCCGTCCCAAATTCCCTGAACCTTTCCCTGAAATCCATCCCAAATTCCCTGAACCTTTCCCAGATCTCCATCCCAAATTCCCTGAGCCTTTCCCAGATCTCCGTCCCAAATTTCCCGAACTTTTCCCTGAAATCCATCCCAAATTTCCTGAACCTTTCCCAGATCTCCATCCCAAATTCCCTGAACCTTTCCCAGATCTCCATCCCAAACCCCTGGCACAGCTCCAGCCCTTCCCTGGGGCCCCAGACAGATCAGTGCCTTCCCTTCCCTTTCACTTTTCCTTTGCATTTCCTGGAACTCCCTCCCCGCCCACACTGGGAGGGGTTTGGGGCATTTCCCAGCAATTCCCACCGCAATTCCCAGCCCGGAACGAGCGCTCCCATCCGCCCTGACCCCGCCTTGTCCCCGCAGGCATCGGCACCTTGGAGGGCCAATCTCTCCAGGAGAGCTGGGACGAGCTGAAGGAGAAATTTTGGGAATTCTACAAGGTACCCCCCCCGACCCCAGGCTGTCCCTTTTCACCTGCTGGGATCCGCTGGGAAGCTCCAGCTGCTCCCTGCTCCTTTTCCAGGCTGACTGGTGCGTGTGGCCGGCGGCGCAGATCCTGAATTTCCTCTTTGTGCCACCCACGTACCGCGTGGTTTATGTCAACGTGGTGACTCTGGGCTGGGACACGTACCTGTCCTACCTCAAATACCGGGTGAGCCCCGCCCCTCAGCCCCTTCCCGGCCGCGGGAATGCTCAGCTCATCCCGATATTCCCGTTTTTTTGTTGGTTTTGGGTTTTTTTTTTTGTTTTTTTTTCCAGGATCCACCGCGGCAGAGCCAGCGCAGCGCCGGGGCGTAGAGAGGGGACGAGGCCATTCCAGAGGCTCCTGCCTGCACCAAATAGATTTTTGGGCACTGTGGAATGAGGGAATGGATGGCCAGAGCCAGCCCTCCACGTACCTGCTGCTGATTAACTCATCTGCTAATTACAGCCATGGGTTGGGGTTGTAACAATCTCTTGTTGCAGGATAAGCTGTAAAGTGATTTCTTCTGGGAATTTGCCCCCGGAGCCGGGGTGAGGAGGAGCTGCTGCAGCCCCTGGGAAGGTTCCTGGCTGGATTTGTTCCCTCTCCAGAGCAAAACCAGCCCCGTGCTGCTCCTCCAGCACCTTCCAGCCACCTGCATCCCCCACTCAGTAGACACTGGGAAGGAATTCTTCCCTGTGAGGGTGGGGAGGCCCTGGAATGGAATTCCCAGACCATCTGCATCCCAGCAGTGGCCAAAGCCAGGCTGGAGCACCCTGGGATGGTGGGAAGGGATGGGATTTGAGGTCATTCCAACCCAAACCCACTCCGTGGTTCACTCCAGCCGCCCCTCTGCTCTCCCTGCAGTTCCTCTCTCCTTCCCCTCCTGCTTTTTTTTTTTTTTTTCTCTTCCAGCTCAAGGATAAATTCACTCCACTCCCCCCTCGCTGCCTCAGCTCCGGGCGGGGGCTGCAGCCACCTGGATCCTCTATAAATAGGGTTGTGATTGCACCCTCGGCTCTGCGGCTTTTGGGAGGCAGGGGGGGAGGGTTTGGAGCCAAATTTTGGCAGAGTTTGGGCCATCACATCCCTCTGCTCCCAGCCCTGGGCAAGCTGGGTGCTGCCTGCATAAGCCAAGAACTGAATTATTTGCATTGTCAGTGAAAAGTGCCTGAATGGGATTTTTTTTTTTTTCCCCCCCCCCCATTTTTAAAGCTGTGCCTTAATTCTGTGTCCTGGTCCCCGGGATGGGGGGACTCAAGTCCTCCCTCAACAGCCATTTGGGGAGATTATAATTTAAAAAAAAAATCAGATTAATTTTGCTCCTCTCTGGCAACTCAGGGACCCCGATGAACTTCTGATCAGCATCGGTTTATTTCTTCACAACATTTCTTTTAATACAGTGATTTTTAGGAAATTGTACTCTTTTTGACACTTTTGACATTTGTACAGTACAGTGTAACTCTTCCATAAGTAAACTTCACAAAAAAGAGGGGCAGGGGGGAAAGGGGAGGGAAGGAGATGGAATCACAGTGGGGGGAAATAGAGGGAAACCTGTAAAATAAAGACACAGCGCTCCAGGAAAAATAAATAAAGGGCAGCTCTGTCATGGCTACGGGAATATCCACTTATTCACAGTCTCCACAGAAGCACAGAACTACAGGAACACGAGATCCCAAATCCCTGGAGCAAACCAGCCACGGTCCCAGCCCTGCTCACCCCCCACGAGCCCAACCCAGGGCAGATTCACTCCAGTTGGCTCGGCCTCGCTGATGGATTGAATTTTTTTTTTTTTTTTTTTTTTTTAATCTTATTTAAATAATTGTTGTTCAGTTGGGGGGGTTTTTTTTTTTGGTGTTGGTTTTTTTTTTGTTTGGTTTTTTTTTTAAAGTGATATTCACAAGCAAGGTTACCACACTGAGAGAGAGAAAAAAAAAAAAAAAAGAAAAAAAAATCAGAATATATATATATAATATATATATAAATGCACCACCACGGCCACAGCACAGCAGGTCACGCGCACAGCGTCACTTCCTACGCCTATTTACAAGGAATTTCTGTATGTACAAGGAGGAAGACGGCGGGAGCATAAATTAGCATCTATTTATACAAATAAACAAGAGTCAGGAAATATCCATCCAGCTGGAGGGGCAGGAAAGCCGGGCACAAAGAGCCCCCCCCCTCCACCTCGGGGTAAAGGGGGGGAAATTTGGGGAGGGGGGGGTCCTGTCACAGCACCCACACGCTGGGAAAGGGGGTCCCAGGGTAGGGGGATCCCCAGGACAGGGGGCTCCAGGGCAGGGGGTCCCAGAGTAGGAAAAAGGGCGGGGGGTACCAGGATGAGGGGGGGGTCTCCAGGTGCCAGGACAGGGGGTCCCAGGGTACAGGGGTCTCCAGGACAGGGGGTACCAGGATCGAGGAGTCTCCAGGTGCCAGGACAGGGGGTCCCAGGGCAGGAAAAAGGACAGGGAGTACCAGGATGGGGGGTCCCAGGACGGGGGGGTCTCCAGGTGCCAGGACAAAGGGAATCACCAGGGGAGATGGGGCTGGGGGTGATGGTTTCTTGACAGTGATTAAAAGCAGAATGGAGGGGCGGGGGAGTTTTCTACCAGCCCAGGCTTAAAAATAAATTAAAGGGTGGGGGGCATAGCCTAATGAATTGGGAGGGGGGAGCTCCTAGAGGGGCCGCAGCCCTTTCGGAGGTATCAGCAGCAAAAACCCCCACGGGACCCCCAAGAGGAGGAGCCTGGAGGGGGCGGGGAGGGGGGGGGGTTGGGGTGCACTGACCGGTTTTTGGGGAGGGTTTTTGGGGGGATGGGGCTGGCCCCTAGCAGGCACAGTCCTGGTGAGGGGGGGCCTGCTGGTCCGTGAGCTGGGGGCCCTGCTTGGCCCCGGTGACCGCGGGGTCGGCCGTGTCCAGAGACTCGGACATCTTCTCACAGATGATGTCCACCAGCCTCTCGAAGGTCTGCTTCACGTTGATGTTGTCCTTGGCGCTGGCCTCGAAAAACTCAAACCCTGAGGGGATGGGGACAACGTGGAGGGAAGGGGACAGAGGGACAAAGGACACACGCACATCAAAGCTCTGGTCCCGAGCAGCTGCTCCTGCTCTCGTTCAATATTTAAAAGGTTTGCAACCTGCCCCCACCACCTGCAAAATCCCGTTTTTCCCACCCAAAGACCACCCCCCAAATCCTGCCCCCAGCATCTCTCAGAGAGCTCAAGGTGTGTAATGACTCTGTGGTTTTTCGCTGGGTGCCAAGTCACCGCTGCTATCAGAGTGGAGCGATTACACGGAGGGAATTAAGCCCTTAATTAAATTAATTGTGGGCTGGCAGCCTTGGCGGGGGGTCCCCCCCTCCCCAACTCACCCAGGTGCTCGGCGAGCTGGCGACCCTTCTCCGAGGAGACCACACGCTCGTCCTCCATGTCACACTTGTTTCCCACCAGCAGCACCTGGGCGTTGTCCCAGGAGTAGGTCTTGATCTGGGTGGACCTTGAGGAAAGGCAGAGAGGGCTCAGAGCAGTGGGGAAGGGGGTGGCTGGGGAAGTTTGGGGTGCCCAGAGAGCCCCTCGTGGCGCTCACCAGTCCTGCACGGCGTTGAAGGACTCCTCGTTGGTGATGTCGTACATGAGGATGAAGCCCATGGCCCCGCGGTAATAGGCGGTGGTGATGGTGCGGTACCGCTCCTGCCCGGCCGTGTCCTGGCCAGGGACAGGGGACAGCACAATGTCACCCCCGCCCCGCCCCCAGGGATGCGGTGACACCCTGCCAAGGCCACCGGGTTCACGGGGGCAGAGCCAGCCTCACCCTGGCATTGCCCTGCTGGGGCAGCTCCGAATGGATCATTACCCCCGAGTGACCATCACACCCCAGAGTGACCATCACCCCCGAGTGACCATCACACCCCAGAGTGACCATCACCCCCGAGTGACCATCTATCATCCCCACACCATCACCCCACAGTGACCATCACCCCCACCCTTCACTGACCATCACCCAAACAATCATTACCCCACACCAACCATCACCCCAGAGTGACCACGACCACCCCACACCAAAAATCCATCACCCCCTCACCACCACCCTTCACTGACCATCACCATTACCCCACACCCACCATCACCCCAGAGTGACCATTACCCCCCGGACAAACAATCCACCATCCCCTCACCATCACCCCACACCAACCACCACCCCCTCCCCATCACAGGGGTCTGGGGGCACCCCGAGGGTCTCTCTCCTCACCCAGATCTGCAGTTTGATGCGTTTGTCGTTCCTGTAGATGGTCTTGACCTTGAAGTCGATGCCGACGGTGCTGACGAAGGCGGGCGTGAAGGAGTCGTCGGCGTACCGGAACAGGAAGGAGGTTTTCCCCACGCTGCTGTTGCCGATGATCAGGATCTTGAACATGTAATCGAAGTTCTGGTCCGAGGATTCCTTCTGCCCATAGCGGGAGTCGGTAGCGGACGCCATCTGCAAGGTGGAGGAGAGGCCGTGACGGGGCCGGCGGCCGCAACCCCAGCGGTGCCAGGCCCTGGTTTGGAGCTATTTCCCAGCGCCACCAGCACGGATCAGGAATATTTTGGTTCAGGTGTGGCCATCAATGGGTCACTCAGCCCCAAAGGGCTCGGAGAAGCCACCTCGTGTCACCCCCAGTGCAGGGACCCTGCGGTGTCTCCACAGCAAATGTGGGGCACGTGGTTCCCGGGGTTTGCCGTGGCTTCCAGGGCTTGTTGTGGCTCTCAGGATTTTGCCAAGGCTGCCAGGAATTGTCACAGCTCCCGGAATTTGCCGTGGCAGCGTTGGGGGTGCGGCCGGGGCGTCGCAGCCTCTCCCGCATCTTCCCGGTGACAAAATGGCACCGGTGGCGATGCCCCCGCAGCCGTGGCCAGTGCGGTGCCACAGAGCCGTGGGGTGGCACAGGGAGCCGTGGGGTGGCACAGGGAGCCGTGGGGTGGCACAGGGAGCCGTGGGGAGGATGATGCCAGGCAGGAGGGGCACAAAGGTGGATGCTCGCCCAGGCTGGAAGGGGATGGAGCACAGGGATGCTGGGCAGAGGGGATGCGGGGAGCTCGGGGAGGGGGGTGCAGGGTGCTGCAGGGAGGGGGTGCTGGGTGCTGAGGGGCATTTTGGGGTGCTGATGGAGCTGGGGGTTGATGGGCGGTTCAAGGTGCTGATGTTCGGGGGGATGCAGTGGTGCAAGGAAAGAGTCAGGGTGCTGATGGGGGGTGCGCAGGGTGCTGATTGCGGGGTGGGGGGGTGCAGAGTGCTGCGAGGAGGGGGACAGGGCGCTGATGGGGGGGGTCAGGGTGCTGATGTGGGGTGTCAGGGTGCTGATAGGGGGTGCGCACGGGGCTGATGGGGTGGGGGTCACCCCCTGCTCCTCCCCGCAGGCCCGACCCCACTTCACCCACTCGCTCCCCGCCGCACCGAGACCCCCCCAGGCCCTCCGCAGCCCCCCCAGCGCCGCATCCATCATCATCATCATCCCCCCCCTCGCCTCCCGCCTCCTCCGCTGCAGCCGCCCCTCCCCTCCCCGTGCCGGGGGGGGCACAGAGGGGTCTAGGGGGGGGTCCCTGCGGGGGTGTCGCAGTGGGGGGGTCCCGGTGGGGGTCCCGGAGTGGGGGGGGGGGGTCTCACCTCTGCCGCGCTCGCGCCGCCGCCTCCTCCCCGCAGCGACTGCAGCAGATGCGGAGCCCGGGTGACGTCGGCAGATGGGCGGGGCTCGGTATGCAAATGAGCTCATACGTAACGGGCGCGCCCCTGAGGGCGGCGCTGATTGGCTCGGCTGCGCGCTCTGATGGACGGCAGGTGGAGGGGGGGAGGAGCCCCCCCCCTCCCGGCGCCGTGGTGGGCGCCGCCTCCTCCTCCGGCAACGCGCAGTGGTGCAGTCCGGCCGCGCTCCGCGGGGCGCGGGATGAACCATCCGGTGCACCAGCGGGGGTACAGGGCGAACCATTCCCACTCAGAGGGGGGATAAGGTTTTGACAGCCTCCCTGTCGCGACATGGCGGGGTATCGCGACGCCCTCCCCAAGCTTGCAATCGCGGGCAGCGTGATCTTTCCCTTGACAGGGCGGCTGGCGCTGAGGCGGGGCTGGTGCGCAGGTGGGCGGCCATGTCCTCCCTCGCCCTGAGGCTTCAGCGGGCATTAGGGCAGGCAGCATATGGCGGCCTGAGGGCAGCGGCACCGCCCTGCCCTGCCCGGGCCTGCCCTGCCCTGCCCCGGGGCCCCGGGAGCCTCCCGGGCCCTGCCCTGCTCGCCCCAGCCCGGGGCAGCGTGGGGGGACAGGGGGTCCGTGGTCTCTTTGCTCCTGCCCGGGCTCATCCCAGACCCACAGCCCCGGCAGGACAGAGCTGGGCATGGTGGGCACTGGGTGGGCACCGGGAATATTGACCACAGCCCCCAGTGACAGTGGGGTGGCACGGACTGTCCAGCTCGGGATGGATGAGCAGGAGGCAGGGATGGACACGGGGTCAGGGATAGATCCAAGCTTAAGGATGGATCCAAGCTTAGGGATAGAACCAGCTGTAGGATGGATCCAGAATTAGGGATGGATCCAGGCTTAGGGATAGATCCAGGCTCAGGGATGTACCTGGCTGCCGTGGGCATTTTCCATCACCTTCCAAAGCCAACAGCCCCACTGCCCTCCTTATACTGCAGCCCCTCAGCCAGAAACAGGGGGGAAAAGAACTTTTTCCACCATCTCCAGCCCAGCAGATTCTGGGCTGGATCTGCACTGGAGGAGTTGGAGAGCACAGAGTCTCAGCCAGTCCCTATCTGGAAAGATGGGGACATCCAGCACCCACCAGGGATGGCACAGAGCCACCACCACCACCCTGTGCAGGGATACCTGGAAAATATCTGGACCGGGAAAGAGCCATCAGCTCCCAAAGCCCTGCTGCTGCCAGGGCGGGCAAGGGGGGCGAGGGCCCCACGTGCCAGGGCAGTGCCACGGGTGGGGACGTGTTTGTGGAGATAAATCACCGTGGGGAGCAATGCGGAAGAGCCAGGAACGGGCTCCGCACCGCGCCAAGCCGGCGATTAAATATTTACCTTAGCAGGTCGTGTTTGCCAGTGATGGATCGGCGTTTCCAGGGAGGAGCTCGCTTTTGTTCCAGCACAGAGCCGAGCCCTGCCCGGTGCCCGGCGGGAGACGGGGCCACCAACCACGCCAGTCCCTGGGGACATCGGCTGCGGCTCCCGTGACACAAAGAGGCGCTTACAAGGCTCATGTTTAGGGTGGAACAAACCGCGTTTAATCTCTGGAAGGTGAAGGGAGAATCCCAAAGGACCCTGCCCCAGGCAGGACACCGGAGATGGAGGGTGGGGGGATGGTGACAGCACCTGCCAGGGTCCGAAATGTGAAATACAAATGGTATTTTGAGTGATCACAGAGCAGAAATGCAACTTTTCTCCCCCCCAAAAATGCATCTTTCCGCCCCAAAAATGTGTATGAGCCTCGGAGAGGCTCGTAGTAAAAAGTGAGCTACAAAAGGCTTTAAAAAGTGAACCTATCCCCAAATAAATAAACCTCTGAGTCG
This sequence comes from Sturnus vulgaris, assembly GCF_052056855.1. Lineage (NCBI taxonomy): Eukaryota > Metazoa > Chordata > Aves > Passeriformes > Sturnidae > Sturnus > Sturnus vulgaris. The sequence goes on along the minus strand of NC_142268.1, from coordinate 704,964 downwards.
TGCCCGTTCCGTGCGCCGGTGCCTGGGGGTGCCTCGTGCTGGGGGTGTCACCAGCACCCTTTGCTCACCTCACCCCACCATGGGGCTGCTGTCCTGCAAGGGGACACCTGGAAAGGTGCTGGAATGCTCCTTCCTGCAGCCCTGTGGGGTGTGATGTCCCCAGGGCTGGGCTGGGGGCAGAGCACGGTGTCCCCATGCCGTGTCTGAAGGGGACAAGGACCTTTCCCAGCAGCTGGGAGCAGGGAGAAGGCCAGCAGCATCCTCGTACCTGTCAGGACCTGCCCAGCTCCCAAACGGGGACACAACCTGGGTGCCTCCGAGTCCCTACAGTGCTGCCCAGTGCCAGCTCCCCACTGTCCCCAGCATCGCTCAGGGCAGTCCCACGTCCCCCAGCAGCGAGGGGACCCAGGGGCCGGTGCTGCTACGTGCCCAGGGACAGGAATGTGACATTGCCCTCTGTGTCCAGGCACAGCCCCTGGCTGCCCTCAGGCACGGAGCACCCGCTGCCACCATCCTTCGGCAGTGTCCCCTCCAGTGCCCGCCGGTTGTCCACGTCGCTGGGGCGGGGCACAGGCGAGTCCCGGTCCCCGGGGCCGGGGGACAGGCGCTTGGTGTCGGCACACTCCGAGTCATCCGTGCCTGGGGTCTTGGAGCCGCTGTTGTCCTCGTCCAAGGGACTCTCGGCCCCCTCCAGCTCCGTGTCCGACTCACCCTCCTCCTCCTCCTCCAGCGTCAGCTCGAACTGGAACTTGTCGGTGTTGGCGGGGGACACCGCGGGTCCCTCGGGCGGAGGCGAGGGGCTGCGGGGGATCATGCTCTGGTACCATTCCCGGTTGTCCTCCAGCGTGTCCAGCAGCTCCTGAGCATCGGGGTGCACGAGATCTGCCCACGTCTCCCACAGCGGGTGGGCGATGAAGTCGATGAATCCCACCTGGGGGGAGGCAGAGCTGAGCCTCCTGCCCGGCCCTGCGTCCCCAACCCTGTCCCCAGGCTGCCAGCCCCACCTGGGACTTCTCCACGGAGGCGGTGTGTTTGTCACACATGGGGCTGATCTCCATGCCCTTCTCCCGCTCCCGGTCCCCTTGGTGGAAGAACTCCACCATGATGCGGTCGGTCCACTGCCGGTACAGCTCCAGCGGCTTCGTGGGGTTGCTGAGGTCGGCACAGTGCACCATGTTCTGCAGGACCTGTGGGCACGGACACCGTGTCCTCTGTCCCTCAGGGTCACCCAAACTGTGCCACAAACTCGCTTGGCTCCCCGAGTTGGGTTTGGGAGGGTGGTGGCACCGAATGGGACATCCCGGCAGGCCAGAGGCAGGATGGACACCTGCAGTGCTGGGAAGGATTCCCCAGGTGTGTCCCCACCTGGATCCGGTCGGAGTAGTTGTCCAGCAGCAGCACCCCCAGGCTGGTCACCTTCTTGGTCTCCACCATGGTTTTCAGATCTGCCAGCAGGTTCATGTGCTTGGACATGTCCGTGGCCAACACCTGGGCAGGGAGAGGTGGGAACAGGTCTCAGCCTGATCCCCCAGCCCAGACCCCCCCCGGGGTGGTCCAGCCCCCCCATACCATGTCGATGACCATTTTACGGAGCGTCTGCCTCTGCTTCCTGCTCAGGTTCTGGAAGATGTCGCAGTTCTCCTCCTGGAGGAGCTTGAAGCCCACGGCCAGGTGATGATTCTCCAGCACCGAGGCATCGTTGTACATCAGGGCCAGCTCCGAGTCTGTGAGATGCCACTGGTCACCCCGGGGTGACTCCCGGGATCCCCAAATATCCCCCAGGTCCTTCCCTGTGCCCCATCTCACTGGTGTTGATGAGGAACTGGTTGGAGACCCCGGGGTGATCAACATCGTGGATGGCGCTGGCGAAGATGGCAGCCAGGATCTCCAGGTCCGTGAAGACAGCCTAGGAATGGGTGGGAAAAAGCATTGGGGACACGTCAAGGCCCCGCCAGGCACACCTGGGTGGCCTCAGGCGACCGGGAATCACCTCCAGGGCAGGTGTGGAGAGGAGGACGTGCGTGGACTGCGCCACGTCGGCGGCGTGCAGGTTGTTGTGGTAAGCCACGTCGGCGTGGTAGTGATCCTCCAGCGTCAGCATGTAGGTGATGAAGGTGTTGACGGGGATGCGGAAGGTCTTCATCAGGTCACGCTCCTGTGGGGAGGCAGGAGGTGGCTCCTGTGTCCCCATGCGGGCGCAGGGACAGGGACACCCCGGTGGGATGCTCACCTGGAAGATGCTGTACATGATGGCGGTGAGCGGGCGGTTCCCTGAGTACTCAGCCACTTTGAACACGTCCAGCCCCCACTTGTTGGTGTCCTCCAGCTCCTGGGGACCAGAGGGACAGAGATCCATGGTGGGGGGGGGGGGGGCTGGTGCTGGGGACCCCCGTGGTCAGGTGGGTCACCCCTGCCAGGGCCCACCTTGGCCAGCAGCGCCTCGTGCTCCGTGCGCACCCCGAAGCGGGGGATGCCGGCGGCGGCCAGCCTGGAGCTGTGCGTGAGCTTCCTGACACCGCTGATCTGCGACATGGGGCGCTTCCTCCGCTCCTTCTCCTTGTCCTTTGTCAGTGCTGAGGGGATCTCCACCTCGTGCTGCTTGTCTGGGGTGACACGGGGAGGACGTGAGCAGGGCAGGAGCCCAAATTTCAGTGCCAGCATCTCCCCCTCCCACCCCGGGTCACGCTGAAGACAGGCACAGGTCACACTGTGACAATTTGGAGGGCTTTACCTCACCCCCCATCCACGGGCCACATATCTGCCAAGAGACTCCTGGACACTCCTTGGCACACAAGGATGGCCCCAACAGCCCCAGTGCACCAGTACACACCAGTATGAGCCAGCACTCCCAACCAGGACAAATACTGTGACACCTCCAAGGCAGCAAATCCCACTGAGACACCTGGGAAAAGCCCCCTGGTCCCCCCATTCCATCCCTCCACAAGAAGCACGTGGGACCCTCGGCTGGCATCATCCCCCAGCTCTCTGGGGACACAAAGCCCACCCTGCTGCCAGCAGGGAGGTGACCCCGGGGTGGGGGGTCCTCACCCAGGAAGGTGCTGGAGATGTACTCGGAGACCTGGTTCCCGGAGCGGCTGGTCTCCGAGAGGTGCGACAGCTCCCGGTTCAGCATCCGCTTGAACTGTGGGTGGTTGGCAGGGTGTGAGGGGCTGGCAGGAGATCCTGGGGGGCTCTGGGGTCCCCCATACCCACCGAGGTGACTGTGACAGGGTTCCTTACCTTGTTGGAGGCCATCTCGCTGACCGAGTGCCTGGTCTGCAGCGTCTCCAGCTGGTCCAAACACCAATCCAGCTCCTCCAGGGTCTCCCGCGAGAGCTTCTGGTGGGCATCTTCTGCTGGGGGCACCCGCCAGCTTGGCAAGGGACCTGCCAGCAGCGCGGCCACCCGGCACGGGGGGGCTGGTGCCACACCAAACCCGGGGGCTCCCCAGCACGGGGGGCCACAGCACCTCCCGAGCAGGGTGGCGGGGGGCACGGGGGGACGCGGGGGTCGGGGTCGGGCATCCCTGGGCAGCGGGGCTTAGCCCCGGAACGTTGTCCCCATGGCGTGGCAGCCCCGGCACGCGGTGTGCCACGCTGTCCCGTGGGGTGACAGCCAGCCCCGGGGGCAGCCGGGCTCCCGCGGGGCCCCGCTCACCGCCGGGCTTTTATTAATGGAAGGTTTGACGTCAACGGGAGCTTTTCCACCACCGCGAAGGGCGGCCAGGCGGGAGGAGCTGCCGAAAACCAGACATGGATCCCGAAGGGCAAAGCCGCAGCTCTGCCTTGGTTTGGGGGGGGGCGTTGCTGCACCCCCCCAGGGCACGGCAAGACACACCCTGGGGACACAGGGACAGCCAGCTCGTCCCAAAATCTCCCCAGCACAGTCCCCGCGGCACTCACCGGAGAGGCTGGCCTTGCTCCCCGAGGGCAGGCTGCTGCTCGATCCTCGCCTGTGAAACACGGGGGGCTGAGTAGCTGGGACCCCCGCAGCGGTGCCCCCCCGCTTGCCATGGGTTGGGGTCCCCACTCAGGTGACATCCTCGCCCTCCCACCCCCCTCCCCCCGACTCACTTGATGCCAGCGCGGTCCTGCAGGTGGGTCAGGTTGCTGCGGACGGTTCGGAGACTGGCCAGGACCTGCGGGGCGAGAGAGGGGGCTGGGCTCGGGCGGACCCCCCCGGGACACCCCCCTCGCTGCTGGCCGTGTCCCCTCCTGGGCAGGGCACAGCGGTGGCACCTACCTGGGCAAAGGGTGTGACGATCATGTCTTCTCCATGCCTGCGGGAGCACAGGGAGCGTGAGGGGAGGCTCGGAGAGGCTCGGGGGGTCCCAGGGGATGTGGGCAGGGGGGACACTCACAGGTCGCTGGCGATGGAGGAGTTGCGCGACATGGCTTTTGGGGACAGGTCGTAGTCGCTGTCGGAGCGGTACAGGAAGGACTCGCGGCGCTGGCCGTGAGAGAAGGTGCCCTGCAGGACCAGCCCCGCGCCCGGGCTGGCCTGGGGGTCCAGCGCGCCCCGGCCTGGGGGGCCATTCTCCAGGTCAAAGCTGTGAAAGGAGAGGGGACAAGGCTGGCACGGGGCGCGGTGGCACAGGGACCTCGGCCCAGGGGATGCTGTCAGGTTTGTCGGGTTCTCTGTGCCACCATGTCACTCTGCCCAGCACATTCTGGGGCTTGGTGACCCTGTGGTGACACTGGTGCCCAGTCCGGCCCTGCTGGCTCCTCTACCTGCTGCCGGGAACGAACACAGCTCGGTGCACATGGACCCTCTCAGCTCCCTCCTGGCACACGGGGGTCGGGCACTTGGGACACCGACTAGCAGAGCCAAGCTGTCCCATGTCACCCAGGTGGGACAGGACCCACTGCCCTGAAGCTCCCAGCTCCAGAGACCCCAGGAAGGGCTGGCTCCTGCCTGTCCCTCCCCCTACCTGTCACCAGCACCACGGTCCCAAGTCCTCCAAAGCCCCAAAGCCTCCATCAGCCCCGTCTCGAGGTGCCGTGTCCCATGGAGGGGACAATATCCCAGCCACGGCACAGAGCCAGGGGACATCGAAGGACAGAAACAGACGCAGAAGCCAAGCCCTGGCCCCTGGGGACTCGCTGGCGGTAGCCCAGGGGCACCCCAACCGGAGTCACCTGGCAGCCGTGTACATCCAGGAGGGACAGAGGACACTGCTGGTGACCCTGCAGTGTCCCCAAGCTGGCCGCGGCCGCCTCACTGCCGGCCCCGGGGTCATGGGAAAGGCTGCACGCAACAGGGACACAGCGAGGGCCATCCAGCTCCTGTCCCCTCCCGCAGCCGCCACCGCCGTGGGGAAGGGGACAAGCCACCCTAGAACACGGGGAAAAGCGCAGATGCCACCGTGTGGGGCCACCGTGTCCCCAGCGGGAACCCAGCACCTACCCGATGCAGGAATGCCTCCGGGACGGGCACCGGCTGCCCGGCAGCATCGTCCCGCTCCGGCAGCCCCGGTCGCTGTGGCACGGCTGTCCCCGGCAGTGGCAGTGCCAGCCGGCACCGCGTCATGCCATCCCGCAGCCCCTTGTTTTCCTGCCTCGGCTTCCCATCCCCGATGGTACCGGCGACACAAAGCCGCATTGTCCCTCCGACGGCCCCGCGGGGTGATGCCCGCGTCTGTTCCCGGCCCCGTGCCACCACCCCTGACCCCGCTGCCACCGCAGGGGACAGCCCCGGGGGACACGAGCCCCCGCCACGGGGTTGGTGCCCAATTAACCCCCTTCGTTTCGGCGTTAATGACCTCCGAGCGGTGTCCGTGGCGGGGGGGGGGCGGCCGGGGCCGCTATAAATAGAGGCTGTGGCTGCTAAGGAGGGATGTGCTGAGCCCCACGGCGACCGCGCAGGTGGGGCCGGCACCCCAAAACCAACCCCCCAGAGCTCCGAGGTGGGGAGGGCAGGGAGGAGCCGCGGTGGGTGGGTTGGTGCCTTGATTTGGAGGGCAGAGCCCCCTTTCCGTGCCCACCGGGCCACCCCACCGCGGGTCCCTGCCTGGCCATCGCTGCCATGAGCGTGTCCGTGCTCAGCACCGCTCGCCCGGCGCCTCCCCCTGCCCGGCTCAGCCCTTCACCATGTGGGGGACACCCCGTGTCGCCTCCTCGTCCCCCTCCTCGCCCCTGTGAGGACGTGCCACAACTCTGGAGGGAGCCACTGTCCCCATCCCCGGCAGCACAGCCTGGTGCCACCCCCCCCTCGGGGACCCGCCAGCGTCCCCCCCTTACCAGAGGGGATGCGCCACGGTGAAGCGCCGCTGCAGGCGGATGCTCTGGTTCATCAGGAGCTTCCTGAAGAAGACGGGGGAATTGCGGGGGGAACTGCGGGGGGACGTGGCCGGAGAAGCCCCCGGCGAGCAGTGCGTGGTGGGCAGCATGGCCCGGCTCAGGGACCCCCGGGCGGGCGGCGAGGCCCCGCTGGCCCCGGTGCGGAGCAGGAAGCGTGCGGCCGTCCCGGCCCCGGCAGCCCCGCCGGGAAACTTTCCATCCCCCTCCCGCCCTGCGCCTGGGAAATTAAACAACTGTCTGGCTCCGGCAGCCGGCGCAGGGAGCGGGTCCCCCCCCGGTGTGCCTGGCGGCCCGGGCACGTGGCCCCTCGCTGGCCCGGTGCCACCGGCCACCCTGCTGTCCCCGAGGCGGCAGCTGCTCCTGAAAGGGCAGGGGTGCTCTGCCTGGGCACACGGAAAAATGCCCCACGAAGCGCCCAGGGACCCGGACGTACAGAGCGGACGTGCCACGGTGCCACCAAGGGACAGAAATGAGCGTGGAGCATCCTGGACACGCGGTGTGGCCGTGCCACGGTGCCACCAAGGGACACAGCTGAGCATGGAGCATCCCAGACACGTGGTGTGGAGGTGCCATGGTGCCGCCGAGGGACCTGTGAGAGCCAAACCCTCCCCACATCGTGCCCCAGCCCCTCCCTGGTGCTGTCCCCTCCTGGAGCCATTCCCGAGCAGAACAGGAGCAGCAGGGTGAGGTCCAGCTGGTGACAGTGACACTGTGGGGGACCCACTGGCCTGGCTGTGGGAGCTGGCACCTGCCCAGCGCCTGATGCAGCAGGATGTGGCTACCTGCTGTTCCTGATGGCCACAAAAATATCCAGCAGCTGGCAGGGAGCCAGGAGGGACAATCACAGGGCCCCCCTGCCATGACAGTGTCAGTGGGGACCCCAAAATCCACCGGATGGGGGGTCCTGGAGGAGTCACCTTTGCTTTCAAGGAACTTCAAGCACGACGGTGGGGACAGCAGGACAGAGGGACATCAGGGGATGTGGGAGAGAGGGAAGAGCCCCCTGTGCTGGCTGGCACCAAGGGCTGGGCTGGCCACAGGACAGCCAGTCCCTGTCCCCAGGACAGCCGGTCCTTATCGGAGTGTCACTGTCCCCACGTGTCTGTGCAGGGGTGGAGGACAAGTGACACCAGAGCCATGTCCCTCGGCTGTGCCAGCTCCTTGCTGTCCCCACAAGCCGGGCTGGGAGAGGCACGGGACAGGGGGAATGGCCCAAAAATAGCCCTGCAGCAGCAAAGCTGGGCCCGAGCCACTGCAGGAGGGAGCGAGGTCACCTCGGGCAAGGCCAGGCCAGCCCTGTGGTGGCTCTGGCTGGGCCACGGGATGGGGACAAGGAGGGGGTGAGGAAGGTGAGGACAGGGACGGCGTGGTGGGGACAGTGGGGGACAGGAGTGAGGGGGGTGGTGACAGAGACAGCCGGTGATCAGAACGGACATCCCGGGGCTGGAACAGCGGAGCTGGTGGCAGAGGGGTTTGTCCCCAACCCACCGGGTGCTCTGCCCCGGTGCCGCTGTCCGGCCGCCGGTGCTGAAGCGGGAGCGTCCCCTCCAGCCGTGCCCTGCCCGGTTACCCGTTCCCGGTGCCACCGGGGCATCACCTCCTCGCTCCCCGTCCTACCCTTACCGGGGGGGCTCGGCCTCATCTCCGCTGCTCGGGCCGCTCTCCTCGATAGTGAACACCACCCGGGCAGCCTCGGGCTCGGGGGCACGGGCCGCCTCCGCCAAACGGCAGCCGAGCGGAGGCAGCAACGGGGTCCCGGAGAAACGCCGGCGCACGGCGCCCACCGCCGCTCCCGGGCCCGGACCGGACGGAGCGGCCTCGGCGGGATCGCGGCAGCGCTGCCGGGAAATGGAGCAGCGGTGAGGGGCGAGGGGAGCGGCCCCGGGGGGTCCCGGCTGATCCCGGTGCGAGGGTCCCGCCCGGGCAGCGCCCCCCGCCCTCGCCCGCCGGTACCGAGCGCCGGTAGCGCGCTGGCGCCCTCTGGCGGACACGGTGCGGCGCTGCAGGCGGGGGTACCGGGGGGTTACCGAGGCGAGGGGCGCACGGGGAAAGGCAAAGCCGCTGCACCGGGAGCGGCTCCGACCGCAGAGCACGGAGCCACCGGGGCTCTCCCCGTTCTCCTCCTTCTCCTGCCGCCACAGGAGAGGACCCCCCTGATTTCCCCCGGGACCCCACCGGAAAAACCCCCGGAGCCGGCGCGCAATTACGCAGAGGTGAATAATAATTAACCGCCCATTAAGGGGATAATTAACTCCCGCTCAGCGCCGCCAGCCCGGTTATTGCTGCCCGGGGGCCCGGCGCTGGGACGCTCATACCGGGGACACCCCTCGCCCCCCGGGACACCCCTCGCCTTCCCCCCCCGGTAGCCCCCGGTGCCGGTCTCACCTCCGCGCCGAGGAAGGACAGGGCTGTCCGGCTCCGTCTCATCGCCGTCCCTGTGAGGGGGGAGCTCCGGGAACCGCGGCCGGGAGGGGCTCTCCGGCGGGGACCCCCCTCCCGCGGTTGGGGACACCCCGGGGCCGGGACACGCGGGCTCCTCCCCACCGTGATTTATGGCCACCGAGTCTCAGCCCCTACCTCGGGTTTCGGGGCCCTCCCCGCCCCACTCCCGTGGGCTGGATGGGGACAGGGACGTGGATCTGAGGCTACGGCGGGGGGGTGACCCCCAGCCCGCAGCACCCACCAAAGTCGCGATCCCACCGGTGCCACGTTAATGCTCCACCCCGGACACCTGCCACCCACCCTGCCGAGAACCGGGGCACACCGGGGCGCACGGCTACACCCACAGAGTCCCCAGAACCGAGCCCCCTGGGATTTCCCAGCACTGGGAGCGGCCTCATCCCAATCCCAAGAACTCCTGATGCCCTGCACAGGGGTCCCCGCCGCCGCCAGCCCCCCCGGCCCCGCCCGCAGCCTCTTACCGGTGCCCGGTCCTCGCGGCGAGCGCGGCCCCGGCCGAGTGCAGCGGAGCAGAAGGAAGGCGATGTGCGTGCCTGGCCGCTCGCTCCCTCCCTCCCATCCCACCTCGCCGGGGGGGCTGCGCGGCTCCCCCCCACCCCGGGCATCACCGCCGCGCACCCGGCACCCAACCCCGCCGGCCCGGGAACACCCCCGGGGCTCCCAGCCCGGGCTGGGGGACCCCCAAAGCCGCTGGGACCTCCCCCGGGGGAGCGGGGATTTTCCCCAGGCAGGCTGCAGAGCACATGGCAGACTGGAAACCAGAAGCAGGGCAGCAGCTTTTTTATTCAGCAGCGCGGGGAGCACGGGGGGCTGAAGCGGGGGGTGTCAGCTGAGGGTGACAGGGGTCCCCTCCATCACTTTGCTCTGGGGAAGAAGAGAAAGAGAGCAGGGTGAGCGCCCGCACCCTGGACCTGCTGCCCCCCTTAAATCCTCCCTCGCCACCCCCGGCCCCTTTACGCACCATGGGCACCTCATCCAGGTGCTGGAAGCGCGGGGTCCCGCGCCGGGACAGCCGCACCAGCAGCACGGTCACCCCCGCCACCAGCAGGCAGACGGCGAGCGAGATGACAACGACCACACCGGGGCTCGGCTCAGTGGGGTGCTGCTCTGTGGGGGTCAGACGGGCACCCCGTTATTCCCCCTGGCACCTCGTTATTCCCCCTGGCACCCCGTTGTTCCCCCCCTCCCACTGAGACTCGTGCCCAGCCTTCAAGCACCACGGAGAAAGAGGTGGCTCAAGACTGGCTCCAGTCACCCGACTGCCACCACCCCACCCATCACAGACCTGGCACCCAGCTCCTGTGTCACCTCCACCAGTGGGGGACCAGCCCAGAGCTGGCAGAGACTGGGGGAGAAAAGGAGAGCCCTAAACAACCCCCCCAAGGAGAGGGGAGCAGCCAGGGAGGCTCTGGGCTCACCTTGGGACCTGCACCCTGAGCCCTCCTGTGAGTGCAGCCCCAAGTGGGGGATCTAGGAGGGACCCATACCCAGGTCCTCCATCTGGCCAGTGCCCCCCAGCCTGGCTCTCACCGAAGTTACCAGCTGTGCTGCCAGTGACTGCTGTGGTTCTGGAGCTGGTGGTGACACTACTGGTGCTATTGGGACCTGTTGGTGCTGTTGAGTTGGATGGATGCTCTGTGGATCTGGACACACTGGTGTGGGATGGAGTTGGTGCTGTGGTGGCATTGGATGAGGGGGTGGAAAGTGGTGTTGATCCCAGTGTCCTGGTTGAAGATGGTGCCGTGGTGGTGTTGGATGGAGATGTTGATCCCGAGGTATTGGTTGGAGTCAGTGCTGTGATGGTGGTGGATGGAGATGATGGAAGTGTTGATCCCGAGGTACTGGTTGGAGTTGATGTGATGGTGGTGGATGGAGATGGTGGAAGTGTTGTTGATCCCGAGGTACTTGTTGGAGTTGATGTGATGGTGGTGGATGGAGATGGTGGAAGTGTTGTTGATCCCAAGGTACTGGTTGGAGTTGATGTGATGGTGGTGGATGGAGATGGTGGAAGTGTTGTTGATCCCGAGGTACTGGTTGGAGTTGATGTGATGGTGGTGGATGGAGATGGTGGAAGTGTTGTTGATCCCGAGGCACTGGTTGGTGTTGATGTGATGGTGGTGGATGGAGATGGTGGAAGTGTTGTTGATCCCGAGGCACTGGTTGGAGTTGATGTGATGGTGGTGGATGGAGATGGTGGAAGTGTTGTTGATCCCGAGGTACTGGTTGGAGTTGATGTGATGGTGGTGGATGGAGATGTACTTCCCAACTCAGTGCTGGATTGACTCCCACTGTGAGTCCCTGGGCTGGTGACAGCGGCTGAAAGGGGTGGAGATGATGACGTGACTGGCCCTGAGGTGCTCAGAGACACTGGGCTGGTGGGATCACTGCCCACTGGCTTCGGACCTTGGAGGAGAGAGCTGGTCAGAAAGGACATGGCAGGACCCTGGCAGGACAGCAGTGTTACCTGCCCCACCTCCCAGCTTCACAGGGATCATTTCCCAGGTGGTTTTTATCAAACAGAAAACCGGGATTTAGCCAGTATCAAACCCCAGAAACCCAGAATCAGAAGAGCTTCCCAAGCTGTTACAGCATGGGCACAGCACTGCTGGGGACAAGCAGAGCAGCGTGTGGGCAGTGCCACAGCACAGGCACACGTGCCAACCCAGCCCTTGCGGCACCCACTGGACACCCTCAGGGCCAGGCGTGGTGGGGATTGTCCCGTGGCCACGTGGAATGGAGCAGGTTTGCTGGGCAGCGCTGGCAGTGCCCCTTATCTGCACAAATCCTGTTTGCACAAGAGGAGGAGCAAGCCCAGGCTGGCCCCAGGAGGACACAGGACAGGAACGCCCCGTGGCAGAGCCAGCACCCAGGGGCACAGTGTGGCTGGGGGGTCCCCACAGCGGCCAGGCTCACCAGGATGGGCTGTCCCCACCCAGCTGCCACCCTTTGCCAGGATGCTGTTGAACCCAAGGAAAAGCACCCAGTGTGCCAGGATGGGTGAGCCGAGGACCCTCGGGGTGCAGGGAGGGTGCGGGAGGCCCAGGGGTGCCCAGGCTGGAAACGGGGGACCCACGGTATACCGGAGAGCCCTTTGCCCCGGGAGTGCCAAGGCGGTGCCAGGGTACCTGTGCCAGGACCAGCCGGTTTGGCAACACCAGTGCCATCGTCTGGGAGGGACGGGGTGCTCCGGTCCAGCCTGGCACTCCCGAGGAGCAGGTGTAGCCCCCCGGTGACCCCGAGAGGGACACGGGACCCCCTCAGTGTCCCAGTGGGCCACCAGTCCCGAGAGCCAGGCAACACGTGGTCACCTCCCCGAACATCCCCGGTGCCCCGGAGCACCTGGACACCCCTCCCGATACCCGGAACTGGGCGGGGGGAGGCCACAGACCCACCCGCCGGTGGCACGGGGAAACACCCAACCCCTCGGTGCTGCAGATCCCAGTACCCCCGGGACCCCGCGGATTCCCCCCGGTGCCCGGTACCTGTGGCAGCGAGCAGGGCAGCGGCGCAGCACAGCAAGCGGAGCGCGCCCCGGGCCATCCCGGCCGGTGTCGGTGCCGGTGCCGCCGCCTTTATCCGCCCCGGGGAAGGCGGGGGCGCCCCCGCCCGCGGCGCCGCCTGTCGGTACCGGGCGGAACCGCAGCGCCGGGACCCGGCGGGCACCGGGAGGACCCTCCCAAAACTCCCCCCACCCCGGCCTTGTTTCCCCCGCTCACCTCCCACCCCGGGGACCGTGAGACTTCCCCCCGGCACCGGGAGGATCCCGCAATCTCCGGGGACACGTGGGGACAGCGGACACAAAGGGATAGGGAACGTGGAGACACTGAGATGTGTAGACTTGGGGACAAAAGGATCTGGGGAAAGCGGAGACATGGGGATACAGAGACATTGGATAGTGGGAATTTAGGCACAATGGGAGCTGGGGACATGGGGAATCGAGTGACACGGGGGCACTGAGGCCACGGGGCCGGACAGGTGGCTGCCCCGTCCATCTTTGTGCCGGAGCGGCACATCCGGGGCGCGGAACAACCGCGCCGGCACGGCGGGGACGGCGCTTCCTCCGGCAAACCGCAGCCGGCTGGCACCGCGTCGCCGGAGAGCCACCCACGGCACGGCCCGGCGCCGAACGTGGAGTCCCCGGAGAGCCACCCACGGCACGGCCCGGCGCCGAACGTGGGGATCCCCCCCGGGGAAGGGAGCCCAGGGCCCCCACGCTCTGTCACAGCCGGCACCTCGCCAGCCCCTGGGAGCTGCTGGAGCTGTCGCCAGCAGAGTCCCCAAACGCTCCAGGGACGCGGTGTCGGTCGCCCGGCTGCTGCTCCCCGGGATGGGGGACACGAAGGAGGAGGAGCCATTGCGGTGCCGGGAAGCCCCAGGCTGTTGGTGAAGTCTGGGAGGAGCAGTGGGGGCCCGGCCTCGCTGGGTGCCTCGGGGTGACCCCTGGGGGCCAGGACAGGGGGGTGTTGGTGAAGCCCCCAACACGGAGAGGGTCTGGCAGGGCAGAGCCAAAGCCAGGACCAGCAGTGGGGTCTCCTCGCCCACCTCCTCGCACATAGGGACTCCTCAGCCCCAAGGGAGTCCAAATATTCCCCCCAAGAGAGCCCAAATAACCCCACAGCCCCCCCAACATCCCAATCTTTCACCACCCCCTCCCCACAACACCCTCCACCCATCCCAGGTACCCCCAACTCCCCCCCAAAATAACAACAACCCCACGGACCCCTTTGCCCTCCCCCTTCTCCAGTGATTCCCAGAACCTCTCCCGCCAGCCCTCCAGGGTCTTCACTCAACTCCCCGACCTCCACCAGCCCCTAAAACTCCCCAAACCCCCCCAATCCCCGCTGCCCCCCCCACCCCAAAATGGCACCCGGCCGCGCCACTTCCTGCCCGCGCCGCCCCTTCCCTTCCCGGCCCATCCCGTCCGACCCCGGCGCAGCAAACAGCGAGAGGCCAATTCTCCGTGTCGCGGGGTTTTACTGGGACCTGACTGGAATGTGTGGGGCGCGGAGGGGCCCCCGGGGGGGCTGCCCGGGCCCCCCCTCTCTCAGTCCGTGCGCGGAGGGGAAGCCCCGGCTTCTCCCTCCCCGCGCTCGGTGCGCACCGTCCGGAGCCGGTCCCGGTTCTCCCCTCAGACCACTCAGTCCGTGTCCGGGGAGATGGAGGGGGGGACGATTATCGCTCTTCTTCCTCCCCTCGGGACCCCTCAGTCGGCTCCCGAGGCGAGCAGGGCGCTCCCCCCAGTCCCTGCCCGGGACCCCTCGGTCCATGCCCGGGGCGGAGCGGGCGCTTTCCCCGCTCCCTTCAGTCCGTGCCCGGGATCCCTCGGTCCGTTCCCGGGGCGGGGTGGGGGCTCCCCCCGTTCCCATCGGTCCATGCCCGGGGCAGAGCGGGCGCTCTCCCCGCGCTTCCCTGGGTCCTTGCCCGGGACCCCTCGGTCCGTGCCCGGGCTCGGGCTCCCCCCTGCCCGCCCGGGGTCAGTACGCCGGCACTTGGTGCTGGTGCTGGGGCAGGAGCTGGCAGCCGCTGTTGACGTGGCTGAGCACCTTCTGCTTGAGCTGGGCGACCTGCTCGCGGAGCAGGCTGGCGGTGGAGGCGAGCTCCGTGTTCTGGCTCTTGAGGCTCTTCACCTTCTCCTCCAGCCGGGAGATCCGCTCCAGCTTCCTCTTGCGGCACTTGGAGGCAGCGATGCGGTTCCTCAGCCGCTTCCGTTCCGCCTTGATGCGCTCCTGCGTGTCCATGTCGATGGGGGACAGCGGCGGGCTTTCCCCGAAGCTCGGCACCTCCGGCACGATCTGCGGCTCGTCCTTTAGCGGCGGCGGGGGCGGCGGCGGCGGCAGCCGCGGCGGCGGCGCCGCGAACGGGCCGGGGTCGGCGGCGTAGCTGACGGCCGGGTAGGTGCTGAGGTTGGCGTAGACCGGCGGCTCCGGGGCCATCCCGGCGGCGGGCAGCTCGCCCGCGCCGCCGCTTCCTCCCCCGCCGCCACCGCCCGCGCCGCCGCCGCTCCCCGCCGCGCCGCCGCCCAGCTGGTTCTGCTTGTGCAAGTCCTCCAGCGCCTTAACGAAACCCTCGGCGAACTCCTGCTCCTCGGAGGCGGCCGCTTTAGAGTAGAGGAACTGGCCGCTGGTGGGGGTGGTGGTGACCAGCCCGTTGGACTGGATGATGAGCCGCTCCAGCTCCGGGGACGCCAGCTTGAGCAGCCCCAGATCGGGGGAGCCCAGCAGCCCCGCCGCCTCGCCGCTGGCCGCACCGGGAGCTTTCAGCGCCGCCGCCACCTGTTCCGGTAAGGCCATCCCGAGCGCG
Source organism: Sturnus vulgaris (assembly GCF_052056855.1). Taxonomy (NCBI): domain Eukaryota; kingdom Metazoa; phylum Chordata; class Aves; order Passeriformes; family Sturnidae; genus Sturnus; species Sturnus vulgaris. The sequence goes on along the minus strand of NC_142268.1, from coordinate 689,905 downwards.
TCCTTCTTCATCATGCTGCCGCCGGGGAAAGGCAGGAGGAGCCCGCTGCTGCCGGAGGACGGGGCGAAGCCGCTGCCGAGGCCGCTCAACACATCATCATGGTAGAAGGGTGTTTCCATCCTCCTCCCCCGCCCGGCTGCGGGGGAAACGGCGCCGGGGCGGGGGGAGGACCGGGACGAGCGCGGGGCGGGGAGGGCGGGGGAGGCGCCCGGTGCGCACCGGCCGCGGCCCCGCTCCTGCGCGCGCGCACACGCGTCTGCCGCCGCCGCGCGCCCCGCGCCGCGTTAAATAGGCGGCGCCGTCGCGGTGACCTCACCGCGTCGAGTCCCCATTGGTTACAGATGACGTCCTCGCCCGCCTTCATTTGCATACGAGGCGTGGCCTCCGCCCCGCGGAGGCGGTGCCACGCCCCGTCCCGGTCACGCCCCGTCCCCGTCGCCGCGGCGACCGGCGGGTAAACGGGACAACAGCGCGCGGGGCCCTGGGATGACGTCAGCGCGGGGGAGGGGCGGTCACGTGGCCCCGCGGCGCGCGCCCCGCCGGGGCTGATGGGCACAAAGGGAGGGGCGGGAACCGGGCACGGGAACGGTACCGGGAACCGGGTACAGGGCACCGGGACCTGGGCACGGGAACGGTACCGGGAACCGCGTACAGGGCCCCGGGACCTGGGCACGGGAACCGGACACAGGGCACCGGGAACGGGCCACTGGGAATGGGAACGGGAACCGGGCATGGGAATTGGGTACTGGGAACCGGAACCGGGCACAGCTGGGCACTGGACACCAAGTACCAGCACCGGGCACCGGCACCAGAACTGGCCCTGGCACGGGCATCGGCTGCCAGCGCTGTGCACTGGTACTTGCATGGCCACTGGGCACCGGGCACCAGCACTGGGCACTGGACACTGAGCCGGACCCCGGCTGTAAAAAGGGTACGACAAAGAAATAAATAAACACAGCGGGCCAGGCACCGCCACCGGGCCTCACGGGAGCTTCTGGCGACAGCCACGCCACCACCGGTGTGGGTCAGACCGGGACAGGGCACTGGCTCTACCGGAGCATGGCCGGACAGTGCCCGGGCACAGCAGGGCTTGTGTGGCCTGTACCCTGCTGGGACAGAGCCACCGTCCCTGCATGTCCTCGCACCTGCCTTGCCACAGCCTGTCCCTTGTCACCGCCCCCATGTTTGTCACCGGAGTTTCCCGGTGGCACCGGGGTTTACCCAGGAAACAGGGAAAGCCCACGGTTAACCGGAGGGGAGGGGTTCCACCATCACTGACCATCACTGGACGGCCACTCCGAGCGGACCCAGCACCGTGGCTCAGCCAGGACCACCATGAGCCCGGTGCGGGCGGCACCGGGGAAGGAGTTAACGGCGGTGGCGGTGGCGGTGGCGGTGACAGACGTCACGGCCGGCCAAGCCCGCGGGCGGCTGAGGGGGCGGATCGGCGTCAGCACTTGACGTCACCGGCGCGGGGGGAGGCAGCACCGGTGGCCGCCGATAACCCCCCCCCACCACCGGGCAGGATGCGGCCCCCGCTCCGCCCAGACCCGGGGCACACGAGGGGCCCCGGGACACCGGGGCGGGTGACGCTGAGCCGGCCTTAATTGCGGCCAGATGCTTCCCCGGGCTGCGCTAACGAGAGCGATAAATCAGCGGTGTCAGCGCCGGGGGCGTGGGGGGGGACTCGAGGGACTCGGCGCCCCCGGTTCTCCCGGTGCCAGGAGCTGCCGCCGCGGTGTGTCCGTGCTTTATGCCGCCCACAGCCAGCGGGGATGGTGTGGCACCGCGTGGGCTGTGGGGACAGCGTGGCACAGGGCACAGCACGGCTTCAGGGGACACGGGTGACAGGCAGGACAGAGCTGGGGCAGCGCTCGAGGCTGGCGCACGCAGTGCTGCCACCGGGGAAACTGAGGCACGAGGGAACAACTGGGATCTACCCTCCCCCTCCAACAGCTGCTGTTAATTAAAATCCCAAATAAACGCAGTTTATTGAATCTCAGCTGAAGCAGAGCGGACCCCGCTCTGTGTCGCCTGCTGTCCCCGGTGTCCTGACCCAGCGCCGGTGTCCCGGGGGCTCGGCCGGGGGGCAGCTCCCAGGTGAAGCCGCCGTCCGCGTTTCCGCTCCAAACCCCTCATTTTACAGGCGCGGCCGCGGCCGGACCGGCAGGTTCAGACTTTCCATCCTGACCAAACCCGGCCGGCGAAGGACAGGGAGCAGGGCGGGAGGTAAAAAAAAAAAAACTCCCCTTCCCCCTGCCCCAACCCCGCTCGGGGACCCCAGGCTGGGGACACACCTTGGGCAGGGCCACCTGCGCCCCGCGGGGTAGCCACACGTGCTGCCCCCACCGAAATCGGGGCGAGCAGAACCGGCTTGGGCTGGCGGTGCTTCCAGCAGTTCCACCGAGGAACCAGCCGGCCCCGGGGCCTCCCGGGAAGAGCGGCTGGCTAGTGGCCAGGGATGTGAGCCATGAGCCACGCTCCGGCCGGGCCCCACCGGCACAACCCCGCCACCTCTCCCCGCAAGGGTCACAGCATCCCGGGGCTCGTCCTGCTGTGTCCCCTCACCTGCTCCCAGCCCGTCACCACTGCTGCTCATCCCGCATGTCCCTTGTCCCCAAACCAAGAACCCAATGCCTGCAGCGAGCCAGCAGCTTCATTTTCTTAATGAGCCTTTAATGAGGGGCGTGAATCAGTGGCTCCTTCCGCCTCCAGAGCCGTGGGGAGGTCCCCGTGCAGGGAGCTGGTGGCAGTGCCACTGTCCCCACGGCGGGGTGGCCAAAGCTGCTGTTCCCAGAGGCGTCGGAGCCCGGCTCTGCCCCGCGAGCATCCACTGAGTCACAGTGTCCTGCCACCTGCCAGCCAGGCTATATTTACCCCAGAGCAGGCGGCGAGGATTTTGGGATGAGCCCGTGCCACCATGAGCCCATGGGCAGGGCACGATGAGCCTCGAGCAAGGCCATGGCCACCAGAGCATCCTCATGGCTCCTGCTTGTCCCTACTGGCTCCAACAGTGCCACCAGAACCATTCCCCGTGTGCCACCAGAGCTGCTGGATCCTGCTCTGGCCAGGAGCTGAGACAAAGCACTGGCCACTGAGAACACGGGCTGGACACAAGGTAGCCCATTGGCTACCAGGGATGCATCCACATGCCAAGCTCCCCTTGGAAAAGGGAACAAGCAGGGTTTGCACCCCAGGATTTGCACGGCAGGCACTGGGCACGCAGGGGAAGCTGCCTCTTACTCACTGCCACAGGCAGGCAGAGAGGAACCGAGCCGGGAAAACAAGAAGTCACAGCTGCCAGCGCCTGTCCCCAAACCTGTCCCTGTCCCCAAGAAACCCCCAGGGGCCGTGGGGGCCTCCGACAATCAAAAACAAGAATTAAAAAAAAAAAAAAAAAAAAGAGAGAGAGAGAGAAAGAAAACAGATTTTAAAAGGAAAAAGGAGGAGGAGGAGGGTTTGACGTGTATTTTTAGTTGCTTAGCACAGCCCTGAAATATTTCGGCAGCCACTCCCTCCGCGTCGCTGGTGTGTAACTATTCCTGTGCTGCCTCCCCGGCGAGGCTCAGAAGTTCTGAGTCACCGTGGGGCGGTCAGAGAGACACAAACGCGGGGCTGCCACCAGCTCCACTGCCACCAAAATATCCCGGGAAAGGTTTCCAGGGTGGCCTTTGCTGGGTCTTTCCGTGCGGGAAGCGTTGGCCCTGCCAGGATCTGCACCCACCCACGCCAGCAGCCACGCTCAGACCTTTTTTCTTCCTCTCTGGTTGTTGCTTTAATCTCACTCCTCCCTGTTTTGTTTCTTTTTTTTTGTTTAACTTTTTTTTTGTTTAATTTTTTTTTTGCTTGCCTGCGCTGCCACGGGGCAGTGACAGCCCCAGCCACACATTTTTTTGGGGGCAGAAAAGCCCAAAGTGACAGCTGAGTGCCCTTCCACAGAGCCATCTGCCACCCAGCTGCCCTTTGGGGAGAGGGACAAAAATATTCCTACAGAGGTGGAAAAAAGGAAAGGGGGAAGCAGGCAAGGAATGCTGCTAAAACCCGTGGTGTAATTAAACAAATGCAGAACTTAACGAGCTCCATCACCTGACCACAGAGCCCGGCCAGGAGATAAGGAGCACTCAGAGGACTCTACCCGGAGCTGGAGCCAAAGGTCCCATTGTTGCAGTCAGGATTTGTCCTGCCAGAAAAAGACCTGACATCCCAGCAGGGCTGGAGCTGTTTCCCTTTCCAGCAGGGAAGCCACAGCACACGGAGCCTGTGTGGCTGCAGGGATCCGAAGGGAGGGAGCAGGTTGGGAAGGGAAAGTCTGACACAGCCTGGGCTTTGTTAAAATGCCACACGAGTTTTCCAGGAGGGAGGACACATCACCCCATCCCCTGGAATCGGCTCCCTGGGAGAAGTTTGGGATGAGCACGGAGCGCTGGTCACGGCCTCGACAAGGAACAGCTCCACGGAGAACACGTGGCTGGTGCTGGAAAGGGAATGTTCAGGGATTTATCCCCCGATTCCAGGGCTCAGGGAAGGGTTCTGGGTCCGGCAGGGCCCAGCAGCACCACAGACACACAGAGGGAGGCGGCTGGAAGAGGCTGGAGATTTATTCTCACTCACCACTGCGCCCAGTGCTATAAACATTAAAAAAATAAAGTCTATAAAAGCATGTTCTTCACTCCTTTTCAGTACAGTGGCGATGGCAGAGGCTCCAATATGAGAACCAGTTGTACAAACCCAAAACAAGTCACAATACAACCTTCCCCCACCCAAAATTCAGCTGTTTCATCCATCCATGGGGGTTGAGGAACACCCAGAGCTGTTTCTTCCCCCCGTGCCCTCAACTGGGATCAGCCAGGATATTCTGAGGGTGCATTTTTGCTCATGGGATGGAAGACTGGATGGAATTCCCAGGAGTTTTCTGAACCTGCAGGAGGGACACGTTCACACGCTGGCCTGTGTCCCCAAGGGAAGATAATTGGTGGCTGGGGAAGGAAGTGACAGGTACAGCCAGTGAGGTCAATCACCAGGTACTGGAAGAAATTAGGTCGAGAAATATTGTCAGAGTTCAGGACTTGGTATCACAGCAGAAGGGAGAGAGTTTTCAAAGCAGGGGAGAAAAGAAATCCATGTAAATCAACTCAAGTTGCTTTAAAAAATTTTTTTTTTACATCCCCCATGAGGTATAAGGGGTGCACCAGCCTCATGCAAAAAAAAAAAAAAAAACAAACACAGAAAAATCCCTGTTCCTTTGAAGGAAACACCTAATCTGAAGTCAAATTAGCAATGAACTAATTGGGAAACGCTCATTTGTCACAAAGCTCTCTTGGGAACAAGCCTTGAAGGCCAATGTTCATCCCTCCTTTAAGCCATTGGAGAATCAAAACTCACTGGCCAGGAGAAAAGCAATAGCTTGAAAGTTTGCTGGTTTTAAAAAAACCCCAAACCTTTAGGACTATTCATGTACAGACACAACATCCTCAAGTTCAGTGTTTTTAAACCAAAACACATCTGTTACAAACAAAACAAGCTTCCCGAGTTTCAAGTATAAAAAAAAAAAACCCAAAATCCAAGCAATCCAGAAAGTGTTTGCCTTCATTCTGGTACCTCTGAACAGGAAAATATTTTAAATTAAACCTGGTGAGCCTGAAAAATTCACTCTCAGTAGAAGGCAGAACCTCGGTTCTTAACCGTAAACGAATTTTAAAAAAAAAAAAATATTTCCAATGATTTACTGTCTACAAGGAGAGAAAAACTCCACCAGATTAAAGCATGAGGGGCTTCCAAAGGAACATGATTTGGGCTCTGATTCTGATGGAAGAGTGGGAAAAGGGAAGGTTTTTGGACACGTGGCAACCCTGAGGTGACAAAACCCAAACTGTCCCCGCCTGGGTGCAGACGTTTCACTGCTTGGCTGATTGCCTGCCTGGCTTTTTTTCCTGCTGGCCTCTTCCACTGCCTGGAATTCCTCGGCCACGGCCACCAAACACACCTATGGAGCAGAAAGGAAGAGGTAACAGCAATGACTTACAGCTTCAGTTATTCGTGTTTCACCCCAAAACTTGCTTATTTTTGAGTTTTAGAAGCAGAAATGTGACTTTTTGACTTCTCCTTTTCTAGTCCCCAGACCTTTAAATTTAGGAGGTGCATAAACTCATCCCCCTTCAGCAGCAAGTATCTCCCTGGTGTGTAAATCTCATGATTCGTGTTAATCTCGTGGTGAAGTTTTTTTCAAAAAAAAACCAACAGAACCAGGGAAGCAACAAATTCAAAATCCGGGTTGTAACATGTCCCCTGAGGGCTGTGAGGGCACCCCAAAAACTGGACAGAGCAATCCTTGGCTCTGGAGAGGGCACAGGACAGCAGGGATTTGGGAAGCTACAGTGAGGTGAGCATCCTCAGACCCGAATCCAGAGGAGCTGCTGAGCCCAGCCCTCAGATTTATCCCCAAAATTCCACCCTAGGGATAAAAGGATGTGGATCCACCCTGCTGCACAAAAGGCAGAGCCCAAAGGAGACCCACTCCAAGCACAAGAGCTTCTCTAAAAGGAGGAGACGTGCCCAAACCAGAGGCAAAACACAAATTATTCCCAACCCTGCAGTGCTTGGGATGCTCCTCCTGGAGCAAAGGCTCTGGACTTGTGAGTTTGGCAAGCAAGAAGTCAAAGGAGGAGGATTACCAGTGTCAGAAACAATAATCCTTTCAACTGTGAGCACAATTACAGCTTCCCTCCTGCCCGTTGGCCTCCCAACAAAATTGTCCTCCCTTTATTTTTTTTTTTTTTTAACTTTTTTTTTTTTCCCCCCTTTCCCTCCTCCCTTCGTGCCTCGGTAATGAGAGCCAAAGCTTTGAGCTAATTAGCAAAATGCCGAAGCTTCCCTTGAAAATATTTCCATCAGCGAATTGAGGCTGCACATGGAAACAGCAGCATCTCCACAAGGTGGGCATTGCCACAGCAGGGAAAACACTGTGGTTTTGGTGTTTATCCGAAAAAAAAAAAAAAATAGAAATCCTAAAAAACTGCCAAGCACTCAGGACTGCAAAGGCAAAGGAGGGGGAACAAAAATAAAGGGAGCCTTGAGATTTGGAAAGGTCAGTTCAGCCTGCTGGGAGCTTCCAGGAGGGGATTTGGGGAGAAGGAGCTGCTGGGAATCGCCCTGGTGGCCCCAGGTCCATCACACCTGTCCTGCCAGGATTTCCTGGCACAAAGCTCCTCAAGGCAGCTCTCCAGAGAGGCTTCAGACATCCCCGTCCCCAGAGCTCCTCCTAAAATTTAAATCGGGATTTAAATTTTAGCAGGCGAAGCCTGGGCTGAGAGCAGCCCTGGGGTTGTGGGGTGACCACAAATCCCAAAGATTGTGGCATCAGAGGTGAGCAGGAGAGCAGAGAAACCTCCCAGGCTTCCAGCAGGATCATTTGGGGGAAAAAAAGCAGCAGCATATCCCCCAGCTGAAGTGCCCTGGGATTACCCAACCCCGTGAAATGGGAAGGGTTGTTTTGGTGACCTATTTCTTCTGAAGTGGCAACCTCCCCTTTATCAGAAACATGAATTATTCATGTTTCAGGAGGAACTCAAACCCTCACGTAGTTTTGCACTTTTTTTTTTTTTAATATAAATACATTAACAAATCAGGAAACCCAAAGCCCTGTTTTAACAGGGGAAAAGATGATTTTTTTCCCCCTCACCACCACAGGCAGAGCCTGGTCTATTTTCACTATTTTCACCCAGAACAGCCTTTTGTTTTCCCCCTGGCCTTTGCTAAATTACAATTCTGCAGGGCCAAGCTCCCAAACGAGCCAGGAGGAGCTGAAACAGTCAAGTTCAGACTCTGAAGCTCCTGCCCAACCCCAGGAACGAGGGAGGCCCATCCCTGGCACGAATCCTCCCTGCTCCTTGGCAGGGGCTGCTTTCTGCACTCGCTCGACTGGATCCTGCTCAGGAGTGGCCCCAGCTTCTCCCAGACACAGCCCTGGGTTTAAAACAGAGCAGCAGGAGCTGTTCCTTGCACAAGAGGGGAGATTTTTTTTTTTTTTTTTTTTAAGGCAGGGATCTCATTCCCTCCTCTCCAAGCTGGGGGAAAAAAAAAAAAAAAATAGGATTTTTTTACCTCGTCCAGCTCCTCCAACCCCACGGCCCTTCTGTTGCTTCTGCTGCTGCATCCCACCACGGCCTCTGCCCTTGGACACCACCTCCTCCTTCACCATGTCAATGATTTCGTCGGGGATCCGCAGGTATTTGATGGTGCTGCCACGGATGTAGCACTCTGGCATCCTCCAGAACTTGTCCCCATCCTGTTGGGGAGCAACACATGAGGCCACGAGCAAAACCTGCTGCTTTTGGGTCACTTTTAAGGCGTTTTGAGGAGAGGGGGAGAGAGAGCTCTCCAGCAGTCTTTGCTGGGAGGATTGTCTGTAACCAGGTGTGAAAAAGTTGGGGTTTAACTCCCCAAAACACACAGCCCCACAAAGAACTGTAGTTTCGATTTGTTCCCTCAAAACACAGGCAGAAAATGTCAGAAGAAGAGGGTGAGGAAACAACTCCCTTGCACGAGAAGGGAATAGAAAGTGAGACAAGAGACAGGAGTTAAAATGGTGGTGAACACCCAATTCTGGTAAGAAAAACGCAGCTGTGGCTGGGATTCTTCTCCAGCTGGGAGTCACCCCACTCCTTCACTCCTCTGGGGTGTGGAGGGAGCAGTGAGGCAGCTCTGGAGCCAGCTGGCTGTGGGATGTGAGCCTCCAGAGCAGCTGAGGGAAATAAAGAGCTCATATATTATGTATTTATTAAAAAAAAAAAAAAAAAAAAAAAAAAGAAATCTTCAGGTGCCCAGTTTCGGAGCAGCCACCTCCTTGCGTTGCTTTCAGGCAGTTTCAGGGTTTTCCTGGTTTACCATGGGCTTCACCAGGACTCAGCCCAGCAAAGTTTCAGCGAGTGGTTGTGGGAATAAGAACCCCGAGCTGAACAACAACTCCCTGGCCATGATGTAACTGGGAGGAGGGACTGGGACCCGCCTCGTCCCGGCTCCAGCAGGGCCTGGCTGCAGCTGGGATGGCTCCAACCCAGCGATCCTCATGCTGTGTCCCGGGAGAGGAGGTGAAACCAGCACACCCCGTTCCTGCTCTGCTGGGATGCAGCTTCCCCCCCTCCCCAGCACACCAGCACACACACACACACACCCCGGGAGTTATTTGGGGCAGCTCTGCCTGCACGGGCAAGCCCAGGACGAGGTAGAGGAGCAACAATTCCCTTCCAAGAGACACCCGGCAAACCCCACCCTGCCTTGGATGTGCCTGGCCGCTCCTTGGCTCGGGATGCAGGAAGGGATGGAGCTCCAGACTCTGTTGCTTCCTCGTTCCTCCTCCCCCCCCGCCCCGGGTAAACACAAGCGGCTCCCGGCTCGTTGTCCCGTGCCATCTAGTGGCCACCAGTGCCACCAGTCCAACCCAGCACATTCCGCCTTCACCCGGGATTTTTTGGGGGCGTTTGGAGGCTGCTCTCCTGCGTGCCAGGTGATAGAATCGTGGCGTCGTGGAATGGTTTGGGTTGGAAGGGACTAAAGGAGTGTCCAATTCCACACCTTCCACTACCTCAGGTTGTTCCAAGCCCTGGCCTTGGACACTGCCAAGGATGGGACAGCCACAGCTTCTCTGGGAATCTCATCCCAAACCTTCACCACTTTCACAGGGAGGAGTTCCATCCCAAAATCCCATCTAACCCTGCCCTCTCTGTCAGTCTGAAGCCACTCCCTGTGTCCTGTCACTCCATCTCTTGTCCAAAGTTTCTCTCTCCGTGTTTTTGTCGGCCCCTTCAGGCACTGGAATGCCACAATTAGGTGTCCCCAAAGCTTCTCTTCTCCAGGCTGAACAATCCCAACCCTCCCAGCCTTTTCCCACAGGAGAGTTGCTCCATCCCTCTGATCATCTTGGACCCCATGTCTTTGTGGGTGACCCCTCCAGAACACCCAGAGGGAATAAAACCCGAGCTGCTGCTCTTCCCAGGCAGAGCACAGAGCCTTTGGAAGAAAATTTCCAAGGAGAAAGGAATCATCCCCTGTGTCCTGGGTATGGGTGAGGCTTTGCTGTCACCTCCTCTGTGTCCCCCTCCTGCTAAATTCAACTTCCAGCACTTCCTTGTCCCACCATGATCCAGCCACAAATTCCAAAATTCCACCCCGAAATTCCCTCCCACGCCTCACTCACGGTGTCTCCCCTGTCACACTGATGTGCCCCAGCAGCACCACCCCAAACAATGGGAACTGGGGGGGTCTGCAGGGAGATTTTTGGAAGAACGAGGATCCCTGCCAGCCTCTCCCGTGGAGTTCTGACATCCCAGGGCTAGGAAAGCACAACAACAGTTGGATTTCTATCCATTTGTGCTTCCCACAGGCATGAGACCAGACATTTCTGATGGAGGTCAAAGCCCAAAACACAGACCCCAATCTCCTGGAGTAACCTTGGCCAAGGGCAAAAGTCCCAGACAGCCTCAGTGGGTGAACTCAGTTGGATGTGGAGAGAGAAGAGACAAACAGGTATTAAATGAGATTTTGGTGTTTGAGGCTGCCTGGGACACGTAAAGGCTCTGGTTTTTGGGAAATCTGGATTAGCATCACATCACATGGGGCCCAGGGGGATGAGGGAACCCAACCCCTCGTTCCTGTGAAGTGCAAAAATTCACCTGCACACATACACGAGGCTGCTCCTTCATTATGGACATTATCAATAATTATAGACATAATTAATGATGTTATTAAATCTGCATTTCAGGCAGAGTCACGCTTCCATAGGAGCAATATGAGCTACAGCAGAGCCAGCCTGGCTGCAGGGACAGAGCTAGGGAACCTTTGGGGACAGTATTTGAGGTGACAGCGGGTGTGTGACCCCGTCTGGTCCTGGTGACAATGCGTGGTGACCACTGCCCCATGCCAGGGCGGGTGACCCCTGCCCACTGCTGGTCATTCCCCATGGACACTGCCCCGGGTGTCCCCTGCCCGGTGCCCGGTGCTGGACACTGCCCCGGGTGTCCCCTGCCCGGTGCCCGGTGCTCCGGCCTTACCCGTGATGTGCAGATGACCTCCCGCAGGTTGATGTTCATCCAGTTGTCGCAGCTCACCAGGTGCCCGTTGTACGTCTCCCCGTTTTTCAGCTCCACCAGCTACGAGACAACAGCAGTCACGGGGGCGCCGGCCCAACGCCGGTACCGGGATGTGCCCGGTGTCACCCGCACGGCACCGGTGAGGGAACGGGGCTGGGCCGCGCTGCCGGTACTCACCATGGGGTGGTTCTGCGCCGTCTTCAGCAAAGACAGGGGCAGCTACGAGGGGAAGAGAGGAGAAAGGCCTCAGGCACCGACCGACAACGGGACACCGGCCGGGACACCGACCGGAGCACAGAGTGGGTACCGGGCTCGCCATCCCGGGCGGGGGGGAAGAAACGAGCCAGGCCCTCCGCTCCAGCCTCCTCCCGTTCCCCGGTTCCCCATTCCCGGCCCCGGTGCCGCCGCTCACCATCGTGCCGGACCCGGGAGCCGCCGCCGCGCCGGGCGCTGCCGCTCAAACCGCCCCCGGCTCCGCGCGGGACCAATCAGAGCACAGCGCGGTCCCACCGAAGCCAATCAGAGCGCGGCGCGGTCCCGTAGCAGCCAATCAGAGCGCAGATCACCGCCCGGCCGCGCCGCGCCGCTCGGTCCGCGCCTTTGCGGCGGCACCGCCCGGGATGGGACGCACCGGGATGGGCGAGACGCGCTCCGGAGCTCCCGGTACCGCGGCCTCGCTTCGTGCTCCCCCACAACCGGGCAGAGAACCCCCGGGAGTCTCAAGGTGAACGTTTTGTTTAAACAACCCCCTCCGAGTCCCGCGCTGAGGCGAGCGAGCGGGATCCCCTCGGGCTGCGCGGCGCACGGAAGCTCCCGGTGATCGGTAACGGGTGAAGAGCTCCAGGCCGTCCCGCTGCGGGACTTCCGCCGCGGCGGCGGAAGCGGCGGGTCCGGGCTGCGCGGGGCGGGGCGGGGCAGGCGGCGCGGGGCGGGGCCGCGCTCAGTGCGGGGCGGTGGCGGCGGCGGAACGGAACGGGACGGAACGGAACAGAACAGGACGGGACGGGACAGGACAGGACGGAGCCGCGATGGAGAAGCCGCGGCGGGCGGTGGTGGTGACGGGTACGGAGCGGCTTTGGGGGGGCGGTGAGAGGGGAGATTGGGGTGGGGGGCAGTTTGAGGGAGCCCGTCCCTGAGGGGAGATTGGAGGGGGCAGTTTTAGGGACCCCCTTCCCTGAGGGAAGATTGGAAGGGGCAGTTTTAGGGACCCCCTTCCCTGAGGGAAGATTGGAAGGGGCAGTTTTAGGGACCCCCTTCCCTGAGGGAAGATTGGAAGGGGCAGTTTTAGGGACCCCCTTCCCTGAGGGAAGATTGGAGGGGGCAGTTTTAGGGAGCCCCTTCCCTGAGGGAAGATTGGAAGGGGCAGTTTTAGGGACCCCCTTCCCTGAGGGAAGATTGGAGGGGGCAGTTTTAGGGAGCCCCTTCCCTGAGGGAAGATTGGAGGGGGCAGTTTTAGGGACCCCCTTCCCTGAGGGGAGATTGGAAGGGGCAGTTTTAGGGAGCCCTTCCCTGAGGTGACGGGGAGCTTTGAGGGAAGGGTAAATCTGAGGGGTGAAGGGGTCTGGGGGTGTAGGTAGAGCACCCCTGCTCTGTCGTGAGGAGAGCAGGTTTGGGGACCCCCTTTTCGTGCCCGAAAGGGGCCAGGGTGGGTGTAAGACCCCTCGCCGAGGTAATGAGGTGTTCGGAGGGTTCCCCTTCTCTGTGATGAGGAATCTGGGGGAGAGGGGTAATTTTGGGGACCCCTTCACCACAGGGCTTGGAGGGGGCAGTGGGGGACTGCTTCCCTGAGATCGTGGGGGGATAAATGGGGGTCCTGAGGAGAGAGAGAGAAATCTGCTGTCCCATTAAAGGGAATGGGGAGCAGGGCTGTCCCCTCGGGGGGCTGTCCCCTGTGTAGGGTGACAAATGGGGTGAAGGGCAGAGTCTGGGGGATTTTGGGGCTGGACTGCTGTGGGTCAGGGGTGAGGGGCTTCCCTAACCCTTCTCCAGCCAGTGTCCATTGGATCCCCTTTTTTCCATCCGTTACCCCATCCCAAAGCTTTGCTATTCACCCAAAGGAGGGAATCGAGTCTCCTAAAGAGCAGGAAAACAAAATTGGGGCGCAGGGGAGGGGGGGAATTACCCCCTGACCAGCCCACCCTGAACCACCAAGGTGTGGGAGCTGCTCCCCAAAGCAGCCCCAGAAACGCCTCGGGGAAGAATGAGCAGAATCAGCGAGAGGCCCCGGCGTTGTCAGCCTCTTCCCGGGGTACAAAGGCAGCTCGGGGTGATTTGTGGGTGAGGCAGTCCTGTGACAAATGGGGAACTCGCCCAAACTATTCAGGTTCTCCCCTCCAGCAGCTGAAGTTGAGGCTTTTTTGAATAGCAGGGGCTGTAATCACAGGCAAAAGTGCCTTTTCCAGGGAGCAGTTGTGGGGAGCCAAAAGAGCAGGTGGCAAATCTGCCTTTCCCAACCCCAAATCCAGCGTGGAGCGGCGGTGACTAAACAGAAAACTTGCGTCAGGAAGCGTTCTGCTGCTCGCAAGGCTCCTCCACGCTCTTTTTTTTTTTTACCCCTTTTTTTTTTTCTTTTTTTTTTTTTCTTTCGGGGAAGTCTGGTTGCAAAACGCAGTGGTTGTCTTGTCAGCTCTGCCCCTGTTTGATAATGTCATCGATGTCACGCTGAATTCCGTTTAAAACTGGGGATGGTGTCGCGTTCCCAGTGGGTTCTGAGCTTGTGCTGCATGAGGATAAGCGTTATTTGTGCACAATTTCTTTTTTAGAACTCGTTAAGGAGATAATCCCATCACGATCCCTGCAGCTGGTTTACTGCTAATGAGCCTTGGAGGGCCCCGTGGTGGATGTGCTGTGCTCCACGGGGTCGGATGCTGCCCACAAAGTTCCTTGTGCTCCCAGGAAGGGATAACACCAGGGATCTGGGCAGGAGATGAGTCAGAGAAGCCATAACCCCAGCTGTGTTTGTGCCAGTTTGGGATTTGGAGCAAGGGAATCATGCTTGGGCACCTGTAGAATTTCAGCTTTTCCTTGGCCGAGTTGTTAAAATATGGATTTCATTTCTTTTATAGGATTATCACGCTTTATTTAGGAATTAAACTTAGCAGGTCTCAATGTTTGCTTCCAGAGAGTCGTGTGGGACTTGCAGAAACAGCTGGGAAGGCATTAATTCGCCTCGTTCCCCCCTGTCATAGTTTGTCTCACACCCCTGCAGTCCTGCTCGCAGGAAAACACCCCCAACATTTTTGATTTTGTGGGAATATTTATTTTGGCCGAGCTGACAACGCTGGGTTGAGATCCACGGGCGTGGACGAGCCCACGCTTGGGAAATTCCTCCTGTGCAGCATCACCTCAGCTTGGCTGGGGAGGACAAATCCAACATTTCCATTAAGGTGTCATCTGATATTTGTGGTCCTTCTCGGATCCTTGCAGAATTTATGTCTCCTAATTGCACGAGGCTCGGAGGGCAACGCTGACATTTTAAATTAAAGCATATCGACGTTACGCCCAGATAAATTGCCCAACCTTTGTGTGCTTGCTCAGGGAAAGAAAAAAAAAAAAAAAGAAAAGATGTTATGGATTACCAGTTAACTCCAAAGTTATTCATTAGGAATTTAGAGGTGCTGAAGGAAGTATTTTTGATAACGCCTTGGTAGCCTTTGCTGTGGTGTGGGTGGGTTGTCAACAGCTCTGTTTATTTCCTTGTGAGGTGTAATTAATGCTAACGAAGATCTTGGAGAAGACCCTGAGCGGAGAAGGAACATTTGAGGCAGGCTTGTGGAAGCATCTGCTGTGGGCTGAAGCAATCAGGAATAGAAAATCCAATCATGATTCTAATTCCGTGACATCGGGAGAGTTAGCTGCTAATGACAAGTTTTTCTAACCTGGGCAGGAAGGAAAATTCTTCTCCCCAAGAAAAAAAAAAACCAAGCAATTAATGTTTTCCTTTACCTGTAGTTGAAATATTTTAGTGCAGGTGTCTTGTTTGATGCTCAGGTGTAAAGAAATAAGGATTGAGTGGTGAAAGTGGTTGTTTGTTTGTTTATTTTTCAGGAGAACTAAACCAGGAGAGCCCAAATCTCTTTGCAACTTCAAGTTGAGTCAAATCTGTGAATTTTTCTTCTCTTGCAGGGTTTGGGCCGTTTGGAGAACACGCTGTGAATGCCAGCTGGATTGCAGTGCAGGTAAAAAACCCTGAATTGTCCTCTTAGGAAGTCAAAACAGAGGACAGATCCATACAAATTTGGGATTTCAGCTCTTTTTATCACTTCCAACTTCTTCCCAGTTTATTAACAGAGCTCACTGCAGATATCCAGATGGTCAGCTGGATAATGTTTGATTCCCTGCTCAGAAAACAATCCCTTAGCTGGTGGAGTTTAATGAGATTGAGTTAATGTAGCTGAGGCAAGTAAGGAATTCCCAGCTTTGGATGATTTTAAATGGGGCAGGGAGCTTGGAATCTTCCTCAGCCCTGGAGAATTCAAAATAAACAAACCAGCCCAGGGGAATCTGGATGTTTTTGTCTCAGATCTGACTTGAAGCTGGGCCAGTTGGTTCACCTTTAAACCAAGCCTTATCTCTGAGAGGAGACTTCCAGCTGGAGGTTTTGTGGAGTTGTCTGAGTGTCAGGAACCTGATTCTGAGGCAGAGCTGCCTCTTTTCTCCCCCTGCATCTCCCCTTCTCTGCTTGGCTTTTGGGACAGGAGAATTTCTATGGAAATGCTTTTCCTGCAGCTCCCTCCCCGCTCAGACAAATCGAGTTTATGCCACTTGTAGCTCTGTATCTGCCTGGGCACATTCCTAAAATCCTGGGATATCCTGGGAGGGAATCATTCAGTCCAGGACACCCCAAAAACCCCACCCTGTGCCCAGGAGTTCATCTGTGTGAGGCTGACAAATCCCACAGATGAGGCAAGAAGAAGGAATCCAGCTCTTTTTGATGGAATTAAAGGAATTTTTTTTGCTGTAAAAACACTTTTTACAGTTATGATGGTGCTGCCACATTATCCCACTTCTTTGTCACTTCTGGATGGGCTTTGTGGCAAAGCTACTGGGAATTCCATGGTACCTTTTAGTACAGTTGCCCAGGGAATTAAATCTATTTTTCTCCCCACCACGTCTCTCTCCCCTTCAGAGCTCTGAGATTAATATCTTCTTTCAAATGCTTTTAAATTAAATCACAAACTCTAATCAATTACAGCCAACTAATGTCCAGCTGCCTAATGTGTTGGCTGGTAGGAGAAGACAAAACCTTTGCCTCCAAGAGCTTTTTGGGAATGAATATATTTAAGTTGGGGTCACTTTGGAGGAATATGAAGGTTGTGGATGGTGGAAAAAAAAAATACAGGACATTCCTAAAAATCAGAAGTGAGGCTCACTGATTTGGTTTGTTCTTGCTGTTGTAGTGTCAGCTATTGTAAATAGCTGCTTTTATTTTAGAGGAGACAGACAAAAGGGTGTTTTTGGAGCAGGAGGAGTGGTGGGTGTTGTGCTGTTGCTTAAAAAAAAAAAACAAAAACCTAAAGAGAAGCAGCTCGAGGCACTGGTGGCTGCTCAGCTGTGTGGCTGATGGATGAAGTCATCCCCTCCATTTAAAATCCATTTTTTTAGGGGATTGGGGGATGTTTTGAGTGGGTAAAGCTCAGAATTTGGGGTGTTTTGACTAGATCAAGCTCAGAGTTTGGGGTGTTTTGAGTGGATAAAACTCAGAGTTTGGGGTGTTTGGCTAAAACTCAGAATTTGGGGTGTTTTCACTAGATAAAGCTCAGAATTTGAGGTGTTTGAGTGGATAAAACTCAGACTCGTGGATGTTTTGAGTGGGTAAAGCTCAGAATTTGGGGTGTTTTTGAGTGGATAAAACTCATAATTTCGGATGTTTTGACGAGATAAAGCTCAGAGTTTGGGGTGGTTGGATAAAGCTCAGAATTTGGGATGTTTTGAGTGAATCAAACTCAGAATTTGGGATGTTTTGAGCGGGTAAAACTCAGAATTTGAGGATGTTTGGATAAAACTCAGGATTTGGGGATGTTTTGAGCGAATCAAACTCAGAATTGGGGATGTTTTGAGTGAATGAAACTCAGAATTTGAGGATGTTTTCAATGGGTAAAGCTCAGAATTTGGGGATGTTTGGATAAAGCTCAGAATTTGAGGGTGTTCTGAGCGAATCAAACTCAGAATTTGGGGATGTTTTGAGCGAATCAAACTCAGAATTTGAGGATGTTCTGAGCGAATAAAACTCAGAATTTGGGGATGTTTTGAGCGAATCGAACTCAGAATTTGAGGATGTTTTGAGTACAAACCGGAGCCGCCCTTGGAAGCTGCGGCTCCCATTTATTGTGACTGAAAACATCAGCTCGGAGGCAGCGGGGAGGATTTGCCTTTCCCCTTCCCCTGTCTCAGCCCCCAGAGGCCCAGACAAAAAAAGGAACAGCATGTCTTTGAGCCTGGCCGAGGTGGGCATTGTGCAACTTTCAGACGGGGACTTCATGGAGCTGAGTGGACACAAAGGCGTGTCTGAGTTCCCGAATCCCAGACGGTGTGATCTGCATTTTAATAGAAGAAAAAAAAAAAAAAAAAAAAAAATCAATTAAACAATCTTTGGAAATCCTTCCTCTAGCTCTAGGGCTGAGCTAGTTCTGGTTTATTACATCTTTTATTATGCTGCATCCCGAGGATAAAATTCAAATTTTTTTTTTTTTTTTCCCACCCCCTTGGTTTTATTTGGCTTCTCCCACAGAATATGGACACGGTGTGAGTTTTCCCTGGAAGTGCAGTGAATTTCTGTCTGGTTTTGCAAGCTGACTGATTTTTACACATGGGTACCTTAAATAGTGGCAGCAGCAATCTAATAACGTTGCTGAAATGAAAAGTTTCAAAATCCCACTCAAAAAAAAAAAAAAACCCGATTAAATGTTTGGGTTTTTACTCACGGGGGAGAGCTTTCCTATAAAATCAGCAGGAAGAAAAAAACTCCTTTCTGCAGCAAAAACACTCCGTGTTAATTTGGTGGGTTTTTTTGCTGTTTTGAGTTTTCATCATTTTAGTGTTTCAGTTCAGGATTTTTATTTTTTTTTTTAACTTTTGCTGGGGAGAGACTTCCATGAAGGAATCGCTAAAATGAGAGAAGGAATCGCTAAAGAAAAGAAAAGAGAAGAAACCACTAACATGAGCTTTTCTGAGCACATTTTTTTGCCCTCCCTGCTGTGACTTAGGTGTGGACACAGGTGTGACCTGTGCACTGGGAAGCTGCTGGGCTCCTTCATCCCCCCCCAAAAATGCTTCTGGCTGAGGAGGAGGAGGAGGAGGAGAGAGGGGTCAGAGTGCATTTTGACATTAGGAAGGACAATTGCTGTCAGGGTGTCTAGACAGACCTGATAAGGATATTAGAGGCTCACAAAGAGCAGCATTGTGGAGGGGTCAGGGAATCGGTCACACATGTTTCAGTGTGCTCTGTTTGTCAGGTGGACAGGGCTGGGCTGGGGGGGAGGTTACAAACATCTTCATTATGGAGAGCTGGGGTTGGTTAAAAGGAAAGTTTTGGCTTGGTAAAGTTCAGGTTTAAGTGGTTGGAGGAGGTGGGGAGGATTCTTTTTTCATCCAGTAAAACTTGTCACCCAAAAATCCTAATCCTTCATCAGCAGCAGCATCACTCCTCGTTACTATTAACACTAAAGAGTGTTTATTCTTTCCCTAAAGAGGCTGACTGGTGTTTGAATACTCTCATTTGTAAACTCTTTTACTTTATTAAGGCTCCAGGTAAAGCAGGGGAGGTTTTGAAGGCAGATTTGTGCAAAGGAGCTGTGATGAACCATCCCATCCATCCATCTCTGGTAATGAATGTCTGAGTGTGCCAGACACTAATCAATACAGCAAGGCTTTAATATCAGCCTTGCCCTGGGAGCCAGAGCCAGTGATTTATCATCATTGCTCATATCTGCTGCTCTGTGAAAGTGTCACTTTGGCCTTTCTGGGTGTTTTAGTTATCCTAAATCTTGTTACATCGCCGTGGTTTGGCTGTACAAGTGTAAAAGGTGTTTTTTTTTTCCTCAGTAGAAAACCACTCATGCTGATAAAAACATGGAAAAACGATGGCAAGACACTGCTCGTGTTTAAATGGGGGTGGCTTCAAACATCAACTTGTCTTCTCCTTTCAAGTGTCTTTAATTTTTAATTTTTAACCTGGGGGAATACAAGGTTGGAGAGGAAAAACAAGTGATCTGCACTCCTTGGCCTGAAGCTTGCAAGGAGGAAAATAAAGCCTGAGAATTGCTCCAAAGAGCAGCTCGTGGCTCTGGTCACCAAATCCAAACCTGGAATTGAGATAAATTCAGGAATATTTTGAAATGTCCTTTGAGAGTTTAATGGCTTTGACCTCTTCCTACCTCAGATCCATAAGAACATTTTGGACATTTGGTGACAAAGCTTGGACCAGGTTAGATGCTGCAGGAATTCCTTAAACATGATGGCCAAGGTCTCTTCTCCCACTGGAAAAATGCTTCCTGGTGTTACCTGGCTCCAAAGTTTAGATGGTTTTGTTTAAGAACCTTTTTTTTTTTTTTTTCTCCAGAGGCTTCAGACCATGTGGGTGTTTCCTTGAGTTCTGGGAATTTGGGGGTTGATGGATCTGAGAGGTGTCAGAGGAGCAAAGCTCCAACTGGAGCCTTACTGGTGGGACTGGACAGGGAAAAGGAGAAGCATCCAGAACCTGTGTGTAGGGGGAACTCCCAGTTTTGGGATCAAACAGAGTTTTCCAGTCAGAAACACTGAGGAGAAAAAAAAAAACCAAAACAAAACCAAAACCACCCTTTCCTGTGGTTTTAAAGTGTTTGCAAGGTGTTTAACTGACACTTTGTGTTTTAAAAGGTTTGAAGGAAATTGGCTCCGTTTATTGCCTGGATATTTGGGATGTTTTCATGTTAGAGAGGGAAAAATAATTTACTGAGTTGCTTGAATCACCAGTGCTGTCACCCAGCCCTGAGAGCTTTTTATCTGGAAATAAATGTGAAATTACTCTCCAGGCCAGCAGCTCTGGATGATGGATAAAATCCTTCCAGTCCCACCTTCCCTACACTGTCACTCCTTGAAAGAAGGTAGGGATTGTGACTCTCTCTGCCTCTAGAAATAACAGAGCCAAGATTTCCTTGGGAGCGTGGGTGCTGCTGATAACTATTGTCAGTTAAATGTTGATTTCTTTGTCACACACACATCAGAGCCAGACAAACGGTTCTGTGGGTGAAACTCTTCACACAGGTGGAGAGTTTGCTGTTCCCATCACGGGTTTGGTTTTTAGTTTTCTTTTTTTATTTTTTTTTTACAGTGGTTGCTGTAAACTCACTGCAGGTGCTGTTTATGAGGTTATACAACCTGGTGTAAACTGGTATTAGTCCCTCACTCTGCCATTAAACCTTCCAGGAGTAAATCCTCTGCTCATCTTGTGTCTGACCATCTTGGTTTTTTGCTTTCTTGGTGTTTTTAGGAGCTGGAGAAGCTGGGGCTGGGGGATGATGTGGATCTTCATGTCTACGAGGTCCCTGTTGAGTACCAGACCGTGCAGAGACTCATCCCTGCCTTGTGGAAGAAGCACAGTCCCCAAGTGAGTGAGTAAAGGGAGGAGAAAAAAAAAAAAAACCACCCAGCAGAGGGTTGGAATCTGCAGTGGGGCACCATGTGAAGTCTCCTTTTTAATGCATTCCTTCAGCCTGGTAGTGCCTGGCTGGATCTTTTCCTCTTTTGTGGTGGGAACATGTGAATTTGTAGGATTTTACAGCTCGGAGTGCTCCAGTTCCCAGGAGCAGTGGGTGTGAAGGGGCCACTGCAGAGGGCTGTCTAGACAGCTCGTGGTTTGTCTGTGCCACCTGGGCTCCTCCAGCAGCTGTGAAGGTGCCAAGGCTCCTTTTTACCCTGATGAAATCACAGTTTAGCTCAGGAGGGGGTGAAACGAGAAGAACATGATAAAAATGCCTCGTTCCTCTGGAACTCACAGAAAAAAAAAAATCCCTGTAACCCCTCCGTGGTTCAGTGGGAGTGGAGCCATGGAATCCCAGGGTGGTTTGGGGTGGGGAGGACCCCAAAATCCTGCCACAGAATCGTTCAGGCTGGTCAAAGATCATCGAGTCCAACCTTGGATTGAGCACCACTGAGTGCCACGTCCAGAACCCAAACCCACAGGATTCTGTGATTTCATGAACGTGGTGACAAGGTTTGTCACCAGGCTTCCAGTCCAAGAGAGCTGGATTTTGGGACAAGGGAAGGGAGTGGCACGGATAGCAGAGATATCCCAAACTGGAAGCATCCCACAAGGATCAGGCTGCACATTTCCCACAATCCAACCCATCCCTTTCCCCTGGCAGCTGGTGGTGCACGTGGGAGTGTCTGGCATGGCCACTACTGTCACCTTGGAGAAGTGTGGCCACAACGTGGGCTACAAGGGGCTGGACAACTGTCGTTTCTGCCCGGGCTCACAGTGCTGCGTGGAGGGGGGGCCCGAGTGCATCGACTCCATCATCGACATGGACGCCGTGTGCAGGAGGGTCTCAGCCCTGGGGCTGGATGTCACTGTCACCATCTCCAAGGATGCTGGCAGGTATGGGGTGACCCGTGGGGATGTGGCCTCAGGGAATCCTGCAGTGGTTTGGGTTAGGAGGCACTTTAAGGGTTTTGCAGGGTGCTCCAGGCTCCTGGTGTTCAAGCTGGGCTTGGGCACTTCAGGGATTCAGGGAATCTCTGAGAATTCCAGCCCAGCCCCTCACCACCCTCCCAGCCAGGAATTCCTTCCCCATATCCCACCCAGATTTCCCTTTCCAGTTTGGAGCCATTCCCTGTGTCCTGTCCCTCCATCCCTCATCCCAAATCCCTCTGAGTTCTCCTGGAGCCCCTTCAGGCTCTGGAAGTGGCTCCAAGGTTTTCTTGGAGTTTCTCTTTCCAGCCTGGCCTTGAATCCTCCCAGGAACAATTCCCAATATCCCATCCATCCCTGCCCTCTGGCAGTGGGAGCCATTCCCTGTGTCCTGTCCCTCCATCCCTCATCCCAAATCCCTCTGAGCTCTCCTGGAGCCCCTCAGGGCCTGGCAGCCTGGTTAACACCATTTGTCACCCTGCTCATGGAATCAGGGGATCCCTGAGTGGTTTGGCTTGGAAGGGCCTTAAATCCCATCCCACCCTGCCAGGGACAGGGACCTGCCACTGTCCCAAACCCCATCCAGGCTGTCCTTGGACACTTCCAGGGATCCAGGGATGGCCACAGCCTCCTGTGACAGTGTCACTCCTGTTCCCTTTGTGCTCCTACAGTCCATACCCTGTCCCTGGAGCCACTGAAGTTGGAAAAGCCCTCTCAGATGATCGAGTCCAGCCATTCCCCAGCACTGCCAAGGCCACCACGTGTCCCCAGGTGCCACATCCCCGTGGTGTCTGAAGCCTCCCACACCTTTCCCTTCTCAGGGCTGGCAAAACCACCTGGTTTGCAGTGGAAAAAAAAAAGGTTTTTCAGGGGAAAAAAAAAAGAGAGACATTCACATTTTTCATCCTGAATTTAATTAAAACAACCCCAGCCTCACAATTCCTGCCTTACATTCCACATCACTCCCCTAAATCCCAGGATGCCACCACGATGCTGAACCTACAGCTCATTTTATCTGTTTTTATCCCTTTTTTTTTGGGTTTGTTTTTTTTTTTTTTTTTGCTGATAACCTCTGCTTTTGTGTTCCAGGTACCTCTGTGACTTCACCTACTACACCTCCTTGTACCAGAGCCGTGGGAGGTCAGCATTTATCCACGTGCCTCCTCTGGGCAAACCTTACTCTGCAGAACAGCTGGGCCGGGCCCTGCAGGCCATCATAGAGGAAATGCTGGATGTTTTGGAGCATTCTGAAGACAAAATCAATTGTCAACATGAACACTGAGCCTGCCCAAGAGCTCTCCTAGTATTGCACTTCCAACGTTTTTTTTTTTCCCTGCTGCCGAAGTATTGAGGGAAAAAAAAAAAAAAGAAAAAAAAAAAAAGAAAAAAAACAACAAAAAAATGGTTCTGGACCCAGAATTGGAGACTTTAAAAAAAAAAGGGAAAAAGGAAAATTCCACTTCTAGAAATTAACTTTTTTTTTTTTTTTAAATGTTGAATCTGTGAGTTCCAGCCTGAGCAACAAAGGATTGAAAAATCTCTTCTCTAAAACACCTGCAGCTCCTCATTCCTGAAGGAGGAGTTTCCAGGGAATGGATCCTCATCTGCCAGATCTGCCCTGGCACCTTCCTCACCTGGACTCAGCCTTCAGGTGCAGGGAATGGCTCACCCAATCCTCTCCTGGCTAAATCTTGAGTTGAAAGGTTTGCTTTCAGTTGGTTTTGGGTTTGTGTTCCCCCCTTCTCTTGACCCAAATTCAAGGTGATAACATGGGAGGACAGCTGGAGTTGGGATGGAGGGGAATTGTCTTGGAGAGCAGAGTTTGGTGGGTATGAGGAGCCTGAAATTGCTTTGCTGGAATGGAAAATGATTTTGGGCATTGATTCCTCACTCCACATCCTCCAGATATCCATGAGGTCTCTGTAGCTGCAGCAGGAGGGATGTTCCTTTTGGAACCCAAATCCGGCTGGATTTTTTTTATTATTATTAATTTTTTTTTATTTTGGAGCCTGAAATCTTTCCAAATCTCTTTTTTCTGCCTCTCTTTTGGTCACCTCCCTCCCTCGAGTCAAGCATGGACCTCCTGTAGCAAACACCTCGGTTCAAAGCGTGTCTAAAACCAATCATGAGTGGGTAAAGAGCTTTTCTGAGGGCCATTTTCCCCATGGGACATCTTTATCCTGGGCTCTTGGTGCTCGATGCTGTTTTTTGGAGTGAAGGTTGAAGAATTTATAAACTCCCTGAGCTGCAAAATTTCCCTCTTGTTCCAGGTTAGGAGAGTTATGTTCAACTGAGATCCCAATTCCACCTTGACTGAGTGGAGGGGAAAAAAAAAAAAATGTGCAGGTGGAAAGACACCCTTGCAAAATCAAATATCAGATTTTTCAACCCAATCCCAATCAGGCAATGATTTGAAATTGAGGAATTTCGCTTAGAGGGGGAATTTGGGGTTTTTTCTTGGTGTCCCCCTCCCAATGGGAGGGTGCAGAAGTGGTGCTGCTTGTGGGAGCTTTCCCAGGAGTTATTTTGGGGAAGTGCAGGATCTCAGCAGGTGGGTGATGCTGCTCTTGTGTGGAGATTTTGCTGCCAAATTCTGAGATTCCAGCAAAAACCCAGCTGAAAGTTGGAGCAGGACCAGACAGAAAATTGGGAGCTGAGGCCTCGTGGAGAGGCCATTGGAATGAAGAAATCAATGATTGAAATGGATGCTTTTACAAATAGATATAAATATATATAAAACAACGTTTTAAAGGTTTTAAAACCCCACGATTTGAATTTCTCTGGTGCTGACTGGCTCTGCTATAGTAACTCTCAGTGAGAGCTGCCCTGAGCTTGCCAGGAGAAATCTGGTGACAGGACAAAACCACTCCTTGTAACCCTTGAGCTGGGACAGAGACTTTGCAGCTGCAAGGACTCTGCTGAGGGCACCTGAGCAGGAAGATTTTTTAATTTTTTTTTTTAATAGACTCAAGGAAATTCCTTCTCTTTTCACTATCCAGGCCTTCCTGCTCTGAGGAATTTGCCTTCAAGTGAATTATTGTTGTTCCCATTGAATCCGAGGTAGCACTTGTCAGATTTCCTGATTAGTAATTTATTCTATTTAATATTTTGTTGGAATCTTCGACACAGTTGTTTTGTTTTTGATTTCTTTTTTTTTGTGATTAGTCGAGTTCCTTATCCCCATAGGATCCTTCCTTTGTTGGTGAGATGTTTTTTTTTTTTTTTTTTTGTCCTGGGTGTTTCGTAGCTGCTGAATTTGGGGAAGAGGAATATCCCACGGGGTTTGGTGATGGAGTAAATCCCAAAAAAAAAAAAAGCTGCTTAATTCACCTGTAATGCAGCTGTGGATGAAATCAACAGATTGGTGAGGCCACACCAGAATTGCCAGCGTGGAATCCCAGCAGGGCAGGGGTGGGACCCACAGAGGGCTCAGAGTCTCCAGGTGAGACATCACCTGCCCATCCCTGAACCTGCCCCCTCGGGAGGTGCAGAGATCCCCCCTGGAGCTGCCCCTGGATGAGTTTGGTGGCTCAGGATCCATCAGCAGGGAGCACAGACAGCAGCAGTTCCGTGGGCAGAGCTCTTCCCACGCTGGTTTGTTCAGCCCAGGGAGTTTGAGCCTAAAAATATTCTAAAAATATTCCTTTTCCTGGGTGCTCTCTGCTGCTCCAGGGGAAAATCCAGAGTTTGAGGACTGCAGTGCTTGGCCTTGTCTGCAGTAAAAATCCCATTTTTGGGGAATGCTTCGAGCTGTGCTTTTCCTCCCAGTCTGTTTTTGGGAAGCACCTCATGATCAATTCCTTAGAAAACATAATTTATTTTATACTCTTTTTTTTTTTTTGGGGGGGGGGGGGGTAGGGTTTGGGAAATTAGCCTGAGGTTGTGTTGGTAAAAGGTGTCTTGGTGGTAGAGAAATTTCTTGTAGCCCAACTTGGGAAAAATGGCATTGAACTAATTTTATTTAATATGACCTAAATTAAATACTTTGGGGTTGGGTTTTTTTTTTTAAGTTTTTTGTTGTTGTTGTTCAATTCACAAAACTTTTCCTACAGATCCCTATTTTCTTTGGGAATAGGATATCAAACTGATTCAGAGCTTCAAAAAGTTGATGTTTGGATAAATCCTATTTGCTTTCCACATCATCAATTAATAGAATTTGCTAATTTGCACTGACTGTGAGACCTGTTACCAATCCCCAAAATTTTGTGTTAGTGAGTAAAATCATAGGAAATTCAGGTGGAGCATTCATTCTCATGTAATGTGGGGGGAAAAAAAAATGTGAAAACCACAGAAATTTTAGGGTGCTGTGACTGCAAAATTGTCTCTGGGGATAAAGGTTCAGGGGGGGGCTGAGGAATTTTGGTGTGGAAGAGAGGATGAGGGAGGTTCTGCTGGATTGGGTCTGATGTCACTGATCTGCCTGGAGCAGGGGCTGGCCCACGGTTGGGGAATGTTTGGGGTGGAAATTGAATTTTTCCAGCCCTAAAGTGCTGCAGAGGATTTTGAGGAACTCCAGAGATTCAGAAATGTCTCGATTTGGTGATGCTGCTGTTGGGAGGTGAATTCAACTTTTGGGAATCTGCTTTATAACCCCAGGAAAAAGGAATTTTTTTCTTTTTTTCCCAATTTCCCCAGGAATAGGAATATTCCAAGCTCAAGGAATTCCTGGAGCCTCAAGGATTCCTGTGGGATTTGATGATCCTTAGGGATTCCCTCCCAACCTGAGGGGTTCTGTGCTGTGCTTGAAAGGTGTTTGGATTTTTTTTTTTTTTTTTTTTTTATTATTATTTTTGGAGAGAACAGAGTCTTGTCAGCTCCTGAAGAGCAGTTCACCTTACCTGGAGCATTCCCCAACCTCCCAAAATTGTGGGACAGGTGGGAAAGGATGGAAAGGTCAGGAAAGAGGGTTTGAGGTGTGGGGTGTGGTTGTGATGTGAGGCTGCAGCCAGGAACTGCTGAGCTCCCAGAGGGACCTGGCAGGGTTTGAGACATCCTAAAAATTTTTTTTAAAAAAACCCTAAAAAGTTGCTTTATTTTGGGATAAATTCGGGATCAATCCTTCCTGGGAACTGTGAGGATGGTGATACCCACGGCAGGAAAACATTCCTTGAGCCAGGGCTATGTGAATTATCCCCTCCATGGGATTTGTGCTGTGGAAAATCCCGTGGGAAAAGGTGTTTTGTGTCTGAACTCACCTGGGGCCAGGTGTATCCAAACCCCCCCCTGTGTCCCAGACAGGCAATATTGAACCTCCCAGTGCCTCAGCAGCTGGAAAAGGGAATTATTCCAGGCCACTGGAATAAAAACCCGGGAGATTCCAGAGCTGCTGGGACACCACAGGCTCCCAGTGTTGTTGGTTTTGGTAAGGAAAGGTCTAAAAAAAGTTTAAAAATCCACTGAAGTTTCTTCTGATGCTCAAATAACCTTGAGTTGAGTTGGAACTGGGTGATCTTTAAGGTCCCTTCCAACCCAAACCATCCTGGGATTCTCTGGCTCCTTGTCCTGATTTTTTTTTTTTTTAGGGATTTTTTTAGGAATTGCAAGAGGAGGAGCTTCTTCAAACCAAAAAAAATGGGAAAACCCTGGAAAAGAGGGAATTTGGTGAATCCCTGCTCTCCCAGGAGCTGCAGCAGCAATGACAGTCTGGCCCTGAGGGGTTGTGGTTTAATTCCTTGTGACTCCTGAATCTTTTTAACTTCTGGATTTCTCATTCCAGCCAAGGCTCAGACACGGAGCTGCTGCAGGAGGGAGTGGTGGTGTCCAAAATCTGACTGAAAATCAGGATCTTGAGGCATAAAAATGATTTTCTGTGGGGCTTTTTTTTCATTCTGACTTTCAGATTTCACCCCACAGCTCAGATGAAATCATCAGCAATGAATTTGTACAGATCCTTTCCCAAAGTAACTCCCTCCCTCTTATCTCCTTTTACTTTAATACTTTATCCAATAATATTTTAATGATTTAATTTTATTTTAACAATAGGAATTTCAGAGTTGCAAAGGCTCTTTCAAAATTTATTGACTTGGAGAAAAACCCCCCTTGTCGATACCATAAATACTCATCTTGATCTAGATGGATTTGTTATTTTTGCACCAGAATCCCTATTTTTTTTTTTTTTTTGCAGTATAAAGTGCACTTTTTCATAAAAAAAAAACCCTTGTATTCCTGTCTGATGAGTGTCTTATGTGCTGAAAAGGATATTCTGCCAAAGCTCCAGAGCTGAGGGCGTTGTTAATTCTTCGAGGTATTCGTTGAAACCTGGGACCTGCTTCTGCTGAGTCTATTTTAAGACAAAGTAGGGAAGGAAATGCCTCCCCACAAATAGGAATAGAAGATGGGAAATGAAACTATCACTGCCCTTACAGAAAACTCAAAATCCACCTTCAGGTTTTCCATTGCACCAGCCTCTTAAATCACAAATGTTTACTTTGATGATCAGGGAGTGCCTTGTCCCGTGCTGGGCTCACGTTTGGGAAGCAGAATGGGGGTGATGGGGATGGATGTGTGGGTGGAAAAACTGGGCTGGGAATCCCCATTATTATTATTATTATTAATAATAATTATTATTATCCGTGGGTGCTCCTCAGAGACTGCCCTGACTGATTTCCCCAGGTTTGCTGTCACACGGGGACCTGCCCAAAACAGAAATTTGCTGTTCCATCCTCACTTTTGCTTGGGCTGCCCCAATTCCTGAGGGATTTGCTGTCTCCTCTCGGAGCGAGGTGTTTGTCCAGATTTTTTTTTTTTTTTTTTCTTTTTTTCCGGTGTCCGTGTGTCCCTTTGTGAAGCCACCAGTGTCTGTGTGGGCATCTCAGGTGTCACCTCGTGCTTGTCAGGACTCTTGGAGCACCGATCCCAACCCGTCCGTGTGTTCTTGCAGTGCCTTGTAAATCCCAACAATCCCCAAGTCCCGGGGGGGGCTGTGGGGTCAGGGACGCGCTCCCAGCTTGTACTGCCAGACTGGACTTTGTAACTGAGGATTTAAACCCCTGTTTCAAAGGAAATAAAGAGTTTAACTCTGATTCTGAGCGTCCTGTCGCCCTGGTTGGTTTTAAAGGTGGTGGTTGGTACCAAGCTGTTCCCCCAGCACCGCCCTGGCCACTCTAAATCGTGTCCCCAAGTGCCACATCCACACCTTTACCCCCCTCCAGGGATGGAAACTTTGTGCTGGCAGCTTTAAGGCTTTTCTTTCCCTGCTCCTGCTGCCGCTGGTCCTGACTGGGAGCAAACTGGGCTGGCTGGGAGGGCTGGTGCCAGCAGATGGTGCTCGTTGTGCTCGGTGTCACCCCCGGGTGACAGCCGAGGGTGCCACCCCTCCACAGCTCCGGGTCGATCCGGGAAATAGGGAGGGGTGTGACCCCTCCACGGATCCAGAGCGATCCAGGACAGCCAGAGGGTGCAACACTGGGTGAATTCCAGCTTGATCCAGCACAACCGGAGGCTACAGCCCCTCCTCAGCTCCAGCGTGGTCCTGGGGGTTTCTCCTGGTCCCCACTTCCCTGGAGTGGCACAGGGCAGGGAATGTCACCGGGGAAGGGACAGCAGCACAGCCCCGCGTTGGGTGTTGGTGTCACCCCTCGCCAGCAGCTCCACGGGATCCAGGCACAGCAGGATGGAGCTGGATTCATTACCCGAGGTAATTAAAACCCAGACCAAACGCTGGCAGAATTGGGGCTCAGGGAGGTCACACCGTGCTCCATGCCCCTGCTCCAGGTGCTTTTTGTCTGGAGCAAGGATCAGAAAGGACAAAGTCACTGTTCCTCTGGGATCTCTGCTTTTTCTCTTGGTTTTTAATGCCTTAATTCTAGGATATTTTTTTAATTTTTTTTTTCCTGAGCTGCCATGGTGATCCTGCTGAGCTCTCCAGCCTTTTCTTGGAGATGGAGCTTTTATTCCACCCACCAACACCCAGCACACTCCAGGCACCGGCAGCTTTGGGATCTCCCTCACAGGTGAGCCAGGATTTGAGCTCGGAGCGGCCACTGAGCCAAGCCCTGATGACTTCACTCCCCTTTTAATTCCCTTTATAAGGTGAGAAGCTTTTCCTGCGGTGTTCCCGGGGTGATGTCATGCCTCGGGTAAGTCATGTGCTCATGAGGTCATTTTACAAACAGAACCCTCCGGGGGGACAAATCCAAGATTTTAAGGTTTTATTCGAGGTGAGGAGGCTCCTCCTGGAGCGTCCCGCTTGGATTCCTTGGTGGAGATGCAGAGATCCATGGAGAAGATCCCTTTGGTGGACTGGCTCCTCAAAGATTTTAATTCTTCCTTCTCCACTGCCATTCTCTCCTCCTCCCCAGCTCCTCCCGCTTTCCAACCCCTTCCTAAACGAGGTGGGATTTTTGGGCAGCGTCCATCTGGCAGGCTGCTCCCTCTCCCTGTTTTCCCAGCTTGCAAATCAAAGCCAAGGTGCTGCGGGAGGGCTCCCCAGAGCTTCCACCCAAACCCTCGCAGCTGCGGCTCTGGTGCAGGGGAATGGCTGGAATTTCCTGTCCTGCCTGCCTTGGGTGAGGCGCGTGTGGCACATCCCAGGGCACGTCCCAGGGCACATCCCAGAGCAGGATCCCTCTGTGGGCACATCCCAGGGCACTTCCCAAGGCAGGATCCATGTGTGGGCACATCCCAGGGCACTTCCCAAGGCAGGATCCATGTGTGGGCACATCCCAGGGCACATCCCAGGTTAGGATCCATGTGTGAGCACATCCCAGGGCACATCCCAGAGCAGGATCCATGTGTGAACACATCCCAGGGCATGTCCCAGTGCACATCCCAGAGCAGGATCCATGTGTGGGCACGTCCCAGGGCATGTCCCAGGGCAGGATTTGTGTGTGGACATGTCCCAGGTTAGGATCCATGTGTGAGCACATCCCAGGGCATGTCCCAGTGCACATCCCAGTTCACATCCCAGGTTAGGATCCCTGTGTGGGCACATCCCAGTTCACATCCCAGAGCAGGATCCATGTGTGGGCATGTCCCAGGGCACATCCCAGGTTAGGATCCATATGTGAGCACATCCCAGGGCATGTCCCAGAGCAGGATCCATGTGTGGACACATCCCAGTTCACATCCCAGGGCAGGATCCTCCACCTCTCACCCCCTGGAATGGGTAACCTGTGGATGGACACACTCCCAGCAGATCACAGAATTCCCAGGCTGAGCTCCCCGTGCCAGGGATGATGCTCTGCCTCAGTAATCCCCCATCCCAAAACTCCTCACCGTGGCTTCCCCTCCCTGCCTAGATCCAGGAGATGCAGATGGATATTCGCTGCTGCGGGATGGGATTTTTTTTTTTTTTTTTTGGCCAGTTCCCAGCCGGCACCACGGCTGCAGCCTGGGGGGGAAATCTCTCGGTGCTGCTCCTCTCCAGCTGCTTCCCTGTGCCGCCGTGGATGCTCGGTGCGGGAGCGCCGTGCCCTGTGTGTACACAACCCTTTCCCGAGTCACGCTCCGGTGACTAATTCCCTCCTGATGGGCACGTGGAGCCTCACCCGGCCCCGAGTTCACAAATAAATACATTAATTTATCCCGGAGGTCGGATTGACAGCGACTTCCCCGAATTCTCCACCTGCTTCCACCTTTGTTCCTCATCCAAAATTGTGCTTCGTGCTGTAAAAATCATCCAGGTTCCTAAAATACTACGGTTTTAAGGAGGTTTTGGGGTTGTCTTTCTCTTGTAGCATCTTTCTTGATAAAAGGGATGCTGTTGTGGGATGTGTTCAGGTTGGGTTTGGTTTCCTTCATCTATCATTCCCATCATTTAAAGCATCCACACTTAAAATCCTACAATTTTAAGGAACTTGCTATGCCATCCTTCTCTTTTATTGTGTTCTAAGAGTTTCCTTGGTAAAAGAGATGCTGCTCTGGGATGTGCCCAGGTTGGATTTGGTTCCTTGCATCCATTTTTTTCCCCCTGCTCAGTTTTGGAAAGCTTTTCGAAGGAAGGATTTAGAGCTGATTTTGCTCCCTTGGAACTTTGAGCTTCATTCCTGAGCTCAGCCCAAGGGATCACAACGCTCCCAAAAGCCTTGGCCTGGCATTACCTCCTGGATCTACACCACAAATGGAGGGAAATGGCTGTTCTGGCACTTTGGAAGGGTGAGTTTGAACAGGAAGATGCTCCCACCAAAGAAAAGCTGCTTTTAAAAGCTGCTTCTCAAAAATCATCACATCAATCCTACCCAAGCCGAGCTTGTTCCCTGAATATCCTCACCCTGAATATCCTGAGCTGCAAGGAACCCACAAGGACCAGGAGGTCCAACTCCATGATGCTCTCAAGGAATTCTATTTAATATCTCTAAACTGAAAATCATCCTCAGAGGAGCACAGACCCTCCCTGGAAATCCCTGTCTAGGGAGCCCATGCAGCAAAGATGCTCCTTGGGAAGCAGAGAACATCCTGGTGGCAAAAGCATCTCCGAGAGGAAGGTGATTGTGGCGTGAGTGAGGATTTCCCAAGGCAGATTTCCATTTTTGGTGGTCGGACCAGAGGCATTTCCTGCACTTCCCGGGCTGAGGGGGCTGGGAATCCGAGTTAATCGTTGACCGCGGGTGCAGCCGAGCCAGGAATGTTTTTGTCCAAGTGGAGCAGAAGTCTCATTTTTGGGAGATGCCGTAAACTCGCAGCAAAGGGAGAAAAATGTGATTCCTGCTGTGACAGGGCAAAAGCTGCTTTTTGCTTGCCTGACCCATCCTGGTTGTCTTTGATTTAGAAACATCCAAAGGTCACGGCAGCGTCCACTGCTCCGATTCATCATGACAGCAGCAGCGCTGGGAAAACATGGAATGAGGCTTCCCAAACATCCCACGCTGGCAGCAGAGGGACAGCTCTGTCTCCCATCCCTCCGTGCCCCTTTCCAGACCTGAAATGAGATGGGATGGAGCAAACCCCACCTGGGGTTCTGCCTCACTGAGGCATTTCTCATCTCGAATAATTCCTGGAGCCTCCAGCTCCAACTTCCCTTGAGGCCAAGCCCCAAGGGCTGCTTGGAGCTTCGTGTGGTGGCAGCAGCCAGGCTGCTCTTCCCTTCTTATCCTTTGCTTGAAAAAACACCATGGGGAAGCATGAATTCCATTTTTTCCAGGGAATATCCTCCCTGCAGCATCCAAATTGCTCACCCCAAGTGGTTTTGGGCATCACTGAGGTCCTGTAGGATGTGGGAAGAACCCGATCCCGCTCTGTCGGTCCCAGGGTGATGCCACCAATTCCCATGGGTCACTTTTTGGTGAACCTTTGCTCAACAACTGTGAGGAACTGATAGCCCTAAAATCTGGAAGGTAGTACTTCCTCTCTTGCCACTTGTGATAAGGAACTCTGCAAAAAAACCCCGAAGTTTCTGCCAGCTCGGGTAGCTCTAGAGAATTTCCTGCATTTCAGGGAACTGAAGCCCTCTGGAGCCCCCTGCTTTGTGTCCTTACCACGCTCCCCACCTACCACCAGCATCTGGAGAAAGGGAAAACATGATTTATTTGGAATCACGGAATGGTTTTGTTGGAAGAGACCTTAAAGCCCATCCCTGCCATGGGCAGGGACACCTTCCCCTGTCCCAGGGTGCTCTGAACCGCATCCAAGCTGGCCTTGGACACTTCCACACCTCTCCAGGCTCAGCAGTGCACGAGCTGAGCTTTTCCTGCACTTCCTAGAGTTCCATCCTCCTCACCCCCAGCCCATCCCAGCTGCTCTTTCCCTGGGAACAGCAATCCCCTGAGCGTCCCTGCTCCAAAAAATCCATGCCAGCAGAGCTGTGCCAAGATGAGGGACCCACATGGGATGAATTAACTGGAGAGAAAGCTTCATCCAACTGGGAGAAGGCACTGGATTAACCTGACCTTCCACCACTGAACACGGCCAGGAAGAGCTGAGGAAACGTGGGATGCAGAGGCTGCGCAATCCCCTGTTGCAGGCTGGTGAGGACACGCTGGGACATTTCATCATCGCTCGCTCAGGATCAAACCACTGCTCCCAAAATCCCTTTTTTATGGCTCTTGCTGGACTGTAAATCTCTGGCTTCCACTGCTGGCGCCTTTGGGGGAAAACATCCGGCTCCAGCAAATTTTGATGCTCTTGGAATGCGTCACTCCTGCATACGGGGCTCGCACCCACGGGCAGAAAATCCATTGCAAAAGCAGAACTTTGGGATTTCGGGGTTTCTGCCGGGTCTTGCTCAATGTCACCAGAGAGGCCAGGGCCTCTTCCTGCACTCGGGTGTGCCAAGGGCTCCATTTTGGCTCTGGATCAGCACATTTGGCACCCTGGGGATGGTGGCTGGGCTGGTGCCTGATGTGGCCACGGAGATGTCTGGAGGCAGGGAATGGTGTGGTGGTTCTGCCCTTGGTGCTCCCTCTCCTTCCTTCCCTGGATTTGGGGGGCTGGAGGGTTGCAGTCACCCCAGCTGGGAGAGGGATCACAGCAGGTTTGGGGCTCTGGGAATTCCCTGTGGGAAGGGGCTCCAGGAGGGGCGTTCATCCCTGCCCAGCTGCTGGAGGGATGGGTAATGTCCCACTCATGGTGCCCAAACCCACCTGGCATGAAGCCCTGGAGATAAACTGAGGTTTCCCTGTGAGCCACGCATGGGATTTCCTTCCAAGGTGGATGCTCTGGGAAGGGAAGAGCAGTGAAATGGGGAGGGGATCTGGGGGGATTCCTGCTCCTCCTCACCCATCCTGCTGCAAGGACGGATCCAGAGCAGGGCAGCGGAGCCAGGGCCGGGGTCAACCACTCCGCATGACCCTGCTCATCCTGACAAACTTCTCCTTTCCCGTGCTTTAGGGTGAAACTCGGCCTCAGTTTTGCCTCAGGCAACCCCTTGAGAAACTGGGAGAGAAAAGCCGGGGCAAGGCTGGAGCTGAGACCCGAGGAGGAGCAGGGATAAAACAGCCATAAATCACAGGATTATCGCACGTTCTTCCCTGGCAGGAGCTCAGCCGAACACCAGGCGCTCACATCAACTTCAGGACATTTGGGAATGGCCTCGCCTGCCCCGGGGGAACCTCATGCGACCGGGAGCGTCTCATCCATCCCTCCGCTCACATTTTTTTGGTCCGAGCATCCCTGAGGAGAAGCCTCGGGGAGAGGGGCGGTGCTGTGCTGGCCCCCGGGGCTCGCTCCCACTCTGAATTTCCTCCTGCCCAGCCCCGCTCTGGCACGGTGCTGCCCGGCACACGTGGCCCCGCTGGATCTTTGCCACTTGGCGTGCCCGGCTCCATCTCGGCTGCCTCCATTTGGGATGACGTAACCCCGGCCACGGTTGCCTCAGAAGGCTCGGGATGAGCGCATCCCCCCGGCCTCACCTGTCCTTGGTGGGACAAGGTCCAGTGCAGATCCTTCCCCTGCTCCGGCCACGCGCCAGGCACGAGCTGCTGCCTCCTGCTCCCCGCCCCATCCCTGCTCCGCTGGGATTTTGGGAAGGGGCGGATCAGCCCCGTGTGATAAGAGCCACCCGACCCGAGAGGTGGCTGAGGATGTGAGGATGGGAAATCCGTGCTTGGAACGCTGCCTGCAGCGCTCCTGCCTCGCACACCATCCCCTGTCCATCACCCAGCTCCGCCACCGCCGGCCGGAGGAGGCGAGGGGGATTCCCCGAGCCGTGCGATCCGGGGGGAAAAAAACGGGAGCTAGAAAGGAAATGTTTGTGTCTGAAAAGG
Organism: Sturnus vulgaris; assembly: GCF_052056855.1. Taxonomy (NCBI): domain Eukaryota; kingdom Metazoa; phylum Chordata; class Aves; order Passeriformes; family Sturnidae; genus Sturnus; species Sturnus vulgaris. Next base: position 654,572 of record NC_142268.1, on the reverse strand, counting down.
ACTATTCCTTTTTTTTTTTTTTTTTTTTTTTTTTATCACCTCAGCTGCAAACCAGTTTACACATCACCCGGCTCCGGCATGGCAGAGCTCCTGTTGGAAATCCTAGGAGAGGAGAGATTTCCTACTGGGAGTTCTCTCCGGCGTCACCCTCCGGGGAGGGGGGACGGAGGGCGGGCAAAGTTCGGCTTCTATAAAGTCAGGTCTGGTCCTCTTCATTCATTCCACTGGCAGCACCGCCAGCAGCAGCGCGTCCAGCCTTTGCACAAGAACTGAGAACAAATCCTGCCCTGAAGCCGCCGGATTTCTGCAGGATGCTGAGGAGAGCGATGCCGAACGCTCTGCGGGGCGTCGGGGTCGCCCTCACCTGCCTGCAGCTCCTGCTGCTCCTCTCCGCCGCCCATTCCCGGCCCCACACGTGGGACCAGGACAGGTTCCAGCTGGAAACCATCAAGAAAGGGATCCTGGAGCGGCTGGGAATGCCGGCTCCCCCCGTCATCCGGCGCCAGCTGGACCAGGAGAGCATCCAGAGAGCGCAGCAGCTCTACCAGCAGAAAGTGGCGGAGCTGGCGAGGAACCGAAGCCAAGAGGAGGAGGAGGAGGAGGAAGCCGTGTCCAGGACCCGGCGGCTGCACCGCCTGACCCCCACCTGTAAGTGGCCGTGGCTCGGTGTCACCCCCCGACCCTCATCCCCCCGGGACGCGCGAGTGTCCCAGCGTGTCCCGCACTCGGGAATGTCACCCCGCTGCCTGGGGACAAGACCGGGCATGCAGCACGGTGGCCACGCTCATCCTTATCCTGAGCCTTCCTTTGCCTTGGAAGTGAGGAGGAGCCACCGTTGGAGGCGTTTTGCTTAAAATCACAAAAAAATCGGGGCGGGGGGGATGAAAGCTTTGATCAGCGGCAGCTCGGGGGGCTCGGAGCGGGGCTCGAGGGATTTGGGGGTGAGCGGAAGGAGGAAGGGAGGTTCCATCCCTCGCTCCCCAGCTTGAGCTCTAGTTTGGGGATTTACCTGCCTCTGGAGGGGGATTTAGGGAAATAATTCCCCTCCTGCTGCTTGGGCTGGGAGGGGATAATCGCGGTGTGGGTGGGGGTGCTCCAAGTGGTCCTGGGACGCCTTCTCTGGCACCAGGAAAACTGAGACCCTCCAGACCAGCTGGGGGTCCCTGGAGGTGGTGCTTCTGAGGACGAGCACAGCAAAGAATTTCCAGCATCCCTCAGGATGAGGGTGTTTCCCTGGAAGCAAGGGCTGGGCTGCCGGGCAGGTGCTGATCCCAAACCTAGGCTGATGAGGAATTGCTAGCTCTTACATCAGCTGTCCCTTCTGTCCCCGCAGTGTCGCGCTGGCTGGACATCTCCGAGGGACATCAGGACTCTCAAGGACACCGGGACACCCAGGGACAGCGGGAGCCCCTCGGTCCCTACCGCTACCACCTCCTGTTGTCCCGCACCGCGGATTTCCACCGCCAGCTCCGGGTGGTGCGGGCGGAGCTGAAACTCTTCAAGCACTCGCTGTCCCTGCCCGGCTCCTCGGTGCCACCGCGGGTCACCATTTACACCCTGCAGGGGGCTGAGGGGACCCCCCAGCTCCTGCGCAGCCAAGAACTGGACCGGGATTTCCAGAGCCTGGAGTTGACAGAAGCCATCCAGCCTTGGGTGGCCGGGCCCGAGGCCACGCTGAGCCTGGAGCTGGATTTCACCACCAACGTCTCGGCTGCCCTGGCCACTTCCTGGGGGGAAACGCTGGTGCTGGAGGTGGAAACGCAGGAGAATCCAGCTCGGGCGGCCAGGAGAGCTCGGGGGCTGGATGAGGAGTGCGGGAAGAGCGATGGGAAATGCTGCTTGAAGTCGCTGAAGGTTTCCTTCCAGGACATCGGCTGGTCCGACTGGGTGGTCGCCCCCAGCAGTTACTACATGAGATTCTGCGAGGGTTCCTGCCCCCACAACTACAAACCAGCCAGCATGCACGCTCAGATCAAATCCCGAGTGCATTCCCTGTCCAAGGCTGCCCCTCCACCCTGCTGTGTCCCCGCTGACTACGACCCCATGGTGCTGATGCACCTGGACAGCGAGGGCAGGCTGGTGTCCAGCCTCTTCGAGGACATGCTGGTCACCAGGTGCCACTGTGCCTGATGGCAGCGCTGGCAGCACCAGCCTGGATGTGTCACCATCCAGGTGGGGCAAAGCCATCCCCACACCTGGCAGCTCCAGCATCTCAAAATCCAAATCCTGTGGCACCGAGTTACTGCACACCAGCCTTGGATTCACCACTGAGGTCAGCCACGGAGTCTCCAGCATCAGCATCCCAAAATCCAGATCCTGTGGCACCGAGTTACTGCACACCAGCCCTGGATTCACCATTGAGTTCAGCCATGGGGTCTCCAGCATCAGCATCCCAAAATCCAGATCCTGTGGCACCGAGTGACTCCACACCAGCCCTGGATTCACCATTGAGTTCAGCCATGGGGTCTCCAGCATCAGCATCCCAAAATCCAGATCCTGTGGCACCGAGTGACTCCACACCAGCCCTGGCTCTGCTGCGCAGTTCAGCCCTGGGGTCTCCAGCTCTGCCACCCAGCTCAGCCCCAGCTGTGAACTCTCCCCCACAATAACTTATTCTTTTCTCTTATTTAAATCCATATTTTATTGAGCAGGTGGATCCTTCCCACCCGAAGACCCCCAATGGGCCGGGGTGGGTCCATGCCCAGGTGTTCATATCCTACTCCAAACCCTCTTCTCTGCTCAGAGACTTATTTATGGAACCCAGTTATTTATTTCTAACTTATTGTATTTTATAGCAAAATGTCCTTTTTTGGGGGGAAAGAGGGAAGGGTTTTTTTATGTTTTTCTATTTTATATATTTCTATAAAACCAGAATGATGTAATAATGATGAATAAAGTGATTGTAACAGGAATTCTGGCTGCTCCTCCTGCACACTTTTGGGGGTCTCTGACTGGACCCCTGCTCCTGGGACCCTCAGCTCCCTTGGGATGACTCCGTGTGGATTTGCTGGTAAATCCTCACGGCTTTCCAGTGCCAGCATGTGAGTAATGCTTGGGCACTGCTCCCAGAGACCTTTGAGTTGTTTGTGTCCTTGGGAAGGGCTCTGGGCACAGCTCTGACCCCTGGGGGGGACATCCAGCCACGAGGTGACCATTGCCCCATTTCCAGGTGCCTCCAGCCCTGGGACCCCGTGGGCACCAAAGCCATGGGGAAGCCCCCCCCTCGGAGGATGGTGGCACACATTGTGTCCCCAAGAGACTCGCCATGGCTCCACGGGGTGGCTCTGCTGGTCACAGCTCCTTTCTGTCCCCTCTTCCAGTGTGATCTGGGGGTGTCCTGGGCTTGGGGGAGGTGGAATATGGGATCCCTGCTCCGGGGTGGGGTTTTAGGGACTGAGGGATGCAAGCTGTGGAGATGGCCTCTGTGGGGACAGGGACTGGAGGGACCTGGCTCTTGGCCCCTTGGGACCCCCACTTTGGGGACACGAGCTCTAGGGACCTGTCCCTGAGGGTCCCTTGGGTGCCCCTGCTTTGGGGACCTGTCCTTAAGGGTTCTAGTCCCTTGGGACCCCCCACTTTGGGGACACAGGTTCTGGGAGCTCCAGGGACTATCCCCAGGTAAAACCCCATGTCCTGCCCAGGGCTGCCCACAGACCACGAGTTATGCAGGTAATTAGAAATAATTAAACCATTTAATGGGACACAGTGAAGCTTTCTAGGGGCTGGGGGGGCATCCAGACAAACCATGGGGTCCGTATGTCCCCCTGGCACCCAACAGCTCGGGATCTTAACAGGAGGATTTTAAAAAATGAGCTTTTTCTTTGTTCCCTGAAGCGGCGGATTTAGCAGGAAAAGGAGGGCGCAGGTGGCACCGGATGTCCCCAGCCACCAGCACGTCCCGACGCTCTCCATCGGCCCCAAAAGGGGAAGAGGAAGCCAAGGCCGCGATCAGCCCCAGCCCCAGCTCCTCCAGGGACCCCCGTGCGTGTCCCGGCCCCCGGCCCCGGTGGCAGCTCCGGCGGATGCGGCACACGAGGCGTCCCTGCGGTCAGCGGCCACAGCCCCGGGAGGAAATACCAGCTCAGCCCTCACCCCAGGGTGAGAACTGGGGCGAAGGAGGGGACTGGGGCTGTTAAAAAAAAAAAAAAAAAAAAAAAAAAAAGCAACAACAAAAATCCCCCTGCAAAAAGCGTTCCCACAGGATGCGCGTGCGGGAACCCCGTGTGACCCTGCAGGGCTGTGGGGAATGTCCCTGTCCCCTCAGGGCTGGGGGACAACCAGGGAAAGGGCATCAGTGGGGGACAGAGAGTGTCCCCCCAGCCCTCCCAGCGTCCCCCCAGCCCCTCACTGGCCAGGAATGATGTAGACGTCCTCGGTGGGGCCCAGGGTGTTGGCGTAGATGGGCTGGTCCCCGGGATCGGCCGTGCTCTCCAGGAAATAATTCTCATCTCCCAGGACCTGCGAGCTGGGGGACAGGGGGGGCTCAGTGAGGAGGGAATGTCATGGATGGGATGGGATGGGATGGGATGGGATGGGATGAAGCGGGACTGCGCAGGACAACACATGAGGGCACAGCACAGCAGGGAGGGGATGGAACATTCCCGGAATGTCCCTTCCCTGTGCCGCAGCCTCACCTGTAGCGCTGTTCCTGCCATCCCGGTGCCCATCCCTGCGCGGCAGCCGGGGCCGTGCCGCGGCTCACGAAGATGTTCTCGTAGTCGGGGGCATTGACGACATCGGCGCTGCCGGTCCCGGTGTCCCGGCTGATGTAACGGGGCTGCCGGAGGTTCCCAGCGGGATTTTGCTTCTCCCTTCCCCCTCCGGCCACCGCGGCTCCCTCTCTCCTCCGCCGGTTCCAAACCACGGCAGCGCCCACGACCACCAGCACGGCCACCGCAGCAGCCACCGCGGCCAGCCCGGCCACCAGACCCACGCGGGACCCGCATTCCCGGCCGTGGAATTCCGTGACGTTGAAGGGATGCTGCTGGGATGTGAAGCAGAGGCAGAGGATCCCCGAGCGGGCACAGGGGGCCAGGACGGTGCCCAGCAGGTCACAGCGGCAGGACACGGACAGGGAGCTGAGCGTGGGCTGGAAGGCGGCGGGGGGCACGGCGGGGAGGGGGTTCCCCTCCAGCCGCAGGGTCCGCAGGGCCGTGGCGTTGGTGAAGAATCCCTCGGGCAGCTCCCGCAGCCGGTTCTGTGCCAGGTCCAGCTCCTCCGTGCTGGGGCCCAGGCGGGCCGAGGGGCTCAGGGACTCGATGCCGTTGTGCCTCAGCACCAGCCGGCGCCGATGCTGGAACGGGCTCCAGTCCAGCTCGGCACATCCACGGCTCCTGTTGGTCAGGTCCAGGTCTCCGGGAGTGTCCAGCAGCAAGGCCGAGCAGGGGGACACCGTGGACACAGTGGGCAAGGTGGACATAATGGACATGGGGGTGACGGGGCGCAGCAGCAGCAGCAGCAGCACGAGCGGGGTCGCAGGGAGCCCCATGGTCCCCCCCAGTGCAGGGAGAGCCTGGTGGGATAACGGGAATCAGGACCCCTCCTTCCCACCGGATCCCCCCTCCCAGTGCAGCCCAGTCCCATCCCCACCCCACTGCCGCTGTTCCAGGGCTGGGCAGCTCCTGGGGGTCCCAGCGGGGCATTTCCAGCCCCCCCTTCCCTCTCCCGACCACAGCAGCCGTACTCGCCTGCGCTCCGGCCGCTGCTGCCTGGTGTGGGGAAGAGGAACAGGCGGGTCCGGCTGTCCCGTGTCACCCTGCCAGGGCGTAGCCGGCCCCGGGGGATGCAGGGGGGCAGCACCCCCAAATCAGCACCCCCTGACCCCTGCCAGCCCCCTCCCCCGGTCCTTTCTTGGCGCGCTGAGCATCCCCCCCGGCACTGGCTGAGTGTCCCGGTGACCCGGTGACCCCCGAGGGGTGGGGGACACAGGTGTGGGGACACAGGTGTGGGGACACAGGTGTGGGGACACAGGGACACCCACACGCGTGTGCTCACAGACACCCCCCGGCAGCACAGGAACCTCCCCGAGTGTGAGGGGACCCCGGGACCGGGTGGGAACCGGGGGATTCTGTGTCTGCGTCCCCTGGCAGGGTGGGTGTCCCCATCCCGATGTCCCCTCCCCGTGTCTGCAATTCAGTGTCCCACGTGCCCTGAGTGCATCGTGTTCGTGTCCACTGCCCATGTCCAAGCCCCTCTGGTGTCCATGTCCCTTCACCATGTCCCCCCCCCCGTGTCCCCCCGTGTCACACCGTGTCCATGTCCGCCCCCTGGTGTCCGAGTCCATGCTCACGTTCCTGTCCCTGTGTCCCCCCGTCGTGTCCGTGTGTCCCCTTCGTGTCCGTGTCCATGTATGCCCAAGCCCGTTGTGTCCACGTCCACCTGTCACATCCGTGTCCCTCTGTGCCCCGTGTCTGCGGCCACCCCCTTGTGTGCCCCTGCCTGTCCATCCTCTCAAATCCGTGTCCCTCCATGACCATCCTGTCCCCATCCCCTCGTGTCACTGCCCCTTTAAGTCCACCCCATCGCGTCCGTGTCCACCCTGTCACATCCGTGTCCCTCTGTGTCCCCCGTGTCCCCCTGTGTCCCCCCCTCCCACATCCACCCCTTCATGCCCGTGTCCACCCCTTCATGTCCGTGTTCACCCTTTCGTGTCCGTGTCCCTCCGTGCCCACTCCCTCGCGTCCGTGTCCAGCCTGCCACATGTCCACTCCCTGCATCCCCCGTGTCCGTGTCCACCCCGTGGTGTCCCTCAGTGACCACTGTGTCGTGTCCCCTCGTGTCACTGCCCTTTTAACTCACCCCCTCGTGTCCATGATCCCCCGTGTGCCCCCGTCCTTTGATGCCCACCCCCCCTCGTGTCCTTGCCCCTCCATGCCCACCCCCTCGCGTGCGTCCCCCGTGTCCTTGCCCACTCCTGGCCTCCGTGGCCCCGTGACCCCGCATCCCTCACGTTCACCCCCTCGGCTCCGCGTCCACCCCGTCACATCCGCATCCCTCTGTGCCCCCTGTGTCCACCCCGTGCCCGTGACCCTCCTCTCCCACTCCTCACATCCCCCGTGCCCGTGTCCCCCTCCCCGCGACCACCCCTCTCCCTCTTTCCTCAGCGCGGTCCCCACCGCCTCCCCCCGCCGCCATCGCCCCTTTAAGCGCGGCGCGCGGCGCGGGGGGGGTGGTGGCGGCGCTGCCGGAACAGCCGCGCGGGGGGGGCGCGGCGGTTTCAAGCTCCCCCTCGGGCGCGCGGCCGCAGCCGGCGGGGCCGGGCCGGGCCGGGCCGGGATGGCGGCGGGGGCGGCGGGGGCGGCGGGGGCCGCGCGGGGCCGGGCCCGGGGCCGCTGACAGCCGCCGCCGCGCCATGTACGCCAAGGGCAAGGGCTCCGGCGTGCCCTCGGACGGCCAGGCCCGCGAGAAGTGAGTGCGGCGCCGGGCGGCGGAGGCGGGGGACGGCCGGGGCGCGGAAGTTTTTGCCGGGGCGGGCGCCGGGGGAGCGGGGACGGAGCGGGAAGGAAGGAGGTGGTGGGGGGGAAGAGATCGGGAAAAGCGGGGGGAGATCGGGGGGCGGGCGGACCCCCCGGCCCCGCCCCGCCGGGGAGCACCGGCAGCCGCGGGGCAGCGAGAGCTGGCGGGGGTCAGCCGGGCACCGGGAGCCGGGATGAGCCCCCCGGTCTGCGGCATCCCCCGGGGCACCGGGAGCCGGGATGATCCCCCCGATCCGTGGCATCCCCCCGGGCGCCGGCAGTCGGGATGATCCCCCTGGTCCGTGCTATCCCCCGGGGCACCGGGAGCTGCGGGGGCATCGGGAGCCGGATGATTTCCCCCGATCTGTGCCATTCCTCGGGGTACCGGGAACCGGCATGATTCCCCCCGGTCCGTGAATTCCCGGGGTACCGGGACCCGAGATGATCCCCCTCGGTCCGTGACATCCCCCGGGGCACCGGCAGCTGCGATGTGCCGGGGTCCGTGGCATCCCCCGGGGCACCGGGAGCCGCGATCACGCCGGGGCTAACGGGAGCCGGGATGTGCCCTCCCGGGTATTGCCACATCGTGGGGCACCGGGAGCTGCGGGAGCACCGCGATCCGGGATGATCCTCCCGGTGTGCAGCATCCCCGGGGGCACCGGCAGCCGGGATGCCCCTTCCCCGACCGTGCCATCCCCCGGGGCACCGGAACCCGGGATGATCCCCATGGTCCGTGCCATCCGCCGGGGCACCGGAACCGCGAGGGCACCGTGACTGCCGGGAACCGGGCTGTGCCCTCCGGTCTCTGCCATCCTCCGGGGCACCGGGAGCCGGGATGTTCCCCCCGGGCATTGCCATCTCCCAGGGCACCGTGACCCGCGATGGCACCGGGGCTACCGGGAGCCGGGATGCGCCCGGTCCGCAGCATCCCTGAGGGCACCGGGAGCCCTCCCCGGCCGTGCCATCCCCCGGGGCAGCGGGGACCGGAATTGGCACCGGGGCTACTGACGCTCCCCGGTCCCTGCCACCCTCGGTCCCCAGGACCGTGACTGGCCGTTCCCGGTGTCCCCGTCCTGCTGTGTCCCGGTGCCCGAGGCCACCGCGGTCCCCGGGGCACCTGCTGGGTCCGGGGGGCTGCACCCACGGCGTCCCCCCGGAGCTGGAACCCCCCCGCAGGTCCCGTTCCTGCTCCCGGGAGGGGATGGAGCACCGGGGGCTGTGCCCCGGGGTTCCGTGAGTGTCCCCTGCCAGGGGCCAGCCGTGGTGGCACTCGCCCCTGGGCCACATCCTGTGTGGCATGTGTCACCTGTCCTGGAGCCACCCCAGCGGTGGGAACCGGTTGCCGTGGAGGGCGTGCGGTGTCACCGGTGGGAGTCACTCGGTGTCACCGGTGGGAGTCACTCGGTGTCACCGGTGGGGTCCCTCGCAGGGAGGTGACATCAAACCTCCTTCATTAATTCTGCACTAATTGAGTGAGGGGTGCTCCGTCCTGGCTGTTCCCGTGTCCCTCAGGGTCCGTTGGGTGGGGATGTCACCGTGGGGGTGGCAGGTCCCTGACTCTGTCCCTGTCCCCATCCTGTCCCCCCCCACTCCAGGTTGGCGCTTTACGTCTACGAGTACCTGCTGCACGTGGGGGCCCAGAAATCCGCCCAGACCTTCTTGTCGGAGGTAAGGGGGGGAGGGCAGCACCCCCAGACCCCCCCATCCCACCCACGGGGGGTCCTGGAGCCCCATCTCTGGTGGGTGGGGGCTGCTGACGCCCCCTCCCCGTGTCCCTCTCACACAGATCCGATGGGAGAAGAACATCACGCTGGGGGAGCCCCCCGGCTTCCTGCACTCCTGGTGGTGGTGAGTTGGGGTCTGGGGGGGTTGGAAAGGGGGGAAACCCCCCACCCCCATTCCCATGGATGGGAAAGGTTCTAGGAACTGATCCCCCCCCCTCCATTCTGCCACCACATCACCTCGTACCCCATAAATCCATCCCTCGTACCCCATAAATCCATCCCTCTGCTTTTCCCATCAGCGATTTGGGGGCCCCCCCTTTCCCTCCCATCCTGGCCCCCCCGCCCGGCTCCTCCAGATGGATCCAATTTGGCTCCAAGCGTGGAGCTGGGGGGGGGCTCCCAGCCCCGGGGCTGGACCCCCGCACTGGGGGGGGGGGGGGGGGGGCCAGCAGAGCCCCCCGAGGGGGGTGATGGGGATGTGGGGGGCACCCCGCAGGTGGCCATCCCTTGGTGGGGGGCTCGGGGAGGGGGGGCAGTGAACGATCAGTTGATAATTTTTGGGGGATACACACACACACACACACACACACACACACACACACACAGAGTGGGGGGGGTTAAGCTGGCACCCAGCCAGCACCCCCCAAACTTGGGCTGGGGGTGGGGGGGTACCCAGAAACAAACTCGGCCCCTGTGCTGTCCCACACCCATGGCGGGGGGCGCGGGCGGGGGACCCCCCCTCATGCCGGCCCGGGATGCTGCAGCCTGATGTAAAGTCCCAGGAATTTGGGCTCCGGCCGTAGCGACCGTTTCCAGGGAAAACAGGCGGCAGCGCCGGAGCCGGGAGGCCCCCGCCGAGGGGGGGGGGGGGGGGGACACGGCCACAGCCCCCCCGCCCTATGGGTGACACGAGTGTGGCCGTGCTCAGCCGCACCGGGGGGCTCGGGGAGGGGGGGACAGGGGTGTAAATTGAGGGAGGGGGGGTCCTCACTCCCTTCCCGTTTTCCCCAGCGTTTTTTGGGATCTGTACTGTGCCGCTCCGGACCGCCGGGAGACCTGCGAGCATTCCAGCGAGGCCAAAGCCTTCCATGACTACGTGAGTGTTTCGGGATGGGAGGGGTCCGTGTCCTGCTGTCCCCCTCGCGTCCTGTCCCCCCTTTTCCACCACCAGGACCCCCCCCCCCCCCGCCGGAGTTCCCGCACGCTGCCAGCCCTGGATCTGTGGGTGACCTATTTCACGGGGCAGCAGCGAGGGGGGGTTAATCCCTGGGGGCCTGGCTCAGTGTCCCCCCCTCCCCCGTTGGGGACCCCAGCGTGCCCTGGTGTGCCCATCCCCCGCTGTCACCCCCCTCCCAGGGGATAGGGACCCCCCCAGCCCCCCCCAGTCCCACACCATGGGCACAGTGCCAGGCTCTCGCTGTCCAGCCGGGGGTGTCACCCCCTCCCCACGCGGTGTCCTGGGGGTCATTGCAGGACTGGGGACCCCCCACACTGGTGGGGACCCCTCCCCCAGAACAGCTCTGCTCCTTCCCAGCGCCAGCTCTGGAGGTTTGATCGTTGGCACGGAGTCAACAGCCCCCGGTGTCCCCGGTGTGTCCCTGTGCCTGCTCCTGCCAGGACTGCGGGGACACAGGGGACACCGTGCCCTGGGATGGGGAGTGGTCCCTGGGATGCTGCAGAGACCACGGTGCTGTGGGATGCAGGAGGATCCAGAGTTCTGTGGGATGCAGGAGGATGCAGGGTCCTCAGCCCCACAGGATGCTGTGGGATTCTGTGGGACCCACAGTGCTGTGGGATGTGGGATGCTGTGGAGCCCACGGTGCTCTGTGATGCGGGATGCCACGGGATGCAGGAATGCTGTGGGATGATGCAGGAGGCCGTGGGATGATGCAGGAGGCCGTGGGATGATGCAGGAATGCTGTGGGATGATGCAGGATGCTGTTGGATGATGCAAGAGGTTTTGGGATGTGCAGGATGCTGTGGGATGATGCAGGAGGTTTTGGGATGTGCAGGAGGTTTTGGGATGTGCAGGAGGCTGTGGGATGTGCAGGAGGTTTTGGGATGTGCAGGAGGTTTTGGGATGATGCAGGAGGTTTTGGGATGATGCAGGAGGTTTTGGGATGATGCAGGAGGTTTTGGGATGTGCAGGAGGTTTTGGGATGTGCAGGATGCTGTGGGATGATGCAGGAGGTTTTGGGATGTGCAGGAGGCTGTGGGATGATGCAGGAGGTTTTGGGATGTGCAGGTTTTGGGATGTGCAGGAGGTTTTGGGATGATGCAGGAGGTTTTGGGATGTGCAGGAGGTTTTGGGATGTGCAGGATGCTGCGGGGTCCACAGTCCCGCAGGATGTGGCGTGCTGTGACGTGTAGGATGCTGCCATGGGATGCAGGAAGCCACGGGATGCGGGGGGCTGTGGGACCCCTGGTGACACGGGAGGGGACACTGTGGGCTGCAGGATGCCAGGGGGTGCAGGACAATCCGTGGCCCCGTGGATTCAGGACCCTGCAGCAGAGCCACTGCCCCAGGAAACCTCTCAGGAAACCTCTCACCCCCGTGGGGTGCCGTGGGGTCCTCTGGGGTGCCGTGGGGCCGCGCTGGCGCCGCGGGGGCTGCAGCAGGACCCCCCCCTCAGCACCCCCAGCCCCCGGCGCTGCGCAGAGCTGATTTCCATGCTGGAATTAATGAGGCTGCCGGTGCGGTGACGGTGACGCCGGGGACATGGCGCGGGTCAGGCCACGTTGCCATGGCACTGCTCAGCCTGGCAGAGCTGGGGAGCGCTGGGGGGGAGCCCCACCATCCGCCTGCCCCCCACCCCGCACCCGCTGGGGTGCCCCACACAGCCCCGGCCCCATCCCAGTGCCCAGCTGGGCTGAACTGGGGGTCCCAGTATGGAGCCATGGCCCCTCAGGTTCCCATGGGTGCTGCTCCCCACCAACCCCCCCTCCCCCAAAGCACATTGGGGACCCCCCCAGAGCATCCCGGTGACCCCATAAAACTGGGGGGGGGTCCAACCTGTGCACAGCAACTGGGGGGGCGGGATTGGCAGCAGCTCCCCCCACGGCGGGGTCTGGGGTCCCCCCTTGGTGTGAGCAGCCCCTAACCTGCCCCCTGTGTCCCCCCACCTCCAGTTTTCTCCCTCCTGACCTTGAGCCCGCAGGAGGAGCCACAGCTCCCCAACCTGTTGCCATGGCAACTCTGCTTTGCATCACCGAGGGATGGGGGGGACGGGGGGGCCCCCATTTGGTCCCTGCTTTGAGGGGACAGCGCTGTCACCCCCATGGGGCTGCTGCTGGGCGGGGGGGAGCAGCAGTGACCCCGTTCTGTCACTGTCACTGTGTCTGGGGGCAGGAGTGGGGGGTCCCCAAGAGGGGACATGGCCTGTGCCCAGCCCTGAGACCCCCCTCAGGACCCCCATGGGGTACAGACCCCATCTGGCTGTCCCCGGGCTGTCACCAACCCTGGGTGTCACCCGTGTCCCAGCCGTGACCCCTGGGTGTCACCATCCCCATCCCTGTCCCCAGAGCTCCCGTCCCCACACACAGCGGGACCCCCATCCCCGCAGGGCTGGGGGGGGGGGGGGCTCAGGGCCCCCTGGCTGGAGGGGGCAGCGCGGGGTCCCCCCCTTCTTCTTCTTCTCCTCCTCCTCCTCCTCCTCCTCTTCTCCAAATTGAAACCAGTTGTGGCGCAGGGGCCGAGCCGGAAAAGCGGCGCATTCCTTCCCTTAACTGCTCCCCTCGGACGGGGCCGGCGGGCGAGCGGGGCCGGGGCCCCCTGCCCGCGCCCCCCCCGGGCCCCCGGGGGTCCCCCCCGGTTGTGCTGCGAGGGGAATGTGGGGCGAGGAGAGCCCCGAGCTCCGCGCTGGGGACGGGGGGGGGGACAGAGGGTGATGGATGGGGACCCCAGCCCCGCTCTGAGCTGGGTCTGTGCTGGGCTGAGGGGACAACGGGGACAGGGGGTGATGGATGGGGACCCCCAGCCCCGCTCTGAGCTGGGTCTGTGCTGGGGTGGGGGGACAACGGGGACAGGATGTGATGGATGGATCCAGGGATGGATGGGGACCCCAGCCCCGCTCTGAGCTGGGTCTGTGCTGGGGTGGGGGGACAACGGGGACAGGATGTGATGGATGGATCCAGGGATGGATGGGGACCCCCCCAGCCCCTCTCTGAGCTGTGTCTCCCCGCAGAGCGCGGCCGCAGCGCCCAGCCCGGTGATGGGGAACCTGCCCCCCGGGGATGCCATGGCCGGGGGTCCCGTGCCCCCCGCCTTCTTCCAGGTACCGAGCCCTGCGTGTCCCTGGCGTGTGCGCACACCTGAGCCCCGTGGTTGTGGGTTTTTTTTTTGGGGGGGGGAGGCTGTTACACCCCCCTCCCCCCATGGCACAGCCTCCCCCCATGTGCCCACCAGCCCCCCCGACTCTCCCTGAGGTCACAGCCCCCCCAAACCTCCCCATAAACCCTAACCCCCACCCATAACCTGTTGTGTTTCTCCTCTCTGCCCCCACCCCCGGGGTGTCCCTGCTGAGCACCCCCAACCCCCCCCAGGGTGACACCGACCTCCCCCAGCCCCAATTGACCCCCCCACCACCTCTCTTGCAGCCCTTCATGTCCCCCCGATACCCCGGTGGCCCCAGGCCCCCGCTCCGGATGCCCAACCAGGTGAGACGGTCACTGCCGGGAGCCCCCTCCCCAAAAAAAGGGGTGCAGGACCCCCCCCCCCCCCCTCCAGCCCCCTGACCTCTTTTTACCCCCCTCTCTGCAGCCCCCCGTGGGTGTTCCTGGCTCCCAGCCACTGCTGCCCAACGCCATGGACCCGGCTGCTCGGTCACAGGGTGAGTTGGGGGTCCCTGCCCCCCCGCCCTCTCCCCGTGCCCTCTCCCCGTGCCCTCTCCCGGACCCCAGAGTGTTTTTTGGGGGGGCTGTGGGAGGTCTCACACCTCCCCCTCCCCAATTTGTGCAGGGCATCCTGGTATGGGGGGCCCGATGCAGCGCATGAACCCCCCCCGAGGCATGGCCGGGATGGGGCCACAGGTACTGGGATAATTAATGGGACACTGGGATAATTAATGAGATACTGGGGTAATTAATGAGATACTGGGGTGGTGGGATACTGAAGTAATGGGATAGTGGGATAATGGGATACTGGGATAATGGGGTGCTGGGATACTGGGCTGGAAGTGTTTACAGGGACAGGGGGATGAGGATATGGGAAATGGGGATGGGTGCAAGGGGAAAGGAATGGGGATATGGGGATAGAAGGATACAGGGATAGGGTACAGGGGTAAAGGAATGGGAATTCAGGGATGGGGACAGGGTACCGGGATGGGGACAGGGATATGGGGATGGGGACAGGAGTCCAGGGTGGGGACAGTGCCGGGGGTGTCCCAGCCCCACTGACCCCCCCCCCCCCGCCCCCTTTCCTGGCAGAGCTATGGCAGTGGGATGCGCCCACCCCCCAGCTCGCTGGCCGGCCCTGGAATGCCCACCATGAACATGTAAGACCCCCCCGTGCCCCCCACCATGACCCCCTCAGTGTGGGGGGACCCTCGGGACAGGCAGGACCCCCCCTCACTGTTCCCATTGCCTTTCCAGGGGTCCTGGTGGCCGCGGGCCCTGGCCCAACCCCAACGCCAACTCTGTAAGTTTTGGGGTTTTTGGGGGGGGGAGGGGGTTAATACATTCTGGGGGGGGTCCTATAGGGGTGCTGCCCCCGTGTCCCCCCCCGTGCTGACCCCTCCTTTGTCCCCCCCAGATCGCCTACTCCTCCTCATCCCCTGGGAATTACGTGGTGAGTATTGGGGTGCACGATTGGGGCTGGGGGGGCTGCAGTGACCCTGTGACCTCTAAACCCACCCCCTCCCTTTTTCCTTTTCCCTTCCAGGGCCCTCCTGGGGGCGGTGGCCCCCCCGGAACCCCCATCCTGCCCAGCCCCGGAGGTGAGAGAGGGAATGGGGTGGAGTGGGAGTGGGATTTGGGGGGTGTCATTGGGATCCGGGGGTGTCATTGGGATCCGGGGGTGTCATTGGGATCCGGGGGTGTCAGTGGGATCTGGGAGGGCCACGCTCACGCCCCCCACACGTGCTGTCCCCCCCAGACTCCACCAACTCCAGTGAGAACATGTACACCATGATGAACCCCATCGGACCCGCGGGGAACCGGCCCAACGTGAGTGACGGCATGGGGGGACAGGGATTGGGGACAGGGATTGGGGTGAGGGGGGGGTCCCCCCAACATTCCTCACCCCCCCTTTTTCCCTTCCAGTTCCCGATGGGGCCCGGACCCGAGGGGCCCATGGGCGGGATGAGCGCGATGGAGCCGCACCACATGAACGGATCCTTAGGTGGGTGACACCCCCTGGGGACAGCAGGGGTCCTCTGTCCCCCCCACCAGGAACCCCAAAATCCCAAATCCTGTGGGATATGAGCTCCGTCTGCAGCTGGATGGGAGCTCGTGCAGCGGGAGGGGCAAATGGATGGGAGGGGGGAATGGATTGAGGGGACACGCAGGGATTTGGGGACACACGGATTTTGGGACACGTTCAGGGATTTGGGGACACACTCAGGGATTTGGGGACACACACAGTTTGGGAAGGACACATGGATTTTGGGGGACACACGTGGATTAGGGACACACAAAGTTTGGGGGGGTCACTAATGCCCCGCTGTCATCCTGGCAGGCTCCGGGGACATGGATGGGCTGCCAAAGGTGAGTTGGGGGCCCTGAGACCCCCACGGTGCTGGGACCCCATTTATTGGGCTACCCCCATATCCTGGGACCTCCATTTATGGGGAATTTTCAGCATATTGGGACTCCCATTTACTGGGAACCCCCCACATATATTGGGATCTCATTTATTTGGGTTCCCCCATGTGCTGGGAGCACCCCATTTATTGGGATCCTATTTATTGCCCCCCACCATGTACTGGGACCCCATTTATTTGGGTTCCCCCATGTCTTGGGACCACCCCATTTATTGGGACCCTATTCGTTGCCCCCCACCATGAAATGAGACCCCATTTACTGGGGCTCCCCTATGTGCTGGCACCACCCCATTTATTGGGATCCCATTTATTTGGGTTCCCCCATGTGTTGGGACCACCCCATTTACTGGGACCCCATTTATTTCCTCTCCCCCCCATATACTGGGACTCCTCCACCCCATAAATGGGGGATTCCCAATTTTTGGGACCCCATTTACTGCCCCCCCACCATGAAATGAGACCCCATTTACTGGAGCTCCTCCATGTGCTCCACCACCCCATTTATTGGAACCCCATTTATTTCCTCCCCCCACCCCATATACTTGGACCTCATTTATTGGGACCCCATTTATTGGCACCCCATTTGCTGAAACCCCATTTATTTGGGTTCCCCCTTGTCCTGGCACCACACCATTTATTAGGACCCCATTTACTGGGTCTCCACTTATTTCCCCTCCATGTAGTGGGAACTCCCCCACCCCAATACCCTGGGAACCCCCCATTTATTGGGACCCCATTTATTGGGACCTCATTTATTGGGACCCCATTTATTGGGTCCACATTTATTGGGACCTCATTTATTGGGACCCCATTTATTTCCTCCCACCCCCATATACTGGGACTCCTCCACCCCATAAAAAAGGGGACCCCCGGGTACTGGGACCCCATTTATTGTCACCCCATGTAGTGGGAACTCCCCCACCCCAAATACCCTGGGAACCCCCCATTTATTGGCACCCCCTTTATTACCTCCCCTCCACACTAACTCCTCTCTCCCCCCCATTTCCTCCAGAGCTCCCCCAGTAATTTGGGGGCCCTGAGCAACCCCCCCGGGACCCCTCGTGACGACGCCGAGCTGAGCAGCAATTTCCTAAATCCCTTCCAAAGCGACAGCGTAAGGGACCCGGCGGGGACCCCCGCGGACCCCCGGGGGGGCAGGAGGAGAGGGCGGGGGGCCCGGGGGGGCCGGGGACGGGGGGGTTCAGCGAACAAATCCCACTGGCGACCCCCCGAAATTGTGTCAGCATCACCAGCGGCGGCGGCGACGGCGGCGACAGCGACAGCGGTGGGGTCGCCTTGGCCGAGCGAGGTGTGAGGAGGGCGGCGCTGGGGGGGGGCCAGCGGTGTGTGTGCCCCCCCCCCCCAAAAAAAAAAAAACAAAAAAAACAAAAAAAAACCCCTCCGCTAGCCCCCCCCACGCCCCCTCCCCACCCCCGGGCTAACGCTGTGGTGTCTCCGCTCTCTCTATAGTACTCGCCCAGCATGACAATGAGCGTGTGAGCCCCGCGCCGAGGCCGCCGACAGCCAGACGCCCTCACCCACCACCGAAAAAAAAAAAAAACAAAAAAAAAACAAAACCCAAAAAAAAAAAAAAAAAAAAAACCAAACAAACGAAAAAAAAAAAAAAATTTCATTAATTTTAATGATCAGCCCGCACCCCCCCCCCCCCAACCCTCGCCCTTCTCCCTCAGTCCCGCCCCCGTCACACCCAAACCCCGTCCCCGCAGCCCCGTCCTACACCCCACACCCCTTTTTTTTTTTTTTAATTTTTCCAAACGAACACTAAAACAAAAAAAACCCAAAAAAACAAAAAAAAAACCAAAAAAAAACCAAAAAAAAAAAACAAAAAAAAAAGCGCGGGAGAGGAAAAAAAAAAAAAAGAAATAATAATGATGATTAGAAATAAGTCACGTGACTTATTTGCTGCCCCTCACCCCCCCCCCCCCCCCTCCCCACCAGGACTGGGACCCCCCCCCAGCTCTGGCACTGACCCCCCCCCCAGTTTTCCAGCACTGGGAGCCTCCTTTTCCAGTCCCTCCCACTCTCCTGAACTGGGAGTGCTCCCAGCACTGGGATCGACCCCTCCCCAAATTGCTGGGACCTCAATTATTGCCCCCCCACCCCCACCCCAGCACTGGGAGCCCCCCCCCCTCTGTACTGGGACCCCATTTGTCGCCCCCTCCTCCTGCACTGGGGACCCCTCCCCACGTTCCCAACCACAGCCCCCCCCCCCCCCCCGGGGCGGGGTCTGGCACTCTGGGGGGGCTGGGGGGGCATTTTTGGGGTGTTTTGTCCTCCCTCGTGAGGTGGCGCCAAGCCTGGGGAGGGGGATTTTTTTGGGGGGGTTTCATGGCATTGTGCCCCCCCTCCCCTCCATGGCAGGTGGTGCCAATCCCCCCCCCCAATTTTAGGGGTCTGGAGGGGGGGGGGCTTCACTGAGCTGTGTGCCCCCCGCCCCAAGCTGGGAGGGTGTGACCCCCTCCCAGTTCCCCCAGTTTCCTGCCCCCAGCCACGCCCCGAATCCTGGAAAGGGGAGGGGCAGAACCAGCACAGCCCCCCCCCCCAATGTGGGTGCAGACCCCTCCCCAAAATCCAGGCCGTGCTGGGGGAGGGGGAAGGACCTTTGGGGGGGGCCAAACCGTGACACCCCTCCCCCCCCCTCATGGAGCACCCCCCATCCCCCTCCCAGTGCTGTTTAGGGCAGGTCCCAGTGCAGAGCAGCCCCCCCCAGCCCCGGGGGGGTCCCAGCCCCCCCAGCCCCGTCTGTGTGCTCAGCCAGCACTGTGATCCCCGGCCCCCCCCGAGCGCCAGACCGGGGCCCCCCCCGACCCCCCCCCCAGGGACCACTTTAATATGAAGGAATTTTTTTTTTTTTTTTTGTGGTTTTGATTTTTTTTTTTTTTGCGGTTTTTGTTTTGTTTTGTTTTTTTTTTTCTTTTTTTTTTTTTGCTGATTTTTTTTCCTCTTTTGTAACAGAAAGGACCTCAAAGCCCCTCCTTACCCCCCTCCCCTTCAAGAGCCCCCCCAAAATGCCGCTGCACACCCAGACCCCCCCCCTCCCCTGTACAGCCCCACACCGGGGGGGCCCCCTCCTGTCCTCCCCCCAAGTGGGGGGCAGCTCCCAGCCCCCATAGGGGTGACCCCCCCCCAAATAGGTGTAGTCGTTCTGTGTAGGGACCACCCCCCTCATTTCTAAACCTCTAGATCCCCCTCCTCCCATTGCTTATCAAGAAAAAAAAAGGGGGGAACACCCCCCCCAAAAAAAAAAACAAACAAAAAAAAAAAAGAAAGAAAAAATACAAAAAGAGAAAAAAAAAAGAAAAAAAAGCCCTAAAATTAAAAAAAAAAAAAAAACACTCCACGACCTCCCCAACACCCCCCCACCCCGCATCAATAAATGTAATTTGATTTTTTTTCAGAAGGCGACGATATTTGGGTCTCGCTGGGGGTGGGGGGACCCCAAAACCACATGAAGAGGAACGAGGGTGAGGGGAATCCCAAGAACCCAGTGAAGGGACCCCAAAACCAGGTGAGATTCCCAGGAACCACCTGGAGGACCCCAAAGACCAAATGAGAACCCCAAGAACCAAGCGAGGAACCCCAAAACCCGAGTGAAGAGACCCCAAAAACCGGGGGAGGGGAGGGCAGGGGGGTCACGCTGTGCTCCAGGTTTATTGGTGGGTACAAAGCTTCACAGTTTTGGAGTCGCCATCAATAATTGGGGTCAATAACCCACCCCCCCATCGCCCCCCACCCCCCTAAAAAGCTGCTCCGGGCTGTCCCTCGGGGTTAGTCGGCGCCGTCGATGTGCAGGGGGGCTCGGGGGGGCCCCGGCCGGGGGGCACAGGGGTGCCCGTTGAGCTGGGTGGGCGCTGCCGGGCTCTTCTTGGGGAGCAGGGGGCAGGAGGCCCCCCCGGGACAGGCACGCTTGGGGCTCGGTTCTGGCCGCTGCATCTTGTGCTCCAGCAGCATGTGGTTCTGGGGGGGCAGCCCCAGGCAGGCCCTGGGGACACACACGGGGAGGGGGGGTCACAGAGGGCACCCCGGGCTTGGGGACGTGATGGCACTGGGCACCCAATGGGAGACGCTGGGGGGAATGGGATGGGTGTTCCAGGCACTGGGATGTGCTGGGAACTGGGGGATACTGGAGTTGGGCAGCCCAGGCACTGGGAACCACAGGCTTGGGACCCATTGGCACTGGGAACCCCGAGCATGGGTTACTGGGAGCCACTGGTGCTGGGAACCCCAAACTTTGGGACCCATTGGCACTGGGAACCCCAAGCTTTGGTTACTGGGAGCCACTGGTGCTGGGAACCCCGAGCTTTGGTTACTGGTGCTGGGCACTGGGATCCATTCGTTTTGGGCACTCCCTCGGGCATCAGGTACTGGGAGCCACTGGTGCAGGGTCCCCTGGGCGCTGGGTACAGGGTCTGTGTGTTGGGACACCCCAGGCATTGGGATCTTGGTCCCCTTGGGCACCCCATGACTGGGAAACGGGGACCCATCCATGCTGCGACCCAGCCACCAGCACATACTGGAACCCACTGGTGACACTGGGACCAACCCAGCAGCACTGAGCTCCAGGACCCCCTGGATTTGGACACCCCACGGTGGGCACTGGGACCCCCCTGGGATCCCCTTACAAGCCTTTGGGTGCCACTGCGGGCACCGGGGTGGTGGCACTTGGTGACCACGAGGACTGGGGACCCCCCCGGGTACCTCAGAATGTTCTCGATGCAGCTGCGCTGGCGGAAGAGGGCGTTGACCACGGGGGTGCCCTCGGGCACCAGCGGGGCCTTGCAGAGGAAGGCGAGGATGGACAGGACGCTGTGGAAGCCCTGGAATTCGGGATCGGCCTCGGTGCAGAAGGTGATGCGCTGGCACAGCTCCGTCAGGATGGCCAGGTCCAGGATGATGGGGCTGGCCAACAGGGAGTCCTGCGGGCAGCCTGGGGGTCAGGAGCCACCCTGGCACCGAGGGGACACCTTGGGGACACCCCGGCGGCCCTGCACGCACCTCGCAGGTGTTGTGGATGACGATGGTGTTGGTGCCGCCCATCATGATCTCGGACGTGTACTCATCCAGCGCCCGCTTGCTGTCCCCCACGTAGGGCACATATTTGATCACCACCTGCCAAAGCCACGTCCCTGTCACCCCCATTGTCACCTCCGAGTGTGTGTGTGACCCCCCCCTAGACCCCCGCACTCACGCAGTGGTCAGGCTTGTCCTGGGGGCCGTAGAGGATGGGGTTGGCCTGGACCGTGTCGTCCACCACGTTGCTCTTGGAGATCTCCTTGGAACGGAACTGCTGCGGCGCCGACAGGTTCTTCCCATCATTGTTCCCCAGGTGGTTGTAGCTCACGATGGACTTGGTCTGGGGCAGGAGGCATGGGCAGGTCACCCCCTCTGTCCCCTGCAGGTGAGGACACCCCCTCTTTAGCCCCCCACATACCTTAAGCCCGGCTCCCACCAGGAAATCCACCAGCACCGACTTGAGCTTGGTCTGCCCCGACTTGAAGTCGTCGCCGCCGATGAAGACGCGGCGCTGGGCGGCCAATTCCACGGCCCCGGGCACGAAGGTGTTCTGAGGGGACCCGTTGATGTAGGCACAGCCCTCCAGGATGCTGGCCACGGCGAAAAGCGTGGACGGGGACACCTCCAGGCCTCGCTGCGGGGACACGGGGACAGCTCAGTGCCACCGCGGCTGCGGCGTCACTCTCCCGCTCCCCTCGCCCTCCCCCTGACCTCGATAGCCCTCAGCAGGTTGTCGGCGGTGTCGTTGAGCCCCGGCACGATGTCACAGAATCTCTCCGTGTTGGCCGTCCACAGGACGATGACTTTGTCCACCCCGCTGCTCTCCTTGAAGTCTCGGATGTCCCTGCGGATCTGCTCCACCTGGGACACGGCCGAGGCGGGGGGGAGAGGACGGGTCAGCTCGGTGGCTGTCCCCTCCCTTGTCCCCTCCCCTGTCCCGCCCCGCCGGGACCTGCTCGGCCATGGAGCCCCGCAGGACGTTGTCCGCCCGCTCCTCCTGGTTGGCGGCGATGAATTCGGGGATGTAGATGGAAGGTCGGGGCTTCATCTTCTCCATGTGGGGCCAGAGCTGCTCCTGCAGCGGCCACTCCAGCACCTCCGCCCTCTTCATGGCCTCAGCCAGGTTCAGCGAGGAGATGTCCCAGCCTGGGGGACACGGGGTGACCCAAGAGCTCGGGGTGCCCCGCGCCGCTGTGGGGTCCCCCCCGTGTCCCACCTACCATCGAAGACGATGTCGTTGGGGTGCACCATGGGCAGCAGGTCCCGGAAGGGCACGTAGACATCACCGGAGGGGCCGGTGCCCAGGCACACGGTGGAGGCTTGGAGCAGGGAGCCGTAGTAATTGGCTTTCTGGGATGGGACGGGCAAGGATGAGGCGCTGGCAGGGGGAGGAGGGGTCCCAGCACCCCCAAAGTGGGAGGCTGCGGCTGCAGAGCACCCCTCTGCAGGGGCAGGGAGGAGATTGGGGTGCAGGACAGCAGAGCAGCTGACTTTGGTGTCCCCATCCCTGTGGGATGACCCCAGGCCCTCGCTGGGGTGTTTCTGGGGACACCCACCCCACTGGGGTCACTCTGGGGACACCCTCTTCATTTGGGTCACAATGGGGACACACCTCTAGCAGGGACCCTGCTGAGGACACTCACCTCGCTGGCATCAGACTGGGGACATCACCCTTGCCGGGGTATCTCTGGGGACACCCATCCTGCTGGAGTGACACTGGGGACACCCCTCTCACTGAGGTCACACTGGGGACACTCACCTCTCTGAGATCTCTCTGGGGACACCCACCTTGCAAGGGTGACACTGTGGGGAACCCCCTCACTCAGGTCACACTGGGCACACCCACCTTGCTGGGGACACCCACCTTGCTGGGGACACCCACCTTGCGGCCCGTCTTGGTCATCCAGGACAGCCCCAGCTTGTTGGCCAGCACGGCCGCTGTCACCGTGGTGCCGTTGTTGCCCCCCCAGCCCACCAGCATCACCCCCAGGCGCGGCACCTGCCGGCCCGTGCGGAAGGTGAAGCGGGTGGAGCACGGCCGCACCTGGGGACAGAGAGAGGGGACAGCTGGGGACAGCGGGGACGAGCAGAGCCCCTCCCAAGCCCCCCGGAGCCCTTGCCCACCTTGGTGACGCCGTTCTCCTTGCAGACGTGCACGGTGCTGTACGTGTACTTGGCCTCGATGAAGTCCTTGCTGTAGGTGACGTTGGGGCTCTCCACGAGGAATGGCTCTGCCATTGTTCCTGGAGCTGGAATAGGAGGAAATGGAAATGGGTGTCAGCGCCGCTGGCCTGGCACGCCGGGCCACCCCCCCCGGCCCTCCCCGGGCCCTCCCCGGGCCCTCCGCCCTGCTGGGACGTGGCTGTGCCGCCCGTGGGGACCTTGGCTCCCTGCCCTCCCCAGCGTGCTGGTGGCACTGGGACGGTCACTGCAGCTCCTTCCCACCCGTGTCGCGGGACAGGGGGGGCTTAGGGGACCCCAGGACCTCACAGAGTGCACAGAGGGGTGCACGGTCCTGCTCAGGGCAGGCAGGGACTGTCCCTGATGTCCCCGCCCTGGGGGTGGCACAGGAAAGGCGTGTGGGACGAGGGATGCCCCCAGGGGACATGGGGTGTCCCTGCACGCCGGGGAACCTGGGAACTGTGTCTTCCCTCGATCCCTGAGGGTGACAGAGGTCGCTTCCAGGTGACGTGGGGACAACCCTGCACCCTGAGGGGGCGCACAGGGGACACGGGGACCAGGGGTGTCCCTACTCCTGAGAGTGGCAGCGCATGCAGGGGACATGAGGACAGAGGCTGTCCCAGCTCCCAGGCATGCAGAGAATTTGGTGACAGGGGCGGTCCCTACACCCTGGGGTGACAGATGGGGCAGGGGACATGGGGACCAGGGCTGTTCCCACTCCTAGAGTTGTCCCAGGGGACATCGCGACCGAGACTGTCCAGCTCGCAGGAGTGGCAGGAGGGACAAGGGACAGGGGCTGTCCCAGCACCCCGGGGTGGCACAGGGGACGTGGGAACGAGGGCTGTCCCTCTCCAGGGGAAAGGGGATTTGGGGACAGCGGGTGTCTCAGCACCCCGGGGTGGCGGGGGACACCGGGACGAGAGCTGACCCTGCCGAGGGCACCGGGGGGACACGGATCCGTAAACCCGAACCGCTCCGGGGGTCAGTCCAGCACTCACCGGGCCGGGCCGCGCCGGGCGCGCAGGAGCCGGAGCCGGTGTCTGTGTCTGTATCGGTGCCGGTGCCCGGTGCCCGGTGCCAGTGGTTGTGCCCGCTGCCCGTTGTCCGGTGGCGATACCCTGTGCCCGGTGTTCGCTGCCCAGTGCCGACAGCCGGTGTCCGCTGCTCAGTGCCCGATGTTCGGTGCCCGATGTTCAGTGCCCGGTGTTCCGTGCCCGCTGTCCGGTGCTGCCCCGCGGGGACGATGCGATCGCGCTGCGGCCGCCCCGGCTCCCGCCGCTTAATCGGCTCCGCGGCCCCGCCCCGGCCCCGCCCCCGCCCGGCCCCGCCCCCCGCACGTGCCCACCGGCACCGGCAGCCCCGGACCCCCCGGGCCCCCCCGAGCCACCGACCCCCGGGTCCGGGGCACGTGCGGGGCTCCC